>NC_137167.1:21236999-21887230 GCF_951394435.1 Stenella coeruleoalba
CTGTAGATATGCTGAGTTGGAGGTCCGTAGGAAAAAACTAAGACATGAGAAAGAATGAGGTTGAAGTGGTTTGGTCAAAATCATAAAATGCTCCATAGCAAATAAAATGTATAGATTTGATCAAGTCATTTAAGTTGCCCCATAACCGTTTGTCAACTAGGCAGTCATAGCATTCTGTTTCATTTAGGCCCTTACTTTTGAGGATTATGACAGTTTCAGAAGACCTTTTTGCTTCCTACAAAGTGGTGTTTAAAACTCATGCTTAAAATACACTAACAGACATTAATTACTGTTAGTAATAACTCATGAAGTTACTCCTCCAAACTATAGATATATATGAAAATACAGGTAAAAAGTGGGAATTTAATCCAAGACTCTGACAATGAGTTGACATGCCTTTGCTTGCTCTTATTTTGACATTTATTTTATAAGATTTTGTCAGCAGCCCATAGACTTATTTGTTTCAAAAAACAACTATTTTGAGGTAAAAGAGAAAAGAGAAAAGGAGAGGAAATTAACAAAGTGCAATGTTTATTTTCCTGGCCTTTTCTGTCTTAAATCCTGATTCAAATACTCTTTCAAATACTTAATCTCTAATTGCCTGGGATGCTTGTCTTTAGCGTGTTTTGCATGGAAGTCAGCTTCTCAGCAAAATTCCTCTGTCTCCTAGTCAGAAGTCTCTTTGGATGTACATCTTCACCTAAAACAAAACCCTTCATTTTCTTTTACCTCCTGCTCGGTGTCAAGTTTCCTCTCCAGCTCTCCGATACTTCTTAGCTTGTCCTCTGTTAAATTGGAAAATGACTATTATCTCATAAAATGTTGTGCATCCAGGGCTTCCCTGGTGGCGCAGTAGTTGAGGGTCCGCCTGCCGGTGCAGGGGACACGGGTTCGTGCCCCGGTCCGGGAAGATCCCACATGCCGCAGAGTGGCTGCGCCCGTGAGCCATGGCCGCTGAGCCTGCGCATCCGGAGCCTGTGCTCCACAACGGGAGAGGCCACAACAGTGAGAGGCCCGTGTACCGCAAAAAAAAAAAAAAAAAAAAAAATGCCATTGTAAACTCTTCTAGCTTCTCACAAGAAGTCAGTCTCTGATTGTATTATGTTCCCTGTATATAATGTGTCCTTTTTCCCTGGCTGCTTGCAGGATTTCTATGGATTTCAGCAGTTTGACTATGATGCATGCCTAGGAGAGGGTTTTTGTTTATCCTGTCTGGGGTTCATTGAACTTCAATGATCCCTTTCAGTTGCAGTTCTCAAGAGTCATTCCTCTTCCAGTTTGTGTTTGCTTTGATAAACTTCCCAGTGCCTTTAATAACTTTTTTTAAAATTAATTAATTTATTTTTGGCTGCGTTGGGTCTTTGTTGCTGCGTGTAGGCTTTCTCTCGTTGTGGAGAGCAGGGGCTACCCTTTGGTGCAGTGCCCGGGCTTCTCACTGCGGTGGCTTCTCTTGTTGCAGAGCATGGGCTCTAGGCGTGTGGGCTTCGGTAGTTGTGGCTCGCAGACTCTTGAGCACAGGCTCAGTAGTTGTGGCACGTGGGCTTAGTTGCTCCGCGGCACGTGGGATCCTCCCAGACCAGGGCCCGAACCCGTGTTCCCTGCCTTGGCAGGCGTATTCTTAACCACTGTGCCATCAGGGAAGTCCCTCCCAGTGCCTTTAGAAAGTTGTTCTTTATGTTTGGTCCTGATTTAATCACTGCTATCTGTGGGAGGATTTACACGAACACTTCACTCTACTACCATTATACTGTAAGTTCTCTCTTACTAACCAGTTGGGGGAAAAAATGGTAGACACCTACCTCACACACTCACAGAAGTAAATCCACATGATCTGGGACTCAGTAAAACACCTTTATTTTCTCATCTATTACTGTGTTGTTTAGCCAGCAATAGCACTTTGAGAGACTAGTGAGGAGTAAAAGTTAGAATGCAGTGTATACAAATGTACTTGACCGTCAAATATTATTTTCCTCTTTGGAGTGATTTTTGAAGGTTTTGAAACTGTGGGTTAAATCCACTTCACCTGCCTTCACTAATCAAAGTCGTTTTAAGACTCGTGTGTCCTCCAAGCTGCACTTGCATAAACAACAAGATGTTTGCCTGAGTTGTTTTCTGGGAACTTGAAGCCAGTGGCATCTAGTTTGAGCTGAGCTGGTTAAGACTAGATAGGACCGTCGACTCTCCAGCTGGGCATCCACAGGCGTCCATTGCTTCATGATGTTTTGAACGTGCAGAGGCCTGCATCTTAGTTACACCTGCGCAGAGAGAAGATTACCCACCAATTCCCACATCTTTTCCCAATCACCTTTCGCCACGCCCCGCACGCTCCCCGTGCCTCGGACCACCCTGCTGTTTTTTTATTCCTTATCCCATAAATACCCCGAGCTGCCTGCTTGCTGGAGGCTGGTTTGAGATTTGTTCTCTCGTCTTCCGGTTTGGCTGCCTCTTTTTGCTGCAAACCTCGGTGTCTCCGCGTTTGGCTTGCTGTGCGTCTGGCAAGACGGATCTGGTTCGGTAACACATGTGGTGAGCCAGCCAAGAGGTGAGTCCAGGCGAACCTTTGGCCCACGGCTCGTCGGCCCCTTGCAGGCACTGAGGTCCGGTGGGCCAGCCCGAGCAGCTCCCTGGCGTGTCCGTTCCCACACTGACCCTGGGTTTTCAGGGAGGCACTGCTGACCTTCCGTGCTTAGTTTCATCTTGTAGCAAGGAGAGGAAATGGAGCAGGACCCTATGGTGCTTCCCCTCCATGCCCTCTGCCTGTCTTCTGTCTGTAGAAAAACTTTAGTCAAAGAATAAATTCAGAGAAGTGAGAAAGTGCAGAAGCAAAGGAAAACAAGACCAAGTAATAATAGTTTAGTCACTGAATGAAGTCGGGGACCATTAGTCCCTTCTCATAGGGCTATAGATAATATTCTGGGCCGTCTCCTTTGAGCTGTTTTATAGATACTGAAACCCCCACTAGGTGAAAGCAATTAACTACATGATGACCAGGCTGTGTAGCCATGACATAAGCTGCCACAGTTCTGAGAACTGGCTTCAAAGAAATGGGAACAAACTGACCCTGGAACTGAAGACTAACTGTACTTAAAACAATGAAGATGACGCTGACCAGACCACCACGTGCCCAATTTCAAGGTGACTGTCGGAGCTGACTGGGCTGTTTCTGCATGTAGCCCCCTCCCTCTGCCTAAACACCCCTGAAACTCCCCTTTAAAAGTGCTTGCCCAGGGCTTCCCTGGTGGCGCAGTGGTTGAGAGTCCACCTGCCGATGCAGGGGACATGGGTTTGTGCCCCGGTCCGGGAGGATCCCACATGCCGCGGAGCGGCTGGGCCCGTGAGCCGTGGCCGCTGAGCCTGCGCGTCCGGAGCCTGTGCTCCGCAATGGGAGAGACCACAACAGTGAGAGGCCCGCGTACCGCAAAAAAAAAAAAAAAAAAAAAAAAAAAAAAGTTGTGCATCCGGCATAGATAATAAAGATAGGCAATTAACAAAGAAGCCATCTTTTTATAAGCTCAGTGCTAAGATCGCTTCTAGTTTTGATAATCATGTGTACATGGGCATGTCAACGTTTTGATTTCAAATATCTTATTAGTAAACAAGACAGATATATCAGGTGATTCAGTCCTCTAAAGGCCAAGCAGAGAAATCATTATAATTCCAGAACAGTAGCAGTAAACACTTCCTTGTGGCCTTATTCCAATGTCACTATTTCATTTTAATGATAACTAGATCTCTGCTGTTCATTGTGAAATCCTTGAATGTGTTTAACAGCCTGCTCAGAGTGTATTGCATTTATGGGGGTGACCAAATGAAGCCTGAAAATGTATTGTAAGGAAATGGTGCAGATTATATGGGAGAGATTCCTTCTGATGTAGGGTTGAGCAGTAGCATGAAAAATGTAAAGGTTTGAATAGAACAGTGTTTAAACAGGTACAGTCATGCCTGTTATCATTCTTCATCATGTGTCTGCCCTATTTAGTATATTTCTCTTAATTCTTGATTAGCAGCTGTCAGAGCTGTCCCTAAAATATGATCACACTAATGTCATGGTTCAGATACCACTCTGCAGTTTGCAGAGCAGTTTTCAGTGAATCGTCTTTTTGATGTTCTCAACAACCCCAAGAAACCAGCATTTATTATGGTTACTTTATGTATGAGGAAAAGGAGGATGAATTACATTGACCCAAGATTGCTAGCTGAGTAAGGATGGTCTTCTTCCTCCCAGCGGAATGCCTATTTGTTTGTGTTTGGTTTCCTTTTGGCTGTCTCACATGCACTCCGTAGGCTGTGACTTTAACGTGTGGTCCTGTGGGCCAGCAGGGCCCTGCCCCCCTCTGTGGAAACTGTAAAGGGGCCAGATCCCCTTCTTCCTAGTGCCTGGCAGCAAGGGGGCGGCTCATTCATTACCTGCGCTGGGTCAATGTATTGAATTTGAGAAAAAATGAATCTTGAGAAAAGCAGAGATACAGGAACGATGAGGATATACTTCTGTTAGCTGTGTTTGCTGATGGCAGCGTTTGTTAGGTCCCACATACGGTAAAGCTAAATATTTAAACATTATAAATCCATCGAAGGACCTGTGTAATAATACAATATATTTCTATTCTTATACCTTGACAAATGTAATTTTCATTAAAACCAGGGTGGCCAGGATTGAATTAGAATTCTGAGATCCCTTGGAGTTGCGTGGTAGATTTTAAAAGCTTAGGGAGAGTGGACCTCTGGTGCTTGGCCCTGGTCTGCCGGCCCTCTCTCTTTCTCTTACTGCTCCTGGCTCTGTCCTGCTTTGTAAGGAGCTTTGTGCCCATACGTGTGGACACCCTGGGCTGCAGATCCAAGCTCCATTCATATTTCCCAACAGAAAGCTCTATCTTGGCCACCCCTGTTGGAGGCCCATTCTTGAGTGGGTAGAGCCTGTGAAGAGGCCTGCCCAGGCTCTGGAAGTAGGTTCAGGATATTTGTGCAGGGAATTCTGGGGTCCTGTGTATCCAGAGCATGGTCAGGAAGGCAGGGCTTGGGCTGTGGGTCAGCATGTTCCCTTAGCTTCATAGACTTTTGCTTCAGGAAGGTCACATTCAGAAAAGGGCCAAGGTGTGCATTTTAACCTTCCTGCCTGGACATGAAGGCAGTACTAGGTGGTGGTATCCCATTCAGGAAGTTGTTGCTTCTTGGCTTCTAGAATCCCTTTGGTTCTTGCTGGTTTTCTAAGCAGGTCTTCTTACCTTATTACTGTATATTCTCTGAGCCCCCTGCATACGCCTAGTCTATTCCTTTGGCTTAGAAGAGCCAAGCTCATTTTTGTTGCTTACAACAGGAAATCTTGTTTGACACAGTCTCTTTTTGTTTTTCACCGCAGGATGAGGATGGTATGGGGTCAGCAGTGGCTGGACAGTGATGGATGGAAACACCCTGAAAGCGGTAAGTACAATTTATCAGTCCATAATGAATATTCCACTATCCTTGTGCAAAAACAGGTAGGTAGGCATGCTCCTCTGCCTTTCTATATATTCCCTCAGGCTCACTATTTCTTACCGTCTTCCTTCAGGGTAACCTGAGTTAACCCCTCAGCTGAAATATGGAGGGAGTGACACAGTGCCTCGTGCTGGTTGCTGTAAACACTAAAATGCTATTTAGATATTTAAAAAACAATGAAAATTATCTTGCAGATTACCAAATCAACAGAAACCCATTTTAGGAAAAACTTGTAAATATAGATAAGCAAAAGGAAAGACATGCACCCATAATCACCACCCAAAGATAATCACTGTTATTAACAGATCATTTTCTGTGCATATCTTTAAGAAAAATGGTTCATACTGTACATACTCATTTAAAACTGTGTTTGTCCCCAACTCTGAATTATAAGCACTTTCATTTCAATAGTTATTCCCATAATGTTTTTTAAATAGGTAAATATTGTATCATTAAATGCTGTGAAATTGTCTAACCTAAAAATTATTTTGGGATGTTTTGATTGTCTTAAATTTTTACTATTAAAGACAGTATTAACAAACATCCTAGAAGTGAAATAATTATGTATATGTTTAATTATTGTCAAAGGATATATTTCTATAAGTAGAATATTCATTTCAAAGACTTTATAATTATAGTATTTGAATGCTATTTTAAAACATGGTAACCCATGCAAAGGGTAATTACATATTAAACAGCATTCATCTAGTATATATTTTGATTAAGAACTAGTAAAGTATGATTAAAACTTGGTATTATTCAAATCCTTTATATTAACTCAGTGTGTTACAATACATTTTGGCAAGATCTTCAAACAAATCTGGAGGGAAATGAAGATTTCTTTCATTTAAGAGTGACCCACTTTTCTGTTTCTCTTCTTTTTTAAAAACAGCTTTGTTGTGATATAATTTATATATCATACAGTTCACCAATTCACTTGTTAGTATAGTCATAGTTGTGCAGCTATCACCATAATTTTAGAAAAATTTTATTACCCATGAAAGAAACCCTGCATGCCTAGGCTCCACTCTGGTCCCCTATATTCCCCAGAACTAGGCAACCACTTACCTACTTTCTGACTGTTATAGGTTTACCTATTCTTGACACTTGATATCAATGGAATCACACAATATGTGGTCCTTTGTGATTGACTTGTTTCACTTAGCATAACATTTTAAAGGTTCATTTATGTTGTAACACGTATCAGTAATTTGTTCATGTTTTTTGCTGAATAATATTCCATTGTATGGATATACCCCATTGATCTGTCCATTCATCAGATGGACATTTGGGTTGTTTTTACTTTTGTCTATTATGAATAATGCTTCTATGAACATTTGTGTACAAATATTTGTGTGGATGGACATATGTTTTCATTTCTCTTGGGTGTAAGTGTAGGAATGAAGTTGCTTGATCATATGGTGACTCTGTGTTTAACCACAGTGGCAGTGAGGAACTGCCACTTTGTTTTCAAAATTGATATCAACTCCATTTCACAATGTTTATGTTGATGATTGATTTTCTTTTAAAATTCATTTTTTAAATAAAATAATCCAACTTTACCTCAGGACCTATAGTTGTTGTAGTTTTATAAAATTATTATGTTTCTAATAGATTTGATATAATTAAGCATTATCCCACTCTTGATGCTGAAAGCTCAGACTCTGTACACCGGTGCCAAATCCAATCTCAGAGATAGAGTTCTGGGTGAAGTAGAAAAGAATAGCTTTATTGCTTTGCCAGGCAAAGGGGGACACGGGGGTTCCTGCCCTTAAAAACTATGTGTCCCAACCCAGGGGAGTTTGGTGAGGAGGTTGATGGCAGCAGTTCAAGGGTGGGGTTTCCAACAAGATTAGGGTGTGTGCAGGGCCTGCACTCCCTTAATCTCATCTCAGGTGGCTGGTCTCCTCATCTTGATGAGCTTCTCTGGCCCCTTGAATCTCGCCTCAGGTGGTTTCTTGGCTGCTCCTCTCTTGATTAGCAACTGTTCAAATCTGCGCTTTAGAACTCAGGGAAGGTCATGGAGGCTGGAGGGGGACAGAGAGGCTTCCTCCATGCCCAGGAGCCTCACAGGGTCCTGCTTGGTTTCACTCTCTTATAAATTAATCGTTTTCTGTCTGTGGTTTCCAAGAATTTATTATTTACAGTTTTATCAAACATCATGACTAAGCTTTGGAAATGTTCTATTAATGAAGAGGCACTAGACATTCAGAACACTGTATTCTCTGATAGGAAAATTGATAAAGCATATATTTTTGAAAAGCTGATTTTAGCAGATCAAGAACTTAGATTTATCATAGATTTTTTTGTGTGTGTTTTAAACTTTTTATTAAGATTTTTAAAAAAATTCTTTTCACCCTTGAAATGTTAAGTTATACATGTTATAGTGGTAAACCAAAAACATTGACATGTATCTTTTTGATTTAATATATAAGTTACTTATTGTTGCACTATTTTACAGTGAATATGTTACAGTCACTCTAGTTGCATATTTAGTATCACATTATGCCTGTTATCACCTGGACTGTTTTGGGATTCCATTAAAGGGCAGTTTAGGGTTTTTATGCTGGGGTTTCACACACATGCACTCAAGACAGTAAGCTGGATGTCGGCTAGGAAGACATTTCTGGTTTTGCTTGGCCAGATGTCCAGTATCCAGCAAAACTCCTGATATTTAGTTAATTCTCAATAAGCACTTGATGAATAGTAAATCTACTTCTATACATTGTAAATAAAACCAAAATCAATGTTATTTTCTTAGTCTTCTCTCCTTACATGTGGAAACTTCTCTTGGGGAAGAATAAGATCAATAATATAGGAATATGGTCTAGTTTGTTTATTTTTATTTTTTTTTAAGCAAGTACATTTGATTGGGGTCAAACATTTAAGTCATTCATTCATTCATTCAGGAATCACTACTGAGTGTGTACATTAGTACTAACTTAGCCACTAAGTTAGGCAGTTGGGATTCATAGACCATATGATGTGATGTGGTCACCTCCCTCCAGGAGTTGCAAGTCTTCCCTGAGTCATGATATCCTCATCTCAGGGGTCATCTGGCTGCAGTAAAAAGAGGAGTTTTTACTGTTAATATATGACTCAGCTCAGAGGAGGACATCTTATATGAAGCGATGGTGATGTACTGTTACGTTAAATAAATACAACACAACTAAACATCTAATTGAATGTTGAAAGTTAAATCTTGCTGCAGAGAAAATAACTCTATGGCAATACTTTGAAAACAATATGTGGATAAATATGTAGCTTTATTTTATGATATAAAAGTGACATTCAACCCCTGAGGTAACAAACTTTGATACACTTGAGACTTTGAGAAAAAGCTGAAAGGCAGAATGGTGAATTTACTTTCAGAACAAAATCCACATGAATATATTGTAGGTCTCAGATGGATTTGCAGAAAATCTTGTTCTCAAAAGGATAAAAGTGTGCAAACTCCTTTGAATAAAAAAAAAATTCAAGAGAGCAGTATCTGTGGTGTAAGCTGGAACGGGTATTTCATCAGCAGAATCAGAGATGGCTCACAGGGCTCTGAAAGAATCAAGCTTTACATTGATATATATTCTAAGAGGATTTCAGTTCCCTATTGCATCAAGGACAAGACTGACTGAGATTCAGATTTAATCTCATGGTTTCTAGAGAATGGACTAAACAGATGACATGGCCCAACTGAAGGGTTCATAATAAATCTAAGAAAAGATTTGAAGAAATGTTAAAATCGTTACAGATTTGTTTTCATTAGCTTTGACCTTTGCCGCCTTAACTTGACCACTATCGGATCGTGTGGCCTTGAGCAAATTTCTCCAAGCATGATGGAGGCAGCTACATCCCAGGGTGATTATGTGGGTTAAATGGGATAATGTGTGTACAAGCAATTACCCAAGTGCAACTTTCTCATTGTCTGTAGCATATAATAAGCATTCAAAAACAATAATAAAGGACTTCCCTGGTGGTCCAGTGGTTAAGACTCCACGATCCCAATGCAGGGGGCCTGGGTTCGATCCCTGGTCGGGGAACTAGATCCTGCATGCCACAACTAAGACCTGGCGCAGCCAAGTAAATATTAAAAAAAAAAAAAAAAAAAAAAAAATCTTTAAAAAAAAAAAAACCAAAAAACAAACTAACAAAAAATAATAAATCGAGTACTTACTCTGTGCCAAGAACTTTTAAAATAATTTACACATATTGACTCATATAATCTTTTTATCGATCCTAAGAGGAAGTATTGTATTTTTTTTTTTTTTTTTTTTTTACAAATGAGGCACCAAAACTCAAGTACAGAAAGGTTCAGTGACTTACCTGAGGTCATATAGCTACTGAGTAGTGAGCCTAGGATATGAACCCAGGCAGTAGTTTTAAGCATAGTGCTATTGTTACTTTAGATATAAGGTTAGAGTCATACCACAAAATGTATATTTTAATGTAGAATTATTATTTTATACCTAAAAATTACTTTCTTAAACATTAATTTGTGAATAATAATAAATAGGAAACAGAAATTTAGAAAACAGGGTTATTTCACTGGTTTTGTAGTCATCCTTAGTAAGATAACTTCATGAAATGACATAATTTGTTTTCCAACAGAGTATTTGATATCTATTCCCATAGGTCACATATCATAATTATTGTAGTGTTTGAGTCAATTAAATTTTCTTGGAATTAAGTCTCAGTGATTCTAAAGACAGGTAACTTCATAACTCTAACAAATACATTATCCAAAAGCCAAGAAGAGTCAACACTCTGCTATATTATGATTAAAGGTGTCTGTCATGATTTAATCGCAAGATCTTTCAACCTCTCCTTTTAGTGTATTAATCACTGAAGGTCAAGCCTACACCCTAAACTTTAGGCCCTCGAAGTGCACTCCAAATCAAATTCTAGATTCACATCTAGAATGAGTTCCCTGGTGAAAGAAAAGATTACCACTTTAAAGCAAGCACTGACACTCTGAATCTGACTTAGGGCTTTGACTCTGTAATCCTTGGTATATGAATAGTGAGTCCTTTCTTTCTCAGAATTAGGTGATTTATTCTGCTAGGGCCCTAAAAAAATGCACTGTCTAGTGTGGCAGCCACAAGCCTATTGACACTGACATATGGCTACCCAGAATGGAGATGTGCTATAAGAGTGAAATACACATCAGAATAGAAAACCGAGTACCAGTCCCCCACAAAAAAAAGAGAACATAAAATAGCTCATAATTTTTTTTAATAATGAGTACATGTTAAAATGATAATATTTTGGATATACTTGGTTAAATAAAATATATTATTAAAATGAATTTCACATGTTTCTTTAAACTTTATTAATGTGGATACTAGGAACTTGTAAATTTTATACATGTGAAGTGCCCTGTATTTCTATTGGGCAGTGCTGCTCTAAGAACTCTGACTGGAAGATGCTGCTGTTATCTTGGAAGACAGAGAGCTGAAATCTGCAAGTTAGTGGTCTTGGGGTCCACTCTTAGCCACAGAAACAGTCAAACCTTAGGGACAAAAGACAGAGCTCTTCAGAATAGACCTGAGATCTCAGTAAAGTGCTTGAGCAAGCAGACAACTCTGAAGCTTAGGAAAAAGAAATAGACGGAGGTAAAGATTGAGACATTGGAGTTAACAATATACATAGTAATCAGAGTCAACTGAATAGATAATTAGCCAGAGAGAATGTAAAGATAGAAAAAGAATAGAGTTTAGGTTAGAGCCCTCAAAGATACCAATATATAAAGGACAGAAGTTACAGCAAGAACAGGGAGAATGCAGGTCAGATAAATCAAGGCAGGAATATTACCATGTCCATTTGACCAGGCTTGTGGATAAGATCAGAAACTCCTATAAATTAATTTTTTTAATTAGCTGATCTATCAAATGGTTAAAACTTAAGATACAAAGGTCCCTTGTTCCTTAACTATAACTAACTCTTTTACATATAAAGAATATCCTCTAACTAATAAAGTTAAGAGCAATTTATGAAACATTTATAATATTTGACATACTTGTCCAAAAGGGGAATATATAAACCAGTGAGAAGAGCTAATTGGGTTCAAATCAGGCACTGAAATATTCAGTAAGCAAGTTCCATGAGGGCAAAAATGATCTGAGTCATAAACAGTAAAGAAACTGAGTCCAGAACAGTAAATTGACTTGGCATTTGGGTGACTGTAAATTTAGGAAAAGCCTGAAGAATATAGAGTCTCTGTTTGCATAAATATAGCAATTCTTCCGCTTGGTATTTCTGTGTCACAAAAAAGTGCTAGCCAGATTTTATTCAAATATTAGAGGATGTGTTTGGAATCATTTGATTTGAAATATAAACTACGTGGCAGAGAGCAAGTTTGTGTGGGGAAGGGACCTCTGAGCAGAGGCTGGCAGTCAGCTCCCAGGATAGATGGACTCACGGATTGCTGACTGAGCTGTTTGTCATGGGCGGCCACGACAACAGTTGTCCGATGCCCAATCTGACAATAGATCTCTAGGTGGAGAAACAGGAAGAATTGATTACTTAAGTTTATTAATGGTTAATAAATCTCCTGAGCAATGCAGAGCTGGACAGTGAGGACTGAAAGTGGAATATTATACTACATTGAAGTTATTTTCTGTGAATAATGCAGTAAAAATAAGATATGTACTGCCTTTCAAAAAATGGTAAAGATGGTTGTTATTAATAATTCGTTTTGATGTGGTGTCCATTATTGCCCCTAAAACAGAGTTAGAGAAAGGTTTTCTCTTCACATATTGACTGAAGATTATTGACATCCAAAGTTAATTTTGATCAACTTTCTATTTAAATTCCTGTTTTCTTTTTTCTTTTTTTTTCTCCTTAGGGAACTATTCACTTACTGCTCCATTCAGCAGTGTGTTTCGTCACTATTTCTTTGTCTATTGGGAAAATCCACCCAAAATATCAAAATGTTAGTTTTCTTCAGCAGTATAAGACCCATGCCTAACCTTTTATAATCATATCTAATCTTTCTCTTTCATGTGTGCCTATTTCTTTTCCTTTCCTTTGAGAAGTCATTGATTTCCCCGTCATAAATTTTAAGGAAACCTGAGAACAATGACTAAATTAACAATGCATCACCAGATGGACGTTTGTCTTGGCACCTTTTCCAAGATAGTGAAATAAATACTCTTTTTATGACACAGAATCTCTTACACCAGAACATGAAATTGAACCAATAATCCAATAGCTTACTTATGTATGTGCCAACTAAAAACTGTCCCTCACTATCTAGCACTACAAGAATGAAGTCACTAGCCACTGTAGTAGCTGACCTTCGCCACACCCTGGAAGGAGTTCAGGGCAGAAATCAGGAATGAGGCACTTTGTGCTCTGGGAAAAACTGGCAGCACAGCCCTTCAGATGGTTAGGTATTTTTCAGGGAAGGTTTTATGAGCCCAATTTCTTGTATCTTCCCATATCTAGAAAAGCACTAAAATCATTGACGGAGACATCTGCTCCTCGTAGCAGCAACCTTCTTGTGACCAGCAGCAACCTTCTGCCAGAATGTGTGCTTGACTGCACGTACCCTCTTCACCAAAATCACATATATATGACCTCCCCCTGTCACCTCTTCAGAGCGGTTCCTTGGAGCTATCCAAGAGGCTGTCTCCTGCACCATAGTCCTCATTTTGCCTCAAATAAAACTTAACTACTCTCATGTTGTGCTTTTCTTTTTTCAGTCAACATATGGGATAGTGATTGCTCATTGAGATACTGGGAGATCTGTGCTTCGACACACAAAGCTATGTTTAAGTTTAACTTTGTTCAGTCCAAGACATGCTTAGTATGTTGTTAGAACCTTTGATTTGTGGTCCTTTCTTCCTACAACTCTTTGTTTTGTCTTATACAACTTTGTCCTTTTTCAAAGTTGTTTTGAATATTCTAGGCTATTTTCTTCATAAATTTTAGAATCAGTTTGTCAGTTTCTTAAAAAAAAAAAAGCCTTCTGGGATTTTGATTGGCACCTGAACTGAGTCTATAGATCTATTTGGTGTTGAATTGACATCTAAACAATACTGAGTCTCTGGTATATGAACACAGGGTATCTCCTCATTTATTTACTTCTTTGATATCTTTCATCAATGGTCGGTAGTTTGGGGTATGCAGATCTTACACATAGTTTGTTAGATTTATCCCTAAATATTTGATGCTTTTTGATGCCATTGTATCACTTACAATTGAAATTTGAATCCTTGTATCCTGGGATCTTGCTAAATTCACATAGTAATTCTAATAGCTTTTTTTTTTGTAGGTACTTTTTGATGTAGACAGTCAGGTTGTCTGAGAATAAAGACCATTTTATACCTTCTTTTCCAATCTGTGTATTTTTTTTTTTTTTTTTTTTTGCGGTATGCGGGCCTCTCACTGCTGTGGCCTCTCCCGCTGCGGAGCACAGGCTCCGGATGCGCAGGCCCAGCAGCCATGTCTCACGGGCCCAGCCGCTCTGGGGCATGTGGGATCTTCCCGGACCAGGGCACAAACCCATGTCCCCTGAATCGGCAGGCGGACTCTCAACCAGTGCGCCACCAGGGAAGCCCCTGATGCCCTTTTAATTAGCAAGTTTTTCCAATCTGGTGTTTTGAGTTCTCCGAATTGTTACACTACTCTTTTTTGGTGGTTATTTTTTCATCTTGTATAATTCTGCACATGCCTGTACAGACCTGTACTCAGCTGGAGTCTCGATAAGACCCGTGTGCAGATTCCCAGAGTTCTCTCTGTTTGCAGCTCCTTCTCCTTCCAATACTCTGTTTTGAGCAGTAAAGCCTGCTCCTCCACTCAGGAAAACCACTGGGCTCTGTTTATCCCCACTCCTCATATTGTGGCTTTGACACTCTCCCCAGGCATTAATCTGGGGCTCTCATAAAATAACCTCATTTGTTTTTCTTTACTCAGGGATCATAGACCTGTACTACTTCTTGTCCAAAGTGTGAAACTGTCTTCGAAAATGTATATTTTATGGTTTGCTAGTGGTTTTAGGTGAGCACATTAATACAATTCTAGTTTTTCCATTGAGGCCAGAGGTGGCAGTACTTGTTTAATTATTATAAGCCCTTAGGAGGACTATTTATTTTATATAACATCATTTTATATAATTAAATAGTAATCCAGCCACTATGTTAAACCTTATAAGGTTTATATTATGAGCTTTAATAGTTTGTAATGTGTATATTCTCTTGGGTTATCTAGTTCAGAAATTAAATTGAATGTAAATATTGTCAGTTTTGTCTCTTCCTTTTCTATTCTTTTACCTATTTTTATTTTATATATTTTTCATATAAATTAGAAAACTTATACTAAATGAGAAAACTACATTCAAAATGTGCTTTCAAAGAAAATGAAATTAGAAAAAAAAGTTGTATGCATGTTAAAGAAGTTTTCTTTTTTTGTTTTTTGTTTTGTTTGCACTGTGCTAAAAGTCAAATATATCTTGCAGTAATACAGTGTGGTAATTCATAAAATGTAAGTTAACAGGATTCTCAATTTAATATTTTTAAGGATGCTATTTTATTTACTTTAATATGTAAATGTATTTCATTATATTATTCCATTTTGTGATGTTATACAATGTTTGAATTTCTGAAATGAACGCTTCTTGCCACAGTTCTTTATTATGATAATTTTAATTTACTGATAACTTATTTAAGGTTTATAAATCTATGTTGCATATCTGAGGTAGGTATCTAATTTTTTGTCTTACAGTTGAGTAATTTCAGTATAACTTATATTCTCTTTAAGAATGTGAGTCATTTTCTAGTCTCTTTTATCCCTTGGTAAATATGCATTTATGATTATTTTGTCTTTCTGGTGTACTGAACTTTTATCATTGTGAAATGTTCCTCTTTATCTTGGTTAATAGTCTTTGCCTTGGAGTCTGTTTAACCTTGTATTGCTATAGACACTCATCCTTCTTATGTGTGTGTTTTACGTTGTATATTTTTGCCATCCAAAACCTATCTATTTCTTTATTTTTAATATGTGTCTCTTGCAGATAGCATATGGTTGGTTTCTTGCTTTTTCATCAATTCCAAAAATTTCTAATGTAATTGATATGGTCGGATCTGTTCCCTCTGATTTTTGTTCTTTATTCCTCTGATATTGCCTTCTTTTGGCATATATGAATATTTTAGAATTTAATTTTTAAAATTTTATTGAAATATAGTTGATTTCCAATGTTGTGTTAATGTCTTCTGTACAGCAAAGTGACTCAGTTATACACACACACACACACACACACATATATTCTTTTTAATATTCTTTTCCATTATGGTTTGTCACAGGATACTGAAATAGTTCCCTGTGCTATACAGTACAGAATTTAATTTTATTTTACCTATTGGGGTTTTTTAATAGCTATATATCTTTCTTAGTGGCTGCTTGAGGAATTATAATAAATCTTTAAATTCTCAAAGTTTACTAATATAGTACCACTTTACAAACAGTGTATGAATCTTGAAAATGCATAGTCACTTTATGACTCCCTTAACTTTGATGCTCTAGTTGTCATATGTATTACATTTATATATGCTATAATTCTTATCATACTAATATATTTTTTAATAGTGGTATATATTTTAAAAACTGTAAGATTTTAAACTAATCTTTCATATTCAGTCATATATTTATCATTGCTGATGCATCTTATTTCATCCTGTAAATTCAAGTTTCTTTCTACTTTTATTTTACTTGAGCCAGAAAAATGTCCTTTAGCATTTCTTACAGGATAGATTAGCTTAGTTTTTATTTTTCTAAAATTGTCTTTATTTTGTCTACATTCTTCAAGGATGTCTTCACTGGATATAGAATTCTTCATTGACAGTTTTTTCTTTTAGTATTTTAAATCTGTATTTCATTGTCTTATGGTCTCTGTTTTTCCTAGAAGCCTGAGATCATTCAAATCATTATTCATTTATAAGATATGTGTCATTTTTCCCTGGCTGCTTTCTAGATTTCTTTCTCTTTAGCTTTTACTAGTGTGTCTCTGATGTACTAAGGCCTCTGTGTGTATGTGAATGGGTATTTGTGTGCCTGAGTCTTTATCCCATTAGGGTTCACTGTTTGCTGAGCTTCTTGGATCTGTAGATTTATGTCTTTTATCAAAATTATGAAATTTTAGCCATTATTTCATCAAAAAATTTTTTTCTGCTCCATTGTCTGTTTCTTCCTTTTTCTTCTCCCTCTGGCATTATGTATGGGTGTATACACACACACACACACACATATATATAACATATGTGTGTATATGTATATTATATATAATATTATATATTAGGCACTTTGATATTGTCCCACAGTTCCCTGAGGTACTATTATTTATTACTTTTCTGAATAATTTTCTTTCTTCAGGTTAGATACATTATACTGAACACTTGCCAAGTTAACTAACTCTTCCATCTTCTCCATTTTGCTGATAAGCCCACCCAGCAAATTTTTTATTTCAGAAACATTTTACTTCTAGAATGTCCATTTCTAATAGTTTCTATCTTTCTGCTGAGATTTTCTACCATCAAGATATAAGATAGATTTCATAGTCACAATGAAAATAATTTGAATAATATAAGGGAAAGTACCAATGGAAGGTGTGTTAGTGGGGAGTGGGGGAAGGGGGTGATTTTAAGGCCACAGTATTATCCATGATTTACGAGAAATCTCAGGGAATTCGATGATTATAACATGAAATTTCACCTTGTGGGCTTACCCAATACAAAATTATGGTATGTTAACATTAAAAAGAAACTTAGCAACCATCTAGTTATAAATGTGGGAAAAGTTAACCAAGGTTATACAAGTAGTAAGAAAAGACTTGGCTCAAGGGCCTGTGATTATGGGTTGGTTACTCTTTCCTTTGCCCCAGTAATTCCCCAAATCAACTTCTCAGACTCCTACAGATTTAGAAGATATTTTCATTATTTCAAAAAGCCAAATATAACATATATTCACCCTCAGAAACATCTCACAAATTAAAAATGTCAGTGTATAAAGCTGATATGGAAGTGCAGTACTAATTATCTCATGGTATTAGGAAAAAATATTTTAAACCATGGATACAGATGAAAGGGACATGAAATAATGAAATAAGTCTTTGGTGGGAAATTTGGGAACTATTGCTTTATACCATGCATATAATCAACCTTATTCTAACATGAAAAACATAAGTTTTATCAAAATCTTCTAGTAGCCAATGTACAATATTATCCCATTGGTTTTGCAACAGTCTAAGAATTAAGGACTATTCATTAATACTAGGAGTCCATGCTGGTTTCATGTTCACTACAAGAGTCATTAGTGAAAACTACCTTTAAACTATTTATAAGCTGTCTCTAATAATAATTTAATGATGTATCTCACCATGGCATAACACTTCAGAATTGTTTTCTTTTAAATATGAACAACGGTCATGTCACCAGGCAACTAAAATAATGAGACTTCAAAGAATAAATGTTCTTTGAAAATAAATTTCATTTCATTTCAACCTGGAAACAGAAGATGCTGTCTGATCCAGGTAACAAAAGTTGTTGTGTGTGCTTTGAATAATTTCACTTGTAGGTATTAACATTTTGAATAGTTAAAAAAAAACTCATTGTGGTCTTTAAAATCATGAATTTACTAACAAACCTATGAATCAAATCTTGGTAATTATTTTTTTCTTAACGTTCCAACCTTCCTCTTTGTTTAGTTCATATATGAAGAGTCCAATTCATCTGCACTGTTCTTTACATAATATGGTATCTATATTATCTGTCACAGCTTTTGAGTTTTTAAGAGACATAGAAATAATTCAAATAATTTTATAAAGAAACAGTGTTTACTGTTTTAAAACAAGGTTATAGAAATTAGTTATTGATGAAATTTAAACTTGAAAGAGATTATTTTTAAAAGGATGGTGAGGGCTTCCCTGGTGGTGCAGTGGTTGAGAGTCCACCTGCTGATGCAGGGGACACGGGTTCATGCCCCGGTCCAGGAAGATCCCACATGCCGCGGAGCGGCTGGGCCTGTGAGCCGTGGACGCTTAGCCTGCGCGTCCGGAGCCTGTGCTCCGCAACGGGAGAGGCCACAGCAGTGAGTGGCCCGCGTACCGTAAAAAAAAAAAAAAAAAAAAGGTGGTGACTAACATTCATCATCTTTAATAAAGAATCTTTAAACAGAAGCTTAATTAAATCAACAAAAGGGAGAATTTCCTGACCAAGAGGAGTTGATACTGAAATTCATTTGGGTCTCATGAGATATATGTTAATAGGTTAGGTATTTTCCTAGTTTAGATGAGTCTTCCAACTTAAGATCTCATGGGCAGAAGTAATACATTTAAATTTTCATGAAAAATTAAATAAATGTAATGTAAATTTGAAGCTCGCCCAAGCTCACTGAAATCTTTAAGAATTATTTTTAAATTTTAGAACTAAGATGGGCTTTAGAGACTGTCCAGGCACTAAAATATAGAAAGTTAGAGCTACTAAAGGCATCTACAACATCATAAATCCCTCAGGTTTAGATAAGGAAATTAAAGTTCAAGGGAGTTTAAGAAACTTGTCCAAAATGATTTACGTGGTTTTAAGAAAAATTCTCATTAAAATTTTTCATTGCAATTTGTATCATTATTCCACATATAATGAGAAGAGTGGACCCAAATAAATTTTTAGCTTTCAACCCTTGAATCTGTTTCATAAATATGCTCTCCTTTATTGGATTCTGAATGAGCAACACACTTCTAGGTGCTGCATTGCTGGGAATCCAGATCCCACTGTTAGTTCTGTCCCTTTAACCATTCAGCTTCTTGGTACAATTGTGTGATTTTAGAACGAGAGCCTACTTCTGAAGATCAACCTCAGTCTGAACTTAATCTTAGGGATTTCATGGAATAAATCTATGGAAGACCTTAGATGTTCAAATATTAGTGTTAGAAAACAGATTTTCAGTGTCAGCTGGGAGCTTTTATACCTACAGAAACCACAGTCTTTCAGTTCTCTTTGTTTGGCTTGACTTTTATTTTAATTGTTTTTGAGCATCCGTTCTCCCAGGAAAGAAAGATATCTAGCATAATCTTCCTCAAAAAAGACAGGATTCAAACCTTATGGAAATAGTAGTGGTTAAAAAGGAGGACAATTTCTTGAATTGACTTGAGGGAGGTGGCACAGCTGTCTGGAGTGATGTTAACTATATTTAACATAAGTAATATATGGGTTCAACAGAAGGCTGATGATCATTTTAGTTTCTATGTGAATCCTTCATCAGTCACAAGAAAGTTGTTTAATTTGACAGTGGTTGAGCAATCTGTGATTCATAGCTCCATAGACAAGAGAGGATGTAATTTTCTGGTCTTTGAGATTATTGAGATCAATAAGCAAATTGTATAGGAGGCCATGCGTGTCTGAAATAATGAAGCAGAGTTGCCAGAACCGGTTTTCTCTATTCTATCTCTTTATTTCACAAAGTACTCTGAGAAAGCTGGGATTTGGAAATAAACAAACAAAAACAAATCAGCCCTGCTAGTTATTTATTTTAGGTGAGGCATACTGCATGTGAAAGAAAAGTGCATGATAAGAAGCCATTACTTTTCTAAGGTCAAAAACAATGAATAATGAAAACAATACAGAAAATGTATAAGATATGATGGTAAGTGTGTCTGCTGTAGGGGATTGAGTCCTGCGGATGGGAGCAGGCAGAGAGAAGATAGATATTTTACTCAAATA
Source organism: Stenella coeruleoalba (assembly GCF_951394435.1). Taxonomy (NCBI): domain Eukaryota; kingdom Metazoa; phylum Chordata; class Mammalia; order Artiodactyla; family Delphinidae; genus Stenella; species Stenella coeruleoalba. Next base: position 21,257,174 of record NC_137167.1, read on the forward strand.
TGGCATAAACTAGAGTCTGAATTATTATGCTTAAATCCTCTCTTCCAAACCAAGTCACCATATGCTGATTATATTCCACTTTTTTGCTTCATAAATTATGTAGCAAAAAATTCTGTGCACATACATCATATTTTGTTAAACTCACCTTCGAGTGGGTACATGCAACTTATTTTAAGTCCAAACTTAACTGTTTTTTTTACCCCCTCAGAATGAATTCTTTATTTTTATCACAATCTATTTCTTAATGCTTTAATTTCATTTTGGAGTTACCAATTACCTGTTCAAGAACAATTCTTAAGAAAAAAAAAATCTTCCTTTAGGGCCTATTGAACACATCAACTCTCAAGTTAAATGAGAAAATATTTTGAAAGTTGATTATATTTCTTTTAAACATCATATTGATGTTTCATGGATGTGGATTTTAAAGCAAATATCAATATCACTTATTTTAATCAGAACATCTTGCCTAACATTATCTATTCATAAACAAAATGTGACTGCCCAAACACACATCTATGGGAGTCACAAGTAAAATCCTAGGCTTATTTTAATGTGGCTGTGTGATATATACTTTCTAGAGAGGAAAGCAAGCTGCCTAGGCTAAAAAGTTGAGAGGAAGTTTACACCCCAAATTTCCTTTATTTTTCCTCAAAGAATCTAGTGATGAGAGCAAAATGGATACATTGTAAATAAGGCAATATGCATCGTATCTGTACTGCAAGTTGAAAGAGATGTTTGACATGACTTAGCCTGACTGTGTTCTCTTACTGGTGAAGAAACAAAGGTCTAGAGAAGTAAAGTGATTAACTCCAGGTCACAAAAGCTGCTCTAGGACTCAGGTCTCCCAATTATTGCCTTTTAATGGAAAGAACAGAGCCTGAGGATTCAGACAGAGCTGGGTTTGGAGGTTAGCTGTGTGACCTTAGATGCAAGTTATGTAACTTCTCTGGGCCAAAGTTTCCTCATCAGTGATTTAAAAAAAATGGGGATAAAAGTTCCTATATTTTAAGTTTGATGTGAGGATTAGAAACGTTCATAAAATACCTAATACAGGGCATTGTCGATCATTTGAGGGACTTTGTAATAATACATGATAAATATGAAGCATAGCTCAGCCTTGTCTATAGAGATGTGTTAGAATTCAAAATTCTACCTAGGAGATCTTTAAAGAGAGAAGTACCATGGAAATATAATAAACAATTCCAGTGCACAGAAAAAGAAACAACAAAATGAAAAGGAAGCAAAGAATGGGAGAAGATTTTTGCAAACCATGTATCAAATAAGGGGCTAATATCCAAATATATGAAGAACTCATACAACTCAATAACAGAAAACAAAGAAACAAAATCCAACTTAAAAATGGGCAGAGGAACTAAATAGATATTTTTCTAAAAGGTGCTTAAAATCACTATTCCTCATGGGAAATGCACTCCCATGTTCATTGCAAAAGTATTTACAATAGCCAAGATATTAAAACAACCTAAATGTCCATTGATGGATGAATAGATAAGGAAATTGTGGTATACATATGCAATGGAATATTATTCAGCCTTGAGAAGGAAATTGTGTCATCTGTTGTGCCCATGTCGATGGACTTAGACAATAAGTGAAATAAGTCAGAGAAAGAAAAATATCACTTGTATGTGGAATCTGAAAAAGCCAAACTAGTAAACACAGAGACTAAAATGGTGGTTGTCAGGGGCTGGGGGTGGAGGAATAGGAGAGATGTTGTAAAGTGTTTCCAAGAGCATTTGACGGACAGAGTATTTAGACATTAAAAAAACAAAAAGTTTCTTGGCGTAAGGTTACTAGGTTAATACAAAACTGGTTACAGGGCAATGAATCCATAACCTTTGGAGATATCTTTTCTACCAAAAAGAAATCTACCAAGTTAACTTGTTACCTCAAAGAGGCTGAACTCTTAATTAAATAAAATTAACAAAATCAAAACAGGTGCAATCTTCTAGAAAAGTAAATAATCCTTGTTTGAATCTGTTAAATAGTGTTCTGTATGACATTGAAAGGAAATGCCTTTTCCTATTTTTTCCTAGTTTTAAATACTTTTCCTCAGTATGGTTCACAAAAGTCCCCTTATAATTCTTTTATATTTTTCTCCCATCATGCATTACTTTTCTATTGCTGTCTTAACAACTTTACCACAAATGCAGGGGCTTAAAGTAACACAAATTTATCTTACGGTTCTGTCTGGTATAGGTCTCACCAAACTAAGATTAAAATGTCTCCAAGTTCTATTCCTTTCTGGAGGCCGTAGGGGACAATCTCATTCAGTTTCTTAGCATAATTGAATTTATTATGGTTGTGGGAATAAGGCTTCCATCTCTTACTGTCAGCTGAGGGTCCTTCCCATCTTCCAGAAGCTGTCACAGTCCTTGGCTTGTGGGTCCCTCTCTTCATCTTCAAAGCACAAATGGAGGATCAAACATGTTGCATCTTTCTGACCTAATCTTCTGCTTCCCTCTTCCACTTTTGAGGATACGTGTAATTCTACTTACCCATCTAGATAATTTAGGATAATCTCCCCATCTCAAGGTCTGAGCCCTTAATCACATCTGAAAAATACTTTTTGCCATGTAAGGTAACATATTCACAGGCTTGGGGGATTGGGAGGTAGATATCTTTTTGCGGGGGCGGGGGTCATTATTCTGCCTATCATACATTGTAAATGTATGTACAATTCAATGGTTACTAGTAAATGTATAAAGTTGTGCAACCATCACCCAAACAAATTATAGAATATATTTCATCACTCCCTCAAATTTTGCTTGTGCCAGTTTGTAGGTGTGTTTCTGATCCCAGCCCTAGGTAGCCACTGATTTGCTTTCTGTATTTATAAATTTGCCTTTTCAGGACATTTCATATAAATAAAATCACAAAATATTTAGCCTTTTCATTCTGGCTGTTTTTATTTAGCATAATTTTTTAAAAGTATTACCCATATTTAGCATTTATCTGTAGTTTCTTTTTATTGCCGACTATATTCCATTGATTGTGTATACTGTGTTTTGTTTATTTACCAGTTAGTAAACATTTGAATCGCATCCAGTTGTTGACTATGATGAATAAGCCTTCAATAAATGTTCCACATATGTCTTTGTATGCGAATACATTTTCACTTCTCTTGGGTAAATTCGCAGGAGTGGATCATAAGGCAATTTTATGTTTAATTTTTCAAGAAACTGGTATTTTTTCCCAAAGTTGTTACATTATTTTAAATTCCCTCTAGGGATGTATAAGGGTTTTTCCACCTGTTATTTTCTGATTTTTGATTATTGCCTATCTAGTGGGTATAAAGTGGTATAGTTTTAGTTTACATTTCTCTAATGACATAAAATGTTAAGCATCTTTTCCTGTGCTTATCAGCCATATGTCTATCTTCTTTTGTGAAATATCTATTCAAATATTTACCCAGTTTTTATCTGGGATGTTTGTCTTAATGAATTGTAAGGGTTCTGTATTTTGGATATAAGCTCTTTATCAAGAGGTATGATTTGCAAATATTTTCTGCCAGTGTATTTTCTTTTCTTTTTCTTTTCTTCTTTCTTTCTTTTATTGTGTGTTTTGAACCATTAAACTTTTAATTTTGATGAAGTACAATGTATCTCTGTTATGGATTATGCTTTTTTAAATTGAGGTATAGTTAACGTACAATATTATATAAATTTCAGGTGTACAACATAGTGATTCACAAGTTTTAAAAGTTATACTCCATACATAGTTATTATCAAATATTGGCTATATTCCCTGTGTTGTACAATATATCCTTGTAGCTTATTTATTTTATACATGGTAGTTTGGACCTCTTAATCCCTTCCCCTATATTGCTCCTCCCCTTTCCCTCTCCCTACTGGTAACCACTAATTTGTTCTCTACATCTGTGTGTCTGTTTCTTTTTTTGTTATATTCACTAGTTTGTCTTATATTTTTAGATTCCACATATAAGTGTTATCATACAGTATCTGTCTTTCTCTGTCTGACTTATTACACTTAGCATAATTCTCTCCAAGTCCATTCATGTTGTTGCAAATGACAAAATTCCATTCCTTTTTATGGCTGAGTAGTTTTCCACCGTGTGTTTGTGTTTTTGTGTGTATGTGTGTGTACGTGTGTGTGTGTGTGTGTGAGATCTTCTTTATCCAGTCATCTGTTGATTGACATTTAGATTGCTTCCATATCTTGTCTACTGTAAATAATGCTGCTGTGAACATTGGGATGCATGTATCTTTTGGAATTAGTGTTTTCTTTTCCTTTTTTGTTTGGATATATACCCAGGAGTGGAATTGCTGGGTCATATGGTAGTTCTATTTTTAGTTTTTTGAGAACCTGTTTTCCACAGTGGCTGCACTAATTTACATTCCCACCAACAGTGTGCTTCCCTTGCTAAATATTTCTTTGCCAGAAAAACTTGGCATGTAGAAATTTGGGAATTTAAGTGCTAACAAAGCAAGAATGCTGCAACTTTATTTATTTTCAGGATTTAAAAAGGTCACAATATTGCAAAACTGCCGAGTGGCTGGATAGAGTAGCAGTACAGTACTACAAGTGTGGAAAGATCGTTCAATTGATAGATTGGAACTGGAGACCAAGTAATTGGTGGCAAATTTTCTAAAGGCCCTTGTTTCTCCTCAGTGTGAATCTGCAGCCAGAGCACCTTTTCTGTAAGGAATAAATAAGTCAACCACAGATGCTGAATCCTTCTTTAGCACCATGGTAACAAAGATGAATAAACCCCTGATATGGCCCATTCATCTATCCTACGGTAACTAAATTTCCTCAAAGGTAATATTATTGCTGCTCTCCTCTGACATCTTACATGGAAGCCAGGAAATCCACAAATAGAGGCTCTATGAGTTTTGAAAGCATGCAAAGTGGGCTCGATCCCCGGAATTATCACTCTATTTTCCCATGACACATTTTGTAAACTAGTTTTAAATCACCTTACCTCATTTGTGATTCTGCTACAGTAATCTGCCCATGTATTTCTTTTGAAGTAAATTAAATGATCTGCTTAAAATGACCCCTTCTATTTTCACAATATCCCCTTTTTCCTTGCTTCTCTCCATCCCATATTCCTAAATACACTCCCAAATGATCCCTCCCCTTAGAATTTAGAATGTTATTGTTCTCCTAAAAGGAAGAAAACTGAACCAGCCTACAGGGTTGAAGTGCTTTGTAAAATTACCAAAACCATGTTTTATTTCATTGGCTGAGGTTTGGTTGAGAGGATGTGAACAGAGTGGGTCTGGACACACTGTGTCTGAGGCAGATCAGGGCTCTGGAGAATGAACCCTGAAAATGAATGACTAAGAAATGAAGACACCAGTTTCCTAGCAGAGAATTACCGGCTGTCATCCAAACTGAAGATTGCCCAGCAATGTATTGATAGTTAGGAAATCTGAAAGACAAGATTACCTCAGCTATAATTTTGCTTCGTTAATTTCTCTTACCAATTTATACTCGGCTCAGTGTTGTTGTTTAAGTTGAAATACTTTAAACAGTATTTTAAAAAGAAGTATTTGCTTTGGATAGATGTTTTTCTTTTAATCCACCTGTGCTGATTCTCTTATCAATGAAATTCTTAGTTATCTGATATGCTCTGAATCAAAGACACAACCTGATTACTTCTACATGCTTTTCTTCAACTTCTGATTTCACACCATTCTTTATTTAAGAATTTCTTTAAGAGAGCTCCGAAGGAAAATGACTCCCCCACAGGACCCAATCAAATTTCTATATCAATTAAGAAATTTGACAGCAGTTTTAACAGATTTCCCAGTTATTAATACAATCACTTTGTTAGAGCAACTCCTTCTCCTGCTTCCTTCAAACCTTTAAAAATTCTTCCCTTGGGTTATATTCAATAGAAAATTGAGTGAACAATTCAACCATTATCCATACAGCAATCTTTTTCTTTTCTTTTATATAACAAGCAAAACTAGAAATTTTAAGATAAATAACGATTTTCCCACCTAGAACAATAGATATAAAATATTCAAGGAAAACTTTTACATAAAATAAAAGAAAGCAATATCTTGATGGGGTGTGAAGAAAGTATTTCATTTGCAAAAGTTACTTCTTAATGTAGCTATCAGTAAGTTTTCACTTGTTCCAGCTCACAAAACATAATCCCTGCTTCCTGCTGAAATAAATATCACATTTGTTTTCGCTGATCTACTAATATAAAATCAGTAAAAAAAAGAAAAAAAAAGCTACTATGAAGCAAAACTCAGAATTGTGGGATGCATTTTTATGGGATTTTGCAAACTTAAAAAGCAAAGAAATTACAATTCTAAATTTTATAATTCTGATGTATTATGAGTTTGCAACAAAAATAATATATATAGTGTTCGGCTTTTTATATTTTATCAAATTTAAAATTTAATATCGTATACATGATTTGGTAACTGAATGACTTGTTAAAAATAATTTTAGAATTGAGGAAGACTAATATTTTATAATCAAATGTTTGAATAATTATTTGAGTAAAATATGAAAATCTCAGAAAAATAAAATTCTCAGAGAAGATGACCTTTCAAGGACAATTAAGAAGCCTTCAATATATAATACAGTATTTATTGAGTAGCTCTGTAGGGAGAGAAAATTATTTAAGAAAAAATAAATACACATTTTAAAAGCGCAGTTATATTCCCATATTTATTTTCAAGAGAAACTTTCCTCTCCTTGTTTTCCAGATGAAATCTATTGTCTAGTCTATCACTCTTGACATGCCCATCTCATTACACCTGCAGTCATGTACTATAAGCCTTTTTCCAACCAAGAGGGAAGGTGAGAAATTGCCTTTATAGTAGAATCAGTGCTGCAGCCAATAGGAGTGTTAAAACCAAAGGCAAGAGTCATTCTCCTACTCTTCCATCTGTCATTTCTACACCAGGTGTATCTTGCTGCCAGCCCACATGAAAATCCATCCAACTCTACCTTAACTTCTATCGTCTTGTGTGGCCATTGGCTATCTTGGTCATCAACTCATTTATTGTAACTAATATGCCAACTGCTAATAGAACTCTTTCATTCATTTGAACTCAGTCTGAATATTTATAAAATTATTTCATATACTTTAAAGGATTCCAAGATGTGTATATAATATCAGATTTTCACTGTGAGCTGTTAGAGTAGAAATATTACGATATCGAATTAGACTTCCAAGAAAGCATGATCCAGGTTACTACGCTGCAGAAACTCAGCTTTGTTGGCGATTTTCCTGGCCTTTGCCAAGGAACTAACTGGGTGTCCTCGGGCGAGATATTTAAACATTCTTCCTAAGATTCCTCAGCTTAAAAATGGGGATACTGTAAAATATAAACTTGAAGCATATGGCTATTAGAGGGCCCACAAAATAAATATAAATGAGAGTCGAGCACTTGTCATTATAACAGAAACTTTTCTTTAAGATCTAACTTAATTCATAACTCTTGGAACATATAACCTATGCTTGTGATTTCTGTGTTTTAATTTAGAACTACCCATTTTATGAAATTTCCATAGGGTGCCTAACTTGAATAAATTTCATCCAACTCTGTGGGGCAGTCACTAATTAATCATTTAAAATATTTTATGTTAAAAAATATATTTTATGTTCCGGTTAAGTTAAAATGTGTTTGGTTGGGAAATCAAAGGGGTTGAGCTCTTTGAGTTAAGGTAAGCTTGTTTAGTGCAGAAATAGCATTTGACATAAAGCCAGACCTCCAGGAGCAAGGATCCTAATGTGCTCGTCATGGAGTGAGTAGCCCTTGATTAAGAAGTTGCTGCTACCACAGGCTCATGATAAGCACAGAAGTTACAGACAGACAAACATCTTGAGATGATATTTGTAAAAAGAACGCTAAGGATTATATAACCCACCCGTACTGTTTCATGTTGTAATGGAAGAGCAAATATTCCTGAATCATTGCTTATCTTTTATCAGTTTGGCCATATCTGAGAAAGACAATGCCACCAGAGTAGAGTGGCAGCAGGCTACCTTGAAGGCGAAGGGGCTCCTCCGGCCATCTGGAGCACCTGTGAACCAGTTGCTTCTCTGTTTATTGTTCAAATCTGGAGGTAGGGGCAGAAAGAGAGACTGTCTGCTTCAGAGGTTGTGGTAGACGAGGGAACTACGGAGGAGTGGGATATTGTTGAGCCTCTGTGAAGAGAACCTAAATCTAAATTTACTTTTCCTTTAGTGAAACCTCTCTTCAGTGACAGCCATGAATTCAGTGGTTTTAGGACAGATTTTAAGAGATTATTTCCATGTGTCTGGACACCAACAAAACCTTAGGTGTCTACGGCAGGACTCCACCAAGCCTCAACCTGGGCCTGCAATGCAAGTGCTGAGTCCATAAATGAAGTAGCAATTTAAACTCATAAACAATGTGAGAAAAGAAAACAGAACTTTAAAGAAGCATTTTTTTAATACTGTCTTTTAATTTCCAAGTTAGTTTTCTTTACTTACGTTTATTTGACTGATCTACCTCTTTGTGTTGACAAACAAGATGTTTGTTCAAACATGTTCCTGAGCCCTCTGTAATTAATGGCATATCTCCATGGGAAAGTGCCTTTCTGCAGATCAGGTCTGCCGTGTGAGTAGCACTGCCACCTATTGGTATTTATCTCAAACTGCAGCTCAGGTTAGCACAGCCCTTGTGATTGTATGGCAAGTAGAAGAATTGCAAAACCAGACCATTCCAGAGTAAGAACTTTGGAGATTTTGCAGTCATTGATTCAATCCCCTAATTTTACTGCTGATGCACAGAGGGAAGAGAGGGTTTTGCATTGATAAGAAAGATCCCCAAATGGATAGTTGCAGTTTTTGTTGTCTTGGCTATACAGTAAATTGCCAGAATCTAAGAAATATTTTAGAAACTTTATATATTCTACATTTTATAAACTGACTTTATTTCTTTACACAAATTAAAATCCAGCAAATTATTCTTCAAAAAAATCAGACTTGATCTGAATATCAGATGGCAGCGGTTTCTTTTGTTTGTTTGTTTGTTTTGAGATATATATATATATATATATAATAGACAACTGGAGAACTGCTAACAATCATTTGTCTTGAGGGGCAAGGTATAAAATGCAGAACAAACAAGAAAGCACAGGCATTCAAGGCACTTGGCCCAGTAATTGCTATTTGAAGAAATAAAACACAATTTCCAAAATAACAAATGAAGATTTGAGAGTAAAGAAATATTAGATAAAACTATTCTAATCTCAAAAAAGATTTATTTATTTATTTATGGCTGCGTTGGGTCTTCATTGCTGCACATGGGCTTTCTCTAGTTGCGTCGAGCGGGGCTGTTCTTTGTTTTGGTGCGTGGGCTTCTCATTGCAGTGGCTTCTCTTGTTGCAGAGCATGGGTTCTAGGTGCGGGGGCTTCAGTAGTTGTGGCACGCAGGCTCAGTAGTTGTGGCTTGCGGGCTCTAGAGCACAGGCTCAGTAGTCGTGGCACACGGGCTTAGTTGCTCTGCGGCATGTGGGATCTTCCTGGACCGGGGCTCAAACCCATGTTCCCTGCATTGGCAGGCGGATTCTTAACCACTGCGCCACCAGGGAAGCCCGTGAGATGTATTTTTTAAGTAAAAAGAGTCATTGTGTTTATTTTAATAATTATTCCTACTTCTCTGAAAAAAAAAAGGAAAAAAAACAACCTTTCTTTGATGGATGTAGGTCCTTTTTCTCTTGAAATCAACATGTCAGCCGTACTAATGTCTTTAACCAAAAACCTGAAATTATACACTCTATGGTTCTACGAAAAGGAGGTCATGCATCATATATATTAAAAATTAACCCTGTGGGGAAGTTTTCAAATGTCATATTATAGGAAATAATTTTTAAAAAACCAGCTCTGGGATTCCAACTAGAGAAAACATAATACAGAGCAAGCGCTTGTTCTTGCTATAGATTTTTTCATACTTTATGAATCACATGTGCAATGCCATTACTAATGGCTATTGAAATCGTTTCCTGGGGGAACTCTTTTACTCTACGCCCCTTAGACACACTTTAATCCTACAGTCAAAACCTTCTCTCTGTTGCCCAAATAATAAACTGCAAAACTCTGAATGCGATGTGATTTATTTTAGACCTCTAACCTGAAATTTATGATATGAAAAGCTGACATTATCTCGCTACCTGAAGTAATGCATTCCCTTTTAAAATTTGTTTTCTGCCCAAGCAAGGGAGCTTCTTGATATATCCAATGTCATATGTGCAAAGCACTCATTTTCAAGCTAGCAAGTTATTACTAAGCATGTATTTATTTTTCTCACTGTACCAGTACTTTATGTTGAAGGTCACCACAAATATAGACCACATCATGACATTTTAAGAAAGTATTTGGAGCCATTTAAAGTCAATGACATACCACAGAATTATGTGAATTCCTGCGGGATCCCACCTTTCGGCAGTGAAGTTTGTGGTTTTTGCAAATTCTGGAAATAAATGGATGACTTGTTGGCATTTTTAGACATCCACATTACACGAGGCAAGAACAATTCAAGTATGACTTAATTGGCAAGAAGAGTCAAGAAACAGCTAATGCTCCTTTCACCAGGATTGTCTAGGAAAAGTAAGTTCTTTTCTATCTTTGAAATCCTAGCTCATTGAAATCATAAAGCATCAGAGTTGCTCCTAATTGAAGAGGAGGCAAGTTTCAAGCTGTTGTTTCGCCGAAATTGTTTAATGCTGAGTGTAGCAGCAAGAGGTTCAAAGTCTCCCTTTTCATCCTCAAGTATCTTAGACGTTTAGCTACAAGCACACCAGAAGCCTGAGGCATGGTTTTCTGCCAAACGCACTAATGACAGCAAGGTAGTAATTTTGTGGAAGGAACTGTTCTGTGACAGAAGAGCAGAGAAGTTATTTAGCCCAAAGGATAGCAGGTAGGAGCAGGACACTCCAGGAATGCAGTCTCAGAACTGGCAGAGAGTCAAGTTCTCAACAAGTCCAGAGAGAAAGGTCAAGAGGCAAAGTGGGAGAGACGCATGAGCGTTGGCTTAATCTTACGCATTCAACAAGGGTGCAGAGCCTTCTCCGGAAAAGAGCAACAACATCCCTCTCTCTCGTCAGAAATCCCTACTCTGCAGAAGCAGATAGTGACGTGTTCACACTGGAAGACTGGGCAGTGCTTTACAAGTAGCAAATTATTATCACTTCCTTTGGTGCTTATTAGACTAACATTAATCATAAATTCTTTTGGTGTGACATTATTTCCTCTTCTTTGTTCTCACAAGAAAACCTTAAGCAAGGTGTCACTTGCCAAACAAGCCGGATTGATTTATTTTTTGGCTCTTTTTGGTCGTGAGTGATTTTAAATGAAGACTCGTCAAGTCTATGAAGAAGAAAGTAGGCATCATTAAAGTTTGACTGAACTCTCTTCAACCTTGATTCATGCCCTCATATTTGCCAAATCATACCATCATTTGCATTCACATTTAAGTTCTGCCAAATGATGGTAGTGAACATTCAAATAATTTAGCATTTCTTTCAGTAGCTAGTATGTAAAAATCTTTCGTGCATTTAATAACATTTACAACCTTCTTTAGATGATCACTGCATATTTTTCCATATTTTACATTTCCTATTAAGTTCAACGATTTTCTCCTCCTTCCACTCCGTATCTTGTTTTCATAATAATAGGGCACATAGTTTAAGGCATTAAAACTAGCTCGTGGTGTTAGACAATTTTGGAAATCCTAGTTTGAGAATTAAAGAACTAACACTGGAGTAGTTGAAATTACAGTTTTATGTCATGGTCCATTTATTTAAATTAGCTAGATTTTAAACAAATGTTGAAATTTAAACTACCTTTTTTTTTCCTAAAGAGGATACCTCTCTTCTTTCTTTACACAGACATCAGAAATTTCATGGTATTTTCATGATAGAGAATACTTTTCTCTTAGCACAGTTTATTATTGTTACCTGCCCTTAAGAACTGCCTGCTATTAACTGCTACCATTGCAGAATAAAGTTTTCTTATTACTGTCTAGCTGTAGTGTTGATTAAAGTTCTTATTCATTTATATTATCTTCTATGTTGATGCCACATGACATTGTCAACAAAGAGGTATCAATATATATAGTCCACTTTTGTTTGAATTTTTTGTTGTGTGTTTTTCAAATAACAAATCACTGCTGCTTGGGTAGCTTTTTTTTTTAAGTTTCAAAGCTTTTGGTTGCTTTTTTTCAAAATTGAGAGATTTTACTTTGTTTCAATAAAGTACCTACACAATGACAATGTAAATTATGGAGCAAAATATTGCTCATTTATGGAGTTTAAACTACTAGACATTTATGCCTATATATCCCTGATATGAGTGTTAAGTTATACATGATTAGTTAAAATGTCTTTTATATCACCCTGTGGGTTATATAGAAGTCAATTATCAATCATTTAGAATATAAATAATGCTGTATGCAGCCAAGAAGGAAGCAAAAGTATGTAAATAACCTTTGACAGGTCAAGGTTAACTTATTCTATCATCTCTTCGTTAAAACTGTGGAATATTGAATATTATTCTCAGGCTAGATACTGGGAACAAATACGGCCCTTGCTTTTATGGAGCTTATAGTCTGTGGAAGTGATAGGTTTTAACCAATGAATAACACATAAATAATACAAAATATGTAATTTTAGGTGAGAGTCCAAGAATGATTGGGGGTAAGTCTTACGAAAAGCAATGGAAAAAGTGTTCCAGGCAGAGGGACAATTGTTCAAAGTCCTGAGAGGAAGAATAATACAAAATGAGACTGTGGAGCAGACAGGACTGACATATATATATTTAGTCAGAGTTATTTAAACAATTGGGAAGGCATTCCAGATGGTTTCCCTATACTTCAAACCAGTTCCCACTATTGACATCTTACATGAGTATAGTACATTTAATGAACTAATATTGTTAATTATTAACTGAATTTCATACTTTATTCAGACTTCCTTAGTTTTTATAATGTCCATTTTGTGTTCCAGAATCCTACCCAGGAAAAAGCACAGTATTTTATTTGTCTTGTTTCCTTTGGTTCTTCGTGGATGTAATGGTTTCTCAGACTCTCCTTATTTTTGATGACTTTAACAATTTTGAAGAGAGCTACTCGGGTATTTTATGGGTGGCCGTCTACTGTAACTTTTCTGTTTTTCTCATGATTAGGCTGGGTTATGGTTTTGGGGGGACGTTACAAAAGTGAAGTGGCATTGTCATCACATCACGTCATGGGCACATACTCAACGTGACTTCTGACTTTGACTTTACCTCACGGGGGTAGTTTCATCAGTTTTTTCTGCTGTAAAGTTATTCTCCTTTCCATAATCTCCTCTTTGCAAGGATGTCTCTCTGTGCAGCTCGCACTTGAGGAGTGGGGGTTATGCTGCACCCCCTCAAGATCAGAGTAGCTACATAAATTATTTGAAATTTTTCTGCTTATGAGATTTGTTTCTATTCCTCCATGTATTAATTGATTCAGGCATTTGCTTATATCAGTAAGGACTCGTCAATATTTATTTTATACTTTGGGTTATAATCCAGTTCTACTTTTCATTGCTCAAATTGTTCCAGCGCCGGCCATTGGGAGCCCTTTCAGTTGACCTTTGTGCCCTTTTGACATGCTCCCACCATGTGGGATTTAATTCTGGGGAGAGAGAGCACTTCTTTACTTTCTGTCACCACAAGGTGCTTCAGGTTTATCCTGTGTATTTCCTGCCCCAGTGTGAGAATCAGCCATTTCTCTAAGGAGCCGTGGTTCCTTTTATGGGAGAACGTACTAGAAAGCAAGATCTGGGCACTCAGTGTGTTCATTGCTACTGGATTGCCATTTATTTTAGGCCTTCTCAGCTGACAGAGCAAAGGTATATATGTGTATATCCTAATGCATGTCTATACACATGTATAAATATTTATATAGGTGACCATCTGTATGTATGTTCTGCTAAACATGAGGTAATAGTGATATCTTCAGCTCTAATCCATTAGTACATGCATCGTTCTAACCTCTGCTTGCTGACCTGTAAATTCTCACTCCAACTGTAAGAGACCTGACTGCCTCCACCCACCACCCATTTACATAGGTATTCAATTCCGGTGTTCATGTATAACAGCATAGGAGTTGTTACACTGTATGCCCTCAGGGGAAGTAATTTTATCAACTAGAGTAGAATGCTTGTGTGCAGTTTTTTTTCCCTTTAGGCTTAGGGGTTCCACTTAATTCCAGAGTTACTTAGGTCAGCATCTTTCCTCCCCCCACCCCCGTGTTACCACTTCAGTGAGGTAATTTCGTATATTTATAATATAGTTGGTTTCTTGTGTCATATTCTGCATTTAGTTCTGGGATCTCCAGCCTCCCGTTTTTAAAAAATGTGCATACATTAAGGTTTACTCTTTGTGCTATAAAATTTTATGAGTTTTAACAAATGCATATTGTTATCCATCCACTGTTACAATATCATACAGAATAGTTTCACTGTCCTAAAAATCCATGGTGCTTTGCTAACTCACCTCTCTTTTTCCCTCCTGGCAACCACTGATCTTTTTACTGTCTCTGTAGTTTTGCCTTTTACAAATGTCACGTAATTGGAATCATACAGTCTGTAGCCTTTCAGACTGGCTACTACTTAGCAATATGCATTTAACTTCCTCTATGGCTTTTTGTGTCTTGATAACTCATTACCGTCTATCACTGAATATTATTCCATTGCATGGATCTAGCTCACTGTTTATCTGTTCACCTGTAGAAGGACTTTCTGTTTGGGTCCAGTTTGGGGCAATTATGAATAAAGCAGCTATAATCATTCACACTTAGGTTTTTATGTGGATATAAGTTTTCAAATAAAATAGGTATATATACCTGGGGGCGCAATTACTGGATGATATGGTTAGACTATGCTTAGCTTTGTAAGAATTTGCCAAACTGTCTTCTATACATTTTTTTCATTTGCACCAAAAATGAATGAGCATTCTTGTTGCTATGCATCCTCACGATCATTTGGTAATGTGAGTTTTTCTTAGATTTTAGCCATCCTAATAGGTGTTGTTTTAAATTACAATTTATTTCCTAATGACAAGATATTGAGCATCTTTTTATACGTTTATTTGCCGTCTTTTTGGAGGGACATGACTGTTCAGATATTTTGTCTATTTAAAAAAAAATTTTTTTTTTTTTCTTACTGTTGAGTTGTGAGAGTTCTTTGCAGAGTTTGGATACATGTCCTTTATCTGATATCTGTTTTGCATGTATTTACTCCTAGTCTCTGGCTTGTCTTTTCCATTCTCTTGATAGTGTCTTTTGCAGAGTGGAAGTTGTAACTTTTAATAAGATCCAACTTAACGACTTTTAAAAATTGATTATGCTTTTGGTGTTGTATCTAAAAACTCCTTGCTGAAGTCAAGGTAACATAGATTTTTTTTCAAAAAATAAACTTATTTTCTAGAGTAGTTTTATGTTCACAGAAATATTGAGCAGAAGATATAGAGATTTCCCACATGCTCCCTGCTCCCACACATACGTAGCCTCCCCCCATTATCAACACCCCCACCAGAGTGCTACATTTGTTACAGCTGATGAACCTACACTGACACATCCTTATCATCCAAAGCCCATAGTGTACATTAGGGTTCACTCCTAGTGTTGCACATTCTGTGGATTTGGACAAGTGTATAATGACATGTATTCAGCATTACAGTGTCACACAGAGCAGTTTTACTGCCCTAAAAATCCTCTGTGTTCCACCTGTTTATCTCTCCATCCCTGTTAAACCCTGGCAGCCACTGATCTTTTCACTGTCTCCATAGTTTTGCCTTTTCCAGGATGTCATACCGTTAGAATCATACAGTATGTAGCCTTTTCAGATTGGCTTTTTCACTTAGTAATATGCATTTAAGGTTCCTCATGTGTTTTCATGGCTCAGTAGCTCATTCCATTTTAGCACTGAATAATGTTCTATAGTTTGAATATACTGCAATTAATTTATCCATTTACCTACTGAAAGACATCTTGGTTGCTCCCAAGTTTTGGCAATTATGAGTGAAGCTGCTATAAACACCCACGTGCAGGTTTTTGTGTGGACATAAGTTTTCACCTCCTTTGGGTAAATGCCAAGGAGTGTGATTGTTGGCTCTTACGTTGGCTCTTATTGTTGGCTTAGCTTTGTAAGAAGCCACCAAACTGTCTTCCAAAGTGGTTGTACCATTTGCATTCCCACCAGGAATGAGTGAGAGTTCCTGTTGCTCCACATCTTTGCCAACATCTGGTCAGTGTTCTGAATTTTGACCATTCTAATAGGCGTGTAATGATGTCTCATTGTTGTCTTAATTTGCATTTCCCTGATGACGTGTGATGTGGAATATCTTTTTATATGCTTATTTAATATCTGTATATCTTCTTTGGCGAGGTGTCTGCTAAGATCTTTGGCCTATTTTTTAATCCAGTCTTTTGTTTTCTTATTGTTGAATTTTAAGAGTTCTTTGTGTATTTTGGATAACAGTCATTTATCAGATATGTCTTTGTCAAATATTTTCTCCCAGTCTTCCTGGTTTATTTTTTTATTCTCTTGAGTCACATAGATTTTTCTCTTATGTCTTTTTCTAGAAGTTTTGTTTTACATTTAAATTGAAGATCCTTTTTGAGTTACCTTTTGTGAAAAGAGTGAGCTGAGTGTTTAGATTTATATTTTTTGCAGGTGGATGTTCAATTATTCCAGCACCATTTGTTGAAAGACTGTTTTTTTCTCTATTGAATTGCCTTTGCTCCTTTGCGGATAATCAGTTTACTATATTTGCATACAATTTAAACAATAATATTGAACTATAATTTCATCTCATAAACTCTGCTGGAGTTAAGTGTACAATTTAATAAATTTTATAAATTTATAGGCTTATGCAACAATCACTGTGATCAGTTTTAGAACTTTTCTTTCACTTTAAAAAGATCTCCTGTGCCCATTTTCAGTTTTTGGAGCCCCAGCCCTAGGGAACCACTAACCTAATCTGCTTTCTGTCTCTGTGTTTGCCATTTCTTGCTAGTATGACCATTTGCACACAAGTTTTTGTGTGGCTATATGTTTAATTTCTTGGGGTAAATTCCTAAGAGTAGAATCGCTGGGTCATATGGTATGGGTTATACTGTTATTTTCTATTTCTTGATAATTGTCGTTTCTCATTGTGGCTTTAATTTGAACTTCCCTGACTGACTAATGACATTGCAGGAGCATCCTTTTATATGTTTATTAGCCATTCACATGCCTTCTTTAGTGAATGTCTATACAAATCTTTTGCTCAGTTTTAACTGAATTGTTTATCTTCTTATAGATTTGTAAGAGCCTTTTATATATCCTGGAAACAAGTCTTCTATCAGATATATGATTTACAAACTTTTTCTCCCTGTCTGTAGCTTGTCTTTTCATTTTCTAAAGGTGCATTTTGAAAGCATAAAAGTTTTTAATTTTGGCAAAGATTAACTTATCTTTTTTTTTTCTTTCACAGATATGCTTTTAGGGTCACATCTAAGAACTCTTTGCCAAACCCAAGCTCATAAGAAATTTCTTGTTTTCTTCTAGAAATTTTATAATCTTAGTTTTGACATTTAGGTCTATGCTCCATTTTCAGTTAGTTTTTGTGTGTTGTGTGAGTAAAGTGTCTAAGTTTCTCTTTTCCTATGAAGTTATCCAGTTGTTCCAACACTTTCTTTTGCAAAGATCATCCTTTCCTCATTGAATTACATTGGTGCCTTTGTCAAAAATTAATCTTATATGTAATAGTTTATTTCTGGACTTTCAATTCTATTTCATTGATCTTTATTTCTATACTTCTTCCAGTACTATACCTTCTTGATTATTATAGCTTTATAGAAGTGTTGAATTCAGGAAGTGTAAGATCTCTAACCATGTTTTTATTTTTCAAAACTGTGTTGGCCTTTGGCCTCAGCAAATTCACCTTCCTCAGAGCTCCCTGTCTCAATCAATGGCCACACCATTCACACAGTTCTCAGACCAAAACCAGAGAATTATCTTTGTTTTCTCTTTTTCTCTAATACTTCATGATTAACCCAGCAAAAAATCTTAAAATGTCTACGTGACAGATAATAAGAGCCAAGAGTGGAAAAAATGGGTACTGGGAGATTAATTAAAAAACAATTAAAATATTTCCTGCAAAAGGGGATATGGTTCACACAGGATGGTGGCAGTAAAGATGTAGAGAAGTGAATAGATCTAAGTATATTTTGAAGGTTAGAACCACCATAATTTTGTAATGGACTGAATAGGGGCAAATGGATTAGCAAGAGTCTTTTACTGAGACAGGGAATCTGAATGAAGAATGGGTTTGGGAGAAAGAGTTCAAGAGATGAAAGGCACATATCTAAATATTACACGCTTTAAATATTAAACCTTGTGTATGAGCACTTCAAACTCAGATTCTGTAACTCAAAGCAGTGGTCATTTTTATAGACTCACCTTATTCAATCTCTTAGCAGTGTATGACACAGTTAATCAGTTTTTCCTTCTTTAAACACTGTCTTCATTTGGCTTAAAGGACCCTACTCTTTCTTGGGTTTTTTTCCCATCCCATTCGTGTCATCTGTTTCCTTTGATGAATCTCCCTCCTCTTCATGATGTCTAAAATTGGACTGCCCAAATTTGTTTTCCTTATCCTTTGTTTTTCTCTGTCTTTATTTACTCTCTGGTTGATAGCATCCAGTCTCATAGGTTTTAATTCTATTGCTGATAACTCCCAAATTGATATCTCCAGCCTTAACTTTCACTTGAACTACAGAATTGTATCTTCAGCTCCACTGCTATGTCTGGCAGGCAGCTTAACTTTAACATATTAAAACCTGAACTCCACTGTGGAGTCACTGACAGTCATAAGAATATCTATCTCTAAATCATTAAGAGAAGGTTGAAAGATATTGGCGACATCAAGAAAGCAGGAAAGGAACTTAAAATGATTCAGGAGAAAAATAAATTCTATAAATTAGTTTAACTTTCCAACTGTTTTACTGCTTCAAAAAGTGACTTTGCTTATTTGGAGTATTCAGTTTAGTGAAATAATTCTTTTCCTAGTGATGCTGCATGTGACTTTGCCCAGGTACCCATAAGATGTGTAATTAGAGAACTTTTCATTAGTATGACATAAAGATATTCTAGTTAAATAATAATTTTTTAGTTAGCATAAATGTTTGGCTTTTTAAATAGTGTATTGCTGTGTTATTTTACTCTTACTTTATGAAATTTTTTTTTCAAAGTAGTTTATGCTCATTGTAAAAATGTAGAAAGAATGGGGGGAAAAATCACCTGTAGTCCCACCAGCAAAAGACAAACACCATTAAAATGTATGTGTGTATCACTACAGGCTTTTTTACATAATTATGTTCTTCTGAAATGCCTCAGGTTACTTAATTTTTTATCATTAACTTAAAATTATTATTCTTTGTGTATCTAAACCTATGCAACATTTCAACAATGTATTTAAAAAAAATAAATCATTTCAATATCCCACGGGATATGGTTAATGGCTTTATCTATTTATACCATCCTTGTTTATTTAACACTGTCTGTAATACATTTTGTTTTCTTTAAATACTTTAGCAAAAAATTATCTCTGTTAAGAAAAAATAAAACTAATAGAATATAACATTTGAGTTGTATTATAAAATATTTATAATAAAAAACTTAAGTATGAAATATAAGTAGCTAATTATTCACAGCAGTCACTAATCTAGGGAAAAAAATACTGAATTCCAACTTAAAATGTATTAAAGCTACATAGATAAGTTAGGATTCCAAATGAAATACACAAATATTGTTTTAAAATGTTGTAATTTAATTGCTACATATATTGCCAAAACTGTAGATAGGATTCAGTAGTTCATGACAAAAGTGAAATTGTACATTGCCATTCAAATTAAATATTTTATTTCTTTTCCAAAGGCATTCTAATTAAATCGACATAATCTACTTATATATGGAAAAACGCTTTACCAAGCTTTTACTTACCAGAAATCTTAAACTTAAAAAAAAAAAGAAATCTTAAACTTTACATTTATGTATCACTCTCTCTCCCTTTGATTATAAACTCTTATCTTCAAACAAGTTCTAATGCTTTAACTATAATAGTGATCAGAACTGTAGGAAATAATTACTTACTTGATCTCTTAAATAATTTTATATTTAAAAGGCATCTTAGAGGTCATCTAGTCTCATTATCGTCTTTTAGAAATCCTTTCAGTGAGATTCCTGATAAACAGTCATCCAGCCTTGACTGGAACATTTCTAGTGGCTGGGACCTCAGAAATCATTCACTCCATAATTACTTATTCATTCTTCCATTGTTCATTCATTTAAACAGTATTTACTGAATATCTGCTGTTTACTTGCCAGTATACTTGACATTGAATACACAAGAGGAGTAAACCTGGAGAAACGTGAATTCAACTAGGATGTTTTGTTTTGACTAAGCTTATATATCTCTTCTTGCCACTTCTGTCTTTTCCTGATTATAAAAATGGTGGCTGTGAAGAATAATTCTAATTTTTTTTGGTTAAACATCTATTTACAAAAGTAAGACAGGAGAAAAAGAAGTAAATGTGAAACAAATTTGTTTTCCAAGACAGTCCTACAAATATTGGTAAAGTGTTTTCATTTTACTTCCCTTTACTTCCTTTCTAAAAATTGTGCACACAATCCCAAGTGCACAGACCTTACATTTCTAGGCTAAAAACAGCTTTAATTTCTTCACATGACACAGTTCCCAGTAGAGTTACCATATTTAAAAGTACCTTTTGTCTAAAATTGTCTCTAATATGTTTTTAAGTATGGTAACCAGAACTAAAAAGGTAACCATTATCTTTTAAATAGGGTAACCAGAACTAAACATAGATTTCCGAACACTGAAACATAGATTTTCCTGAACACTAGTAGCTGAGTTTAAACTGCAGTCATTTTGGAAGAGGGGGGAAGGAAAGTCAATCACACTACTCATATTGAGCTTGTTTTAGACATATAAAGTACTGTGTCTTATTCATAATACTGATGGAGTATTGATAAGCTAGGATTTTTATTATTTATTTATTCTCTGTTACTGCTAGGCAAGATTTTTCTTTATCTTTTCTACATTTCCTCTCACTGTTTTAATCTCATCACTTTAGCCTATTAAACTTCTGGAATTATGGTTTGTCATACAGTTACCCATGCTTCCTTGACTTCCTTGATACTCTATATCTTCAAGTTATTGATTTAAAAAAATGTAAACTGGGTTAGGACAGGACCATGGGCAAAAACTTCAGAAGGAAACAGATAATAAACCAATAATTAATCCTTCAACTTGATCATGAACTTTATCTTGATAAGGAAATGATAATCAATCCTTTTTGTGTCCCAAGCCACAAGAAGAACTCACTGTCCACATTTTTCAATCTTCATATGAAAAAATCTTGAAATATCTTGATAACAACCTGAAAGCACGGAGTTTCCAGCAATTTCTTCATTGATTAGTCCAATTACCCTGCTTAAAAAAGAAACTATTGTTTGATGAAATTTCTTATGCAACCTTTGCTAAATTATTTTTATCATTATTATTATTATTTTACCTTTATTTGTCAAGTATTAATGGACCACATACATCTTTGATAATCTGTTCTAGAATTTCATCAGGGTTATATCTATATTTTGTTTTCTTTTTTACCTTTTATTTACAATTGGTCTAATTTTATTTGGAATGATTTCTATAAGAAAGCACATATTTAGTTTTTTTTTTTTTCTGGACTGGAAGATAGGATTAGATCATCTAATCCAATTTTATTTTTAAAATGAATAAATTGAGGCATAGGGAAATACATTTTTGTCAGTGTGAATCTAATCTTACATTTCATTTAGTGAGGTCCTTCACCATTCGCCAAAGACAATCCTAATTTACTCAAAGAAGTTACCTTCCAAGTTGAAGGTACCCTCGGAATTCCCAGATATGACTTTCCATCATTATGAAGTTGAGCGTATTTCATCACTACAGTCAGGGGAGTTTATGACGGGCCTGACTCCATCTATTCCACATAACTTACATTAATAAGAATTATCATTAGATGAGAAAGGGATAAATTGGATAAAACCATTACATTAAGTATAATATACCAAACTGTTAACCTTACATCTGTTATAGAAAGACAGACCAAGAAAAGACAGATTTCTGTGATATGAGCTGAAGGGCAGACCCAAAATTTTTGATGTTTCCATGATACAAACTGGCCATAGAAAAGTTAACATTTTATCTAGAAGTAATTTGAATTTTGCAGAGCCTGTTTTTAGAGGTTTCAAATCAGCATTCACTGTATCATATTTTTAACAATCAAAATTAAAAACCTGTGGCAATTCATGTTTCTCTTTCTGAAATAAATTGCATTTCTGTCAGCTACACAGATATAGTATATTAATGTGATTAATTTTAAAAAATGAAAATAGACTGTGAATAAAGCAAACAAAAAAGACACAACCCTCAAAATGTGAATTTTCTTCTTGCTTTTTGTATCTGAAATTATACTGCCCTTTGCAAAACCAAGCTCTGTGTTACTTAGGCCAGGTCTACTGAAGAGGAGGATTGAGGCTTTTCTTTCATTTTGAAACAATCCAGACAGGGATTCCTGATCCCTTGAAAGCTATGCAAGCTTTTAATTTCCTTTGGTTATACAAAACTGATTTGAAAAATTGTAACGCATTTAGAGCAGAGAGTGGCATCCATCTTGGTTGTCAGAAAAGTAGACTAAGTCTTAGTGCCTGGAGAGCAGGAGACTGGCAGCACATAATTTCAAGATTAATCATTTTGTTCATATCTACAATAATAGCAATTTATTGAGTGTTTCGTGTATGCCAGGTCTCATTGTTTTTACTGAATTTTAAAATTTCACAATCAATAAGTGAATGCATTTCATTGTAAAGGGTTCAGTCAATACACATAAAATAAAATTCAATCTTGATAAACTTATTTTCTTACATGCCACCCCCCCCGTGTCTTGCCCCAGAATTGAGCATTGTCTTTATGGGTTTTATATATGTATTTTTTTTCTATAAGTGTGCTTTATATGTTACACATGTGTATATATTAATTATATATTATACTGTTTTGTGGGCTTTAAAAAATATATTGGATCTATTTTTATGTATTGTTCTTCAATTTATTTTCTCTTTTTTTTTAAATTTTGGTTTTGACTGTGTTGGGTCTTTGTAGCTGCACGTGGGCTTTCTCTAGTTGTGTCGAGCGGGGGCTATTCTTTGTTGTGGTGCGTGGGCTTGTTGCAGTGGCTTCTCTTATTGCGGAGCACGGGCTCTAGGCATGCAGGCTTCAGTAGCTGTGGCACGTGGGCTCAGTACATGTGGCATGCAGGCTAAGTAGTTGTGGCTTTCAGGCTCAGTAGTTGTGGCTCGCGGGCTCTAGAGCTCAGGCTCAGCAGTTGTGGCGCACGGGCTTAGTTGCTCCACGGCATGTGGGATCTTCCCTGATCAGGGATCAAACCCGTGTCCCTTACATTGGCAGGCAGATTCTTAAACACTGTGC
The DNA here is from genome assembly GCF_951394435.1 of Stenella coeruleoalba. Classification (NCBI taxonomy): domain Eukaryota; kingdom Metazoa; phylum Chordata; class Mammalia; order Artiodactyla; family Delphinidae; genus Stenella; species Stenella coeruleoalba. Next base: position 21,280,713 of record NC_137167.1, read on the forward strand.
CAGGGAAGTCCCTGTTCAATTTATTTTTCAGTTTAACAGTATGGCTTTGAAAATTCTTTGGCAATATGTTTAGATATATAGCTTGTTATTTTAAACAGTTGCATTGAACCATGAATCATTGTTTACCTAGCTATACTGATGGGCATTTAGAGGTTTCTTCACATCCCCAATTATAGACAATATATTTTTGCAGGACTTGAGTATTTATCCAGGGCTGACTCTAGGGAGTGGAATTGTTAGATGATAGTATATGCATTTTATATTTTATAATGTTCTACCAAATTTCTTGTGCAAAAGAATGCATTAATTTATACTTACCAGCATTGAATTTGAGTAGCTGTTTCTCTGTAACTGCACCAGCACTGCAGTCATTCTGTTAATTATTTTTTTATTCTGATGGATACAAATTGTTATCTTATTGCTGTTTCAATTTGCATTTCTTTGATTATTACTGTTGAGGATTTTTTTGCTTATGGTTATTTGTCATTCATATTTCTTCTTCTATGAATTATCTGTCCCTACATTTTACTCAGTTGTGAATTACATTCTTTGTACTTTTAAAAATTAATTTTAGAAGTTCTTTACATATTTAAATATTCTGGATATTATTTTACATATTTAAATATTCTGGATATTATTTTTTGTTGTTGTTGTATGTAATAATAATGACACTATGGCTAATGAGTCCACACACCATTCTAAGCACTTTATGTGGATTAACTAGTTTAATTCTTGCTGTACAATAAGCCTGGTGGGATTGTCCCCATTTTATAGATGAGGGAACTGAGACTAGAAAGCTGAAAAACCTTGCCTAAGGTCACTGTAGGTGGCAGAGCTGGGTACAAACTCAGATATATCTATCAAAGAAACCCAGGGTCGAATTTTCTTAACCAATGTACAATATTAGATGAGACATCTGATATTATATATGTTTCATGTAGTAGAATTTTTTTCTCCCAGTCTTTCTTCTGTTTCTAAACAGAAGAGTTTAAACAGAAGGAGAGTTTTAATATCAAAAGTACACTGAAACTTTTCACGGTACTTTTTTTTATTATACAGAAGTTTATATTTTATGTACCCAAGTTTGTTAGTCTTTTCCTTTATTGTTTTCCCGCTGTATTGCTTTAAGACCTTCTGTATTCTAAGGATCCATTATATATTTTTCCTAATAATATTATTGTTTTATTACATTTAGAATATATGATATATAAGCTGTAAATTTATTTTTATCCCAGAGTTGATAACCAAGTTTTCAAACCCTGTTTACTGAGTTTTCCCATCCATCCTTTTCCTACTATTTTGGAAGATTACCCTTATCATCCTTTGAGTTTGCACACATAGGTCTGTTTCTGCATTTTCTATTCTGTTGCACTGATTGTTTTTCCCTTTCTTGTAACAAGCTTTCACTTAAAACAGTAATTAAATGTTAATGGAATCACTGCCACAAGCTTATGATTTGCTTTTTATATCTTTAAAGGCTATTTTTTTACCTTTACCTTCCAGTTCTTAAAAAAAATTTTAAACTTGCCTACCATACAATGTATACAATGTATACATTTGTCTATTCCTCCGTCTATGTTTTCAAACTCATTCTTCCAAATGAAGCTTAGAATCTGTTTGTTGGATTTCTTTGAAAACATGCTAAATTTTTATTTTAACTGAACTGATTAAAATATTGGAAAATAGACATCTCTACTACATTGTGCTCTCTTAACCTGACATGGGATATGGTTTCATTTCTTTACACCTTCCTTTATGTTTTTAAATGCAATTTTATGGTTTTCTTTATATAGGACTCACATTTTTCTCATTAGGTCTATTCTTAACTATTTTAATATATGTGTTACTAGTGTAATGGGGCATTTTTACTTATGTTTTCAAATTGGCTATTGCTGATGTTTTGATTTTGGTCTACTTTCATTTTTTATGGTGGGCTGGCTGAAGTGACTTACCAGTTTGTTGACTGATTTTCTTGGCTTTTCCAGCTAGAATTTCTTTTCTTTGTTTCTCATTACTCTAAAACTTATGTATTTATCTTGTATTTTACTTGGCAGGACTTCCAGTACAGTGTTGAGTAGTAGTACTGGTGATAGAGGGTATTTATGTCTTATTGCTGGAATATTTAATGAGTGCTTCTAATGTTTCCTGCCAAGTATTATGCAGATTAAATGTTACTGGTACCTGCCTTTGTCAAGAAGTTTCCTCTACTTTTTGTTTGCTAAATAATTGTTTTATTTGTTTGCTGGTTTGTTTCTTTGTATTTAGGAAAGAGGGTGTGAGTCCCCCCCCCCAGTTTAATTGCAATATAATTGATATAACATTGTATCAGTTTCAATTGTATAAAATAGTGATTTGGTATATGTATATATTGCAAAGTGATCACCACAATAAGTCTAGTTAACATCTATCACCACACGGTTACAATTGTTTTTTCTTGTGATTAGAACTTTTAAGATCTATTCTCTTAGCACCTTTCAAATAGACAATACAGTTTTGCTAACTATAGTCACCATGACGTACATTAGATCCTCAGAGCTTATTCACCTTATGACTGGAAGTTTGTACATTTTGACCACCTTCACCCAGTTCCCCCACCCCACACACGCCCACCTGTGGTAAACACCAATCTGTTTTCCATACCGGTGAGTTCTTGTGTTTTTTAATGCCACATATAAGTGACATCATACAGTATTTACCTTTCTTTGTCTGACTTATGTCACTTAGCATGATCCTTCAAGGTCCATCTATGTTGTTGCAATGGTAGGATTTCTTCCTCATGGTTGAATAATATTCCACTGTATTCCATTTTCTTTATGCATTCTTCTGTTGAGGACACTAAGGTTGTTTCCAAGTCTTCACTATTGTGAATAATGCTGCAATGAACATGAGGGTGCAGATAAATCTCTTCCAGATAGTGGTTTTATTTCCTTTGGGTATATACCCAGAAGTGGAATTTCTGGATCATATGGTAGTTCAATTTTTAATTCTTGGAGGAAACTCCATATTGTTTTCTATAGTGGCTGTACCAGTTTATCCCCGCCAACAGTGCACAAGGATTCAAGAGGGTGGATTTTATCGAATAAGTCTCTAGAATCACTCATCCCTAAAACTCATAATAACTATGACAGGTCAGAGTGTGAAGTGAGATTTGAAGAGATTAGGTAGAAATGTAGAACCAACCTCTGTAATACTAGAGAACAGGGGAAAGCTCTTAGGAACCAAAGGAAACCAAGGAGAGGAAACTGTATTTTCCCTTCTTTCTGACCTTTCTCTCATGTTCCTGAGAAAAATGATGGAAGCCATCCTTAAGGGGACTCGGCATCTTACAACCCAAACTTCATGCCAGTTTAAGTCAAAGCTTCCGTAGTTGTATCTTTGCCTAAAGTTACAGAACCATGAGCAGGTCCGAGCAGAAGAAAATATCCATCGTATTAAATATGTCCTAAGTCTGGTTATTTCCAAACCTTGCCTGTTGTTTAAACTAAATGGTTGAGCAGTTGTAGCAGTTTAAACTAAATTTCCTTCCAGGACAATTTGGCAGCTGTCATATCGATATAATAGCAGGGTTCGTTTGGATAGAAATGTACTATTATCCAAAATTCAAATGTTTGGTAAATATCACTGATTTTGATAATATATTTTCTGCTTTATGATTTCCACAACTAAATATCATGCTGTTTGAGTACTGTTGTGAAATAATCTTTCTATTTTTTTTGTGGCCATCATTATCCATCATCTCTGCAGTTTTTGCATTTTTCTGTGAGACTCATGTTTTTAATATTTGCAATGTTTCAATACTTCAGTGTTCCCCTAAAAATGCCTCTTGTTTAGATGGGAAATATATCTTTACTTTTAGAAAAATTATGTTTAACAATCAAACCCAAAACAATCTTTAAGAAAGCAGAATTTCTAATAACTACAGAAGGATTTTCTTATTCTGTTTTAGTGTTATTTAACAGTTGAAATTTTACTTTACTTTGGGTAAGAAGCTATTCAATGTCCTATTTAGACATTCTGTGAAAAGAAGCCAATTATCCCAAGGTGGCTAAAATTTATTAGAAGCACCGTACAAGAAAGATAGAAAATTCCCTTGATTTTTTTCTGTCTTTGATCTAAATTATATCCTTAATAATACATATTTTACTGGACAAGGAAATTATTTCCTTTCCCAAGAAGAAGATCTTTCTAAGAATTCCATTGTCTTTGACTAAACATTAAGTGCTAATGCCTGAGGAATAGGGAACCTGGACAGTGGCATTTCTACAAATATTTATGACTATCTTACCCCATACAATGTTCCTTTCCTTCCTGCTGGTATAAGTGCAGCTGGAGAGACTGGCGTGATACACGAGTATCCTTTTAATGAGAAAATGCCATTGGAATGAATTGGCAAAAATGTAAACCATTCCTCAGAGATAAAAATATAGGTGGTAAATGTATGGCAGAGTATTTTGTAGTAATTAAAGAGATCCAGCTTTGAAAGATAGGTATTATATTTATTAACTTTGCATTTAGAGTAATATCTAATTCTAGTAAAACAGAAATGTTCATGTACTGCTTGTAGCAATGAAGGTGGTGCAATCTCTTCAGAGAGCAATTTGGTAACACATATGAAGAGCAAAAATAATGCACACCCATTGGTCCATAAGCCTCGCTTATGGGTATTTATTTTAAGTAAATAATTCAAAAGTATGAAAAATCTATTATATAAAATTATATTCATTTCAATATCGTTGATCATGATTTTAAAAAAATGAAGGAAAAAACCCAGAGTGTTCACACATGAGATTTGGTTAAGTAAATTATGGCACCTACATGAAATCCTCCACAATCTTATTTGTGAGAATTTACCCAAAGGAGGCACACTAAAAAAAAATCTAATTGCGGAGTAATCTTTATTATAGTCTAACTGCTGTATTGGAGAGGCAAGACTCATGGGACATAGCCAGATATCAACTTAATGTCTGCTCACTTCTTGTTATGGGCATTCTGTGGTACAATTTCTTCCCATCTTGTTGGATGACGATTAGCTCAGGTTCTATGATTCTCCAGTCATTCTTCGATAATGAAAAGTCTTACCAATACTTGACAAAACATAAAAATAGTCTATAAATTTCATTTTAGAAATTAATTTGTTTATTCTAGTAATGATGACTTCATATTTATTCAAAGTTACTATTTTTTTCCCCCTAATCTCAGTCCTGAAATGGGAAAGGGGAGCCCTGGTAGATTTCTTCTCTTTTCCTCCTTTGCATATCTAGCTTTCCTCCATCCTTCAAGCACTATCTTACACTTAATAAGGGACACAAAATGTATTATTTGACTGATATGAGAAGGCATAGACACTCCTTGGGCTTGGCAGGTATGTAAACAGATTCATCCATCGTAGAGTACTCACATGGCTTCTTCAAAGACCCTCTCACTTCTAGAGATCTCTTACTTATAGTTCTCTTGATATTGATGAAGCATCTTAATGATTGGTTGCTGGTAATTTCACTAACCTCCGAGGCATCTGGAAGTCTTTCTCTTTTTGACATTCTCTAGAGAGTATTTAAGATAATCCTCACACATCCTTAGAAGGAAAACCATCACCTTGGGGGTTGCAGCTTAGAACAGTGGCAACATCAAAGGTTTCTATGCATTATTTCATTTAATCTTCACGTCATGCTGGGTGTGCATTACTGTTTCTAGTTTAAAGATGAGGAAAGCATGGGTTAGGGAAGTAATTTGTGTGTTCACATGCTTATGTGCAAAAGTCAGATCTAAATCCAGAGCTTTCTGGCTCCAAAAGGTCTAGGAGTCAGTAGAGCTGATTTGGTTCCCACTTTGCATAGTACTTGTTATAGAAATGGGCAAAACTCTTTACATCTCTGGGTGTTAGATTCCTCATCTGTAAAATAAAATGATTGGATTAGGGGATTCTTCAAGTTCCCTTCTACTTTATTCATGTTTAATATCAGACTTTGGAGTATAATATCTTTCCTTTTAGAATCTGGTGTCACCAGGAGTCACATGCAGTTCATCAACTTTCAGAATGATCAGTTATATACCATGGCATGAACTATTAGGGAAAGTACCCACCACCATGCTTAGAAGCAATTCTTCCTGAAGGTTTAATGGGTTCATGGCACTGTAGTAGGAGCAATATAGAGTGCCAAGTGCAAGCCTATATTTAAGAATTCAGGAATATTGGCTCTTAGCCCTTTCTAAGACATTTCTTTCAAGTACATGGAGATGAATGAAGCAGATTGATCAAAGTGCTATCCTTAAGACTCTTTGTAGTATGATTGTGGCAAACTGTTCTTATGGGAGCATTCAGGGCCAAGTTTCCGTCATCTATATTTTATAATATCCACAGATTGAGAATTCTTTGCAATTCTTACTTTTATGTACATTACAAGCAGCTACAGTGGGAGAAATATAAGGTTATTACAGTTTGAAGAAAGACCCTTCAAGGACTTTTTTTTTTTTAAACACAGAACTATTGCTGCATTAGATACAGAATCAACACTATAATTAGAATAAATCAAAATGTTCTTGCATTGGTTTCATTTTTAGGAAATATTAATTGCATGCTGCTTTATGCTCTTTCTATATGATGGACTTCCTTAATTAGATTATGAGTTTTGGTTTGAAGGTCCAACCTCGGGGTAATTAAAACACTGGGTAATTAACCATATTTTCTGAAACTTACACTTGGAAAATATTTTTGTGGCTATATTTCCGTGTCTTACCTCTTTTATGAATGTATGATTTTTTCCTTTCTTATGAAAAAACGATGGAAAAAACAGATGATGGTCTGCTATTATAATAAGAAATGGTTTTTAATTTGTACGATGATGTTTTTGGTATATTGAGTGAGCTGCATCCATCAGAGGGAGTGGCTGGCAGTGGTCATTTAAAATCCTGCCCCTGTCTGCCAGGCTGAGCTTGGGCAACGGAGCCTTTACTTGTGCCGAGAAATGAAGTGTCATTTAACTGTTGGCATATTTCTAGTAAGTTCCTGGGAACTTGTAGGTGTTGTGTAGTAACACCCTAGACTTATGATTAATTATCATTTCTTATAAAAAGCAGCAAAGGTTTATCTGCTTGGGAAAAGAAAAAAGAGAAGTGGGGCGAAAAGAGGATGGAACATGGAGCAAGTGACTATGACATAAAAAACCAAAGTTCCTTACATTCTAAGAGAAAATGACAAAGGAGGGGAGTGAGTTAGATTATGGACACTTGTGAAATCAAATGAGGAGGGAAAACTTGGCAATGCAGTCTATAAAAGAGCAATTGACAGAGTGAATTTCATCTGGGAGAAAAAATGATTCATCAAGAGGATCAATGGATTACAGAAAATGGGACTTTCTTATAACTTACTGAAACCTTGGAAGAGTTTTGTCCTCACACATTTGGCATTACTTTCCCTGGAACCCAGTAGAAACAGGGGCAGCCGCACCTGGAACTCAACTGCATTTCAGAGCAGACTTCTAGTAAAACCCAAAGAATAGTTACTATTTTTCAGTAATTGCCCAGTAACTATTTGGTCCTAAGGTTGAGTGTAAAAGTGTACAAAACATACAGTCCCTGAGTACTAAGACCCTACATTACAACAGAAGAAAAGTCAAATAGAAATTATTTTAAGAAATCTAAGCACAGAGTAAGATGGTGACATACAGGGAGACCTGACTGTGAAACCCAGCTGGGACAGGTGAATGAGCCAGGCTTCCTGGAGGAGGATACATACAAAGCACCAAAAATTCTCTTCAGCATGAGCAGGGGACTGGCAGAAAAAGGAAATAACGTGAAGAAGAAGAGAGTATTCCATACTGAGGAAGAATAGGCCAAGACTTGGAAGTGAATGAAAGTATTGGCTGTTTGGGGAAAACTATTCAGAGATGATGGCTGAAGGATATAATTGGAGGGCACAACTAGTTAAAAGACAAGATAGGAGACATAAGTAGGGACCAGGGAAGGTTCAAAACCAAAAGTTATTTTATGGATTATTTATCCTGTGGCTTCTTTGACCTTAAATTAGGATTTCTGGACAAAGACAATATATACTTAGTTTTTATTTAAAAGTTAGTGTGATCCAGAACTTACCTCATTCTTTTATGTGCCTTAATTTCTACAGTTGCTTTCAACAAGAGCCATTTAATATGAAACATTTTAACACTCACCAAAAATAGATACTAGACCCCAAGAAAAGTTCCATGATTTGGATTCCTGACATTACTATGAAACTAGCTCTAGTGGTCTAATTTCTAGACCAAAAATGTTGCACTGAATATTAAAATCAAGAGGATTCTAGGAATCTGATGAGTTTGAACATATTCTGATTATACTTCCCTAACTTCAATCAACTGATCAGCTACCTCTCTTGGGCCCAGGAACTGTGGGTTCTGCAGGTCTCAGGGCCTTGTGTCTTCCCCAGAAACAATCCAGGAGAAACTACAGATACAGGGGGAAAAAATACATCAGGAGCAAAAACAGAAAGAGAGAGAGCGAAAGAGAAAAAGAGAGAGAGAGAGAGAAAGAACAAGGGAAAGGAAGCAAGCAAGAAAACATGAGAAACCCTGGAAGATTGAAGGCTGAAGGCGATTTTGAATTGGTGTGGGTTGGGAGAGTGGGTAGCAGAATCCTGGGATAGAGGATGGCTGGAAGTTTTAGCAAGAGAACAAAAGAATGGGTTATAGGAAAGCTTTCAAATTAAAAAATATATTTTCCCCAAGAGTGGCAGTAATTGGCAACAGTCCAGATTCTTATACATGTATCCTGATGTTATTCCAAAGTAGATGTAAAGTCCTCCTGGGTGTGGAGAAGTTTTGAAAAAGTTGTGGACTTAACAGCCTCCTTAGCTAAGATATTCACCTGTCCAACCTCCCACTTACTACCCTCAGGGCTGGTGGACTAGATCCTGGGGAAACTACTCTGTCCCATTGGAGCTTCATCTCTTGGTTTAAGCATAAACTTGCTGAGAGGGACAGTCTGGTGAATAGTCATTGATGTTGGTGATTCATTGGTGCCTAGGCTCTCTGCACTTGGTCTTATCCCCACCTTTTCCCTTAAACTTACCCAAGACTGGCACAGAATATGGCCTGGCCTTAGTTCTGGACACATTGCATGAGTTCATAAACCAAAATAAAAGAAACACAAAGAAATAAACACTATATACCCTGTAAATGAGAATTGTTAGAGCAGGTAGACAATTTTTTTTTAAATGAAAGATAAATATAGTTAATACAATAAACTAAGATATTAGCACTATGAAACAAGAACTAGAACCCATAAATACCATATAGGGGAAATATTAGATAAGAAAAGAGAATAACTGATATAAAGAATACAAAGCATGGGATAAGTAGTTTGATGGGTACAACTGAAGAGCAAATAAGTGAGCTTAAAAATCAGATTAATAAAATCTGTAAAGGAGAACAAGGAAGAATAAAGAGATAGAAAATATAAAAGAAAAGCTAAAAGATATAAAAAATAGAATAAATAAATTTTGAAACAGTCCCAAAAGGAGAGAAAAATGAAAAGAGAAAACATGTGAAGAGTCAATAGACACTTTTCAAAACCAAAGAAAGTTGAAAGACTTCAAATTGGTAGAATTTAGAAAGGGCCAAATGAAGAGATAAGGAAAAATTCACACCTAGGTGTTAAAATAAGAATGAAGAATTCAGAGGCAAAGAAAAATTAAAAGAATTTCAGCAAAAGAGACCATCTGCAAAGAAACAAAAATCAGGTTAGCAATAGATTTCTCAACAGCAAACTGAGAATAAGACAATGTAATGTTATTTTTAAAGTATTCAAGCATAAGAACAGTGAATCTAAAATAGTATAACTAGAGAGGTTGTCGTATAAAGTTGAACATTTAATGAAAGTATTCTCATACATAAAAGGCCTCAAAACACTTTTACCATGAAATGGCCCTCATTTAAAACACCTTTTGAAGAACAGAACTAGGAGATGCTAAAATAGAAATAGAAAGTAAGGATCAACAAGTATCCTAGTTAAACTTATAAAAATAAAAGTAAGAATGGGAAAAAAGTAAAAGTATATTGACAATAATTCAAAACTAAAATTCTAGATAATAATAGTGAGAGATAAGACAAAGGAAATATTAAAAATAATCCAGTTTTTGTTGTGTTAGAAGGAAGATATAAATATTTATAAATTTAGGAAATCAATAAGGACAAAAAAGAGTATGAGTCTTAAGATAAAGACAATAATCAAAATAATAGAAATAGAATATGTAACTTTTAAACCAGAAGGAGAAAATCTATTTTATTAAAAGTAGGCAAGAAGCAGGGAAAGTACAAAAAGAAGAATAAATAAAAAGTATTAGATGGCGGAGATAGGTGTTAATTTAACAATAATTACAATTTACATTTAAATTGAAAATGTGAATTAAGATGGCAGAAATAAGATCTAATTTCATAATAATTACATCAATTAAAACTGAGAGTAAACTGACTAATTTAAAAGACGAAGACTCCCTAATTGGATGAAGAAATATGTTGTCTGAAGCAGAGACAAACTGGAAACAAACAAACTCAGAAAGAGTGAAAATAAAAGGGTGGAAAACATATAACAAGCAAATATGAATCAAAGAAAGTTTGGCATTTTCTTGTACAATTTACATAGTGCTGAAGACAGGAGTCAGCCCTACAATGAAACCAAATGAAGAGTCAGACACAGTAGAGATAGGAAAGAATTTAGCAACAACCAAGGGAGATACAGGTGAGTCCAGATCAAGAACCCAGGAGCATCGCAGGGACGGGGTTGCAGTTTGTGTTAGAGCCACTGGCATGAGAAAGTGGCCACTGGTAGGAACAAAATGGACTTAATGGAGCAGCTCTGAGAAGTAAACATTGAGTTCCATTTGGGGAGTGATTATTATGGGGTATGTGAAGGCTCTGGGCTGCTCTGAGATGATCTGCTCTAGAATATCTAATACCTATAGTGACAGGGGAACAAGAATTTTAAAATACATGACTATGTAGTCCTAAATAAAAAAGAAAGAAGATGAAAAACTGAAGATAAAATGGTAAATAGGCAAAAGAAGAAAGGGAGAGCGGGAAAAAGGGAGGATGGAGGAAGGAAATAAAAGAATAGGTTATAATCAAGAATAAATTATGGCAAAACTAAAAGGCAAAACCCCAGGGTGTTTTGTTTTGCCTATAAAATAGCATTATTTCTGCTTTAGATGGCAACAGATTGTCTTGCATGTAGTCCTAAAAATTTGAATATTTGAATTTTTATTATTTATAGGTACGTCTGAGATGATGAGACTCCATTATAAGTAAAACAAAACAGAACATGTTTTGATTAGATAACCAATGCTGCCAATGCTTGGCTTCCTATCCTCGGCTCTACTGTGGAGCAGAAACACAGACCTTCAGTCCGTATAACCTTTCTCCTAGCTGTTCTGGAAGTTCCAAAGTAGGTGTTTTGTCTGACTGGACACTCCTCTTACTGGAATTGCCTCTGGCCTCATTTCACAATGGCATCTGTAACTGTCAGCCAAAGGGGAGAAAAGTCATAAAATTTTTGTTTTCTGAATAGAACAGAGGAAAACAGATATAAAGATTGACTCTACCAAAATTTCCTTCCAAGAAGGGGATTTATAGAGCATAGATTATCTTTCCTCATTGTAAAAAATTCCCATCTGAATGAAGGCAGAATCTCATTCTAAAATAAAACATGAAAGGTTGGTACAGAAAGTCTACCCACATAGAGATAGAGAGATCATTCCTTATCACTTTTGTTATTTTAACATTAATTTTTTTTTTTTTTTTTTTTTTTTGTGGTACGCGGGCCTCTCACTGTTGTGGCCTCCCTCGTTGCGGAGCACAGGCTCCGGACGCATAGGCCCAGTGGCCATGGCTCATGGGCCTAGCCGCTCCGCGGCATGTGGGATCTTCCCGGACCAGGGCATGAACCCGTGTCCCCTGCATCGGCAGGTGGACTCTCAACCACTGAGCCACCAGGGAAGCCCCTTAACATTAATTTTTAATAAATCTTTCATTTAGTATGTGGAGAAGATGCAAATATCTATCTCAAGTTGCCTTTTTGCAGCCAACATCAAGGAAAATATAAAGGAACCTACGTTGATCTGCCTGTTTTCCATCATTGCCTCTATTAATTGGATTTTCCTCTTTTAAGAGTCCATGGATGTTTTCAAGCTAGCAACTCTGGAATCATGATTTTTATTACTGGAAATTATTAATACTTAGTTTCCTATTTAATATTGCATAAGAGAAGTAGGTTGCTCATTCAAAGTAAATACCTGAAAGTAAATTTAATTTCGAGTGGTTTTAAGGTTTTCATAGTGAGATGCTTCAGAATGCCATCTCACGCATGGAGGTAGATATTAAGTGTGATATTTCATAAAGACAAATGGACACAGGGAATCAGTTTTGTCAGTAATGCTTTGTTGGGCTCTGCCCTTTTAAAAATGAGTGAATGACATTTGCTTCATGACCCATTTCTAATGGTAGTTTGGTCTTTTCAAGGAGGATGCCATTGTCATAGTTCAGAGGTATCAGGCAGTCATACCGTTATAGCACATTAAAAGCAAGTAGATAAGACTTAAATGTTAAATATCTCACAGAATAAAAGGCTACCAACTAATTATATAAAGAAATTATTTTCAGACAACAGATTGTAAAGATGGTACTTGGTAAGAAAATGTCTCGGGCTTCCCTGGTGGTGCAGTGGTTAAGAGTCTGCCTGCCAATGCAAGGGACACGGGTTCGAGCCCTGGCCCGGGAAGATCCCACATGTCGCAGAGCAACTAAGTCCGTGTGCCACAACTTCTGAGCCTGTGCTCAAAAGCCTGCAAGCCACAACTACTGAGCCCATGTGCCACAACTACTGAAGCCTGCGTGCCTAGAGCCCGTGCTCCGCGACAAGAGAAGCCATGACAATGAGAAGCCCGCGTACCGCAATGAAGAGTAGCCTCTTGCCGCAACTAGAGAAAGCCCATGTGCAGCAGTGAAGACCCAACGCAGCCAAAAAAAAAACAAACAAATAAATAAATAAAATTAAACAAAAAAAAAGAAAATGTCTCAATGGTCAAATGCTGTTTTAAAACATATTTATAATACTAGACTAAGTAAGCATTAGGAAGCACACAGTTTTTCTAATTCAAATACCATCTCATTGTAGATCATATGTTTTCATGCAGATAGTTTTTTTTATTTATATAAAGGAAGTACATTTGTCTCTTTTCACTTTGAAAGCCACTATTTTGCTTCATCTGATTTTGTTTCACTTGGGCTTTGGTTGTAAAATGTCTGGAAGAACAATGATTATTTCTCATTCGTGGTTATAAACTATTTCTATGTGATCTAGGGTGCAAGCCCAGTGATTTTTAAGATCTAAGAATCAAAATCCTATATTAGCTGGCCCCATCACTGTACTGGACTCATGAGTTATTTAATACCTCTAATCAAGGAATTTCTCTTCAGAAAAGAATATTTAATTCTCCATTAATGATGAGATTGTCAATTCAATTAAGCACGTTCATTTAGTGTTTTCTTTAATGTATTGCTACATTGTGGGTTGTTATGGAGAAGTATAAGATTTTTCGAGTAGGTGAAATAAACAAGATCAGTACATGTAAAAAGACTAATGAACAATTCAGGGTAATAACTGAGCACACATGATTATTTATCATAGAGAATTTACAGCGAGAGAATGATTCTCGTAGGTGAATGTTAGGGACGAATTTACGCAGGAAGCGGTTTTGGATGCTGGAAAAAATTATTTATTTCTCGTGTCCTACACTCATTCTTAGAGGCTGGTCATTCACAGTAATCCCAAGTTGTGTTGAGTTCCTAAAAAACTAATTCAGATATGATGCTGTGTGTAGGGTACAAATGACATACAGGCCAGCAATATCTGAAATGTAACCTAGACACAGGGAATGTATGCATCATATCTCATTCAGAGTTCCCTTGCATACCTCATATCTGTTGTTTGATCTTCGTATGCCCATCTTTTGAGTTGATCTGTTCTTTCTCTTCCTGGCTATCCACTATGTCTCTTAAGATTTCTAGCTCTATATTAAGACAGGGGTGATTTAGAATTCTGACCCTATTACTTATTTTTCTGTGACCAGGCTTGTACTTTACACAGTTTATTTTGGAGACAACAGGTAGAAGGAAGGAACTGGAGGTTGAAAGAGCAATTTTGAGGTCATTTCAAAACCCTAGGTGAGAGATTAAGAGCACAGTACTTGAATTTAGACACGGGGAGTAAAGAAGAGACTGATCCCATAAGCATTATGGAGAAGACTACCCAAACCTGGTGAATGATTAGATGTGAAAGAAGAGTATTTGCTTATCACACAACCCTAGTTAGTCCATTGTGGGTATCCTGGACTCTTGTTGCTTTGCTGCTTGAGACACAGCCTTTAGTCTGGAGGAAGCTGTGCCATCTCGCCGCTGCCTGTGCCTTCCTGCCAGAAGGAAAGAAAAGAAGAAAGAGACAGCGTGCTCCTTAAAAAACAAAACAAAACAGGTTCTGGCAGTTTTATACATTACTGCTATTGACTTCAAGGAAAGAAAATAGATACAGTCTTTATTCTGAGTGGCCACATGCCCATCTGAAATTCGAGGTTTCATTAAAGAGGAAAAAAACAGAAAACAGAAATGGAAAACAACTCCCAGTTGTCAAAAGAAAGAGGGATCTCCACCCCCAGCCACTCAGGAGACGAGGAGAATGATATTAAACTTGGATGCTTTCTTTGTTTTCTTGACCCAACAGTAGACAAGTTGATAGAGATCAACACAGACACATTTACACATATACACTGGCATATATACGTAGGGGTGTGTGTGTGTATGTGTATGTGTTTGGGGCAGTAATTTCTAGGCAGACCACTCTACATCCTAACTACATGTTGACTTAAATCACCCTTTTATAGGAAGCTAAAAAAGCAACAAAACATTTAGATTGAGTTTTAAGTACCCCATGAGAAACATAAATTCTCAAACCAAATGGTGTTTTAAATTCTCTTTGATTTAAACTATCACGTTATTTCCTTTAAGTGAGAGTAGAAATGATGGAACTTAGGAGGGAGAACAGAGCTGCTGGGGCATTACTGTAAACATGAAGTGCTCATAAAACATATAAGTAATATTATTTCAATCATTAAATTATTGAGAATATTATTTCCTGATATATCTTAATATTTGTTTGATATATATGCCTTTTTATCATTTCACAGTTTCTGTACTGCTCTTATCATTTGAAAATGCAGTGGTTTAATTTTCAAATCTATAATTAGTACACTAAACATTCCACAAATAAGATAACAATCTGCCAATTTTCTTTTTTGTAAAAATCAATTTCATACATACCAAAACAATGGAATAAACTAGGTTATCTTCTCTGTAGCTGTATTCTGTTGTATATCCTACTGAGTGTTATGGTCCTAGAATTTTATGGCTTAGTTGTTGTTGTTTTCTTTCCAAACACAGTTATTGCTTTGGGCCATTTCCTGCATTGAGGAATCATGAAGTGTGAAAAAGAAAACAGATTGAGGGGAGCTCTAACGTTAGAACCCAGCATGTTTGGGAAAGTAGCCTTAGATATATTTCAAAGTAGATGTGTTTGGGAAAGATAGCCAAACTTTAAGTCCTAGGTGGCAGAGATAATAACCAGACAGGTCTCTTATAACATTATTTTTTTCAGGGAGATAAGAATGTTAATGAGGGCAGTATGGGGATATCTGTATACATATAGCTGATTCACTTTGTTATACAGCAGAACCTAACACAACATTGTAAAGCAATTATACTCCAATAAAGATGTTAGAAAAAAAGAATGTTAATGAGGTCATAGAGCAGCTCAGTGATGGCATAATAAGTCATGCAGATATTGCACTGGAGAAAAGGAGTTTAAGAAAGGAAATAAGATTTTAACCTTTGGGTTAAATCCTTTGAAAGGATTTCGCCGTTACTCACACTAGTGTTCCTCATTTTTGACTAAATAGCAGGACCAATAGCATTTGATTCTGCAGGTTATATTCCATCAGTACTGATACTAAATTACTGCATTTCAAACTTCAGAACTTGCATATGAATACATGCTCTGGGTCACTTTGGTATAAAAGATCTCAGAAAGTTTATGATGTGTTATGGGGAGGAAAGGAGAAATCATGTTTCAGTTTAGAGCATCCATATTCTGACAGATCTAAATCAGAACCAGTTTTTCAACACAGAAATGCTTCTTCATTGACATCAAGACTGTCATAGGTTTCTATGCCTGTATTTTTATGGATTGTAAGAACAGAAAGTCACAGTATTTGGAATTTAGCAAGTAGTCAATGAGACTGGACAGGCATTTACATTTACCATTTCTAAAGACTATTTGGGGAGGCCTTTTAGAATATGTCTAATTTTTATCTGATAATTTTGGTCAGTAATTATATTTCATAATTCCAGTATCTAGCCTTCTCTTGCCTATTTGCCAAAACAAGTTTTGTATGCAGATGATGATTCATGTATATGAAAGCATTTTATAAACTAGGTGCTCTCTGAAAGTGAGTTACTATCATTTTAGAGTAGATACTAAACTTAAGTCTTGTACAATAAGAGGGCAGAGGCTGAATTGCATGTCCTCTTGTACGCAGGTAAAAGTGTAACACTAGACACTCAAACAATCTAGACTTCCCTTCAAAATTAAAAAGTGGTTGAATTAAAGATCCCTAAGTCTTTTTATTTTATTTTAAATTTATTTATTTATTTATTTTTGGCTGCATTGGGTCTTTGTTGCTGCGCGCGGGCTTTCTCGTTGTGGTGAGCGGGGGCTACTCTTCATTGCGGTGCATGGGCTTCTCATTGTGGTGGCTTCTCTTGTTGCGGAGCACGGGCTCTAGGCACACGGTATTCAGTAGTTGTGGCTTTCAGGCTCTAGAGCGCAAGCTCAGTAGTTGTGGCACGTGGGCTTAGTTGCTCTGTGGGATGTGGGATCTTCCCCTACCAGTGATCGAACCTGTGTCCCCTGCATTGGCAGGCAGATTCTTAACCACTGCGCCACCAGGGAAGTCCCAGATTCTTTTTATTTTAAATATTCAGGTGTTAGAACAGGTAAATCCACTGGAAGTTCAAATAGCAATGAGGTGAAATGGTTCAAAAAACCATAGCAAAAGATCCCACGTGCCGTGGAGCAACTAAGCCTGTGTGCCACAACTACTGAGCCTGAGCTCTAGAGCCTGTGAGTCACAACTGCTGAGCCCACATGCCACAACTACGGAAGCCCACGTGCCTAGAGCCTGTGCTCTGCAACAAGAGAAGCCACCATAATGAAAAGCCCGTGCACCGCAACGAAGAGTAGCCCCTGCTCGCTGCAACTAGAGGAAGCCTGCGTGCAGCAATGAAGACCTAACGCAACCAAAAAAAAAAAAAAAACCGAAATAGATGACGTACTGATACATGCTACAACATGGGGAACCTCAAATACTCTCTGCTATGCGAAAGACACCAGACACAAAGCACTCCACATTGTACAATTCCATTCATGGGAAATGTCCAGAATAGGCAAATCAAGAGAGACAGAAAGTAGATTAGTGGGTGCCCGGGGCTGGGAATAGGGCTCTGGGGACTAGGGAGTAATAGCTACAGGATACAGGGTTTCTTTGGGGAGTAATGAAAATATTCTAAGATTGATTGTGGTGATAGATGCACAACTCTGTAGTTACTAAAAGCCAACGATTGAATTGTGTGCTTAAGTGGATGAAATGTGTAGCATATAAATTATCTCTCAATAAAACTGTTTAAAAATTTTATTTGGCTTTAGTGGTGCCAAGGACAGACACTGGAAGTATCACAATGGTTCTCTTTTACTGGGATGTCAGTCTCTGGCTAAAGATTACTTGATTGTCCTCAGTAATGGAAATGATTATTAGTGTGGAAAGTATAGGACAGGGATTTATTTATCTCAGGCATTTTCTTACAGATCCTATCAACATTTTGCAGTGTCTTTACCTATCAGTGTAATTGTTTTTACTCACTCTCATTGGAAAATGAAGTTTTTATTGACGCGGCGTTTTACATTTCAACCTGTACTTGTTTTCTGCAACCACTCCCACCTATCACAACCATGGAACTGGACTTTATCCTAGCAGTAAACACTGATCTGGAAAAAAGGTAGTTCACAGCTAAGCAACAATAGCATGTGTATTTACATATATGCATCATCTAATTTTGCTCTTTCAGTTCTGTGAAGTGATTAGAGATGTTATGATCCCCAGTTTATGGAAGAAGGAACCAGGGACCAGAAAAGTTAAATGTCTTATCTAAAGTCAAATAGCTATTATGTTGCAAATCCTGGATCAGAATTTAATTCTATCTGATATCAAAAGCCAAGTTCTTTCTTTCACACTGTGCTGACTCTTACCAAAATGAGGAAACAGCTGCCCTTTTGGAATGCTCTGTACTTTTAAGATAGAGTTGTTATATAAAACATTAGGAAGCATTAGAAATAGTCCAGAAAGCTTGGAGAGAAACTGAAACTTGAAAAATCTACCGAACAAAAATTTAGGAAAAGTCCACCTAATTAAAGAATTTTTAGTTTTACAGAAAGATTCAATACAGAGATCCTCTAGAAAGAGACTTCTTCTGGTAGGCATTTAAAATATGATTTGATTTACGAAATCAGAGGCAGTTACCATGTTGAAATATGAATCAGAGAACATAGATTTAAGTCCTAGTTCTTCCACCAACTACTTGAGTAAATTGTGAAGCCTACAGGAGCCTTATTATTTCCTCAATAATAAAGCATGAGTTTAGAAATTATCTTTTATTCATTCATTTTTTATCCCAATCACTCATTCACTCATTCATCAGATATGTGCCCAGGTGTTCTTCTAGGTGGTACAAATTCCATAGTGACAAAAGGAACAAAATCCTGCTGTGAAGGTCAGCTGCTGACTTGCTCTCAACAGTTTCCAGCCTTCTCATACTCTGCTGTTTGTGGTAGGGATTGACATTTCCTTAGTGTCTCTTGCCCTCTGACTTCTGGGTAAGCTCGACCTATGGGAGGTATTGGCAGAAGATTAGAGAGTAGGAGGTATGGAAAAACCAAAGCATTTCTCCCATAGTTACCCTCCTTTAGTGAACCCTGCTCCTCCCAGGCAACCCCACCATGATTCTACTTCTGGAAATTCTATCTCCTTTCTCTGTTTCTACAGCCATGGAGTTGTATCAGCTTCCCACCGTTGCTAGTATCTCAGTGCCTCATGCTCCCTCTTTTTTGATGAAAAATATAGCATATAGAGCCAAGGAATCTACAAACCCCAAGCCAGATAAACACTAAGAAAAATGTATCAACATGCATCATAATCAAACTGTTGAAAACCAGTTAAGAAGAGAAATTCTTGAAAGTGGAGATCAAAGAAAACCAAAGATGAGAAATACACTGACTTTTTATTAGAAACAACAAAAGCAAGACAACAAGCAATCTTTAAAGTGCTGAAAACAAAAGCAGAAGTCCCTTTCAACCTAGAATTCTACATCTAGCAAAAATATCCTTCAAAATTGAAGGGAAAATAAATACATTTTTAAGAAAGAGCTGAGAGAATCAACCGCCATATAGCTAACCCTATAAGAAATGTTAAAAGAAGTTCTTCAGGGTGAAGGAAAATTATACCATATGAAAACTTGAGTCTTTACAAAGGAATGAAGAACAAGAGAAATGATATGTGTATGGGCAAATATAAAATACTCTTTTTTGTCTTTTAAAATCATTTTTATAACAATAGATTTTAAAAGCAAAATAATAAGTTATTTTAGGATTTCTAAAATATATAGAAAGTGAAGTGAAAGGTGTAAAAACAAATGATGGGCTGAATGGGCCAGGGGGTGGTTGGAAGTATAATGTTGGGAAGTTCTTACATTGTATACAGAGTGCTTTATTATTATTTGAAGTTGGACTTTGAGAAGCTAAAAATGCATATTGTGATTCTCAGAGCAACCATTAAAAAAGTAAAACAAAGTGTTATAGCTAATAAACAACAACAACAATTTTAAAACCTTTATGGTTCTATGCACACTATCTCAGCAACAAATCTATTTTATTTGTTAAAATACATCTGCTTAGGTTTTATTTAAACATTTGATTAATTCTTGAATCGTCCGTAATTCAAACATAAACTCATAAAGAGTATACACGTTTCTAATTCCAATTGGGGAAAAAACTGGAAGAAACATATAGGTAAAAAATTGAAGCCACTTCAGCACCCTTAGGTCATTTACTTCCACCTCCTCAAAGAATCCTGGTCACTTGACCATTTCAACTCTATTCATGAAAGTGCTTCTTCAATTACATTAACACCTTGGGATTCCTATATTTCTTATGTGATACTAAGCTGCCAACACCAGATCTATTAGCTCTTCTGAAGGTCTTTGATGTTTCCATGACTGTGTAGCTACAATATTTAGATGTTCTTTGGTTGGATAGGTTTCATTTTATTCAAGTAGAGGTCTGATTAATTTCAAAATTTCATTTTATTCAAGTAGAGGTCTGATTAATTTCAAATTTCACTGTTCAATGTACAGCACAAAATATAATTTTGACTTCCATCTGGCATATTGCCACAGGGTTGGAGAATTTCTAAGGTTTTGAGAAGAACTTAAGATCAGAATAGTGAAATAGGTATTCTCAGAGCCTCCCCAGAGAAACAAGTAAAAATATCAAAACTACAAATTGTTTGGATGGTATTAAAAAAGAAAAATAGAATTTTTTTCCTTAGAATTCTTACGTAACTCTTCTGTTGTTCTTATAAAGTTGAAGAACACATACGCATACATTGAGATTCATTTATGAAAGACAGCTGTATCTTTATTTCAACCTTGGCATAGTTCATTCTGAAACTTCAGTAAGACTTGAGACTACGGTTTTAGAGGTAACACCTCTACGATTTTGACAATATTTGATACTATCATGTATTCAAGAACTGTGTGAATAGGAAAGGATTAACCTTGGTTAATACAATACAAAGACTTTTCAAAATGAATCCCAGACTGATTATCATACCAAGGCAACATTCATTCATAGTAGACCAAGCATTTACTAAAAATCTCATTCATACTACATGTGGTGAGCAGCATCTTCATGCATTAAAGGCTCATATCTACATATGTATGTTAGAGTTTATATGCTAGTGTATTTGAGAGAGAACACTCAAGGTGAAAAATTGGGGGTATGTTGGAGAATGAGAGAGAGACAAAAAGAGAGTAAGTACAAAATGATTGAAAAATAATTTTACTTTTTTTCAACTTTCTGATTTGGAGTTTAAATCAGGAAACCAAAGGAACATGGATCAGGACATTGTAATTTAGTTTACCCTTTTGATATCTCCTTAGAGGATTAAGATGTTCATTGACATTTTAGAAGATACTGTGTGTGCTTGCCAAACTTGGCTTGCAAATTTGGTTAAAGAGAGGCTGAGATGAGAAGAAAGGAAAGGACATTAAAAGAGACAGAGACAAAGGAGAAAATCATAACTTGCTCTTTCTTTTATCCCACCCATCAAACAAAAGACAAATTTTCCTTGTTTTCTGAAGAGAAAAAATAATTGCTGGATAGTCTTAAAGCTCTTGATAATTTTCAGATGGTTGTGGTTGATATTTCAAATATGAAATAAAAAGTATGTGCTTGTTTATATGCACAAAAATGTGCTGAAGATATTGAACGAGGAAATTCATTTGATTCCAAATATATTTTCTTAAAGGAAATAATTCAATGAGCAGAATAAATGTAAGTAAATATATCATTTGCAAAATAATACCAACAAAAATTATGTTGTTTCAGAGAATATGGAAATTGAGGAGCTTCTCATATTTTTGTTAGTGTGAAACAGAGAATTAAAATTTTTCCTATTCTGCATTTGATTAATCAATTCATTTATTTACATTTGACCTGTATCTTGAGATTGAGCATCACTCACCTATAAATTTTTTGAAAACAAAATCCAGCATGTAATCATATACATGCTAAAACGATGAATTTTTCTAAAAGAGGTGCTAGAAATAGAAAAGACCACAATTTTGAGATTAGCTACTTTATCAGTTACTTATTATCACAGAAAAATAATGCTGTGTACCAAGCAGTCAAGCTCAATGGCTTCTACCAACAATCATTTATTATCTCTTGCAAGTTCTCAGGGTTGGTGAAACTAGGTAAGACAAGGAAGGGAAGTTCTAGTCCAACTCACATATATGCAGCCAGTTGAGGATTGGCTGTCTGGGTTGGGTTGGAGTCCCTGAGTGGGGCTCACTTCCATGTATCTTTTATACTCCTCCTGGGACGCAAAGATTGTCTGCAGTGGAAGCACAAAAGAGCAAGCAGAGACATGCAGGGCCTCTTGAAACCCAGGCACACTGTCAATCCCATCTCATCCTAGTGGCCAGAGCAGGTCAAATTGCTGACACCAGAGTCATCTATTGTGGAAGAGATCGCAAAGTCACAGGGCAAAGAGGTGTATACTGGGAAGGGTGAATAATTGAAGTAATTAATGAAATCTATCTTGTCTCTGCTACTGTAAGACACATTTGAGAATGTGACAACCATGAATAGCCCATTGATACTGAGAGGATCTACTTCTCAATCCTCTGCAACTTGATCCCAATATTCAAGGCCTTCACTGGGCATTCTCTGCTTTTTGTCTACTATTTTTGTGCCATCTTTAGAAATAATGGCATGCCCTCTAAGTGGACTGGTCACCAAATTGGATAGGATCACAGTACACTTGGTATTGGAGATGCTATTTGTACACTGCATCTTGCTACAATATCACTGATCCATACATCTTGTGTTCAGTAGTTATACTAGCTTCATTACTGTAACACTTTATTAAGTCTTTCTCTCTATCAATTCTGTGGTAAATAGAAAGTACAAAAATAATGCTTTTAAAGAACAAAAGTCTCTTTTATGGTCATCCCATCTTTTTACCTCCAATTCTACGGGAAAACAATGTCAAAGAAAAGAAATCAAGATTTTGGGATTAAAGAGGCAACAATGAAATGATTTTACTTATTAGGTTCAGAGGAATGGAAGGACAGAGCAAGGGAGATTCCCCAAAGAATTGCATTTTCATTTATATTTTATTTCCTTTCCCATATTTATCTTGTAACACATACAATTTAAAAGTGCTCATTTCCCTATGTGATGTTCAGATCTCCCAGAATAAACAGCAGTTGTTAAAAAAAGTCTTAACTACAAAGCCATCAGGATAGTCTGGCTCTCTTATTCATAAACTCTGCTCTAATTGTCACCATAAAATGGTGTAAGAGAAATCATCTTAGGAAATACATTCTCTTTTTTACTGTCTATTTTTTTGTGATTTTTTTTTCAGCAAATGAAATCTAAAATTATGCCAATAGCAGCAAATAAAATAACTATTTCAGGACTGACTGCTGCTTTCTAGACTTTTAAATTAAACATTTTCTACTGTAACACTTTTCAGTAGGTTAAAATATTATCTTCTATGATAGCTAAACAGTTTTACACTTAGTTCTCAAGCATCCAGAAATGAGTGTTAAGGTTTTTTTTTTTTTTTCAGTTATAAAAATGAGGTAATAACATGATTAACCCGTTTAGCAGCATTCCTCCAGTTAGGTTCTTTCTTTTCTTTTTTAACAATATGTCTTAAAATTATTGAGTAATACACAGTAGTGAAACATGTAAATTAAAATTTTTCATAAAAAGTTCAAGAAAATGTTAGCGTTAAAGGTGTATTTATGTATTTGTAATTCACTCAAAAAGTAGACTTTTCTGCCTAAAGCTGTAGGAGGTCATTTCTGAACAATAACTGGTATTTGAGCAATCTTGCAGTTTGCAGAGCACTCCAGCCCTACATACCTGTGGTTCAAGGAGGCGACTTGTTCAAAGTTACTTAGCAAGTAAGATACAGAGCCCACACCCACATCTTCTGATTTTTAAACTTCATATCTCTACAGAGAGTCTGCCATCTCCATAACCTTGTAATACCTCTCCACTCCTTATCTTTATTTTCCTCATTCACTTCTTATTTTTTCTCCAATTTACATAAATTCTGTAGCAGTAAATGGCATTGAGTTTCTAGAATATATGAAAAGTGTCTGATCTAAGCAGGGTTTGCTGAATTTTGTTGATCCAGACTATCTTTCCTGAAACTTAATTTTCTCACTTTTCATTCAGTAAAGTTCCTGAATCTCCTTAAAAAATAAATTTATGTTTTTCTGCTCTGAATGTTGAAAGGCTTCCAACAAGACCTGAAAGCACGGTATTTCATCTCCTGGAGTTTCAATGAACTTTTTTTTTCTTCGTAATAGCTCAGTGAAACTGGAGAATAATTACTTTTTCAGTTAATGTTAAACTGATGGCAATTTTAAACAAAAAGCTGGCAGCAAATATTATGTTAGCTATAGTGCACTGAGGAGTGGTTTGGCCACTTTGCAACTCACCTCTGAAACATCAGACATCCTTTGTCGTGCCAAGTGCAGCATTAAGAAAGAACACAACGGGGATAGAGGGGGATGTGGAACCTTTTTGTTTTCTAGTTGTGGAGTTCTGTATCTCCACAAAGTGTTGCATGAGCCTGACTTCCCAATCCTTTTTATAACCAGACAATCTGTTTGCAGAAACCCCCCAAATCCATTTTCTCACAGTCTAAAAATATGTACATATAAACAGGTTCATATTGATAAGCCATTTAGATGTTTTAATGTTTCTCTGGTTTGTTTAAAACTCTGGACAAATTCAGCCTTTTGTCACACCTTTTGAGATGTTTTAAGAAGACAAGAAATAATGTTTTCTGGCAATAAGCCAAACATCTGTACATATTGTACTGATGACTGACATGAAGGATTATAGAGGCAACTCATGCATATAACCTTAACAGATATTTCAATCAATCAGTGCACGTCAGAAGCTATACTTTTTTTTTTTTTTTTAATGAGCAAAAGTCTATGCTGGATCCTGTGGGCACATTTCGTAAAGATGAAACAGTTAGGGTTAAGACAGCTACATAAATAACTATATTTAATATATGGTAGGATGTCTTAAGTTTAATAGTAGATGCACAGATAAAGTGCTTTGTGGAAAAGAGGACGAGATCTCCTTTTTGTAGGAGCTGAGAGATGGTGAGGGAGGAATGGGGGCAAAGCCAGAAGACCTGGGTCAGAATGGGTGTGATGAGCTAAACCCCTTAGCTGAGGGTTTCTACCAGAGACACACCGGAGACCAGCAATCCAAAGAGAGATCAATTCTAAGTCATAAATACAGAGTCAGGAATGAAGATTACAGAGCTGGAAGCTCAGAGGTGGGAAGATCAGAATGAGAACATTTTGGTAACAAGTAAAGATGGGTGTCAGACAAAAACTGAAGGTTTTTTTTTTTTTTTTTTTTTTTTTTTTTTTTTTGCGGTACGCGGGCCTCTCACTGTTGTGGTCTCTCCCGTTGTGGAGCACAGGCTCCAGACGCACAGGTGCAGCGGCCATGGCTCACGGGCCCAGCCGCTCCGCGGCGTGTGGGATCTTCCCAGACCAGGGCACGAACCCGTGTCCCCTGCATCGGCAGGCAGACTCTCAACCACTGCACCACCAGGGAAGCCCTGAAGGGGTTTTTTAAACACCAAATTTGAGGTGCATGACTTGGTCCGCCTCCTTTTTGGGCAAGAGTATCACACTGAGGAGATGCTGCATGAGCACGAAAAGGTTATGCCCAATTTTGCTAGCACTGATGGCTGTTTTATTTATGTGTATGTGTGTGTATCTGAAGAAGGACTGAATTGTTTGTGCTACAGATTACATAATTACTACCATATTTATGGATGGAATAAAGCTTTATTTGGTCTTGAAAAGAGTTAGCAAATAAATATATGATTCAGAATCTAAAACTCACTTTAAGCTCTAAATTATCCATGATGGTTAGGTTGAGGCAATCAACTGAATAATATAATGTTTTAGTCTTACCTTTAACTGAGTAAATACAATTATAGTAGACATAGGGTATCTAAGTATATAAAGGAGGCAACCAGAAAATTAACATACTTTGGTCCTGGTTGTATTATCGTTTTTTTGGTTAAGAACTTTATTGTGGTATATTTTACATGTCATAAAGTTCACCCGTTTCAGTTGTACAATTCAGTGATTTTTGGTGACTTTGACAACTAGTGCTAACATCACCATAACGCAGTTTTAGGACATTTTCATGCCCCATCTAAGATCCCGTCTGCATATTTACAGTTATTCCCTTTTCCCACCTTCAGCCCCAGGCAACCACTAATCTACTATCTGTCTTTATAAATTTGCCCTTTCTGGATATTTCATATAAATGGAATCATACAGTCTGTGGTTTCTTGAAGTTTCTGGCTTCTTTCATTTAGCATAACGTTTTTGAGGTTCATGCATGATGTAGCATCTGTTAGTAGTTTGTTCTTTTTTTATCACCCAATAGTATTCCATTATAAGGATGGAATCGAATCTCAGAGACAGAGTTTTGGGTGAAGTAGAAAAAAATAGCTTTATTGCTTTGCCAGGCAAAGGGGGACACAGCAGGCTCCTGCCCTCAAAAACTTTGTTTCCCAACCCAGGGGGGTTTGGTGAGGAGGTTGATGGCAACAGTTCAAGGGTGGGGTTTCCAACAAGATTAGAGTGTGTGCAGGGTCTCAGGTGGCTGGTCTCATCTTGATGAGCTTCTCTGGCCCCTTGAATCTTGCCTCAGGTGGTTTCTTGGCTGCTCCTCCCTTGATCAGCAACTGTTCGAATCTGCCCTTTGGGACTCAGGGAAGGTCATGGAGGCTGGAGGCGGACAGGGAGGCTTCCATGCCCAGGAGTCCTACGGGGTCTTTCTCAGTTTCACTGTGAGCATTTATGTTAAAGTCTTTATGTGGATATATGTATTATTTCGCTTGGATAGATACCTAAGTGTGGAATCCCGGGTGATACTGTAGTTTTAAGTTTAACATTTTAAGAAAGTGCCAAATTGTTTTTGAAAGTGGCTGCAGTGGTCCTTTTATCTTTGTTTTTGAATTGAATTTTATTTATTTTTTTATACAGCAGCTTCTTATTAGTTATCTGTTTTATACATATTAGTGTATACATGTCAATCCCAATCTCCCAGTTCATTCACTGCTCCCCCCTCCCTGCTGCTTGGTCCTTTTATCTTGTTGTTGATGCTGAAAACAATATCTGCTATTATTGCTTCTACCTGGTGTTTATCTGTGGGCCAGGATTATGTCAGTTTATATATATAATTCTTTCCATTCAGTTCTCACAAAAATTCCATGTGGTAGGAGGCACCAGTATTATTATTCCCATATACGTCTTGGCTTTCACTCTGTTCATCACTTCAGTTGCTCCAACATTAGTAACCTGGTGTTTAACAAGCATGCCTAATACATCAAGGGGAAAGACCCCTGTGGTCTAAGTGACAACAGGGAAGTTTCAAAGGCTGTTGATATTAGAAGCCTGAGTAATTTATGAACAACTCTAAAATAGTGTATGGCTGGGGCTTCCCTGGTGGCGCAGTGGTTGAGAGTCCACCTGCCGATGCAGGGGACACGGGTTCGTGCCCCGGTCCGGGAAGATCCCACATGCCGCGGAGCGGCTGGGCCCGTGAGCCATGGCCGCTGAGCCTGCGCGTCGGGAGCCTGTGCCCCACAACAGGAGAGGCCACAACAGTGAGAGGCCCGCGTACCGCAAAAAAATAAAAATAAATAAATAAATAAATAGTGTATGGCTGAATTGCTGGAGATGAGTGAAGAGGAACCTTTCTTTCTTGGGTGGCCCATTTCTGCAAGAAATGTAGTGCATTTTAAAAGATGAGGAATCAGACTGGCACCTGAGAAGTACCGTGACTGGTACTGTCCCAAGCTGATTGTAACTCAAGCTTAGCTCATGTCAGCCCTGAGACTCGGTCGATGAATTCTAGGGCATGGGCCAGTTCTATTTATTGTTATATCCCTGATGACTAGATCATAATAGGAGCATGATGTGTATTTTGGTTGATTAAATGTGGCAACAAATAAATATACACTTTTCAGAGATGTTCTCAGAGGTATTAGAGTCAGATCGTGGTGAGTATATGCCAAATAGAAGCACCAAACCACAAGATTAATAGATTATGATTGCTAAAACTCTAAATCCATACTAGCAAGGTAAGCCTCACTCTGGCACTTTAAATTAGCCGTTATGAATTTCCTCTCAAGGCCAAATTAAATCTCTAGGGGTACTTTTATTGCATGCAGTCACAGTACTTTGTCTCATAGAAAAATCTAAGTTAACGATGGTCCAGTGATGTGGAACTTAGAGTACAGCAGACTTATTTAAAGACAGGAAAAAAGGCACATCCCTCCTGTGTGTATTGTATTAAATGAAACAAAATAGTATCTAGATAAAGTCATCATTTTTCATGCCAGTTAAGAGTTAGGTTTAGATCCTAATAGCTTCTCAAATATATATTTTTTATATTAAGGAGCTTTAACTTAGCATATACTTAATAATTTTCTTTATTTCTTTCTCTAATTGACTTTGAATGAAGACAGACAAACAAAGGCAGATAAATAATTAAGGCAAAGATGTTGATTGGTTGTGACATTGACATACTTCTTAATTAAAGCTACAATAAATCCAATGGTGGAAAGACAATGCACAACGGATATTTTCATACCCTGCTTCAGCATTTACTCAGGAAACAACTTGGCAACAACCATCAAAAGTCTTAAAAATGCTGCGCCTTTTGATTAGTTAATCCCTTTTCTTGAGATTTACCCTAAGAATATAGAGATAAATATAGGAAATATGGAAATACTAGGGGAAAAGCTCTCTGCAGAAAAATATTAATCACAGGCTCTTCTTTCCATTTTTTTTGGCAACTTATTTAGACAACAGTAGGGGGTAATTATGTATATATCAAATGATCCACTTGGTGGCATATAAGATAGCCATTAATAATGCTGATTATTACAGTATCCTGTGATGAACCATAATGGACAATAATATAAAAAAGAATGTGTATATTTGTATAACTGAATCACTCTGCTGTACAGCAGAAATTAATACTACATTGTACATCAACTATACTTCAATTTAAAAAAGGGAAAAAATAAAAATTATAACCAAAAAATGC
This sequence comes from Stenella coeruleoalba, assembly GCF_951394435.1. Lineage (NCBI taxonomy): Eukaryota > Metazoa > Chordata > Mammalia > Artiodactyla > Delphinidae > Stenella > Stenella coeruleoalba. The sequence goes on from NC_137167.1 coordinate 21,309,822, forward strand.
TGGTGATTACAGCTATGTAGCACACAGGAAAATGTTCATGATAAAGTTGTACATAAAGTTGTTACAGCATCTTAAATGCATTGTAATAAATTTATTTATATATTTTTAAAGCATGGAGGAAAATATCCTGGAAAATTTTACCATAATACTAACAGAATTAGGGTCCTGTGATTAGGGACCCTGTCTCTTTTCTGTTTTCCAATTTCTGTGTGTGGTTATGTTATATCAAGGAAAACAAAAAATAGCAATGAAATTAATGCTTAAACTTTTAGTTAAAAATAAATCTTTAATTTTCTTTTCTTTACGGGTAAATAACTTTTATTGATTGTTAATCATGTGCCATATACCAGGCTTCCATATATCGTATTATTTAACTTGATTACTGTTTCACAGTGTGAATCATATTCTTACCTTCATTTTGAGTGGGAAATGGTGGGTTAGAGAGTTCATTGTGTTAAGTAAGGTTAGGTAAGGAGGTAAGTACAGCATTGAGTGAAATCCCAATCCTGGCCAATTCCCATCAGAGCATAACCTCTTAACCAGTGTACTTGTCTAACCTTAAAACTGGAACTGGGGATTGGGTGATAAACTTGAGACCTTTCAGATTAACTGTGTGAAAGAAAAAGAAGTATCTTCTAGATTTTGGTTTTGCATAAGCAGAAGTTTCCTGTGTCTGAAGTTTTTGCTAGTAGTGGGGTTAGTAGGCAAAATGAAATTGGATGCGGGGGATTGGAAGTCAGAGCAAGGGAAAGTTCTGGGCACGTTTCCTTTTAACTAGTTTTACTTTTCCACCCCAGTCAATTCTACATCACAATCACATGCTTGCCTGGTCTCAGGGATCACTGGGTTAGGTTTCTTGGGGACAAGAGAAGCTGGCCATATTTGGTATTTCTGGACATCTTTCCATCTTTCAAATAGAGTTTTTGGAAACATGCAGTCTGGGAACCAAGAGTAATATTTCCTGCTCAGTGAATTGTAAAAGGCAAAGTATTACTCTAGCTTCAACCCTGATTCGAGGGCCAGCGAGAGAACAGATCAAATGTGACCTTTCAAGTGGAACTTTCAAGGAGTGGGTTGGTGGTATTTCCTTTCTCTTGCCTTAAGATGGTCTGACTCACCGTGTCTGATCAGCTGAGGCAAAATCCTCTAAGAACAACTCTGAATGAGAATTACAGTATCAGCCTTTGTCTGACAGGAAAGAGATTTTCCTGAGCCAAAGTGTTTGGCCTGGAGATGAGCCCAGAACAGTTTTATGCTAGAGCAGTTGAGTTTGTCTCAAAAAAAATTTGTTTGTATTGACTGTTTGGAATTTGAATGGGGGATAGGAGGATCCAACTGGTGGCTGCGAAGTGTGACAGTGTTTATTTGAATTAGATGGTTAGAAAGGGACTCATATAGATTCTGGGAAAGAAGCTCGTTTCGTGTGAAAAGTCCACACTTTCAATCTCTGCGTGACTCTCCCACTCTCCTTTAGAATAGCTGTGACACTTCTGTTTTGGTTTAGAAACAAAAACAAAAACAAACAAGGAGACAAAGCGACTGTAATGTCTCCCACTATCTTCCTGTGATACAGCACAGTAGCTAAGAGTGCCTCATGCAATTACAGGAAGAGAACAGCACAGTTTCCATGCTGCTTGGAACAGTTTTAAATAGAGCCCAAAGGTACCGTGACCAGTTTAAGAAAAATGAAGAACTGAGTAGATTTGGGTGGAATAATGCCCAGAATGGGTACCGTCACATCACAGTGTAGTACTGTGCAGTGAGTAAAAACACAACCACCCTTTCTTACATGTGCCACGCTCAACCCTCTTCTTGAATTGCTAGAATTTCACCTAGTAAAGGACTTCGTGGCCATCCCCAAATTCATATATTTTGTGCTCTTCCTGCCCCAAAGAGGAGCAATTTGTAACAATTTACCCAGTAATAAATAAATGATCCTATTGTGATAAAACAAATAGCCTTTAATCATGGAATTTTTCTTGTATCCGTAATGAGCATTGATTGCCATCATGATTATAATACCTTGATCTCTTACAATACATTTTTAAGTAAACACTGCTACACTGCATGCAGCCAGAGGAAGATTTGAAGTCAATCCAGCAACAAATGTTCTCTTTCTAACCTTTCATGTTCTCAGCTGCCATTTGCTTTGAGAAGGATTTTAAACGAATATTAAACATTTCACAAAACTTGCTTTCTGTGCTTGATAATTTATTTCTTGTTAGAACAGTTTTTCTGGCTAATTAAGATGAATTGTTTGTAATGAATAGAAACCTGGCATTCATAGATTGGCTCGAACTTTGAATTCTAAATGACTAAAATAATAGGAACCTGGAAGGTAGAAAATGATTACTTACTGTAATTTGCTGGTCAAGAGAGTGTACATTCATGATTCAGATTACCACATATATTTGGGTTTTCTAAAGCAATGCCAATATTTAAAACAAACCTTGCTTGCAAATTGTGTTAAAAAAATAATTTTAAAAAGATCACAGATTCAACTCATGTGCATCTTGAAAGATTAGAATTTTTCTCCGAAATTTATTAGTTGACTTTCTTCAGAGATCTGTTTCTTTCCTTTAACTTTTTTTTTTTAAATATCTTTATTGGAGTATAATTGCTTTACAGGGGTGGGTGTGTTAGTTGCTGCTGTATAACAAAGTGAATCAGCTATATGTATACATATGTCCCCATATCTCCTCCCTCTTGCATCTCCCTCCCACCTTCCCTATCCCACCCCTCTGGGTGGTCACAAAGCACAGAGCTGATCTCCCTGTGCTATGTGGCTGCTTCCCACAAGCTATCTATTTGACGTTTGGTAGTGTATATATGTCCATGCCACTCTCACTTCGTCCCAGCTTACTCTTCCTCCTCCCCGTGTCCTCAAGTCCATTCTCTACATCTGCGTCTTTATTCCTGTCCTGCCCCTCGGTTCTTCAGAACCATTTTTTTTTTAGACTCCATATACATGTGTTAGCATATGGTATTTGTTTTTCTCTTTCTGACTTACTTCACTCTGTATGACAGTCTCTAGGTCCATCCACCTCACTACAAATAACTCAATTTCATTTCTTTTTATGGCTGAGTAATATTCCATTGTAAATATGTGCCACATCTTCTTTATCCATTCATCTGTTGATTGACACTTAGATTGCTTCCATGTCCTGGCTATTGCAAATAGAGCTGCAATGAACATTGTGGTACATGAATTATGTACCTTTTGAATGATAGTTTTCTCAGGGTATATGCCCAGTAGTGGTGGGATTGCTGGGTCATATGGTGGTTCATTTTTAGTTTTTTAAAGAACCTCCATACTGTTCTCTATAGTGGCTGTATCAATTTACATTCCCACCAACAGTACAAGAGAGTTCCCTTTTCTCCACACCATCTCCAGCATTTATTGTTTGTAGATTTTTTGATAATGGCTGTTCTGACTGGTGTGAGGTGATACCTCATCGTAGTTTTGATTTGCATTTTTCTAATGATTAGTGATGTTGAGCATCCTTTCATGTGTTTGTTGGCAATCTGTATGTCTTCTTTGGAGACATGTCAATTTTCGTCTTCTGCCCATTTTGGGATTGGGTTGTTTGTCTTTTTGAAATTGACCTGCATGAGTTGCTTGTATATTTTGGAGATTAATCCTTTGTCCGTTGATTTGTTTGCAAATATTTTCTCCCATTCTGAGAGTTGTCTTTTCGTTTTGTTTATGGATTCTTTTGCTGTGCAAAAACTTTTAAGTTTCATTAGGTCCCATTTGTTTATTTTTGTGTTTATTTCCATTTCTCTAGCAGGTGGGTCAAAAAGGATCTTGCTGTAATTTATGTCGTAGAGTGTTCTGCCTATGTTTTCCTCTAAGAGTTTTATAGTGTCTGGCCTTACATTTAGGTCTTTAATCCATTTTGAGTTTATTTTTGTGTATGGTGTTGGGGAGTGTTCTAATTTCATTCTTTTACATGTAGCTATCCACTTTTCCCGGCATCACTTATTGAAGAGGCTGTCCTTTCTGCATTGTATATTCTTGCCTCCTTTATCAAAGATAAGGTGACCATATGTGCGTGGGTTTATCTTTGGGCTTTCTGTATTGTTCCATTGATCTGTATTTCTCTTTTTGTGCCAGTACCGTATTGTCTTGATTACTGTAGCTTTGTAGTATAGTCTGAAGTCTGGAAGCCTGATTTCTCCAGCTCTGTTTTTCGTTCTCAAGATTGCTTTGGCTATTCTCTTACGTTTCCACACACATTGTGCAATTTTTTGTTCTAGTTCTGTGAAAAATGCCATTGGTAGTTTGATGGGGATTGCATTGAATCTGTAGATTGGTTTGGGTAGTATAGTCATTTTCACAATGTTGATTCTTTCAATCCAAGAACATGGGATATCTTTCCATCTGTTTGTATCAACTTTAATTTCTTTCATCAGTGTCTTATAGTTTTCTGCATACTGGTCTTTTGTCTCCTTAGGTAGGTTTATTCCTAGGTTTTTATTCTTTTTGTTGCAATGGTAAATGGGAGTCTTTCCTTAATTTCACTTTCAGATTTTTCATCATTAGTGTATAGGAATGCTAGAGATTTCTGTGCATTAATTTTGTATCCTGCTACTTTACCACATTCATTGATTAGCTCTAGTAGTTTTCTGGTAGCATCTTTAGGATTCTCTATGTATAGTATCGTGTTATCTGCAAACAGTAACAGTTTTACTTCTTCTTTTCTGATTTGGATTCCTTTCATTTCTTTTTCTTCTCTGATTGCTGTGGCTAAAACTTCCAAAACTATGTTGAATAATAGTGGTGAGAGTGGGCAACCTTGTCTTGTTCCTGATCTTAGTGGAAATGGTTTCAGTTTTTCCCTATTGAGAACGATGTTGGCTGTGGGTTTGTCATATATGGCCTTTATTATGTTGAGGTGAGTTCCCTCTCTGCCTACTCTCTGGAGGGTTTTTATCATAAATGGGTGTTGAATTTTGTCAAAAGCTTTTTCTGCATCTATAGAGATGATCATATGGTTTTTCTCCTTCAATTTGTTAATATGGTTTATCACATTGATTGATTTCCGTATATTGAAGAATCCTTGCATTCCTGTGATAAACCCCACTTGATCATGGTGCATGATCCTTTTAATGTGCTGTTGGATTCTGTTTGCTAGTATTTTGTTGAGGATTTTTGCATCTGTGTTCATCAGTGATATTGGCCTGTAGTTTTCTTTCTTTGTGACATCTTTGTCTGGTTTTGGTATCAGGGTGATGGTGGCCTCATAGAATGAGTTTGGGAGTGTTCCTCCCTCTGCTGTATTTTGGAAGAGTTTGAGAAGGATAGGTGTTAGCTCTTCTCTGTATGTTTGATAGAATTCACCTGTGAAGCCATCTGGTCCTAGGCTTTTGTTTGTTGAAAGATTTTTAATCCTAGTTTCAATTTCAGTGCTTGTGATTGGCCTGCTTATATTTTCTATTTCTTCCTGGTTCAGTCTCGGAAGGTTGTGCTTTTCTAAGAATTTGTCCATTTCTTCCAGGTTGTCCATTTTATTGGCATTGAGTTGCTTGTAGTAATCTCTCATGATCTTTTGTATTTCTACAGTGTCAGTTGTTACTTCTCCTTTTTCATTTCTAGTTCTATTGATTTGAGTCTTCTCCCTTTTTTTCTTGATGAGTCTGGTTAATGGTTCATCAATTTTGTTTATCTTCTAAAAGAACCAGCTCTTAGTTTTACTGATCTTTGCTATTGTTTCCTTCATTTCTTTTTCATTTGTTTCTGATCTGATCTTTATGATTTCTTTCCTTCCGCTAACTTTGGGGTGTTTTTGTTCTTCTTTCTCTAATTGCTTTAGGTGTATGATTAGGTTGTTTATTTGACATGTTTCTTTCTTGAGGTAGGCTTGTATACCTATAAACTTCCCTCTTAGAACTGCTTTTGCTGCATCCCATAGGTTTTGGGTCATTGTGTTTTCCTTGTCTCTTGTTTCTAGGTATTTTTTGATTTCCTCTTTGATTTCTTCAGTGATCTCTTGGTTATTTAGTAGTGTATTGTTTAGCTTCCATGTGTTTGTATTTTTTACAGAATTTTGTCCTGTAATTGATATCTAATCTCATAGAGTTGTGGTCAGAAAAGATACTTGATCCGATTTCAATTTTCTTAAATTTACCAAGGCTTGATTTGTGACCCAAGATGTGATCTATCCTGGAGAATGTTCTGTGAGCACTTGAGAAGAAAGCGTATTCTGTTGTTTTTGGATGGAATGTGCTGTAAATATCAATTAAGTCCATCTTGTTTAATGTATCATTTAAAGCTTGTGTTTCCTTATTTATTTTCATTTTGGATGATCTGTCCATTGGTGAAAGTGGGGTATTAAAGTTCCCTACTATGATTGTGTTTCTGTCAATTTCCCCTTTTATGCCTGTTAGCATTTGCCTTATGTATTGAGGTGCTCCTGTGTTGGGTGCATGACTATTTACAATTTCTCTATCTTCTTCTTGGATTGATCCCTTGATCATTATGTAGTGTCCTTCTTTGTCTTTTGTAATAGTCTTTATTTTAAAGTCTATTTTGTCTGATATGTGAATTGCTACTCCAGCTTTCTTTTGATTTCCATTTGCATGAATATCTTTTTCCATCCCCTCACTTTCAGTCTGTATGTGTCCCTAGGTCTGAAGTGGGTCTTTTGTAGACAGCATATATATGGGTCTTATTTTTGTATCCATTCAGCCAGTCTGTGTCTTTTGTTTGGAGTATTAAATCCATTTACATTTAAGGTAGTTATCCAAATGCATGTTCCTATTACCATTTTGTTAGTTGTTCTGGGTTTGTTATTGTAGGTGTTTTCCTTCTCCTGTGTTTGCTGCCTAGAGAAGTTCCTTTAGCATTTGTTGTAAAGCTGGTTTGATGGTGGTGAATTCTCTGAGCTTTTGCATGTGTGTGAAGGTTTTAATTTCTCCATCAAATCTGAATGAGATCCTTGCTGGGTAGAGTAATCGCAGTTTTAGGTTTTTCCCTTTCATCACTTTAAATATGTCTTGCCACTCCCTTCTGGCTTGCAGAGTTTCTGCTGAAAGATCAGCTGTTAACCTTATGGGGATTCCCTTGTATGTTATTTGTTGCTTTTCCCTTGCTGCTTTTAATATTTTTTCTTTGTATTTAATTTTTGATAGTTTAATTAATATGTGTCTTGGTGTGTTTCTCCTTGGATTTATTCTGTTTGGGACTCTCTGTGCTTCCTGGACCTGATTGACCCTTTCTTTCCCATATTAAGGAAGTTTTCAACTATAATCTTGTCAAATATTTTCTCAGCACCTTTTTTTCCTCTTCTTCTTCTGGGACCCCTATAATTCAAATGTTGGTGCATTTAATGTTGTCCCAGAGGTCTCTGAGACTGTCTTCAATTCTTTTCATTCTTTTTTCCTTATTCTGCTCTGTGGTAGTTATTTCCACTATTTTATCTTTCAGGTCACTTATCCATTCTTCTGCCTCAGTTATTCTGCTACTGATTCCTTCTAGAGAATTTTTAATTTCATTATTGTGTTGTTCATCATTGTTTGTTTGCTCTTTAGTTTTTCTAGGTCCTTGTTAAACATTTCTTGTAGTTTCTCCATTCTATTTCCAAGATTTTGGATCATCTTTACTATCATTACTCTGAATTCTTTTTCAGGTAGACTGCCTATTTCCTCTTCATTTGTTTAGTCTGGTGGGTTTTTACTTTGCTCCTTCATCTGCTGTGTATTTCTCTGTCTTCTCATTTTGCTTAACTTACTGTGTTTGGGGTCTCCTTTTCGCAGGCTGTAAGTTCATAGTTCCTGTTGTTTTCTTCCCCCTCTTGGTAAGGTTGGTTCAGTGGGTTGTGTAGGCTTCCTGGTGGAGGGTCTGGTGCCTGTGTTCTCGTGGGTGAGGCTGGATCTTGTCTTTCTGCTGGGCAGGACTGAGTCCGGTGTTGTGTCTTTTGGTGTCTGTGACCTTATTATTGATTTTCAGCAGCCTCTCTGCTAATGGGTGGGGCTGTGTTCCTGTCTTGCTAGTTGTTTATCATAGGGTGTCCAGCACTGTAGCTTGCTGGTCATTGAGTGGAGCTGGGTGTTGGCATTGAGATGGAGATCTGTGGGAGAGCTTTCACCGTTTGATAATACATGGGGCCCGGAGGTCTCTGGTGGACCAATGTCCTGAACTTGACTCTCCCACCTCAGAGGCTCAGGCCTGACACCCAGCCGGAACACCAAAACCCTTTCAGCCACACAGCTTAGAAGAAAAGGGAGAAAAAAAAGACAGAAAGAAAGAAAAAAAATAAAATAAAGTTATTAAAGTAAAAAATAAAAAAAATTATTAAAAATAAATTAAAAAGTAATTAAAAAAGAAAGAAAGAAAAACTACACTAAAAACAAAAACAAACAAACAAACAAAAAAATGGACAGACAGAACCCTAGGACAAATGGTAAAAGCAAAGCTACACAGACAAAAATCACAGAAAGAAACACACACACACTCACAAAAAAGAGAAAAAGGAAAAAAAAAAATATATATATATATTAAAAAAAAAGGAAGAGAGCAACCAAATCAATAAACAAATCTACCAGTGATAATAAACTCTAAATACTAAACTAAGATAAACATAAAACCACAAACAAGTTAGATGCAGGAAGCAAACCCGAAGTCTACACTTGCTCCCAAATTCCACAGCCTCAATTTTGAGATGATTCGTTGTCTATTCAGGTATTCCACAGATGCAGGTACATCAAGTTGGTTGTGGATATTTAATCTGCTGCTCCTGAGGCTGCTGGGAGAGAATTCCTTTCTCTTCTTTGTCCACACAGCTCCTGGGGTTCAGCTGTGGATTTGGACCCGCCTCTGTGTGTAGGTCACCTGAGGGCATCTGTTCTCCACCCAGACAGGATGGGGTTAAAGTAGCAGCTGATTCGGGGGCTCTGGCTCACTCAGGCCCAGGGGAGGGAGGGGTATGGAATGTGGGGCAAGCCTGCGGCGGCAGAGGCCAGGGTGACGTAAAAGCCTGAGGTGCACCATGTGTTCTCCCAGGGAAGTTGTCCCTGGATCACAGGACCCTGGCAGTGGCGGGCTGCACAGGCTCCCGGGAGGGGAGGTGTGGATAGTGACCTGTGCTTGCATACTGGCTCCTTGGTGGCTGCAGCAGCAGAGTTAGTGTTTCATGCCCGTCTCTGGTGTCCGCGTTGATAGCCACGGCTCGCACCCATCTCTGGAGCTCGTTTAGGCAGTGCTCTGAATCCCCTCTCCTTGCGCACCCCGAAACAATGGTCTCTTGCCTCTAAGGCAGGTCCAGACTTTTTCCTGGACTCCCTCCCGGCTAACTGTGGCACACTAGCCCCCTTCAGGCTGTGTTCACGCAGCCAACCGCAGTCCCCTCCCTGGGATCTGACCTCTGAAGCCCGAGCCTCAGCTCCCAGCCCCAACTTGCCCCGGCAGGTGAGCAGACAAGCCTCTTGGGCTGGTGAGTGCCGGTCAGCACCGATCCTCTGTGTGGGAATCTCTCTGCTTTGTCCTCCGCACCCCTGTTGCTGTGCTCTCCTCTGCAGCTCCGAAGCTTTCCCCCCTTCGCCGCCCACAGTCTCTGCCCGCGAAGGGGCTTCCTAGTGTGTGGAAACCTTTCCTTCTTCACATCTCCCTCCCACTGGTGCAGGACATGTCCCTATTCTTTTGTCTCTGTTTTTTCTTTTTTCTTTTGTCCTGCCCAGGTACGTGGGGAGTTTCTTGCCTTTTGGAAAGTCTGAGGTCTTCTGCCAGCGTTCAGTAGGTATTCTGTAGGAGTTGTTCCACATGTAGATGTATTTTTGGTGTATTTGTGGGGAGGAAGGTGATCTTCACATCTTACTACTCCGCCATCTTGAAGGTCTCCAAGGTCTTTAACTTCATACTTTCAGATTTTCTTCCTTTCCTCAATTCCTCATCTAACTGACATTTTATAAGGAAAGAATGTTGAACTGACCCAATTTAGTGACCCTGGTTAAATAACATACTTTTATTTTCTATAAAGGCATAGGATTGAACCAGATGATCTTCTAAGGTCCTTTTCAGCTCTAAAATTCCATAATTCCAGTTAGTGTTTTTTCATTCTCGTGTACTTTCATTGCCCTATGAGTAACCTTCACACCGAGGTTTGCTGTCTATGAAGATCCAACCCAGTGATTCTCAGATCTTATGAGCAAGAAGCACAGAATGGGAGGAGTGGTGTTAAATGGCCAGATTCCTTGGCCCTGTCCCTGGTACTCATGTTTAATAGATCCAGAGTTGTCTTAGGAACCAGTGTGTTAAGAGACCTCCTGTGTAGATTTTATGGCAGGTATCCTGTGGTCCATCCCTGTGGACCAAATGGTTGTTTGGTAAATAAACAACCAATAAACAACCAATTTGGTTGTTTATTTACCAGTTTTATTTACTAACACACCAGGAAGTTGCATATTATGCAAAAACCGGTTGACTTAGCACTGATCATCATCTATTACAAGCAGACAAAACATAGTTAATATCAAGAAAGCCGAACGTTAAAGAATTCTGCTTAGTCAAGATGTCTCTTTTTCTTGAAATAGCTTTTTAGAAAGGGATATAAAAAGGAGAGGACATTGAGACAAGAACTAAAACTTCAGTTCTAACTACTAGAAAATCATTTCTCAGTCTCTGGAGAAAAATATGGTTCAGGATCTAAGATTCCATGTGGCTTAGCTAGGTTTAAATTAAGACGGCTGATGAATTGAATGCGTAGTTATTTTAAGCCATCAAAATGAGCTGAATCATTTTGTTTTCATCCCATCACATTACATTCTAAAGCACTTTGAGATATCTGGAGTTGGGCTCCTTGGGTCTACTGCATGTCAGTACAACTCCTTCTTGCTGGCCCTGGGAGGACTCAGTAAACTCGACAACCCATGATCCTGAGGCTTATGGCACAGATTCTTCTCTGCTGTGTCCATGCAGGTTGTCTCTGTGGCCACTTGTGTGGTTGTGTTTCCTTTACCATTTTCTATAGGAAATCCACTACCATCAACGCTTTCCTGATTTTACAGACTTTCACTAAAGAGTTGAAGAGATTAGGGAGAGGCCATGTGTCATGCAGTCTCTGACTTCTTCACTCTGCCCATCTCTCTACTGTTCTCTCTCTCTTTGTTTAATCTTTAAAATAGAAATTGCTCTCTTGTTTCAGAAAGGACAGTATCCCTAACACACAACTTCTTTTTATCAAGACATGTTTTCTAGAAGATTTCAATGCTGCCTGAAAGAAATTTGGAAGAATATTTCTCCTTTCCCACCTTGTTACCTATGGGGCTTCCACCACACTAATAGATCTTCGTATCTATTATAGATATGGGTACTCCCATATCTATAACTTGTAATGCTAGTTTATTAATTTGTTTGTTTTTAAACTTTTTGAACCCCTTAATGGGCTACTGAATTGTATGCATTTCCAGGGGAGGGGGTGAGTAAGAACTATAACAATCTACTTTAGCCAAACATTTTGAAAAATAAAATTCTTAATAACATTTTTAGTACATTAGTGTCTTGTGGAGCAGTTTTAGAAAATTTCTCTTGGGAAAGATGGCACTGATTTTCCATTATGTGCTGATGGAGAATGTGAACCAGGAAGGAGATAGGAAGCACAGCCTGGCTTGGTGGGTTGCATTTGAGTTTCAGGCAAAGAAACAGGGTAAAATGGGACATTTTCACACACATACTTTGAAATGTACAATTTTCTCATCAGGATAACCTTATTCAGTGGTTCGCAACATTTGTGAATATGAAAGTCCCCTTTTCACATCAAAATTTTAAGTTTTTCCACATGATTAAATTATTGTACATTTTTTTCTATTGTTGAGAAAATATATTGCAATAAAAGCTACTATGATAAAAGAAGAATGAGATACAACTACATACCTGTAAGAATGGCTAAAATCCAGAACACTGACAACATCAAATGCTGATGAGGATGTGGAGCAACAGGAACTCTCATTCATTTGCTGGTGAGAATGCAGAACAGTATAGCTGCTTTGGAAATAGTTACAAAATTAAAGTTTCTTACAAAATTAAGCAGACTCTCTCTATATGATCTAATAATTGTACTCTTTGGTATTTACCCAAATGAATTGAAAACTTATATCTACACAAAAACCTGCACATGGATGCTTATAGTAGCTTTATGCATAATTGCCAAAACTGAGAAGCAATCAAGATATCCTTCAGTAAGTGAATGGATAAACTGTGGTACATCCAGACAATAGAACATTATTCAGCAATAAAAAGAAATGAACTGTTAAGCCATGAAACTTAAATGCACACTCCTAAGTGAAAGAAGCCAATCTGAAAAGACTACACACTATATGATTCCAACTATATGACATTCTGGGAAATGAAAAACTGTGGAGACAGTAAAAAGATCAATGGTTGTCAGATATTCAGGGGGAGGGAGGGATGAATAGGTGGAGCACATATATAGTGTAATTTTTAGGACAGTGAAACTATTCTATATGATACTACGAATGGTAGATACAAGTCATTATACATTTGTTCAAAATCATAGAATGCACAACACCAAGAGTGAACTCTAGTGTAAATTATGGCCTTTGGGTGATACTGATGTATCAATTCATCGATCGTAACTCTGGTACAGGATGTTGATAGTAGGGGAAGCTGTGCATGTGTAGAAGCAGAAGGTATATGGGAACTCTCTATTTGCTGTGAATCTAAAACAATTCCAAAAAAAAGTCTATTAAAAATTAGATCATTAAAAATATACTTACTATATGATCCAGCAATCCCATTCTTGGACATTTATTCCAGAGAAACTATATACACGGCACACACACACATGCACGCGCACACACACACACATACACACACACACACACACACACAGAGGCTACTCTGACCTTAGCGATCTAAGTTAATTTGCAGTCTGTTAATCAGAACAGCAGCTTGTGATTAGTTTGAAAACAGTGCTTGGTGCATGGTAGAATGGGGGACCCCTTGGAGGTTGCTGGAGACTGGCAGATTGGGAACCATTGCCTTATGGTAAAATGGCTTAATTTGGAATCCTAGCATCAAAGTTCCTGTCTGGCACAGGTTATATGCATCATTTTGAGATGCTGCACACAACTGCTATTTGCATATAGATATTTTCAGCCAAACTGTTCAATGTAGGAGAATGATCACTGAAACTCAGCATAAATGTCAGCATGAAGCACATATAGAACATCTTTCTTGAACTCCCTATTTTCAAAACTGAGGGCATGAAGCCTGGACACAGACATCTCAGGACCTCAGTCACTACTCACTGAGCCTCATGTGCTCTCCAACAGCAAAACACTGTGAGAAGCTCTTTGTAATGACCTAATATATTGTTTGAAATATTTTGTCGACATATTTGCTACTTTGGGACTTCACGTCATTTGTTTCTGCCCAGACTTGTATCTGCTTAATCACTTGGTAAACAATTTAATGCACGTTAGCATGCATTTATTGTTCTCATTATCATACTTGTAACAAAGATACCTTGTGTTGAGTACCTGCTATGTGTGTGCCAGGAGCTGTGTTGGTGGTTTATATATGTTATTAATTTATATTATTACCTACTCACAATAACCCTGCAAAATAGGTATGGTACCATTTTACAGATTTAGAGATTATAAGGCTAAAAGAGGTCAAGTAATTTGATGAGGGTGACAGAGGTTGTAAGTAGCAGAACTGTAATTTGAATCCAAGTCTGCCCAATATTTAAATAATAGTGATGATGATATGAAGATTAATTTCCATAGTTTTAAACAAGGACAAATTCTTTCATGATGTGTTTGTTTTTCATAACACCTCATAAGAGCCTCAGCTCTACACTAACCTGCCAGGATTGGAATCCTGGTTACACAGCTTACCTGCTCTGTGATCTTGAGCAAGCTACTAATATCTCTATGCTTGCATTACCCATCTTAAGATGAGGTAATAGTATACTTGTGTTGTAAAATTGCTGTGAGAATCAAATGAATTTGTGTATGTTAATATGTTTTGAATAGTGACTGGCCCATGGTAAGCACACAGTCTATATTAGCTATTATTATTATTAAAGACCTTAAAAAGCATTTTAGATGATATTACTACAGCATTGCTAGTGTAGAATGTTTATAGGTTTCCAAGTGCCAGTGACCACTGCTTGAAATTCTGATTACTCAGTATTCTCCATTCAGTGTGGAACTCCAACAAGGTCCTGCCCTTAACTGGTCTGATTGGATTCACCACTGAACACCTCCATCAGCAGCCTCAGGTTGCTGAGCGCCCTGATTGTAGAAATGGCACACATGTGGAAGGTGCTTAAAATGAAGCCTGTGGAGCCAAAGTTTTCTATTTTTGAAAATATTATGAAGCCTAAACTGCATAGGGTCCTTTTATTGCAGAGGATGTGAGATTATTCTTTTTGTTTGAATTTTATTTTATTTATTTTTTATATTTATTTTTTATACAGCCAGTTCTTCTTAGTCATCAATTTTATACACATCAGTGTATACATGTCACTCTCAATCTCCCAATTCATCCCACCCCCACCCCCCGCCGCCACTTTCCCCCGTTGGTGTCCGTACGTTTGTCCTCTACATCTGTGTCTCTATTTCTGCCCTGCAACCTGGTTAATCTGTACCATTTTTCTAGGTTCCACGTATATGCGTTAATAACGCTATTTGTTTTTCTCTGACTTACTTCACTCTGTATGGCAGTCTCTAGATGCATCCACATCTCTACAAATGACGCAATTTCGTTCCTTTTTATGTCTGAGTAATATTCCATTGTATATATGTACCACATCTTCTTTATCCATTCATCTGTCGATGGGCATTTAGGTTGCTTCCATGACCTGGCTATTGTAAACAGTGCTGCAGTGAACATTGGAGTGCATGTGTCTCTTTGCATTATGTTTTTCTCTGGGTATATATATGCCCAGTGGGATTGCTGGGTCATATGGTAATTCTATTTTTAGTTTTTAAAGGAACCTCCATACTGTTCTCCATAGTGGCTGTATCCATTTACATTCCCACCAACAGTGCAATAGGGTTCCCTTTTCTCCACACCCTCTCCAGCATTTGTTGTTTGTAGATTTTCTGATGATGCCCATTCTAACTGGTGTGAGGTGATACCTCATTGTAGTTTTGGTTTGCATTTTGCTAATAATTAGTGATGTTGAGCAGCTTTTCATGTACCTCTTGGCCATCTGCATGTCTTCTTTTTTTTTTTGTGGTACGCGGGCCTCTCACTGTTGTGGCCTCTCCCGTTCCCGTTGCGGAGCACAGGCTCCGGATGCACAGGCTCAGCGACCATGGCTCACAGGCCCAGCCACTCTGCAGCATTTGGGATCTTCCCAGAATAGGGCACAAACCCGTGTCCCCTGCATCAGCAGGCGGACTCTCAACCACTGTGTCACCAGGGAAGCCCTGCATGTCTTCTTTGAAGAAATGTCTATTTAGGTCTTCTGCCCATATTTTGATTGGGTTGTTTCTTTTTTTAATATTGAGTTGCATGAGCTGTTTATATCATTTGGAGATTTATCCTTTGTCCGTTGATCTGTTTGCAAATATTTTCTCCCATTCTGAGGGTTGCCTTTTTGTCTGTATGTGTCCCTAGGTCTGAAGTCGGTCTCTTGTAGACAGCTTATATATGGGTCTTGTTTTAGGCTCCATTCAGTGAGCTGTGTCTTTTGGTTGGAGCATTTAATCCATTCACTTTTAAGGTAGTTATCAATATGTATGTTCCTATCACCATTTTCTTAATAGTTATGGGTTTGTTTTTGTAGGTCCTTTTCTTCTCTTGTGTTTTCCCACTTAGGGAAGTTCCTTTAGCATTTGTTGTAGAGCTGGTTTAGTGGTGCTGAATTTTCTTAGCTTTTGCTTGTCTGTAAAGCTTGTGATTTCTCTGTCGAATCTGAGTGAGATCTTTGCCGAGTAGAGTAATCTTGCCGAGTAGAGTAATCTTGGTTCATCACTTTAAATATATCGTGCCACTCCCTTCTGGCTTGTAGAGTTTCTGCTGAGAAATCAGCTGTTAACCTTATGGGAGTTCCCTTGTATGTTATTTGTCGTTTTTCCCTTGCTGCTTTCAGTAATTTTTCTTTGTCTTTAATTTTTGTCAATTTGATTACTATGTGTCTTGGCATGTTTCTCCTTAGGTTTATCCTGCCTGGGACTCTGAGCTTCCTGGACTTGGGTGGTTATTTCCTTTCCCATGTTAGGGAAGTTTTCGACTATAATCTCTTCGAATATTTTCTCAGGTCCTTTCTCTCTCTCTTCTCCTTCTGGGACCCCTATAATGCGAATATTGTTACATTTAATGTTGTCCCAGAGGTCTCTTAGGCTGCCTTCATTTCTTTTCATTCTTTTTTGTTTATTCTGTTCCATGACAGTGAATTCCACCGTTCTGTCTTCCAGGTCACCTATCTGTTCTTCTGCCTCAGTTATTCTGCTATTGATTCCTTCTAGTGTATCTTTTCATTCCAGTTATTGTATTGTTCATCTCTGTTCATTTGTTCTTTAATTCTTCTAGGTGTTTTTTCTTTAATTCTTCTAAGTCTTTGTTAAACATTTCTTGCATCTTCTTGATCTTTGCCTCCATTCTTTTTCCAAGGTCCTAGATCATCTTCACTATCATTATTCTGAATTCTTTTTCTGGAAGGTTGCCTATCTCCACTTCATTTAGTTGTTTTTCTGGGGTTTTATCTTATTCCTTCATCTGGTAGAAAGTCCTCTGCCTTTTCATTTTGTCTATCTTTCTTTGAACATGGTTTTCCTTACACAGGCTGCAGAATTGTAGTTCTTCTTGCTTCTGCTGTCTGCCCTCTGATGTGAGATTATTCTTATCTGTTTGTTTACAATACTGGTACCTGGGATAACACAGTGTCAGTGTGGATAAGGACTCAAGGTAAGGTAAGTTTAGAAATAAGAATATGTCCTCATATTCTGTAAGAAAAATGTCTTAGAACCTCAAGGTTGCTCTGTGTTAGGTTACATAGTTTGAAATTACATTAGTTATAGAAACATCAACTTCGTTGACATCAGTTACATTTCTCCCTGAGAGGAAGATTGAAAACAGCATTATGACAGTTAACCAGAGCGAGATGCTATGTTTTTGACACAACCTGATGTTCATTCACTAGGGCTTATGATTCTGTTCAACATCACACATTAAAAAATATACTCATTTATACACATAAAACATATTTAACTTGTTTATGGCAGAATCTAGTAGACAAACTCTTTCCTTCATTAATCTGTTAAGATCAAAATTTACATTTCTAGAACTATGTTTTCAAATCATGACTGTTTACCCCCGGTTTGTACTTTTCTTTAATCTTAAAAATGTCTTTCTGTTTTTCTAACAGTAACATGAAAATACACAGTTACAATTGAGCTGCAACTCTGAATTCAAAGATGATTTTACACAGGCTAGATCTAATGTGACTGCAGCAAATAGCAGCATATGAAGTATATTTCGTTTTATGTCAGGTCATTAGTAACAATATGTATGAGAGACTTTAGGATCTTAGAAGTTATGACCCAGAATACTGTTTTATAATTAACTTACAATTTAGTATTTAAAAAATAAAAGTTTACAAGTAATTTGGAGAAAACATTCCAGATACTTAGGTAAACAGGCCTTAGCTACTTCATCTCTTATGTATGGGACAAAAGAAATATGCCATGTGAGATGTGTTTAGTGATGGAAGCAATAAAAGAAGATAAAACATTCTTAAACTGATAAATGTTCCTTAGGAAGGCATTAGGTGAGGCCTAGAACAGATGCAGACAGACTTTTTCTCTTTTTGTTCCCAGAACCCCTGAGGCAAAGCTTACATCAGAAAAGGAATGTGCATCTCATTAAAAATTGTTGCCTTGAATCTGTAGTAAATCTTTGATTTTTAACTCAAGAATGTAGTCCTCCTGCATCGTGACAGAGGAAGGAAGCAAAGTTTTTTTCTTCCCAAGTTAATTAAGAGTCTGCTGTATCTTTAAAGTGTTCTTATTCTTACAAAGAAAGAAAATGATGGAAAGTGTGTTTAAAAATAATAGATGCTTCTTCAAAGAAATTAACATAATACATTTGGGAATAAGATCACTGCAAAATGGAAATTTTAACTATCACATTTTAAACCCACATAGCTAGATAAGTATGCCTGGGGTATGTGAATTTAAATAAATATTCTGTTAATACCTGCTGCATTTGTGGAAACTTCTGAATACAGTAATGGACTCATTTAGATAGAGTATTAAATATAATATTTCTATTCTGTTGGACTGTGAGCTGGTGGAATATGAAATGAAAATTGTGATAAAAATGGCATCAGTAAAAACACATTTTGCAACAACAAAATGCTGTAAGATAATAAAATATTGGTAATGAATTCAGGAAATTGTGGTTTGTCTCTCTGAAAAGAGTTGATGGGCTCAATTTGGTTCTTAGCGCTTTTTCTAAGGGTGTCCACTGCATGAAAAACTTCACAAAGGAAACACAACAAAGGGGCCTGAACAGAGCAACCAGTTGATTTACCTATTTTTTTCCTCACTGCCTCTAGAATATCTGTAAAAGTCTTGCCAATTAGGCCTGCAAAGGAAACAAACACATGTGTTGTCCAATTGGAGGAGTAAGAAAGCACTGATGGCATAGAAAAGCATATTCCAAATTTTGCCAATGCTGTTTCTGTTAGTAATTATATTACAATCCATTTGGAATATATATATAGTTCTAATCCAGAATAGTGAATGAGCTATTTAGTACCAGTCTGCAAACTCTTTAGTACTGTTTGGCCCCTAGATATATGTAGAAATTGCAAGTAAGTGTTTAGAAAATTTTATAGCAATTTAACAGGATAATTTTATGTTTATTGATTCTAATAATAAAAAAGGGTGGTATTTTATGTCTTTTTTAAATTTCATTTTTCTAGTAGTTCAACTCTTATTTTATTGAACACAGTATCGATTCTGCAACAAACTGGATGAAAACAAGACAAAACAAACCTGATTCTTTACCATAAATAGTTGAGAAATCTAAGTTTGGATTCCAGCTAAATTGAAGCTGACTGGATAAAGCAGGGGGTCAGCAAACTACAACCTGTGGGCCTGATCCACCTGGGGTTTTGGGGTGTTTTTTTGGGCCCACAAACATATCTGTCTTTACATATGAATGCTTGCAACTGATTTGATAATAGGAAATACTAACTTTAAATCCCAACTTAGGCAAAATGTTATTACCCTCCAAAAAAATTCATTCTTCTCATTAGTAGATTTATATTTAACAAATGTACTTGATTTTTATTAAATTCTCAATTTCAACAACAAAAATGTGTGAAAAAATTTCTCCCTTATTATATATGTACATAAATGATACCTTGATTTTTTTTTTTTTCTGGCCCACAGGGCCTAAAATATTTACAGTCTGACCCTTTAAAGAAAGTGTTCACTACTGAGACAGACACATGTTTTTCAACTCATAAGAGGTCTTACAGATACAAAAAAAAGTATGTTCTTCAAGTTCATCCTATAAATGTTTTACATATACATGTAGTAATATAATTCAAATACACACAGATACTATTGTAAAGCAATCCAAATTAAGTTTTCTAAATTTCATGCTTTTTTCATTAGGCATTTTATTTTCATGTATTTATGTGCACATTTGCATCATAAAATAGCACATGAAACTTATTTTTAAAATAATAGAGGAGAGTATCAAATGAAAGCTAGAAGATTCCCTTCGATCTCTTGAAACATTTCTCTCTTCAATTCTGCTGGTGGTTACCACCACATTTTTAAAGTGCATGCTTCTTTACAATTTATCAATTTTAGATATTACCTCTTAATTCCCTTCCATATAAGAGGAGAGGTTTCAGCTAATTTACCACTACCTCCTCTCACCCTCTCTCTTCTTAAATTAAGGGAAGTTATTATTTTAGTTTTTCTATTGATATCATTAAATACTTTTAAATAATGTATATAAGTGCTTAGTTTCTCTTTTCTTAGCAGCTTTAAACATCCCTTGATGCCCCAACTTGTTAAGGCACCTATTTTTCCCTACATGTCTCTTCCTCAATTCATTTTCTCATCTTCTTTTAGCTGTACCTTGATACAGGCAAGACTGATAACATTTGCATTCAGATCTGTAAACATATCTTTTTTTAAGCCACTTTTAAGATTTGAAAATAGATATGTGACCTTTACTTTTTCTCCATATCCCTGGCACAGTAATTGCTTCAAGGACAGGCTTACAATTTGAGTTCGTCTGGTAAGATGCAATTCCAGGACTTTTAACTACTAGAAAAGAAACACTTTTTCCAATAGTCACAGATCTCTCCTTCAAAAACTATTAGATGCTTATTGAACCATCTGGATCTAGCCTTGATTTCTCTTGATTTTTCTCATATTATTGCTTTGCCTTTTTATTCTAGAGTCTGGGAAATTTCCTATATATTTTTTTCAGCTGATTAATATAATTAGCTCAGGGGATAATTACTTGACAACCTTAATTTTAATTTCTAAGAACTTTTTCTTATTCTCTGAAGGCTCTTTTCTCATAGCAACCTCTTCTTATTTTATAGTTATATGTGTTCTCAAATTCCTTAAGGAATTAGAATTGTTTAAAGTTCTTTCCTTATTTTTTTTTATATTATTATTTTTGTTTCCCCCAGGATCAGTTGTCCTTATTGTTTGTGGTGGTGTTTATCTTTCATAACCCTGGTATAACACAATGTCTGGTGTCCTTGGAGCCTGGACTGTGGCGGTGTCTCCAGTGGTGCCTTGTACCATCTTTTTGGTTAATGGATCATTGTAGGTAGGATTTGCAGAGCTGGGGTAGAGGCTATGTAAGACAAGAGAGGATTGCCCTCTGCACAAAGTGAATTCTCTTTTAAAGCAGCCACAAGTCAGAGGGCATTTCTGAGACAATGGGAGCAAAGAAATCCCTCAGTCTGACTTCACGTGGACAGTGGGCTCCATTTGGATGTATTCTAGCAAGAAGCAGATGTGGGGAAAATAGAAAGATGTAATGAACATCCTAATTGCCTGAGACATAACGTCAACCCAGATAGACTGACTTTCTAGGTAGATTTATGACTTTGAACAAACTGGCATGCAATGGAATAGCTGGGATCCACAGATTATCTCTGTATACAGATAGCATAGGGATACTGATTACTCCAGATAGGTTAATCCAAACCTACTGAGAGGCTCTAGTGTACCCAGCCTTTAATACAAAATGACACTTCTCAACACAAAAGAAAGATGGACCACTCCAGATACACTGCACACATTCCAGAACCCTTGGGTCCCCTGCCCACACTGCCCTGGACATACATCCTTACTGGGGAGGAGGTTGGACTGAGATCATTAGGAGCCCCCATGGACCACCTTTTATTTCCTCTTTCCATGTATAAAATATTTAGAAACATTTCTCCAGGTTTCAGCTTGGCAAGGATTTCACATGTTCATTCAAGCCAATGTGCATTTAAACATTTAGTGATCATGACAATACCATGCCAGTTTAGAAATGTTGGCAAAGATGGACAAAAGGTCAATAACAGTCCCCCCAAATTATATGCACTTATAGGGTGTAATCTTTTTGAAATTAATTTGACAATTTGTACTAGCATGCAAGTTTTTAAATATCTGTCATGATTTTGATGTTAATAAGGTGTTTAATAACAATTTTATACACCTTATTCTTATCAGTCTGCAATCAAGATTACTTCAGTAAAATTTGCCAATTCCTTCTGAAACCTGCTTTAGTCATTGACTGAATGTTACTCACCAAATACTATATTGAAAGAACAAAATGGTTAATTGTATTACCAATAAAATATGTGAACAACTAAATAGATATATTAATGTTACATTAGTAACAATTAAGAAATATTAGATAAAAAATAATGGCCATGAAGGTCTAATGACTGGCCTGATTATGGTAGCTGAAATCACTCTCACTTGGCAGCCAGGATCTATGTTAGAGATGATTAATTTCTGTGAATAAAACATTATCAATGGGCTTCCCTGGTGGTGCAGTGGTTGAGAGTCCGCCTGCCGATGCAGGGGACACGGGTTCGTGCCCCGGTCCGGGAAGATCCCACATGCTGCGGACCGGCTGGGCCCGTGAGCCATGGCTGCTGAGCCTGCATGTCCGGAGCCTGTGCTCCACAACGGGAGAGGCCACAACAGTGAGAGGCCCGCGTACCGCAAAAAAAAAAAAAAAAATTTTTTTTCGATCTCAGTTCACACTGTTAAAAACTTACTTGTTAAAACCAATATTAAAAAGGAGCAATATATTTAAAGCAGTATGAACACTCTATACAGTCAAGTTAGAAAGGATGAGTTGAATAGACCGTTCGTTGTGTTCACTCTTCTTTATTGCTCCTATTTTAAAAGATACAATCTTTAGTTCAAGTCTTAAATACTTATTGTATTAGACACCGTGTATAACCAAATGACCTTTGGTTTGAAAAAGCGTGGACAGATACGCAGCTGAACGAAAATGCATATTAAGCTTCTCACTTAGCATGTAAAAACTGATACACTTATGATATCTATATCCCATGTTCTTCTACATCCCGAGCAGCTGTCCCAATTCCTAAATGCCTTCTGTGTTATCATTTTTATGGTGCCTGGTAATCTCTCTTATCACTTGAAGCTATTCTTGTGAATCCAGTTATTGTTACCACACTAATTAGACTAAACCACACACTATGGTCTGTTATTTGAAATTATACATGCGTATTGTTTTCTGGGTTTGAATGACTTTTGTGACATTGAAATTGTTATAATCTAAGTTTTAAAAGAAAGAGAAAGTTCTAATGACTATTTTCTTTTTTATTTTTGATATATTGTCAAATTGTTAGGGGCCACGTGATGACTATAAATATATAGCAATCAGGAATTGTACAATGTTTTTATTTTAAACATGTAATTTGGTTTTATTATAAAATTTATCTAGACAACTAAATGAAAAAATAAAATCAATACAGTTTTCTCCATGTATGAGACTATTTGAATGAATATCTTTATTTTGTAATGTATGCAATCAAATAAAATATAGAAATAATATGTTCAGGATGTGTCATGATCTTAAAATTGCAGTAAAGTTGTATGATAACATGACATAAGGCATATCTTTTTCAGTGAGCATTTAAAAACAACAAACATTTTAAAAACATTTAGTAGGTTGGACATTTGTCTCCAAAGAAATAAAAACTGTTAATAAAGAACTCTGTTGCTTAATTAGATCTCCATTTAATTTGAAATTAAAGAGATACCCAGTAATATTCCTGACAATTTTTTTTTGTCAAGTACTTCTTGTTATTTTATTATTGGTAAATAATGGAAGAACAAATGATCCTCATTTTTTTATCTTTTTTTTTTTTACATTGTCATTCTTACAGTACTCTTTCTTTTTTGGCTAATTTTGTCATCGTTCAGTCTCCTGTTGCTCTTAGGTATTATAAATTTTTTTTTTAACATCTTTTTTGGAGTATAATTATTTTACAATGGTGTGTTAGTTTCTGCTGTATAAAATGAATCAGCTATACGTATACATATATCCCCATATCTCCTCCCTCTTGCGTCTCCCTCCCTTCCTCCCTATCCCACCCCTCCAGGTGGTCACAGAGCACTGAGCTGATCTCCCTGGGCTATGCGGCTGCTTCCCACTAGCTAGCTATTTTACATTTGGTAGAATATATACGTCCATGCCACTCTCTCACTTCGTCCCAGCTTACCCTTCCCCCTCCCCGTGTCCTCAAGTCCATTCTCTATGTCTGCGTCTTTATTCCTGTCCTGCCCCTAGGTTCTTCAGAACCATTTTTTGTTTTTTGTAGATTCCATATATATATGTTAGCATACAGTATTTGTTTTTCTCTTTCTGACTTACTTCACTCTGTATGACAGACTCTAGGTCCATCCACCTCACTACAAATAACTCAATTTCATTTCTTTTTATGGATGAGTAATATTCCATTGTATATATGTGCCATAATTTTTAAATCAGTATTTTCATTAAATTTTCAGTCTAAATTCTGACAGCTTATAGCCTTGATGAAAAAAAATTATGTATATATCTTTATATATATTTTTAATTTTAATATATAAATATATGTATCTGTATCTAATCTTATTTTCATATCCTGAAAAAATTATACTAAAGTGGAATGTAAAATGCTGTAAATAACCATCTTATTTTTCTCACACGTCACTTATTATAAATGTAGTTGAGCCTTTATAAGGAACAAAGCTCTTAATCAACCAACATGAAGAGGACACAGTAGTAATGAAGACTTTCAGATAAGTTAGGTACACTTACCGAATTAGGAGACTGTCACATGGTAGGGAAAAAAACTTGCTAAAAATCAAATGGCATATTACTAAAAGGGCTAGGATTATACAGAACAAACCCTTAATTTCCAGTGAGTTATTTAGAACCTACATCACACTGTTCCTATATATTGCAAGGTGGCTCTGTTGGTCAGCAGGCAACAAAAACTGATTAAATTAAGCAGAAAATAAGAAAGTGGAAGGATATTGGAGAACTGACAGACCAAGGTAGAGTCTGGAAATTCAGGCTTTATAACCATATAGTGACCAAAGGAGTTGCAGACTCAGCCAAGGTCAAACCACAGGAACATTGTGGGTTGACTTTGTGGGACACTTCATGCTCTTGCCAGCGGACTCAGTACTACTCCAGGGGTAGTACTGCAAGTTTTAAAAAGTTAACTATATTTAACCTAATTTACATAGAATAATATACACAATTTTAATGTGCAGTTAAATAAGTTTTGATAAATGTGTACACCTCTGTAACTACCATCCTGATCAAGACACAGAACATTTTCATGACCCAGAACATTCCCTTCACAGTCAACCCCCAATCCCACATCCCAGGCAATACCTAATCAATTTCTATCACTTTTGATTAACTTTACCTATTCCAGAAGGAAGGTC
Organism: Stenella coeruleoalba; assembly: GCF_951394435.1. Taxonomy (NCBI): domain Eukaryota; kingdom Metazoa; phylum Chordata; class Mammalia; order Artiodactyla; family Delphinidae; genus Stenella; species Stenella coeruleoalba. The sequence continues at coordinate 21,334,755 of NC_137167.1, forward strand.
ATATAAATGGAAGGGTACGCTGTGGAGCCTTTTGTGTCTAGCTATTTTCACTTGGCATAATGTTTTGAGATGCATCCATATTATTGTGATATTGCGATCAGTAAGTTGTTCCTTTTTAGTGCTGAGCAGTATTCTATTATATAAATATATAACAGTGTGCATACGCATTCATCAGTCGAGGGACATTTGGGTTGGTTCTACCTTTGAAATATGAATAACGCTGTTATCAATATTCTCATATAGATAGGCCTTTGTATAGATATGTGTTTTCATTTCTCTTGGGTAAATATATAAAAGTGAAGTGCTGTATCATATTGTAAGTATATCCTTTATATGAAACTGAAAGCTATTTTCAAAAGGCATTGTATCATTTCACAGTTCTGCTAGCAATGTTCCATTTGCAATTGCAGTTTTCACCAAAATTTCATATTATCACTCTTTTTAATTGTATCCATTCTAGTGGCTGTTACATGGATGTTACACAGTATAATATCATGGTTTTAATTTGTATTTCACTGGTAACTGATGATACTGAGCATATTTTCATGTCTTTGTTTCATGTGTTCATGTGTATTGGCCTTTGTATTCTTTTTTGGTGTGTCTATTTTTCTTTTGTTTCTATTTCATTTGGGTTGTTTCTTTTATTTTTGAGTTGTAAGAGTTCTCTTTATATTCTGGACATTAACACTTTGTCAGATATATGTTTAAATGTATTTTTCCCAGTCTGGCTAGATTTTAAAATTTTCTTTATGATGATTTTTAAAGAGCAGAATTAATTTGAAGTCCATTTTATCATTTTAAAAAACGTTTAGTGCTTTTTGTGTATTCTCCAAGAAATCTTTGCCAGTATCATGACAGTTTTCCTGTATGTTTCCCTTTTAAAACTTTGTTGTTTTGGACTTATATTTAGGTCTATAATACACTTTGAATTAATTTTTGTGTTGGTGTGAAGTAGAGTCAGGGTTCTTCTTTTTTTCTCCCCATTTGGTTGTCTAATTTTCCCACTATTTGTTGGAAAGTCTACTGTCTCTAATTAAATTACTTAGATGCCTTTATAAAAAATTAATTGCCCATATGTGTGGGCCCACTTTGGACACCGTGGTGTATTTCACTGATCCTTAGGCCAACACCAAACTCTTGCTTACTGTAGCCCTTAGTCTTGAAATCAGGTAGATTAAGTCTTCCAATTTTATTGTTGCTGCTGTTGTTCTTCTTCTTCCTTTTGTTTTCAGAAATTTTGTTTTTTTTCTATGTCCTTTGATTTTACATGAGATTTAGAATCAGTTTGTCAATTTCCAGAGACTAAAAAGAAGCCTCCTGGGATTTTGATTGGAGTTGTATTGAATTTATAGATTTTGGGAGAATGGACATCTTGTTGATATTGAGTCTCTCCAGTACTGTGCCCTGCAGCTCCCAGTGCCTTCAGCAGTCTCTGATCTCCACTTCTCATCTCAGTGCATCATCATTTTCTGTGTGGGCTCCAGCTCCTTGTTTTCAGCCAGGAAGTTGTTCCAGGCTGAAAGCTGGGGTTGGGGCTGGTTATGGGGCTCGTCTCCTGGATCCTCCTTCTCTCAGGGATCACATTCTTTTGCCTGGTATCCAAAGTCCGAAAATCATTTCCTCATGTATTTTGTCCCGTTTTCTAGTTGCTTGTAGAGACATTTACTCCAGCGTGACTGGAGGCAGAAATACCCCAGTGCTTGAATCTTCCCTGCCCGTCTTGTCAATGGATTTTCAAAGCTGCTTACCATGAATGCTGTGCCAACTGGGCCTTCAGCTATGGGCTTTAGTTTCTGCAACTGTAAAATGTGGAAAATAATAGTCTCTACCTCCAAAAGTTGTTGTAAAGATTAAATGAATAAAACATTTAAAACATGGTCTGAAACATAAGAAGTATATGAATATTGGGTGTCATTATTTTTGAATCACTCTCTCAAGATTCAAAAGTCTGGAACAGAACCATGCAATTGGCAGAGTCTAGTTCACGTGCTCTAATGGTTCCCCTGATTTCAAGAAGAGGGAGTATCTTGTTCTTTTGACCTCTTAATCAGGCAGTCTCTTGAGAAAGGAAGGGCTTGAGATGTTGGGTTCCAGAAAATTGAGAAGTATACATTGAGGAAGGGGTTTGAACGTAGAACCATGGAAAAGCAAAATCAATGAAGGTCCCTGTGAAGGTTTCTACTCAGCATTGTTTGCCATCAAACCATAATAAAATAATTATATATATGTATACATATATGTAGTAGCAAAATATATGTATATATATGAGCTCAAAGGCATTTTGCTACAGTCTACCAATCTATCTTTTATATGTTCCTCAAATTCTTTTTAAAAATTGTATGTGTGTGTGTTTTAACATACAGCAGAATTCTCATGTTTAATAAATGAGTGTCCCTCACAGAACAAATAATCATATTACTATGTTTAACAAATGAATAAAAATTTTCTTCTAGAATCCATTTTATATAATTCAAAAGACTTTTCTCATTAAATATATATTATACTAAAGCATATATTTATCTGTTAATTTTCTCTACTCTAAAATGTTTAGATGCTGCTTTGAAGGAATCCTAAGTTATACAATTTTTCAAAAGGCTTCAAACTAGTGGATAATGTAGAAGGATAAAGACATGATCAGAAACTAAGAAAGCTGACATGGAAAAAAAAAAAGATCAAAGCAATTGGGTCAATTCAGAGGAACCGTGCCAGGTTATTCCTGTACTTTTGCTTGTGTGTCTATTATTTGTAGATGTGTATGTGCTGAGAGTGAGGGTTGAGTAGGAAGGAAGAGAAAAAAAACAATGAAGGAGAGGAAAATGAACTTACCTTCAAATATATTGGGCACTTTGATCATCAGTAGGTAAGTCCACCATTGTCTCTCAACTTAAGGTAGCGGCTTGCTCTGAAAGACGTCAGTAACAGAATTTCCCTGTTCTAAGTGAGCTCTAGTTTTCCTTATCATGGTAGCAAAAGCCAGGATGAATCTCATCGCCTACTGTAAAAGCAAATAACCTCCCACTAGTAGATTCTGGCCAAATTGAATTGCTCTGGATCCTTTCACTTTTCATCTTGTTAACTATATGCCAATTGTATGTACCCCTTTGTCCATGAGTATTTTGTGGAAGCTGACCGCCTCACCCCATTAGAATTATAACACAATTTGGGCAAATGCAAATCATGGAGACATTTTCTGCAGATTTCTTGGAAAGAAGTTGGATTGTTTTTCTAAGAAGTATACTAGGAAAAAGAATCTTTCTTCCTACTGAATATAATTAAGTATGTCTCTCCTGCTAGCAGCTGAACTCCATCTTTTAAACAGAAGGAGAGGTTTAGATTAAAGTTAAAGCCAGTTTTGGATTGAAATAATACTGTAGAGATGGAAGAAATCTGTCTTTGGTAACATCATTGTGCCACTTGACCAAGTCTTCTGAGCCAGTGATTTCCCTTTATTGTTTAAGACAGTTTGAGTTTAATTTATCATTACATTGAGAGATTCCTAAATAATACACTCTCCTAGAATGACAGGCTCTATTCACTTTCTATATGAAAATATTTCTCAATAGAAAATTTCCATTTCCTTTTTTCCATTATTTTTAAGAAAAAAACACATTATTTGAAATCATAGCTCTTTGTCTACTCAAGTTCAAGTTCAGCCATTTTCTCACCTGATAATGTAGTTTCGGTTCTTTCAACTAGATCCCATGTCTACTTTTAAATTTTAATTGTTCTCTTTGTTTTCGATATTTCTCTCACATAACTAGGTGTTTCTTAGTTAACAATAGTCAGTTCTTCTCCCACTATTTCATTATATATGGACCTCCCATCTCATACCCTTATTTAGCAATGTTTCAATCGAAAATATAGAATCCCTGAGAGGTAATCAGATAGCTTCCTACAGCTACCATTTATCTTAAAAGCGTAAAGGACCAAAGGCCCAGTGAAAGTAAGTTTACGTGATGGAGGAGATTAGCATTAGAAAATGAGAATTAGGAGCCTTTGTTAAAGAGAAAATAAAAGCAACAATTTTTATAGTTATTATCATCTAGATTAGAAGTAGTATCACATTTTGATTGTTAATGAAATGAAATATATTCAGTTACAAGTTAACTCTATTTTCCAACTCTCTTGAAGTCTCTGTTTAATTTCTTAATTTCTCAATATCTAAAATTTGAGTGTATAATTGGAATATAAAATTGCTAGTTTTTACATTTTCATTAAAAGTGTTTTATGAAAACTTTTGATAGAAGAGTAGAGTTGAAAATTTTGGCCATAGACAGAGGAATAAACAATGACAAATTGCTAGGAAACAAAGTTACTAGCAATAGTTTTCCTAAAGCGATGACTGTGGCTCACAGTGGTCCATGAAAGTCTTCTAGGTTTTAGAAACTGATCATATATTTCATTGTTATACTAGTTTATCCTAACATTTCTATTATAAATATTTAATTTGTAATATTTAGGAAAAAACAGACTTCTTTATTATATTTCATCAAAGGTAATTTTATTCCTTATCAAAGATATCTACATTCTTCCCCCAATTCAGATGTTTTTCTTTTCCCAGTACAATCAGGGATAGGTAAGGAACAGTGGGCTGTAGATTCGTCTATTCTAATAAAATAAACACTAGTGGAAAAAAGTTGAAGGTCCTTTGCATTAGAGGTGGCTAAAGCCTGTCCAAGTAAATGTAAAGCCAGAAGAAAATTAGGACTGAGGCTGTAGCATGCTTCTATGATTCTGTGTCTATATCTTTGTGTGCACGGGTTTTGCATAACTTAAGCCAGAATAAGGAACCATTTTATAAATGCATAAGAGGGGCTTAAATACCCAAGGAAATAAAAGAAAATATTTGCTTTTTATGTATCTATATTTTGTGACGTTATCTTTATCTCATTACTGAAATTTCCTTGGTGTATGGAAAAATATTCAAGGTGGGATGTATTGTCAAATTTTGAAATATACTTTTTGACATTAGACATTTGTGTGATAATAACAAAGAGCTGTCTGTTACAGAGGGAAAAAGCCCAAATTCAGTAGAAAATGTATGCTACACGTTTTTCCAGTCATATACATGGATTTGTTTTGTCACCTCTCGGTCCTTAACTGATATGATATATATATATATATTTTTTTTTTTTAAAGTAGATTGTCAAATTGGAGGAAGGCTCTAGAAACAAGTGACCCAAAGTCCAACGGAATTACCTTGGTGAGTGGAAGTAAATGAAACACCTCTTTTGTGAAGTGCATGGGCACCTTTTTGGATGCAGCCGTAGAGCAGTATATACAAATGTAGTGAGACATTCTCCAGCAAGGAAATCTCTTCTAGAAAGGCATTGTTCTTGTCCAGTATCAGATAATGGATAGGATAATAAAAGTCCCCCATTTTTTCCTCTTCGCTTCCTTCAGTTTCTGTATTTTGTAATTAAAATAAAAAGATTAGCCACTATAGATAGAATTTCATTTTAATCATAATAAGGTATATTATTATAAAATCAGGCACTAACAGTACTTTTTCAATCAAGTTAAAATACTTGTTAATTAAAATATGTTTATGACAGATGCCCTTTTTTGTCCATATATATGCCCCCAACGCTGGCTGATCTTATATTTACTGCTAGTCTTAAAACTTTATGCATACTTGTGAGGAGTTCTTAATGCTTGTGAGCCTTTGCAAAAGAATGCATTACCGTGAGCCACAACTACTGAAGCCCGCGCGCCTAGAGCCGGTGCTCCGCAACAAGAGAAGCCACCGCAAGGAGAAGCCCGCGCACCGCAATGAAGAGTAGCACCCGCTCGCTGCTACTAGAGAAAGCCCGCGCAGCAACGAAGACCCAAACGCAGCCAAAAATAAATTAATTAAATAAATTAATTTTAAAAAAGAATGCATTAATGTTTGAAAAGGACAACGGAGTTGACCTTGGGAGCCGTCTGAAAAATGTTTCACAAATCCAAATAGGAGTCCAAAAAGTGAGTGAAGGGTAGAGCTTGAGTGATGAGAAAATGAGGAAGAAAAGCAAGGTGAAAATAGGAAGGGTGTCTGAGAACCTATTAGCAGAAACAAGTTAAAATAAATCATTAGGCACCCAGTGTGATTATGATGTAATGAGATAAATATTCCTGTGTGGCTTATGGAACTATCTTCTTACTTCAGAATCACACCATGCTCTTAAATCTGCTCACATTTGTCTCATGCTGATCTCCATAGGAACAGATTTCCCATTAAGCAAAACTAAAAATATGGAAGTCCCAAGTTATGAACTTCTCGAGGGCAGAAATGGTGTCATTCATAATGGTATATCCAGTCCTTAATAGAGTGTATGGCACATAGGGAAAATTCAATATATATTTAGTGAACAAATGTATTAATTTAAAATAGAAATGTAGATATAATTAAAATTATAATTACACTTAAATTTTAATATCCAGAAGTTCTCTCAATTGTCTATTTTTCTGAATTTTAATTAATTTATTCAACATGGTTAATTTATCTTACTGTGAAACTATTTATTAAAGATAAACATAATTTTAATTAGTTTTTCAGAAAATAAATAAAACTTTCTCAATAATTATTGAGCTCCATTCTTTTTACTAGCACTGAATGTTGTAGCAGAAAGGCCTTGGCTTTGGGTTCCTATTTCTGGGTTTGAATTTCTGATCCGCCACTTATGTCTTCCTGGGCAAGTTACTTAAAGTTTCTGAGCCTTTAAATGAGTACAAAATACCCTATAATTATTAGGGTATTAATATTATTGTATTATTAATTGTTAGAATTAAATGAAATAATGGGTGAGATGATATATAAATGTTGACTCCTCTCTTTCTTCCCTTCTGAATTTTGAGGAGATTGATGGATAGGCAAGAACCAGTCTTGTAATATTCAGGACAGGAATTGGTTTATGTTTAGTTGGAATTTATTATATGTCTCTACTTTTTTTTTAATGACTGTTTCTATCTTTATTTTTAAATTTTTATTTATTTATTTATTTATTTATTTATTGCTATACAGTAGGTTCTCAGTTATCTATTTTATACATAGTAGTGTATATATGTCAACTCCAATCTCCCAGTTATCCCACCCCCCCATCCCCCTTGGTAACGGAAAGTTTGTATTTTACGTCTGTGACTGTTTCCACTTGTCTCTACTTCTTCTTTGAGGATGTATCAGAAATGTGTTCTTTTCTCCTTATCTCCATTGATCAAAAATTATTACTGTTTTTTCTTTTTAGAAATCAAATGCCTTTTGTTAAAAACCAAAATTCAGTTGAGTAAATTTTAAAGATCTTATTGGTGATATTCGATAATTCATGAAATCGGGCAGCATCCTATCTAGCAGAAAGGAGCTCCAAGGAGCTGTACAAAATGAAAAGACTTTATGAGGCAGAAGAGAGTAGGAACAAGGTAGTTATACTAGACAGAAAAATTGGATTGGTTATGACAAGGTCACTTTCCTTGAGGGGATGGCAAGGTCTGTCAGGCAGATTAGCTAACTAGTGTCAATTAGGTGATTCCTGATTGGCTTAAGATTCTATTTCTCGAAGGGACCGAAAGCGTAATGAAGTCTAGGTTTGTGACGTGGGACTTATCATAAGTGAATCCATTTTGGGCCTGTTATCTTGTTTTTAACACTATTTATTTGCTAAGAGTAGATTTATCTAGTGAAAAACAGTGTTTGGGGATTATATTCCTGCAGAAATATATTTAAATAGTTTTCTAGAAGTAAAAAGCAAAAGTCTTGAAAACTAAATGTCATTATTGTTTTTCCTTGTCATTACCTATTTGTCCTTCAATGCCCAACTCAAGTATCTCATTTCCACAAAGAAGCCTGTATCACCTCAGTCAAAATTCTTTGTTTCCTGAAGGCCTTGAGTTCCTATTTGGTTTGTTTCCAGCCATATGTGGTGATATTTTTATTTAACTAATACATATATATTAGAGGCCAACAATGAGTCAGGTTGGGAATATAAAGATAAATAACACAGACAAGACAAAAGTATAAGTATTATATAGTGTTATAGTTACAATAGATACATTTATTTTGGCTCTACTTCTATAATTTAAATGGCTTATCTTTACTACATTTACAGAGGGTTGTGGAAAGCTTTGCCATATACCATTTTCCTATTATATTTTACAATGAAAAAAAATCCTACAACTGAATTTCAAATATTTTAAACAGTGCTGCTTAGAAAGACTCTAACATTCTCATGATTAATTTTCTTTCTGAATCAGATTTATGGCAGTCTAACAGTTACATAGAATTGAGACCAAATTTTCAAGAAGAGTCTTAGCACTTAATCTTAGCAAGGTCAAAACTAAAATGCTCAAAAATACATCAGATGGTTATCAAGCTTATGCTATTATTTTCAGATGTCATTAATTATTCTGTTACTCATTCTCTCTATTCATATAGAACAATTTTTTTTCAATTCAAATTTGAAACCAGTATTATTTTGCATGCATTGTATTACAGCAGAGTCTTTCATTTACCCTAACAGACTCTAGGAAACATTTAAAATTCTATAAATTACTTAGAAGTCAACCTCTTCCCTGTTGTAACCTGGATTTCAATATAATACATTTTAAAGACAAGTGTAATAAGTTAATATACATTGTATTCTTCATTCAAAAGTAGGTCCTCTTGGGACTTCCCTGGCGGTCCAGTGGTTAAGACTCTGTGCTTCCACTGCAGGGGGCATGGGTTCCATCCCTGGTCGGGGAACTAAGATCCCGCATCCTTCACAGCGCAGCCAAAAAATTAACCAAAAAACCCCCAAAACAACCAAAAGTAGGTCCTCTTGTGTATAATCATTCATTCACTTATACTCGTGCTTTTCGTAAACACAAAATGCATCTCTTGCATGTTCATCACCCCCAAATTCATAATGAACATAGAGTAACTATCAGTAGGTATTGATAATGAAGAATCCATTAATTCCTTGGTTATGCCTGCCTGATGTGCTTAATTTAAAATGCTTGACTATGTAAGTACTGTACTAACTTCATTTAATGTACTTTCTAAAATCCATTTTTAAAATATGCTATCTTAACTCATTACACCCAAGGTCTGTTTCTGCTCTAATAGCTAAAAATAAGTGATCGTTAGATCTTCCTTTTGTGTGAGTTGCCATGTAACTGTCCTCAATTTTTTTTATAATTAAAAAATGGTGATGTCAGTATTAAATTATATAATTAAGATAAAGAGACCCAGGGATATTATGAACAAAATTGAAATTAACATTAAGGGACACAGCTGACAGGGTTGCAACATTTTCTCTGGAACCTGTTCTCATGATGAAGGAAATGTGTGCAAGTAGCATCATCATAGGCAAAATCCAGTGAAAATTTTTTGTAATCAACCAGCTAGCAAAGGATTGAATGTCAGTCTGATTTATGAATTTATGGATTGCTTAACCATAGACCTTAATATTTAGTCACCAGGTTTTAAGTGAAATTTATGTATTAAGTTGCAGTCATTGCAGGTTATTAGAGGATATTAATAATTGACTTCCTCAGGGAGAAGATGTGTGGGCAAATCTACCATATTTGTATCAATCTGTATTAATACTAGGGAAGGACAAAACTAGACAAATTATAATTTTCCTTTCTCCACAAAGTTAGGGATGAATAGTCATTGAAGAGTCACTTTTGATGCCTATTTCTTGGCAAGAAACAGTCTTTTTAAGAAAGTTGTGTGTGGGTATATATCCATGTTATCACAATAACAATTTATTTTTTAATAGACTTGTGAATGTATATTGGCACTTCTGAAATTCACTTCCCCCCAAATGATAAAAGACATCTCGTTTTATTTAAATATATAATCGTTTTATTATTACAATTTTGATATTGGCAAAATAAAACCAAAAATTATCATTAGCAAAGTAATAAATGTACATGTGTGTGAACGGATTAAACACACTAGCAGCATCCTCTGTAGAGTTTGTGAAATTCCTACAGTGGTGGCTACCCTATTACAGTAGGCTAAGAAAGAAAGAAAACAAGCCTCTGCATTGTGCAATGTAGTTACAGAAATATTTAACAAGTGGAAACAAATCATGGCAAAGGGGATTCTTCAATTGCCTTTCAAAGTGGTATAGATACAGAATCTTACTGGCGTTATCATCTGCCATGAGTAATTAAACCTTTCTCTTCCAGCAGAAACTGGAAAAGAAATGGTCTAAACCAGAATGCTTAATTGTCTCTCTGTCCCAGAAAAGATCTGAGCCAGAAACTTAGAGAGATAAAGAAATTCTGCTCCAGCCTCCTGTTTCTCATCAGTATGTTAAGTGATGCGTTCCATTTTCAGCAATGAATTGTGAAGGTTACAATACTGAGGAGAGTGAGACAGGTCTGACCCAGGCATCATTCCTGCTCCTCCTGGTAGACCTTCCACATGTTTGCTTTCATCATTTCGGTTGAATGGCTGAACATCAATCACGCCTACATTCAAGTGTAAATATGAACGCATATTCCAGAATAAAATATAAAATGGATTTTGGTCCATTTGGTGACTTAAATTATATGCTCGATTGCTTCCATCCATTAGTGGGGATAATAGAAAATTGACTGAACATCTTTTCTATATAGGAACAATCAAATTAGGCTTTCCATCTGCAAAAGTGACTATCACAATTACTGAATGTGTTTAATGCCCACTATAAATCTTTCCTGAAAGTAGGGAAAGAATAAATAATAACTCTTAGAGGTATTCAGTGGCTGGGAAAAGGGAAATTAAATACCACAATTAATCAAAATTATAAGAAAAAAATTACTTGTGGGCTGCCCCAACTCTGGGAACCACAGTATCGTTTTATTAAGTAAACATAGGTTAGTTTCCTTAACAATAATCTAGTCACCACACCAGACCTTAGCTCCTAAATATTTATGAAAAATTTTCTAAGAAAGCAAGATGGATGTAGACTACACAAAAAATTCTTTAAAAAGATTCTGCTCTAGAAAACACTCAGAGCATATTCTCGAAAGGCCATCTTTTTAGTGGGAACTATAAAGAGCTTCTATAAACCAATAAAGGCATAGTGATCACATGCTCGTTAGGGGCATCATTTTGGTTATATGATGAAAGACCATGCTGTATCAACACACACAGTTGTACTTGAAGACTATCCTTCTGGGAAAAAAAAAAAAAGAGTTGTATGCAATTGAAAATTAATTATAGTTTCAGTTTAGCCTTCTCTGTCTCTCTCTCCTTATCTGTCTCTACCTTTCCCACAACAATCTAAGATTTTGTTTAGCATCTCTATTAAAAATACTGCAAAGACTAAGACATGGAGAAGAATTAAGTATTTCTTCCACATCTCTAGATTCATCTTTAAAACACAAGCAAGCTGTGTATAATTAAAGATGTCATGGAAACAATCTCCAAGAGCTTGACTTCTGCAATCTTGTAACAGGAGTTGTTTATAGATGATTGACCTCACTCCAAGTTTTAGCCACTCAAGGCTCATGGAGAACAATCAGTGTGAGTTGTTTGGTGTCACACAGCTGGAAGACAGAAGAGCTCAGCCTAGAGCACAGTTAGAACCCTGTCAATAAAATTTATTTCGAGGAGGATATAAAACATTGTGAAAACAAATGTCTTGATCTAAACCTATTTACTTCATTTTTGTTATGTAATACGTTTTTTGCTAATGCATTTTTTATTTTTTGCTATTTTGAGTCTCTTAATTTATGAATATATAAATTTGCTTTATCTGTCTTTACTTTCTACTATCTTTTTAGTTTGTCAAACTCATGTGTGATGAGGAACATTATATTTGCCAACTCAATAAACCTCCAAATATCCAGTTCAGGATGCTGTCAGTAAAAGCACACTTGCATGTGATATTCCAAAGGTCAGGGTTGCATTTTGTTCATATTTATATTCTAGCCACTAGTCATATGTGGCTATTTAAATGTAAATTTAAATTAATTAAAATTATAGTTAAAATTCAGTTTCTCCGTTGCACTAGCTGCATTTCAAGTGCTGAATAATTTGAAATAGCTCAGTCGCTCAAGTGTGACTAGTGGCTACTGTCAGATACGGAATATCACCAGCATCACAGAAAGGTCTCTTAGACAGTGCTGGTAGAGCTGAGTACTACAAAGAGAAACAGTATGTTAGGGAGAGATTGAAACTGGGTGGGGGCGCTGGGGAGAGAGATAGAGACAGTTGATAAATAGATTAGATAGATAAGGTAATTGTGTAAGAAGTTGGCTCAATACCACCTTTCTGAGGCTTATAAAATATGTATCTGATCCACAGTGTACGGAGCAGAGAAGCCATGACTTACTACAGGCACCCCCGTCACCTCAATTAATACAGCACGCCCACCGCAAGGTAAGTGCTTAGAAACAGAGGAAGAAATAGTGGCTTTCCAATTCTTTAGGCAAAAAGAAGACAAAAACAGCAGTAATGATAATTTAGGACATGGAGCCTCTGACATTTATATTATGGCATAAGGATATAAAAAACCGTCTGTATATCTGTGGTTTAAATCCATATTTATAACTTTCCCTTGAAGATTATATACTGCATTCTCATTATTCCCATCTTTCTGTCATTTTCTACTTGTTTTAAAATCATATTATTATATTATTCATAGAATGAATTTTAACATCTTACAAGCCGTTTAGCAGAGCTAATATACAGCTGTTATTAAGTATCACATATTACCAATGAGGATTATGATCCTTGTCTAATGACTACACGTAAGAACATTTTTTTATTTCTGAGAAATATATAAAAATTTTTAAATGAACCTATCAGGTTACATAATCCTTTCCCAGAGCTGAATAGTTCTCCAAAGAATAGTCTCAGCGTTTCTTTCTCAGCCCAGTTGGAAATAGCCCATAGAATGGTATAACTGTCTGCTCTCTCTTGGGAAGCTACAGTATCTAAAATTCAGGCTCAGAATCATCATAGATTCCTGTGGTACAGGGTGAGGTTTTCTCATCATACAATAAGGAAGAACATACACTACCTATATGACACACAAAATTCTTTTATTAAATATTCTCATAAATCTACATTGACTTTTTTCTTTCATCTTATAATTTTTAATTGTTATTCAAAATGTTAAATCATAGTAATGGGAAAGCATCTTACCTTTTCTTCAGGAATGATGGCACTCACATGATAATATACCCAATTTCAGAAAAAAGTTTCCATTTAGATATGACAGTATACTGAAATATTTTAAAAGCTCAACGATGTGACCCATGAGGCAAATTACACCAGTATTAGTGGGATACCATCCAGACTTCAGATCCATTTCCCTTCACAGCAAAGGATGCTCTCAATCTAAGGAAAGCTTCCAACTGATCTCTTTGTGTAAGGAGGCAAATTTCATTTTAGTTTTCATTCCACATGTTCTTTTCTGTATGGGTTATATGTATAAACTTTTTTAATCCAATTATTCAATTAAGAAATATTTTGCTATGCTAGCTATATGCTAATTCTGGAGATGTGGGAATGAATAAGAAAGTTATAGTTTATGATTTTATGGGGCTTAGAATTTAGTTGTGACAAACATCCAACACCTTCTTACATAAATATTTATTTTGTCAAAATTAGTATGATAATATCCTACATATATATCATATATATGTAGGATAATCTCATATACATATATTTAATGAAGGACAGTCACTGGTTGCAAGGAGAATATATAAAAGGTGGACCTAACCAGGCTGCAAGGTCAGAGGGGGCCTCCCTTGCAAGTAGCATTTAAGCTGTGTAGGTATTTCCATGTGAAAAACTAGGGAAGAGCCTTCCAAGAAGAGGGAAAGAGTCTAGAATGTTCTAGGAATTGAAAAGGTATGTGCCCAGAATGAAAAAGAAAGTGCTGAATTTTGCAGCTAGAGAGCAAGGCAGAGGCTGACAAAGGAGAGTGCAGGAGGTGGAGCATCTGGAGGGAAGGCGGAGGCACGAGGGTGGTTCTGTGAAGCATGGAGCAGACGCTTCTGAGAGGTTCAGGGAGTGACCTCGGCGGATGCCATCTTGGTGCAGAGTGGGTGACTTTGGTAAGCCATCGTGAAATGAGCTAGGAGTAAATGCGAGGTGGAGAAGAGGAGACAAAAACCGTGATTAATGCTTTTGAAAAGTTGGCTTTGAAAAGTGGAGAGAAAACAACAGTTGCAGGCAGTAGCTTTGTTCTTATTTTTAAGGATGGCAAATACTAAATTAGGTTTCAATGCTGATGGGAAAGGTCCAGTAGAGAGGGAAAAAATGGAGATAGGAAAAAAAAGAGAGAGAAGGGATAATCAATAGCATAAGAGAACGGAAAGAATTGCATTTTAAATAGTTATGTTTCTTTCAAATATGCATATATTTCTGGGAAAATATTCTACTCTGTCTTATCTTATGGAAATTCTCTTTGTAGTTCTCTCTTTTATAATTCTAATTAATTTACCTAATTTTAATATTTAGTCATTTGGCATTAAATTGTTTACTATGCATTGTCCCGAAACTATTCACAATGCTCTTTATTAATAATTGCTTATATTAACTTAGCATTCCCCCATTACTAATAAATTTCTAGGTTATATCATTGCTTACATAACTAATGAAGTTTTGGTTTAATTGGCCATTCTTAATAGTATGTATCTGTTCTTAGGTGGAACCTTGTTCTTGGGACTAAAAGAGCTCATGTTATGCAATGGAGTGAATCTTTTGATCCTCTGACTAGAAAGAGAAAAATAAAGCATAAAGGAAGGAGACTGAGGGAAGATGGCAGCTCAGTTAACCACCACTTGTGGTTGCTGGGACCAGCTGGGAGGAGGGTTGGGAGCTGTGAGCAAATAAAGCCAAGGGCTCCCTCTGGGCCTCTGGGTACAGAGTTAGAGCAGTACCTTTGTGTGCTAAAGGAAAGCCAAAGGAGCAGTGTCCAAGAGCTCTGGGTGACAGTCCTAGAAACAGATTGGCAAAGAGCTTTTCTGACTCATGAGAGCAAAGATGGCATCTAATCATTTGACTGTCTAATCATTGACTCAGGAAGGTCATGCTAATCTTCCAGAAACATGAAAAAGTCACTGGACCTGAATAGATACTCAGAATTCTCTCTACCCTTAATATCAGAGGATGTGAGCTTTGAATATGGAATATTAAACCACTCCCCCATCAAATGAGTTGTTATATATCAGAAGTCAATATCTAGAATGTATAATTTAAAAATATTTCATTGACAGGAGAAGAAGGGAAAGGAGGAAGGGCAGGGAGGGAGGAGAAAAACTTAATAACCTTTATGAATAATATTATAAAACCTTATTGAAATATAGTAAAGAATATCCAAATATATAGAAAGATAAAAAATATTTTGGATAGGAAAACTCTGCAGAATATCTTGGAAGTAAAGGTTGAATTTATAACGATCCGTGACCCAGCAGTTCTATTCACACATGCGTAGGCCAGAGAAACTCTGATACACAAATACACAAAGAACCATCATCATCATGCTCATTATTGTCATCACACTTAACATTTACTGAGTATTTACTGTCAAGGTGCAATTATAAGCATGTTGTATTAGTAACTCATTTATTAGGTTGCACCATATGAAAATGCTGATATTTGACTATTTTTGACCTACTAGTATTCTTCTTAATATTTCCATGAAGTAGATATTATTATCTCCATTTTCAAATGAGAAACTGAGGCCCAGAGAGATTAAATAACTTTGCCAGGTTTGCTTAGTTAGTGTGTGGACTGCCGTATACCAAATTCATGCAATCTGACACTGGAATCCATGCCCCAAACTGTGGTGCTGTACCACCTTTCAACCTGGAAAGAATATTCACAGCAACATACCTCAACATAGCAAAACGCTGAAAACAATATAAATGTCTCCTAACAGGGGAATAGATAAATAACTAGATGTGTAGTCACAGAATACAAAACACCAAAAGTGAATAAACCAGAGTTACTTATTTCCACATTAAGTGAAAAAAAGAGGTTCCAGGAAAATACATAAAATATGACCATTTTCATGAAGGTTATAAACATATAAGATGGTGTTATATATTGTTGAGGGACAAAGAGGTATGTGGCACACAGTTAAAGATTCATTCCCATGAATGACAAGCACCAAGTTAGATGGTGGTTAATACCTACATAGCAGGGTGCCACCCGGGAAAGGATGCAGAGGAAGTATCAGCTGTCTTGGTCATGTTTTAGTTTTAGTAAGGTGGTGGGTACATGAATGCTTGTGTTCTCATTCTTAGGCAATTCTTCAGTCAGAGAGAGAGAGAGAGAGGAAGAAATACCCACAAAAAGCAATTCTCAGAGAATGATATGAGGAATGAAAAAATTGATAAGAGCATTTACAGAGTGGGGGCAGTAAAAAAAGACCACATTAAACATTTCAAAGATGTACACAGGAAGTATGATATCCCATTCATGTAAAATCAGTCTGTATTTGCATACAAGAGGAACATGAAATAGAGATGCCAAGATCTTAACAGTGGTCATCCCAGTGTGATAACATTTCAAACTGATTTATACATTTTTTCTTATATTTTTGTGCAATTTTCAAATGTTTTACACTTTACTTATGCAGTCAGAAAAATATATAACAATGTAGAGAATGAAAAAGAGAATTGAGATAGGTAGATGGGAAGATATATGTGGAGTAGACCTTGAAGTAAGGCAGATAAAGGTAGGGGTCTCTCTCATTTAGGGGTGATAAACAGTATCCTCCACCAAGATCACTCAACTGGTTCAAATTCCATGTCTGATGGGACCATCTGATTAATTACTTAACGAGCTCCCTAGGAATGGTTGGGCTGGGACCCTGTCTTCTTCCCGGATGTGCTTATATCTTTGAAAAGCATGGAAGCCATTGTTTTTGTTTGTTGGTTGTTTTTTTAAATTTTATTGAAGTATAGTTGATTTGCAATATTGTGTTTCATTTCTGCGGTACCCATTGTTTTAAACTAGAATGGTTGGGTGTGGAGGAGGGAGGAGCATCTTTCAGGTCTGGGAGGGAGAATCCTAAATTCAAAGTTGAGAATAGACAGACTTTAGGAGGATAAATAACATGGGAGATGGATTATAGGAGGATAGCACGGGAGGAGGGATTTGAAGTTCTAAGTGGGGGTAGAATTTAGGAGAATAACATGAGGTTCTATCCTTCACTCATGGGAAGGGGTCTATTCTACACATGCCCCTTGAACTGAGAGTGGGCCTTGGGTTACCCTAGAGAAGACCAGAACCTGGCCAGGCTCTTTTTCATGAAGAACCGAGATGAGCACAGAAGCAGAACTACCTCGTTGCCCAGATAATGAAGTATGGGATGTGTTAGAGAGGAAGCCATTCTCTCTACCTCTACCTGGAGCCTGGAGATTCTTTGTCATCACTAGGATGGGACTTCATCAGCATCTGGAATCGGTATCTTGCAGGGTCAGTGAACTTCTCAAGAAGGGCAGATGAGAGGTAAAGCTTCCCCAGATGGCTTCCCAGGGAGCCAGAGCAAAATGCAAGTAAAATGTAAGGGAGGTTTGGTCTCCTGCTGACAGACCAGGTTGAGAGCAATTACTTTGAGAACTCCTAAAGATTACTGGAAGACATGGGGAAGCTAATTTCTAACAACAGGAAGATTGATGATTTGTTCATTACAAGAGAATGTATGTCATTGTATAAGTGAAAATATATGATGGTTAGAAGTAGGCATATGGATTACACTTATTTTGTTAAATTTGTAACTAGGTATTGTATAATGAAGAACATTAGTAGTGCTTTTTAGTGTTGTGAGGATTATTTTTTAGAGAGTTACTAGAATTGTCTTAGCTGGTTTAACTTTTTTTTTTTTTTAATCATGGAGTGAGTGAAAGAGCCGTAGTGTGAGGGACAACAAGAACTAGAGTAAATAGAAGAGAGACAGAGAGAGACAGAGAGAAAGAAATGCAGAAAGAAAGAACATCAGTTACACGCAGAAGCAGACAGCATGGGAAAGAGAGATGGAGACCCATAATAGCTCTTCAGTCTGTCATTATAGAAGTAAACAATCCTTAATAGTGAAAACACAGAGCTGAAACTTTAGAGCTGAAAGGAGGCTTAGTTTTCATAAATTCCAGAAAGCTCATTATACTGATTAGGAAACACAGTCTAAAGACTTCCTTAGAAGAACAGTATCAGAATGAACAGATTTCTGTTGAATGTCATCTGTTAACTTAAGGCTTAATATATGTATTGTTAGCATTTTCTGAATTGGGTTTTCAGCAAATTAGTTGCAAATGAATCATCCATAATTACCCGGGTTGGATTAAAGGAGAGTGTTTTCCTACTTAAAAGGTAGGCTAGGGTCAATTTTATGGCAGTATTATTTATGTTTATGCATAAAGACATCTGGTGGCCTGAAATTTCCATTTCCATTTCCATGCCTTTTATGTTTTCACAAGTTTGTACAACTTGAACAGAAATGCCTGGTTCCTGTTAAATTCATTAGAAACTGATATAAGGGTGAAAAGAAAGGAGGTAATGGAAAAGGTAGGGTATTAGAATTTAAAAGAAGGTAGAATAACAGAGCAGACTGTGGAAAACATGGGTGAAAAGAATTATCCTCATCTTCAGAATGCAAAAGCTAAGGCACAAAAAACTAAATCAGATACGTGCTCTACTATATAGTGATGTACGCCCCGCAGGAGGATGGGAAATGCTGTCTTATTGTAGCTTTAACTTGCTTTTCTCTGACTGCGAATGAGTTTGAGCATGTTTTCATATGTTATGCATTCATTGTGCTTCCTTTACTGAGAAACTCCTATTCTTATCTTTTGCCAATTGCTACATTTTTTGTCATTTTTAAAAATTCATTTGTAAGAATCCTTTATATGCTCTTCATACCAAACCTTTGTTGGTTTTGTGTTTTGCAAACACATTCTTCCTATTTGAGTATTGTCCATTCACTTTTTAATGATTTGTTTTCATGATCAGAGGTTCTTTATTTCAATGTAGTAGAATTATCAATCTTTATTTTATGGTTAGTTCTTTTATGTCTTTTTTTAATGTCCTATTCTGAGGTAATTAAGATATTCCTTATATTGTCTTTTAAAAGCTTGTGGTTTTGCCTGAAATAGGTAATTCTTCAATCTACCTTAAAGTTACACATGTAAAGGATGTGTAGTAGAAATACAATTTTTTTGATTTTGTATCTATAACTAAATGTGCTAACACCGTTTATAAACAGTTTACCATTGAACTCCAAGTACCATTTCATTAATGATTCATTAATGATCAGATTTCTATATGTGAGAGTTTATTTCTGTAGTTTCCATTCTGCTTCCTTGGTCTATTTGTCTGTCTCCAGACAAATCTCATGCCGTCTTAATTACCTTTGCTTTACAGTAAGGTTCCACATATCTGGTAATAAGCCCCCGTCTTCCTTGGCGTTTTACTGTGTAAATTTTAGAATCAGATTGTCAAATAATATGAAAAAAAATTTTTTTAATTGGCATTGTACTGAATCTGTAGATAAATTTGGGGAGAATTGACATTTTGATGATATTGAGTCCTTAAAGTCTGGACATAGTTTCTGATGGGAAAGACATTATTTTCCTAGCCCAATAGGCATGATTTTTTAAAATATTAAAATTAATTTATGTCTGAAGCAGAACTTAGTAAACCTGGATTTTAAACAGGGCGAGCATTTGTAAAAATTTGAAACTCTTCTCCAATTCTGGAGGCCAAGGAGCAGTTTACAAAACTGAGACACATTTTACAAAGCACTCCTTACGTGAGACACTTGTTCTTTGTAAAATTCACTGAGTTATAAGAAGAGAGAATCAGCTTTTATAATTTTAAGGAACTTAATTCATCTGCTTTGAGTTTATTGATACTCAACTAATATAAAAGCTATTTCTTATAGGCTGCTAAAAGTCTAAGGTCTTTTCAGTTTAGTTACAATTCCTGTATGGAATTACTTCTTTTTAAAAGCTACATTTTTCTTAAAAAATATATATTTTGAGTAACGATGTCCTCCAAACATCTTATTTATGAATTTCTGATTTTATGCATTCCTCTCACAGTGAGATTAACAAGCAACTGAACTTAAAAGGGTCAAAATTTCAGAAGCCCTTTGTCTTGAAATGCAGGGCCCCAAATTCACTTATAGAGTTCTTATTTTTATTGTTCATGTGTTTACATAAGCAAAGCTTCCTATTCCCTATATCCCATGGATAGAAAGCAGCTCTTCCAGCCTGGGTGAATGTGGAGTATGTCAACCAGCCTCCCGCTTCGTCCAAGGTGGCAAGTGGGCACAAGGGGCTTGGGCAGCTTGGCTGAGTTGACTCCACTGGAGGGCTCCAGCTCAGGTGAATGCAAGAAAGGACAATGTCATTGGAAAAAGAATTGGTCCCCCACTCATGCAGTGGACAAAGACCCAAGCTCTCTTACACATCCAAAGACAGGAAATTAGAGTCAGCCCATGGCACGAAAGCTCAGAGATTGAAAGAAAAAGAGTGTGGGAGAGCTGTGAGGTTTTCTTGAGGGGAAGTCCCCACTCCTATTAGTGAAATGGAGCCCAGTAAAACTCCTGTTCTCTGACCCCAGTGGGGAAGAGAAAGAAAGTGAGGAGAGTAGGAATAGGGTAGAAGTTCTCCCCCCAAAACCACCTGCTTGGAACCCTGCACCTTAGATCAGACTAAGCCTTTCTTCCTTGTGTACACCTGAAATTGATCACCATGTCCACACCCAGTGTGCATGAAAATAGCGTTTGCTGGTCTGTATTTGTGTCAGTTCTTCGCATGGCTACTTGTGTGGCAGCACTGCTTTCAATCTGTGCTAAAATTATTTGCTATGTCTTATGTTCAGTAGACTGAACATTCTCGGAGGGCATGGTTCACACCTGGTACATGTGTTTCTTCCCCTGCACATAAAACACTGCTCTATCTTGTGAGGAATCATGATCCAACATCACACTGGTCTCAGGGCCCCTCTGCACACAAGTATGAATGCAGGTCTGTGAATTAATGCATCCTAAGGGAAGTGAGGTTATGGCAAACAAGACTATGTGACATCATAGTTCGGAAAGAGACAGGGTAGTTCTGAGGCTCTAGCTCTCCGATTGTCCTCTGACTTAGTGTACATGAAACATACAGAGGAAAAACAAAAAATAAAACAAAGTGAACAAAATGATGGTGCACACAAACATATCTTGGAGATGTAGAGGGTATAAGACGTTTCTGTCATGGAATACCAAGTGTTTTCCATGAATTGAGGGCTCCAGAGGATGTAGCACAGTTTCATGCGGCACATTCAGAACCCTGGTTCTTGAGTGACTGAGGCACGCCAGTCACCTGGAAAGCACCATCACCTGAGTTGGTACCTTGAGAGTGTAAGTTGACCCCACCCTTGGCACTGATGTCAGACCCATCACTAGTTTCAGATGCCAACTGAAATCATGAGATGCTTTGTCTCTTCTTGCACAGAAACAGCTTCAGTCATTGGAAGAAACGAAAAAATGACTTAAGAACTTATTTGAAACATTTGTACATATAGGTGTGGGGAATTCTGAAGAGGACTGAGATCTCAAGGCTGGAGATCCATGGTGGTAAAAGGAGACAAAGAGGAAAAGTGCCAGTGGAATCCTAATATGGGGATGTAGCTAAAAGAAAATTGGTTTTACTTGCACATGGTAGATGCACAAAAGATACTTGTTGATAGCAGCCAATCTTCAAAATTTTATTTCTACAGAAAACCAATTCAGAATTCTCAGAAAACCATCGAAAAATTTAGTGATATAGAGGAAATTGAGTTTTACTTCTTAAAGCAAGTTTTCTGTATCTCTTTGATTGTTCCCATCAATTTTAGATTTGGATTTGCAGAAACAGATTTGTGGAGGCTCATTTATTCCTTCCTGACTCTATGGCTACAATTTATTCAACAAATCTGCGCCTTGGGTTCTGACTGTATGGATCTACCAACTAGATTTCCCCAGGGAGAAATAGGGAGAACTTTTATCTTGCATTGCATTCAATTAACCTTTTTCTTTGAAATACCATTATTAACTAAAGTAGTAAATATAAAATGCTAACTATATTAAATTATTTGCCAAAAAACAGATAGAACATAGAATATGGTTAAACAAATATCTAGATTTAAGTTCATTATATCTTTGGCAGTGGATGTGAAATGATTTCTATTACTGTTTAATCCAACCCTGGCTTTCCTTAATCATTAAAGAAAAACAGTTCATTTTTTCTCACTCTTCAGGCATCAGCAATTCCAGAGACCTGGTCTGTCATAAAACTTCTTGGCTACTTCAAATAACCAAATCACAAATCTTGCCTGCTTCAAATAGGTGAGATTTCACAGCAATTTAATAATATTTAATGGATTTCTTAGGCTTATCCAAAAGATGATTTTGGTTTGCCCAATTGACACTGTCAGTTAGCACTGGTATATTCTCCTCCCCATTTCAGCAAAAGGACCAGCTTTTGCTGGTCCTTACTTGCTTTTTGCATTGGTTATCTGCTTCCTTTCATTCTGGAACAAAGCTGGAACATTTAATAAATAAATAAATAAACAAACAAACAAATAAATAAATCTAACAGTTAAAGCATGTCCCTAAACCACAGTCCTTTATCTATTTCTTTTGTTGTTTTTAATCACAATCAGCAGATTTTTTTTTTTCCTGGTGCCCAAGCTACCATACCACTTACTCTAATTAAAGGCTTAGGCTTTTTATATGCTATACTTCAATAATTAAGATTATGAAACAGCCAGCCTAGGAGATTCATAACACATATTTAAACTTGTTTCTTAATGGGGCTTTGCATTTTTCCCTCTCTGGCCGTTGTAAAATTCAATCAGATAGAACCAGTTGTAAATGTTATATTCAGGTCCTTTCATCTATCCTCTCACTTTGGTCCTCACTTAATATGTCTATTTTTCTTATTTCCTCCATTGAGCAGAAAGAGTAGCCAACTTCTTTGTAGCTCAGAAAATATTAATGGCACTTTTTAAAGGTTAAATGATAACCATATAGGATTGTAAATTGCAGGTGGGGGTGTATGGTGTGACTAAGCAGATTATTTCACAGAAGGACTTTGGCTTTAACATTCTATCAGTTGCTAAAATAGAAAATATAATTTTGGGCTCTTTAGTTGTAGAAAACAATTACATATAAACCACTATTCTTTAAAAAAACCATTTTCTATCACAAATCAAAGGCACAAAACCAAAATATGTCAGTATTATCAGTATTTTGGCAAAATGCACTTTTTCAAAGTCTAAAGCTTGCACTGCTTTTTTTTTTTTTAAATGATAATGAAGTGGCTCTTAAGCCCAGTAAGAAACTCTCTTCAGATGGTCTATAACTTTAGAAATACTTTAAAACATCAATATTCTCTGCAGAAGTCTGATCTTTTCAAATTGCAAGTTGGAAAGGCATAACAAACATCTTCCTGATGGCCAAACTTTAGAAAAAATAAAAATTTGTAGTACAAATCCAGGAATGGTTGTTGTTAATCCTTAGGTTCTATACACACAGCTTTTAAAAGCTAAAAATTACAACATTTTGATTTAAAAAAATAAAGTTATAAGGCAGATATGTATCTTTTTCACAGGGAGACATTGTGAAATTAATAAATAGAAATATTCATGAGTAATTCTAGCTTAGGGCTAAACCTGCCATTTGATCTCAAAAATCAAGAGATGTTTAACATTACCTGTTGTTTGTTTTCTCCTCATTTGTTACATAGTTCTTATTTAATTTATTTTTTTAAGGTTTTTTTTTTTTTGATGTGGACCATTTTTTTAAAGTCTTTATTGAATTTGTTACAATATTGCTTCTGCTTTATGTTTTTTGGTGTTTTGGCTGTGAGGCATGTGGAATCTTAACTCCCCAACCAGGGATCGAACCTGCGCCCCCTTCATTGGAAGGCAAAGTCTTAACCACTGGACCGCCAGGGAAGTCCCCATAGTTCTTTTTAAAAAAGGGGAGTCATCTGAGTCTAGAATCTCTTCCTGCCCCTTTAGAACTCCAACATTTATGTGTCACTTCAGCAGTTTATGAATGCAGGAGCCATTATTTGTCTTCATATGACCAATTTTTCTTTCTTAGGGTAACTTTGGGCAAAATTGGAAGTTAGGTTGTCTTTGGTATTTTAAGTTTCATCCACTAACTAGCTTTAGCCTGGATGCCTGGAAACCGTCATGCTGCCCTCCCTGCCCCCACCTCCATTTGCTCCTCTGACCTTCCCAGGAAAGCCCCCAGCCAACCCCACAGCATGCCCAGTGCTGATGGAGACTGGAAAGATTTTGCTGTCCTTGAAATATCAGGCTCCTTATTCCACTATTATTCAAGATAAACTTTGGGTGGCCTTACTGTTTCTCATGATATACTTGCCGGTTCTGGGACAATTTCCAGACCTGGCACATTTCTGACTGTCTGGAGACCAAACATTCTGGTTTCTCCAGGGCTATCCCAACATAATTACTAATAGTGCCTCTTGCACAATCAGAAGTGTCCCTGTTTAGACAATAAATTTTATGGCTGCCTTAGCTATAGATCAATACTTATCTTCAATTTTTGTAAAAGAGCAAGTGGGTTGAGGCCTGAAAAGAGAACAGTGGTTTTAGTGATTAGAATATTTTGCTGGTCTTTGAGAAAGCAGATTAATTGGGGATTTGGGGGCTTGAACTGAAATGGAATGAGTTGAAAAGTGAATGAGATACGAGGAAAGGACCATAGCTGGAGAGAAAGGCAGGTTCTTTCACAATTAAAGCAAGTCAGACTCTACATTTCCAAAGTAACCTTCATCATTTCCTCCCCATCACAGCCTACCAGCAGCTCAAAAATTTTTTTCTTTGTTGAATCTCCTATCTCTCATTGTCAGTTCCCTTCAAATCTATTCAGGCTCTGCTCTAGAACCTACAGAATCTTGCTTCATTTTTCTTCCCCATACAATTAGTGTTTTGTTTCTATCTCTTCCAATTCTGTCGTAAGATCTGAATCAAAGATTTTCATTGATTTTGCCACTGCTTAGATTATTGTCATAACCTTCTTTTTTTTAATAAATTTATTTTATTTGTTTATTTTTGGCTGTGTTGGGTCTTCGTTGCTGCACACGGGCTTTCTCTAGTTGTGGCAAGCGGGGTCTACTTCATTGTGGTGGCTTCTCTTGTTGCTGGGCATGGGCTCTAGGCACACAGGCTTCAGTAGTTGTGGCACACGGGCTCAGTAGTTGTGGCTCGCAGTCTTTAGAGAGCAGGCTCAGTAGTTGTGGCGCACGGGCTTAGTTGCTCCGCGGCATGTCGGACCAGGGGTTGAACCCGTGTGCCCTGCATTGGCAGGCGGATTCTCAACCACCGCGCCACCAGGGAAGCCCTGTCATAACCTTCTAACTAACTAGTTTCTCCTCCCTTTTAATTCATCTTCCGTGCTATGGACTAGTATCAATATTTCCTGGAAAAATATGTATCATGTCCCAGCCTGCTTTAAAATTTCTGTCTGCTTACTATTGCCAATAAGATAAAGATGGAGCTGCTGAACAGGGAATAGGAGATCTTTCAAAATCCGGTTTCAAAGTACATTTTCAACTGTAGTCCTTGTCCTGTTCTTCACTGAACAGAAACTCAGGCCATGCTAAAGCCTGTTAGTTCCTAAAGACGCAAGTCTTCTTCTCTGTGTGTCTTTGCTATTTTCTTTGCTAGAACATCCTCTTCTTCCTTATTTCCACCCCCATCCTTCTATGTCTCATATATGTCCATATAGCCTTCAAGGCCCAACTCAAATGGTATCTTCACTCTGAAGCTTCTTCCAACTTTTTTTAAAGCAGAAGTTTGTGTTACTTTCCATTGCACTTTTAAAATGCCTTTATTCCATTGCTTATAGTCAATGTCCTATTTGGTGACTGTCTTACTTTCTGTTGTCAAACCTTTGAGGGCATCGGCCAAGTTTTATTTGTCTCTGTATGGACAAAACTTAACAAATTCTAATACATAATTAGACCTCATTATGTATTTGTTGATGAAGATTAATACTCATCATAAATTTCACCCAGAGTTCTTTGTACCTAATTTCTACCTTCCATTGAAAAGTACATATTTGTTTTAATGTTTATTTTATGTGGACTCTGGTTCCCTTCAGTCTTCTGTCTTTTTGTTTCTCAAACTTAAGAATTTGCAGAGTCCCAAGATAACCTCAAGGGTTCTGCTGATCCCAGTTGGAGGAATATAACATAAATTAATGTTGATATTTTAGGTGATCATTTAGAACTACAGTGATAATATACAACAATGTCTATGGTGGGTACTGAAATTTCGTAGCAATACACAATCATAAGATGGTCATCCAGATGATTCAGAAAATGCTCATATTAGTTTTCAAAACATTTTATCAAAATAATAAAACACAAAATAAAAAAGACTCTTACAGAGAATCCCCAGGTCCCTAACAGATCTCCGAATGCTATTTTGAGAACCACTACACTATGGAGTATTCCCTTCTACTTCTGTGCGTTGCCAGTTAATTATCCAGAGAACCCATCAAGGGTCACAAAATAAATGCTATGGATATTTGCCTACAGAGGGAACTTACCCCATCCTCACAGTCACACCTCACCAAAGAAGAGATAGAGTTTGACTATGGAACATAATTAAGACTAAAAGAGAAATGAGTGGAGAGGAGGAAAGAAGGGAAGCCACGGCAGCAAGGTAGAACTTCACTGGCTCTGGACAGAGGCTGAGCACACGTCCACCTCGCTGAATTTATCAGGGACACAGTACACCACAGGCTCTAAAAATCTGCCTTGTGCCCCCGGCTCTAATGTTTCTGCACCTTTCTGCTCAATCAGAAATTTTGATGTTCAATGTAAGAGTCTATTTCTTGCTTTAGGTGGGAACGTTGTCTCTAGACATTCTCTGTGAAAATACTGTGTTACAGGAAAAAAAAAAAAAAAGACCAAGCATGCTGTTTAATTTTCTACAGTAATTTGTTAGTTTAGATTGACTTCCTTTTAGCCAATACGATCTTCAGAGGTACGAGGATCTGAGGCTATGATTCATAATAGCAACAACATCAAATATAATAATACATCACATTTGTTAAGAGCCTAAGTGCCAGGGGATGTTCTATATTTTACATATACGAAATCATTTAGCCTGTAAAATAACTCTATGATTAGGCACTATTATAACTCTCATTTTGGCAATGGAGAGACTGCCAAGCATCACATCCATTGATTTTGCCATTATGTTCATCCGGTCTCTTTTCAATAGAACCCTTGGTCATGAAGAGGGCTAAAGACAAGAACAAGCTGCCTCAGAAGAAGCACATCTGTACAGTTGTAAATTCTGAGCATATACCTTATGAATATTTTTGTTCAATTTTACCAAAATAAACATTCATTCAATGTACATTAAGCTCAAACTTACAGGCACTGGGCTAGGGGCTGAGAATAGACAGATGCAATAGAAATAATAATTGAGAAATATATGTGAAAATACCTTGTATATGAAAAGCAATGTATCTTCAAGGAGCAATTTTTATGCAAAAGGCTTTAACTCCATCCCACAAGCTTCTAGTCTATTCTTTCTACCCCATCAAGGAATTTACCAAGCAAAAGCATTTTCACTTCAAAATAGGTTCTTTCTATTTCTTCTGTCTGAAGACCGAAACTCTATTTATTGCCTTCGTTTTGATAGAATTGACCAGAGAAATGTGCAGTATATTTAAATAGAACTTTCATTTGTCCACTCAAAAAATTTTGTTGAGCAGCTACTATCTGCCAGGCTCCACTAGGTGCCATTTAGATAACAGTGAGCAAGACAGAAATGGCCTGAGTCTCATGGAGTCTACTATTTAACGTATGCTTTGGTGGCCTACGACTAAGTGAAAAAACATCTGCTATAAATCAAAAAAGTTATTTATTCAAATTTCCAGCCGTAAGGTGGCACACCTCCAGTAATTTATTGTGCAGGAATCCCCCTTGCTGTGCATGTTCCTGCAAAGTCTCATTAGGACCTTTAAACTAAAAATATCTGATCCAGCTAAATTTTGGAAAAGGAAACTATTATTTGAAGAATTCGTCTTCAGCAGCTAAGTGCCTCAGGAAGTTAGTAATGCCCTGTGGAGCTTTATGCTTCCGGTCCTCTCATATGAACTCAGCAGAGGTTGGAACAGTTCTTAGTTATTAACATCTAACGGCTGTTTTGTGACTTCTCAGGTGCGTTGGACTCTGCCTCCCAAGTCCCAGGGAAAGGAAAGATACTTATTTCAATATAATTAACTCAGAGGAGATTCAGCCTAAAGGATAACTATTGCATATACTTAGCACTGAATGTTCCTACATCTTCCCTAAAACTTAAAGATGGATTTGTTGGACTGCTAATTGCTGGGAGTATGTGGAATAAAAGCCCCACGGAGAAGTAAAGCCAAGGACAGGAAGTATCTGTCACCACCATTCTCCTTCTGTGATTAGGTTATGGTCTCACCTCTGTCTGTATCCATCTTACCACAGAACACCTTTTGCAGACATACCCCTTGTGTTCCAGGTAAAGGCTCCATGAAACGCAGAAAAGAATGGCAACGAATGAGATTTCCAACCTGTGCTTTTTCTTTGAGGCAACTTCTCAGTCTGTCTTTTTCTCCTAAATGTTTGTACACACATGTCACTTTGCTAATTGAAAAGATACTTCCATTTTGATAAGAGTCTTCAATAACTTCCTTTTGACCACCCAAATTCTAATCTAGACTGATGAGAGGCTGTATGTAAATATCATGTTATTTTGTAGATACTGTGAAAACCTGTAAAAGTAATTTGTTTACATATTTATTCAGTCTCAAATATTCTCAAATATTTTTTGCAGACATGCTGTGTGTCAGGCATTGTGTAAAGAAGTGTAGGCATAGCAGTGAGCAAGACAGGTATAATTACTGCTCTTATGGAGTTTATAAACTCACACATACATTATTTACTCACCTATTTAACTAGTATGTATCATGTGCTAGGTCCTGTTTAAGTGATCTGGGAAGATTCCAAAATAAGAAATCATTCAAAGGTAAAAATGCAGGATCCCTGGACTAGGACAATGGCAGTGGGATCCTAAAAGGAAGGGAAAGTCTTCAAAGATAGTTTGGAGGTAGAATCAACATTGGATGATTTTTGGAGCTGGAGAAAAGGTAGATAATGATGGAGAGGAATTTAAAGTATTTCAAAGTTTCTACCAAAGGTGTTTGTGAGGATTGCTGCTGCCATGAAACCAAGTTAGAAGATGAAGGAGGAGAACTAGCTCGAGGGCAGGTTTAGGGGAGAGAAAACAGTAAGAATAGTGAGAGGAGAAGGAAAGCATTGAGTTTGACTTGAGATAAACCAGACTTGAGATGATACATCCACGCATGTCCTTTTAGATTCCAATGAGAGACTGCGAGCTTCTCGAATCTCAGAAAAGAACTGAGTTCTCTTCATTAAGTGCACATGTTAGATATTATTTATATTTTATTCCAAATCTTGTTCCCCAAAAGTTTTGGTAGTTTAAAAAGCCATGCAGGGGGCTTCCCTAGGGCACAGTGGTTAAGAATCTGCCTGCTAAGGTAGGGGACACGGTCCAGGAGCCCTGGTCCAGGAAGATCCCACATGCTGCGGAGCAACTAAGCCCGTGCGCCACAGCTACTGAGCCTGTGCTCTAGAGGCCGTGTGCCACAACTACTGAAGCAAAAAAAAAAAAAAAAAAAGCTATTCTTTCCTGTTGCTTATTTCTCTGGAGCTTCCTGGATCTCATCCTATCCAAAGTCTGGTTGTTTGACTTTTTCTTCATTTCTGTGAGCTAATCTAGACCTTTTCAAAAAAATTATTTTTTTCTTAAACCAGCCAGAGAGAGTTTTTCTGGTTTCAACCAAAGAAACCTAACGTGCTTTTTTTTTTTTTTTTTTTTTTTTTTTTTTGCGGTACACGGGCCTCTCACTGCTGTGGCCTCTCCCGTTGCGGAGCACAGGCTCCGGACGCGCAGGCTCAGCGGCCATGGCTCACGGGCCCAGCCACTCCGCGGCATGTGGGATCTTCCTGGACCAGGGCATGAACCCGTGTCCCCTGCATCGGCAGGCAGGCTCTCAACCACTGCGCCATCAGGGAAGCCCCTAACCTGCTTTTTAAAAGATTCCTAGTAGTAAGATATTACAAATCACAGAATATCAGTTGTATCACCAGCTGAGCTAAAATAACATGAAGCATAATGAAAGCCCTCTTCCTGGCTGGGCAGTTGGAAATCCTATGATACAGTAGCAAAGTGATTGGTTAACTAATTGCCTTGGAAATCAGTCCACATACTGCCTAGATAGAGATTAATATTATGGTAGAAAAATAACAGGATTTTGGCATGTGTTGACTAATTCTCAAAGGTTCTATAAAGAGACAAGTTTACTTTAGTTAAAAACTGAATCATGTAAAAGCATAAAGAAAAACAAAAGGAAAAGGTGAAAATATTTTGTTTTGTTTCTCAAAGAGTCCCCTTCTGGACTGTGGCTGGAAATTTGTGGTCACTGAGAGATTGAAGTCTTGGAGGGTGTAAAGCTGGGCTGATGGGCTGAGCTAAGTCAATGTCCCCAAAGTAATAAGATATAAAATAGAGCAGAGGATAAGATGGGACCTCAGGAAAGATAGATGTGTCAGACCCACCCAAGCACCTCTTGGTAAAGATCTTTACTATAAAAAGCCTAGACTGAAATGAAGCCTGAAGACAAGGTGTAGGTAACTTTGGACTCCTCACTTGAGGCTTATGTTCTAATGTTCTGGTATATGCCCAGATGAGCCCAATAAAGTGGGGCAGCTCCAGATGGAAAACCCATCTAATGCCATCTCAGATGTGATGATGAAGGTAAATAAATAAAGAAGATCCTTTCAGAGAGAAGAATTGGAAAAGACAGGTTGGCTAACCCAGAAGCTCTTTTTGCTGGTAGGGCTCCAATGCGTATTTGCTCTGGACCTGTTACCATTCTGTTCTTTCCCTTTGGCTCCTTTTCAAAAGAGGAGGAGAGATTTGTTTTGTTTTGTTTTGTAATTATGCTTTTTTATTTCCACCACTCTATATTATGTATATTGGTGTTGGTTAAATGTATAATTTACATATATTTAAATATATCATTTAACCATAAGTTGGTCCACCAGTAAAAGCTAACCTGGACTTGACCTAGAGGAATTCCTGTCACCCAGAGATCCTGACCTTGGATCTGGAGGCAGATCCTTCTTCAGAGAACAAGATTTTATGACCCCCTTCCTTGGGGAGGAAGTGAGTGGATTTTAGATGTATAATTAAAATGTGCATTAAATTTGGTATGGGCTTTTTGGAAATTTTGAAAAGAAGAATCAATGTGCATGTCAGAATGAAAAGTTCAATATTGTGAACATCTGTTGTTTTTGCCGATTTTATCAGTCAGTTTAAGCTAAGAGTTGCTTCTGTTACAAACCTAGAATTCAGTGGCTTACAACAAAGGCTTATCTGTTGCCCACATTGCTTATTCAAATGAATTAGCTCTGAGTCTGCTCTCAGTCATCTTCACTCCAGGACCCAGACTGATGGAGCTGCTCTTATCTGGGACACGGCAGTGGGATGAGAGAGCATAGCAGAACACGCCCACATTCTTGAAACCTCCACTCAGAAATGACACATATCACTTCTGCTCACATGTCATTTGCCAGCGTAAGTCACAAGCCAATGCTGACAACACTGGCGCAGGGATGGATATCTTCCTGAGAGGATAGGCATCATAAGGAAGAACTCTGAATAGTCTTCGTTTTTTCTGGTAATAGCACCCAAGTTTCTCTTGAAGAATAATCCCTTAGTGAATGTGGGCTTGACAGGGTTGACTGAGATCCAGAGAGGGCATGAGAGAGAGCTAGCATTAGCTAACCAGAGTTTTCCATTTCTCTGGCCAAAGCAAGTCCAATGAAATTCAGTTCCTGGATGGAGAAATTCTTTTTGGGTTGGAGTTGCTAAGAAGATAACCTGTAATCCTGGAGCTACAAGGAACCATCTAGGTGGAAAAAGAGACTAAGAATGCAATAAGCATAGAAGCAAACAAAACTGGGAGAGAGTGTGTTAAACTCAGGCCTGATGTCACTATTTCAGTCCATGTCCCCCTCCATGTCAGAAGGAAAAGGTCTACATCTGGAATTCCAAAATATGTAAGTCTGTATTTTGTTTTCCTAGGAGTCAACTTAGGTTTCTGTTACTTGTAACTTAATTTATAAAGGGAGGGGTGTTAGTGCCTGAAATACATTTCATGTAAATGGTTCTCTATACTTTGCTGAAGTGGCCCACAATTTTGCTTACAAGCTTCCTAGCTATCAACTCAAAGAGAAAAAATTTGATTAGTACACCATACCATTACTATACTATATCTATATTACAAGAAATTGCCCAATATATGTTAACAATGATCAAACATTGATATCTTCCTATGGCCCAACCCAATGCAATTGCGGTACTGCATAGTGAAAACAAACCAGTTGCACCGCAATCACAGTTTTCCTGAGAGTAAGTTTCCACCACGGGACATCGATAAAACTTGCCACACAAAGTGTGGTGCACAGACCAGCAGAGTCGGCATCACTGGGAATTTGCTATAAATGCAGAATCTTAGCTCCTACCCAGACCTAGTAAGTCAGAGTATGCACTTTCACAAGGTCCCCAGGTGACTTTTTTGCACATTAAAACCTGAGAGGTATTTATAGAAGATGTTATGTAATATGGTAAATACCTTCAAGGGTACTCCTATAATAAATGCATTAAAATATATATAAGATTGTACACCATTTTTCATTATAACTTAATGGCATAATGTCAAGTGAATCTAGGACGGGTGAAAAAAATCCTATGAGGTGGTCTTCGGAAGCAGTTCAGATAATATGATCCACGAATTTATTACTGATGTGTTTCCAAAGACCAAAGAAACTCATATAATCAACCAATTAGTCACCCCTGTCTTATTCCCTATATCATAATGAAGGGAATCCATAAACTTCATTGATTCAAATAAAATGTAGGGTTACTTTAAGGCATGGTCCACTCCCCACTTCAGATCTTTTCCAGTCTGCAGTTGACTTCATCTGACGGCGATCTTCCACTTGCGTTTGGATACAGATAGATATTCTGGGTCTTGCAGCTCACTGTGACTCCCAGGATAGCAGTAGCAGTGTTAGCTGGTGGCCCCAGTTCATCAGCCTGTCAGCCCCATCTGGAGAGATTTGGCCTGGACAATACTGGGAACTGGGGACCAACTCTCAGCCTTCATGCCTCCCCGTCACAGCCAGCCCCGTCACAGCCCTGTTTTTGCCTTCCATCCTGCTTCATTTTTCTCCCCCCTCTGCCCCACAAGATAGGAGGGTGGGTTATGCCGCTAACCCACGGACAACGGTCTTTGTGAGCACAGCTAAGCTGGCTTCACGTGGAGTTCCTAAGCCCAGGCACCAAACAGAGGTACACGGCATCTGGTGAAAATCATTTAAAAACTAATCAGATTTTTTAAATCTCTCTGCTTCAGCTCCTAGGATAAACTTGCAGTTGGGGAGATCTTTAAATACAGACTTAAGCTTCTAATTAGTGAAGGTAACATTTGGGTATAAATCCGCATAAGTAAACATGCTGAGCTCTTTCATTTGAAACCAACAAGAATAATGTTTCTTCTTTTCTGCTGTTGCTTCTTCTGACTTCTTTAGGGAGTTAACTTCAACGTCTCTGCCATTTGAAGAAAGGATGGCACTAGAGAAGCTTACTTTTCTGGGTTAGAATCTATTTCTGTATTTGATTGGGACTAAATAATGGGATGAAAATGATGGTGCAGATTTCTTTTCCTCACCATTAATATGAATGAGTATTTTGGACATGAGTTTAGATCCTTCTACCAGTACAGCCACTCAAAATCAGAAAGACCAAATGCCAAGAGCTTGACAAGTGTGTGTCTAGTCAATTTGCTTCCTTTTCTATTCCCTCTGCATTCATGGATGCTAAATCAGGTGATGTGGAGGTGTTGGTTCAAAAGCATCCCAGAAGCAAATGTGGATGAGCATGGTGGTCAAAGATGGGCAGTATTTGGGGTAATACTGACTTAATATTTTTAAAATTTATAGAACATCACTTTACTTTAATAATGAAGTAAAAATTTTCTGGGTAATTAGTTTTAACCAACATTTTTTCCAAACAACTGTGAATTCCGTGACTGAGGGATTGGTCTGAGAAAACTCTATGGATATTCTTAACTAATTAATGTAGCCATTTTGATAAACTCATTGGAAGAAATAAGACACTCATAACAGTAATAGAAGGAATATACAAAATAGGAATAGAATCATGTGAGAAATACTTTATAATTTATTGAAATATAAATACAGTAATCCTACATTTTAGAAATCAAATATACACTAATTTTAATAGCATCTATTGGCTCTAGGTATTTTTGTTGTAAACTTCTCTGCTATAGACATCTTTGCTGTAAGCACTTTTGCCACAAACATTTTCACTGCATAACTAATTGGATATAAGGCAATTTTGCCATAGGAGATAAAATAACAAAAATAAAAAAGAGAAACACTAAAAAGTAAATAATAAAACATGAGAAATGAGTATCAAAATAAAAGTACTTTATTACAAAATACAGAATATTCAAATACATTTAAAATGTGTATAGATTCACAGTGACTGTGCAAATAACTTTTACTTTGTGGATTGTACCTAAGCACTTATCTTCCAAGTTTTTATACTTTCTTTTTGCTTGTTGATTTATCTCCTTGTTTAACATTGCACTTTTTCTTTTTTGCTAAAGTTTCTTCCTTCGTTAAGAGAACTATCAATTTCCAAATACTAGAATGCATGTTTGTAACTGAGCTTTGTATTGTACTGTGAAAGCCCCTACACAGTTGAATGTTCTTGGCAACACGTTCATTGATAGATGTTTCAAAGTTTTTTTTTTGAAATGTGGGTTCAACTCTGTGCCTTTGAGGCCCTCTGCCTCTTTCTCCTCAAATGTAGTGTGTTTCAAAATAAGAAACCAACTCTTGTGGCAAATCTTTGTCGTCTGTCATAATTTTTGTATTGTATATGTCAGCCCAACTGTCAACCAGTTATTTTATCTTTTATGGCAAAATTGCCTTACAACCAATTAGTTATGTGGCAAAAAAGCCATAGAACTTCTCGCAGCAAAGATAGTTACAGCAAAGAAGCTCACAGTGAAAAATATCAGACATGGCATTTATCCTTTCTTCTTTCTTTTCTTTCTATGAGTTTTGTTCTTGTTCTTCTAGAGAATCTTGATAAAGTCATCTAAAAAAATAACTTGGAAGGTCCAAAAATCAGTGTTCTGGTGCATATCCTTAAACTCACAGAAATAATTATTTTGATGGGACCAACATATCAAAAGAAACATTACATACATCATTATATAGTTAGAAAAATATCCATGTTCATGCCTTATTAAAAATGCTTTTTTTAAGACAAAGGATACTGTATTAATCTTCAGTGCATGTTTTATTGAGCGCATACTATGTGCCATACCTCTGCTTCCATTGCCTCAGTTAAGTTTTATACCATCCTTTAGGAATTACTTTTCCTTTGAGGGGGGAGGGTCTTGGAGAAAGGTTCCTCTGGGCAAGCAACCATGACAAGGTTATATGATTTTCCAGATGAGGGTAGTGAACAAAAGTTCTCAAAGCAACAGATTAAATAACTGAAATGCAAAGAGATTCCAAGTGTAAAAGTAAAGATTTGATGGAGGACTCTCTAATACTGAAGCTTATATCTCTAGCAAGACCTCTTAGTTTCTTGAAAGCAAAGGATTATGTGTATTCACCTTTAATTGTTCAGTGCTAGCACAGCACCTGCTAAGTGTTCAATAAGTCTTGTGAATTTTCTCTTTTAATTATGTTTTCTTACTGTTCCCTCTGCTCCTTTCAAACCTCACTTCTGACACTTTAGGTCATTCCCTCATGTGAACAATTGCAATCATCCCTGAAGTCGTTTTCCTGTCTTTTATTTTTTACCTTCAATCAATCCCCCATGTGATTTATGCCCTGCCTACCTCTTCAGTACCTTCTCAGACTACCGTACTTTACAATGGACCCATGAAGCTACTTTGTGTTTCCTGAGCACCCAGTGCAAATTTTGTGACAGTACTCCTCCATGACAATAACTCCTCGTTCTCTTTGCTGAAATGACCTTGTCTACCTGAAAAAAAAAAAAATCTGACTTGTCCTTCAAACTTTATTTTAAAGTTTCCTTTACAGAATTGTTTGAATCTACCCAGAATTGGCTGGTCTCTTTTCGCTAGTGTAGGGTCTCGTACAAACACTGTTGCAGCGGATGTGACCCTGTGTTGTAATAACTTGGCTTTATGTCTGTTTCCTCTACGAAGCTGGAAGTTCCTGGAGGCAAGGACATCTTATTTGGCACTATATCCTTAGAACACATGCACTTGAGTTCAGTAAATGTTATTAAATGTTGAACAAATGAATGGATAAGTCTACGCTTCAGCAATAAGGCACTAACTAGTGCCAAAAGGACATTGTTTTCCTTAATAGAGGTTATAATCTCTGACAAAGAAGCTTATCTACAGACAGAGCATGAACTCACAGAACACTGAGCCTCTTGGCATGCTAGGAATAGCAGTGTGACACCAAGTATCTTGGGAAATTGTGAGCAGAATGACATATTAGCTTCTTACACTACCTAGAAATCCACACAGATTACACCACATTTCCTAAAATCAACATCGAAACCCCAAGCAAGAAATTGCTCAGTGGAATGGTATGATTAGGTCAAGAGAGCACTGTACACATGGAAGAAAATCTAAAAATAATGGCCTGAGAATTGACAGCATTTCCCTCTAAGATATAATTGTTTCAGAAGGATATTTCTTACTACTGGCATGTTGAATAAGCTTAGAATCACCGATCAAAGTTGGGTAGAACTTAGGACCCCTTGGTTTCAACTTCCCATTGCTGGAAAGATGCTGATCCAGATTCAAATTGAATACTTCCAGTGATGGGAATCTCGTTGTTTTGGAGGCAACCGTTGAATTTTGGGTTTTTCATGTTGAGTTGAAATCTGCCCTTCTGTAGTTTCATCCGTTGATCCTGGTTCTTTTTCCTGAAGCTGCATCTAATTGTTTTTCTATATGACAACTTTTCATGTATTTGGACACAGCTTTCATTTTTCCCAAAGCTTCCTTTTCCCAAGATTAGAAACACTCCATTTCATGTGCTAATTCCTTATGTGATGTTGGTGTAAAGCCTTTCAGCTCTCTGTGATCATATTCCAGTGGATACACTCCAGTGTGGTACCCAAATATGAGTGTAGCACTACAGATGTAGCCTAAGGACTGCAACCTATAAGAAGACGTTCCTCACTTTATCTGTTTATTATACTTCTTTATTATGATCAAATGTTGTATTAGATCCAATGAATACATAGATCAAAATACTGTATGCCAGGAGTTGTTTCTGGGGTTGGGTAGAAGGGCAAGTAAGACAGTCTTTGCTTTAAGAAGCCCACATCTAACACAAACTACAAATATTCTCTTAATAAATTGTGATATTTTATAAGTACTGTTTTTGAGGTATAAGCAAAATATGATCATCAAGTAACTCATATATTAGGTTTTTAGACAATTGAAGATTTATGCCTATTTTATATTCTTTTTTGTTCTTTTTAAAAAAATTTTTATTAGAGTACAGTTGATTTACAATGTTGTGTTAGTTTCAGGTGTACAGCAAAGTGAATCAGTTATACATATACATGTATCCACTCGTTTTTTTTTTTTAGATTATTTTCCCATATAGGCCATTAAAGAGTACTGAGTAGAGTTCCCTGTGCTATATAGCAGGTTCTCACTAGTTACCTATTTTATATACAGTAGTGTGTATATGTCAGTCCCAATCTCCCAATTTATCCCTCCCCCCACATCGCCTGGTAACCATAAGTTTGTATTCAGCACCCATGACTCTACTTCTGTTTTGTAAATAAGTCCATTTGTACTTTTTTTTTTTTAGATTCCACATATAAGCGACATCACAGAATATTTGTCTTATGTGTCTGACTTACTTCTATGCCTATTTTAGATGACTTGATATTCATCAAGATCACTCTAATTCCAACCATGTGCTGTTGATTTTTAAAGATCTAAATGTCGGACTTCATACATTTTCCCTAATTCCATCTTGTTGATTTTGTTGTAATTCCAGCATATCAAGGACTTTCACATCTTTATTCTGTCATCGAATATGTTAGTTTTACTTTCTCAGCTTTGTCACCTCTAAGCCTGAGAGTAACAGGAAAGTTGGCTGCTTTTTACATGAACAAAATGGTTTGTGTTCTGCTTTCCCAGCAGAAGTTATGTTTGGGAATTTGGTTAATGGGAAGTGGTAAGGCATATATTTAGAAAAGAAAGTTCATTCCACTCTAGACAAATATAGACACTTGGAATGCTATCCACCATGACTCACAGAAAGTGCAGAGGTTTCTCATCCTCAGCTACCACATGGTGTTAGCTGCTGGCATATGGTGAAGTCTGGGCCTGAGAAACAGACTAAAGGGAGACAATGGCTGATTTTTTTCACATTAATTTCTGATCACCAAAAGCCCTACTGCAAGCTGGAAGGTCCCCTTTACTCCAGCCACCCAGTGGAGCATGTAATATAATAAACTGTGGTATTATATAAGTACTACTTTTGAGGTATAAGCAAAAAAGTTTATAATAAACTTTTCCTACATCTCTGCTTGAATGACATGTTTCTAGAGCGGCCTCCCCTGACTACCCTATAATAAATAGTAACATCTCTGCTTCTGCACTCCCTCAGTCCCTTGCCCTGCTTGGTGCTTTCCCATGGCTCTTAGCACCCTTGGGCGTACTACATACATCTATGTGTTTAGGCTCTCTCCAGCCCTATATGCCCTATATGCCCACATGCGCTAGAATATAAGCTCTGTGAAAGCATGGGCTTCTACGGCAGTGCCTCCGTGGCTTTGAAGAGTACCTGACACTAGCACATGTTCTGCCGGTGTGTGCTCAAATAAATACTTGTTTAATAAATTAATGAATCTGGGGTAAAATGGTGGTAAGTTATTCATGTATGTAGCTGGCAAAATATTTAAAAAGGCAATGACAGGGGCTTCCCTGGTGGCGCAGTGGTTGAGAGTCCGCCTGCCGATGCAGGGGACACGGGTTCGTGCCCCAATCCTGGAAGATCCCACATGCCGCGGAGCGGCTGGGCCCGTGAGCCATGGCTGCTGAGCCTGCGCGTCCGGAGCCTGTGCTCCACGATGGGAGAGGCCACAACAGTGAGAGGCCCGCGTACCGCAAAAAAAAAAAAAAAAAAAAAGACAATGACAGAAACAACTGAGAAAGTCATGTTTACTTGATCCTTCCTACAAAGATGACTAATTATACAAAGAATTTTTAACTTCTCTAAATGAAAGAACTCTGTATGTACTTTTACTGTGTGCTGGTGTTGCTTAGTGATGTGTAGGTAGGAAAGAGTTTAGGAAAGAGTAGTGGTAGGTACCCATCACCAAGTACCAAGTAATGGGCTAATTCCTTAACATATATTTTTTCATTAAGCATCACAATATTCTCATAAAGTAGATTTTATGGTGCATCTCATTTACACAGAAATGGAGGCTCAAAGGACTTCAGTCATTT
Organism: Stenella coeruleoalba; assembly: GCF_951394435.1. Lineage (NCBI taxonomy): Eukaryota > Metazoa > Chordata > Mammalia > Artiodactyla > Delphinidae > Stenella > Stenella coeruleoalba. Next base: position 21,374,369 of record NC_137167.1, read on the forward strand.
ATCAACGATCCCCCCGACCCCCGCCGACTCAAAGTGCCAGAGGCCAAAACCACGTCTGCTTAAAAAACTTCTCCCACCTTGAAACGTTTACTCTAGAGTAATAAACAAAGAAAGATGTGTCACTTCTTTTTATGAAACTTTCTGGTACAGTTGCCACACAAGCTGGGGAGTTTTATCTCCAGGTGAGGCGTTTGTGATCCAGCCGATCAGAGTTCTGTAATGAGTATAACTGTGTAATCGAGATGGTTATGCTTAGAAAAGTGCCCACCAAAATGACAGCTGGATATTTTGTACTCCTTGCTTTGCTTGCAAATCAAATTTGCCAAGAAAGTCAGGTAAAGTCGTATTTTTGAGGCTGTCAGCATTCTTTACACTGGAAGCAAGTTACGTGTTTTCTATCACATTCATCACCCCTCAATAAAGATTTTGTCATTTAAATGGGAGAGCTGTGTGAGGAGAAGTTTGTACTTCTCTCTTGCTGGCAATTTTCTTAAGGTAAAATAAACTGCAAAGCTTGCTCTTCAGACCCTCTCTGAATCCTGAAACTCTCACAGAAGCAGTTTTCACCCAGGGGTTACCAGGAGGAAGTAAAGGGATTGCCCATAAACCAGACAGATATTACTGAGAAGGGACAGAAAACAGGATAGCACTGTGACATGGGCCCTTTGTAGAGCTATTCCTTCAGCTTCACCCGTGGCAAATTACCTAAGGTCAGTGATGTCTTTGGATATCTAAGCTTTTGGAAACCATTAGAGGGACATCGTGCAGATTTTGCACCTCTAGTGCATGTCATAATTATTGATCCCTCTCTCATACACTTTGTTAAAATGTATGTGGTTTGCACTTATATTCAGGTCATAACTTTCTTGCTTGGAAAACCCTCTCTTTCCTTACCTGTCCAAGCATCATGTGTTTCCCGTCAGCACCACTTTCACAGAGAAATAAAATGGATGAGAAGGAAGTAGGAAAAAGTTGACCCTCAGCAAAGACCACACCAAGGTGCAATTCTTAACACAATTTCTTCAGCATTGCCCTTGGAGGTCCCTTGCCTATCAACAGTTCTGTGAAGGATGAAAAGGTTCTCATGAACGCTGCTGTACCTTCCTCATCTCTTTTGGCAGACTTAAAAGTATTTGATTTAAGAAGGCTTGGGGGCTTCTCTGGTGGCTCAGTGGTTAAGAATTCCCCTGCCAATGCAGGGGACATGGGTTCGAGCCCTGGTCCGGGAAGATCCCACATGCCGCGGAGCAACTAGGCCCGGGCACCACAACGACTGAGCCTGTGCTCTAGAGCCCGCGAGCCACAACTACTGGAGCCTGCACGCCTAGAGCCCGTGCTCTGCAAGAAGAGAAGCCACCGCCGTGAAAAGCCCGCGCACCACAACGAAGAGTAGCCCCCGCTCGCCGCGACTAGAGAAAGCCCGCACGCAGCAACAAAGACCCAACTCAGTCAAAAATTAATTAATTAATTAATTTTTTTTAAAAAAAGAAGGCGGCGGCTTGGGTTTCCTCCCGATGGTCATCTCAGGCCCTGATCTTAGTTATGACAGGGAATAGATATAGGTTACTGTCCAACAAGAGTGTTGCTCTGGGCTAGTCTTCTCAAGATTTTGTGACAAAAGATGTTGAGCTTATTAACATATAGCTTATAGAGTATGAACAAAAATAAGACCAACTCCTGTGTAAGACTCATCCTCAGATCTCAATCTGGCAGCCCACTCAGGAAAAGAGTAGACCCAATCTGTTTCTCTTCATCTAAGCAGAAAGTGTAGAGAAAGATGCCCAGAAATCCTATTTCCCAAATAGGCATTGCCATCTTGAAAGCTGTGTAGCAGACCAGAGTCGTGCATCACGACTCCAAAGCCTTGATCACTAGGCAGAGTCATCCCAGAGGACCAGAATTTTCCAATGCAGGGTCAGTGGGAGAGGCTGCAATCACAGTCTCCTTTCCCTGAACCCTATTTTCCCTCCTTTACTACAAGATTTGAAAATGATAATAACATATCTAGTGAACAGAGTAAACACAGTTACTTCAAAACACTTTATTCATAAAATAAACACATTATTAAGTATCGACTATGTGTGGGATATTGCATAAACTTCTAGGAGTGATACAAGGGTAGAATAAACACAATACCATCTCCTTCAAAATCCTGAAGTTTTCATGGGGAAGGCAGACTTGAAACCAGAATTGCCAAGCGATCTCTCGTCATGCCATTTCGCTTCTATATCTGTGAAAGTTGTCCCCGCATCCTCTGTTTCCTTGTGACAAGTCCAGCTCTTTGTCCTGGCAGAGGAGATCGCCCGTGGGCTGTCTAGTCCAGGCTGCCTCTCCAACAGCATCTTTCCCTTTGTTCTGCTTGGCATCGTGGGCCTCAGCATCACCAGTCTGCCCATACTTTCTTCAGTGTTCCACAGTGTTTTCATCTCTGTTGCCCCCTTCATCTGGAATGCCTTTCCCTCATTTATCTCAAATAAGTTCACGTTGTTTAAAGACTCAATTTCAGCCTTCTTCTAGAAGTCTTCTGAGCTTCTTACATAGACTTGAACGTTCATTCCTCAAATCCCTTTAGAACCATTATTTCCATCAGGGTTTGAAAGAAACTTATTACAAGTTATTGTCTTCACACTAGAATGTGTGCTTCTGGAGAATGAACAGCTTCTATTGTCTCTGTTTCCTTAGCATGGATCCCAGGGCCTACTATCCCACAGACCTTAAAAATACTGTGAAAAAGTAATGATGATGCAAGATATTTAACAAAACAGAAAAAGAATGATGGTGTTAGATGCAGTTGGGAAGAAGGTCGAGTTCATAATGTATTGAAGGTTAGTGAAGCGTGGCTTGTAAAGGTGAATTTCCACAGTGCCTTAAAGAATGGGCAGGATTCAGGAAGGGAGGAAAAGTTTTTTAAGAAAAACATTCAACATTAAAGAAATCAGAGATGTCTGAAACATTCAACTGAATAAAGGGTTACAAAATAAGAGGGCCAAAACGGAGTGAGGTTGTTTATGGTGATTAAGTCTATCATGAAAAGATTGTTGTGTTTGTTTAGAAGACAACTGGGAGCCACTGATGGTTCATGAGGAAAAAAAAATTACATAGTATAATGCTTGTTTTAGGAAGGAAATTATGGTAGCAATGTGCAGGATGGTTTAAACTTCAGTGTCTTAGAAAACCAGGAAAGAAAATATTTCAAAAAGAATGTCGCCAGTGTGAAATTGAATAACTGAGAAGAGGCCATTGGTGGCATAAGAAAATCAGGAGCGTGGAGGGGAAGAATAAAAATATTACCAGGGTTAAGTAGAAGAGAGCAAATGGATTGCGACTGCAAGCAAAGTGGAAGAACTACCTTTGGAAATTAGTGTAGATACTACCCTCTAAGAAAGAAGAGAAGGAGGAGAAAATGGTTGAAAATACAGGACTCTGAGTTAAAGCAGGGTAGAGAGGATTTTAAGTTGATAATTCCATATTAAATTAGGATATCTTTTACATTTTAATTTAGGGCAAGGCAAAGTCTTGTGATGATGGTAAGGAGAGAGAAGGATGTGTTTTGAGTTTGAATGGAGTAGAAAAGTTCCAGAACAGCGCTGTCAGAAATAAGAGAAGGAGTTAATTAGTGTGCAGTAAAGAACTAACGAGACCACTGAGGTTTTGCCTGAAATAACATAGCGTAACGTATTGTTATTTTTTTGTGGAGGCAGCCACCGTGGTTCCGGTTTCTACTGCTGACTAACAAACCATCCCAAATTCTGTGGCTTAAATCAATGGTCATTATATTATATTCATAATCTCTGGGTCATAAATTAGGGCAGAGAAAGCCTGAGTGGATCTTTTGTTCCACGTGGCATTGACGGGTCACTTGATTTATCCAGCTGGTAGCTGGTGGGATCTGGAGAAGCCTTCACTCTCATGTCTGGCACCTTTGTAGGGATGGCTGGAAACTCATACACCTGCATCCCTCTCCATGTACTCTTGGGGTGTTTTACACGGACTGTCCATCAGATTATCTAGACTTCAAATAGAAAAGGCATTATCTAGGCTCTGCAGGTCTGGGACTGCAAACCAACACAGAATCACTTCCACAATTGTTTCTTGGCTAAAGTGGACCGAAAGCCTGCCCAATTTCAAAGAAAGGAGACCTGCACCCCACTTCTTGCTGGGTGGCACTTCTAGAATTTTGGGCTAGCTTTTTTTTTTTTTCCTAGCATGAATCATTCTGACATCCATCTAACATGTTTATTTTCTGTTTTCTCTCATCTCCCCTGGAATGTAAGTCACATAGATCAGGGAGTTCTGTCTGTTCTGTCTCAAGTATCTGGTGTGTAGTAGACAATAAGTATTTGTCATATGTATGATAGGAAAATGTAGACAGAGGAGCGGATAACATGGGCATGAAATACCCAGGGCTGTGGTCTCCCAGGAAGATAGGGAAGAATGACAAGAGGCTACGAGGTAATGGTTCCCTCCACATTTGTGAGGCTTACAGCATTTCCCGTCAGCATCAGTGGCTCAAGAAGGCTTGGTTTTCACCTCCAGGGAGCAACCATATCAACCTCTTCACAACATGTGCTCCAAAGAGCTCGTGAACAGATTTATGTTTATCCCAATTGGAAGTCCCTTCAGTTAAAATTATGGCATTGATGAGTTACTAATTAACATACAGTTTGGAGGAGTCTTCATCTACATTTCATAGAGTGGCTTCGGGGGTTGATGAATCCTCTGAAATCGTGTGGGCAAATGCATCATCTTAGGCCTTATCAATTTCTCAAAGGGAAATCTGAGCTCAAAACATTAAAAAAACACTGTTAGAATAAACTGTATTTGGACTTTACCTTTTAAATATAAGAAGCTAAGTCTTTCAAATACTATGAAGAAAAACAATCACCTGGAACAGGAAAAAGGACACTTCTAACATGAGCTAAGGCCACATATGTAGCAAGCAAATCGATGCAGTAATCTTTAATGATTCCCCAGGAGCTATTAAGTTTGATTTGGTTAGTGGCACGTGAACCTGGTAGATTTATGGGTAAAGTTATTCTAGCTACAAAGAGAAGCCGTGTCAAAAAGTCACTTTAAAAGGAAAAAAAAGATACTTTTGGAGATTTAGACTATAAAAAGATGTTTCCCAATTAGTGCTTAAAAGCCTCTAATTATAATGTGGTATTTCTTTTAAAACGTTCAAGTATATTTAACAATTGAACTTGAACTAAAATTATAACTCCATTATTTGAAAATACTCTCATACACTTTTCTTTCCTTATTTTCCATTCCATTACTTACTAAAAAGAAATCTTTAAAGTTTACTGTTGTCAAACTTTAACACATACCAACATAATGGGGATATATACAGTCAAGTATTTTAAAAATTGAATAGTTTATAAACTGAGGAGGCTATAAAGACATCAGGTAGATTACATCTAGTGACATAAAATCTATAGATAATATAGGTTTAAAGTGGTATAGGAATATTAAAATGCACAGGACTTTTAAAAAGTTTAGTTGTTTTCTTATTTTTAAGTGTAACTACTTAAAGGATATCACCATTAAGAATTTCTTGTCATGATCTAAATTTGAAGCAGGCTAGAAAGCTAAAGGCTTCATCTCAGTTGTAGCCAGAATCCTTTCTCAATGCCTGCATTTTGTCAAATGAACAACCGTGGCACCACCCTTGATTCCTTTCTAACCATGTAGATCTGGTACCCTCATCTTCTCAGCTGGGACCTCAGATTCTGCAGCCATCTGGGTCATATAGCTCAGGCAGGAAAAGCACAAATATGGTACAAACATGGGTCTAAAATAAACACACTTGCACACTCTGTATTTTGATTTATTCCTTGTACCCAATCTATAGCTCAAATTCTATCAGTTTTCCCCCTCCACTGAAAAGTCCACTGCCTTAATCTAGATCTTCCTGATTTTCCTCTGAGATAATACCTTTACCTCATTTTCCTGATGCTGCACTACTTTGTTTTTTCTTTCAAATGCTGCTGAGACACAAATCTCTGTAAAACAATCCATTTTTTCTTCAATTACAAATAATGATTTCTCATTGCTCAATGAATCAGTAAATCAATACTATGCCTCTTCTGTCTCTCATAACAATGCATAGAAGACCCGACCAGTTAGACACCGGTTAGTGAGAATTAGGTTGTAATTTATGATTGATTGGTTCACAATGAAAGATCCAACAAAAGGATAGAGGGAGACTTCTTGTTTTCTTTTGGTCTAGCTTAGGATCCAGGATCTAGGAGTCAGCTATGTCAAGACATAGTACTAGCACAATGTGCATAGAGTGAGTCTGATTCTGATGCGTGGCACAGAAATTAAAAGAGGTATTATACTTCTTGGGTCACATGAACTTATACAGGATCTAAGCACAGTTTGCTCTGGATCTAAGTATATATGCTGTGTGTGCAAATGGTAGAGAAACTTAAAAGTGACAGACCCAGCATCCGGGTCTTAGTTGGACATTTGCATAAGAATAATAATTACAAGAGGAAAGCATGCAAACTCTATGGTCAACCTTATTTTTATCAGCCACCAACATATACTTTCTCACCTAACTGGGATAGGCTCTTTCCTTGGCCCCCGAAATGGTAAGCTTACCTTCTAATCTGTATCTCTATTAATGCTGTAACGCTTCCTTTGAGATATCCCTTCATATCTTCTCCACCTAGCCAAGTCCTTTCATTCTACATTGTATTTTGTTTCAAATGCTGCTGAGATCGAGCTGGGTTCCATTTCCATTTCATTCATGAAACCATCTCCAACTTCTTCACATCGTTCTGATCTCTCTCTTCTCGGAACTAACAGTGAATAATGGCCGTGTCAGGTACGATTAGTTTCGTAAGTGGAGAGTAGGCAACATATCTTTAACTTGTTTTGTGTCTTATTTGTAGCCTAGCATAAAGCTAACAGCAATAAATAACCTTTCGATGATTGTTTTAATCAGAACTCAAATGTTCCAAAACATTACTAAACTTTGGGGATTTAATTTTTTTAAAAAAGGAAAGAGATAAATATTATAATAATGAAACCACAGAATTTAAGACCCAAGAGTAATGTTAGATATCATCTCATTTGACCTCCAAAATTAATGAAGGAGGAAATGATATGCCAATTTGCATAAAGCTAAGCACTAAACTAGTGACAGATGCAAGGCTAGAACTCAGGACTCCAGCCCCATTCTAATGCTCATTGCTAAACTGGACTATAGTATATAGCATACAGCATATGCAAAATTGAATGAAAATATCTTAACTATGCTTGTCTTTTGAGATTATGAATGACATGCCTCCTTGTAAGCTGCAAAATAAATAGTTTCAGTATTACTGTGGCTGACACTGCTGGTTGACTATCAAATATGCATTTCTCTTACTTCCTTTACTACTTTAATACATCTACACACAAACACATACAGAGGGGTGGCTATGTGCCTAGTTAAAATCTAAAACCTCCCAGTCCTCTTTGTGTTGAATGACCATTTGGTATGTGTCTTGCTAATAAGATATAATTGAAACTCTGCTCAGAAATGATTACATTTCCAAATAAAAAACAAAATCCTTATGTGGAGAAGGTTTTTGGATCATTATCTGTTTGCCTTTTTTATGTTTGGAATGCAGATGTGGTACTGGAAGTATAGTGGCCATCACGTGATCGTGAGAAGGAAAGCCATACCAAAGATTAGAAACAGCATGATAGGAAAAATCTGAGTCCTTGGTAACATTCGTGAGGGTCAGACTTGTCTTGAGTCAACTCCAGACTTCTGAATGGGAACTATAAATCTCTTCCTTGTCTAATCCATTAGTTATTAAGTTTCCTGTTACTTTTGCCTAAATACCCTCTCCCCACCAAAGATAAGATCACAAGATATGTAAAAATGCAATGGATCTAGTGACCAATTCAGTCATATTATTTGACTAGCCCTTTGGCAGTGACTTTGCTGCAGTGCTGCTTTTTAATACCTAACAGCATAACTGTTATTTTTAAATGGCTTAAATATGCTAAGCACTATTCTAAAGCCCTTTAAATATATTATCTTATTTAATAATCACTGCAACTGTATGAAGGTTGCATTGGTATCCTCATTTATACAGATAAAAAAGACAGTTTAGAGAGGTCAGTTATCTTGCTTATGCTCACATGGTAAGCAGTAGATGTCCCTGGGATACCAATGACTACGTTCTGTTCATCAGTCACACCATGTAACAAACCATGTGACGTGCAGCTCTGTGAATCGATGTATTGTTTTAAAATTTAAGATAGTTGATTAACAACCTTGTTTTCTTCTCTTTAATGAAATACTAGAGTTGTAGTAAAAACACAAAACTCGGACAATCTACATGTCATCCAAACAGAGAATCAGTTAAAGTTGTATAATTGGAAACCATTAACCTAATAATTTCACAAAGAATCCATTATATAACTGATTGATTGTATTCTTTGCTTTGGTTCTTGAACTTGGCCTCCCGTTGCACTGGTAATTATTCCAGGGATAGCAGCTTCAAACAAACAAATGAAAGTATTACATTCCACAGCTTTTCAGCACTTCAACACCAGCTCCACTTAAGTAGAATAACTTCTAGATTTGCTTTCCTCCTACAAAACCATGATTTAAGTTCAGGTTCCAAACCCCAAAATCCTTCAGGTAATTCATGTTTTCTGATCTTTTATTCTCTAGGGATTATTTTGTTCATTTGTTCCCTCAGAAAACAAAGGCAAGTGTGAAAATAAAAGGGGTGTCCCTCGATGAAATGATTAAATAAATACATATGATAATAAAACAAGAAAACTGATTACTTACATCATTAAATAGCCACTAATTAGAACAACTTTTAAAAAGATAATTATAAATCTAGTTGTATCTGCTCAACTGAGAGAAGTGATATTTTGAAGTCAATTGTAAATATACTTCAAGGTAAAAAATATGTTCCACTCTCTCATTAAGAGAGCGTGGAATTAATTATCCACTCACTAGATAATTAAGACAAAACATTTTTCTGGTTTGAACTTCTTGTATATTTGCCACAGTAAACTGCAGACACTTTCTCATGGCTATATGGATAGCAGATTTAGATTCTTTGTCCAATGGTCAGGAGTTTTGCATAGGAGTCAAAATAAAACTCCCCCAGATTTGTAGTTTCAGGAGAAAACTTAGAGACTATGAACCCAGTCTAATACCAATCAGATTAACTGACGATGAGCTTGTTTTTAATGTGCTGTAAGAATCTCCACTGAGATTCCTTCAGAAGGTACTTCATCACCTTCACTGAATTTTCAGATGTTCCCCATGATACAATTCCATTTGGCTGAACACACACCGTGTCTTTTGGCTGCTACATGACCTCCAGTGGAATTATTTTCCACTGGAGGTAATTCCTGCTAAAAAAAAATCCTGAATCCTGAGTCCCCAGGAACTTTTATCACTATAGCAATTCATTCTTCCCTGTTAGGGAGATATGAACTGTAAGACCACCATGAGTTAGCTTAGTGGAGAGACAATATTTACGAACAACAACAACAAAATAACAGGAAAATAGAGAACAGGCTATATCCATGAGTGAATTGAGTGACACAAATGAGAAGCGTGGTCAGACATCAGTGGGGAGAAAGGTCACTGCAGTCACAAACCCTGGGGACTGTGCATGCTGCCCTTTGAGTTCATTCCCTCATCCATTTGATACTCACTGGGGAACCACTGTGTGCCAGAGGCAGTGTTAGACTCTGACAGTAGAAGAGGCTGTGACCCCAAGGAGTTTGCAATCTAGTGGAGATCAGAGGAAAAACCAAGTAAGTGAGTAGTTGTGATGTGATGTGATAAAGACTGTGCTAGAGGAATGTGCAGCTTCCACGTGTCAGAGGAGAGGGCGCTTCAAAAGATTGGCAACATGATGAAGCATGTGCTGAGAATAAAAGAGAAGCAATTCATTGAATTAAGGAAACATTAGCTTTGGATAAATAACCGGAAGTGGGATTGCTGGATCATATGGTAGTTCTATTTTCAATTTCTTGAGGAACCTTCTTACTGTTTTGCATAGTGCCTGCACCAATTTACATTGACACTAATGCCGTACAAGGGTTTCCTTTTCTCCACATCCTTGCAGACACTTGTTATTTCTTGTCATTTTGATGATGCCCATTCTAACAGGCGTAAGGTGCTATCTCACTGTGGCTTAAATTTGTATTTCTCTGAATGTAAGTCATGTCGAGCACCTTTTCATGTGCCTGTTGGCTATTTGTATGTCTTCTTCGAAAAAACGTGTATTCGAGTACTCTGCCCATTGAAAAAATCAGATTGTTTGGTTTTTTGCTATTGAGGTGTATAATAAATGTAAACAGGATCTGGAAGATATCTGTACTGTCATTGCAGCGTTGCAGCAAGATATAGAAAAAACCTGTGTCTGTCAGTGGATGTATAGATAAGGAAGATGTCATACATATATATAAATATATATATGTATATATGATGGTATATATATATATATTCATATATATATATGAATATTATCCGGCCATGAGAAAGAAGGAAATCCTGCCATTTGAGACAACATGGATGGGCCTTGAGGGCATTACACTAAGCAAAAGAAGTCAGAGAAAGACTAATTCTGTAAAATATTACTTATATGTGGCATATAAAAACTGAACTCCTAAAAACAGAAAGTAGATTGGTGGCCACCAGGGGCTGGGAGGGGTGAGGAAAATGGGGAGATGCTGGTCGAAGTGTACAAACTTCCAGCTATAAGATGAGTAAGTTCTGGGGATCTAATGTCCAGCATGGTGACTACAGTTAGTAATACTGTATTATATACTTAAAAGTTGCTAAGAGAGTAGATGTTAAATGTTCTTACTACAAAAAAAAATGGTAATTATGTGACACGATGGAAGTGTTAGGTAACACCACAGTGGCAATCATTTTGCAATATTATAAGTGTATCAAATAAACACGTTGTATACCTTAAACTAACACAATGTTCTATGTCAGCTATATGTTAATAAACCTGGAACAAACAAAGAAATATTTATTGAGCATCTAGTCTGTGTGAATTCTTGTATATTCTTAATGAAATATGTTAAATTTGAGGGTGAAGTGCTTTGGGAGCTAAAAAAAAAAATTAAAATTTACTCTGCCTTTAGGATAGAGGATTTCAAGTAAAGGCTCCAAAAAGGAGAAGACAATTGAGCTGAGCACATTTTTTAATAGAGAAATTAAAGATCATTAGAATAACAAGTGCAGCAGTGTAAAAGAGCGACAGTGTGGAGAATAGAGGAATTCCATTCTGCCAAGATCGAAGGAGGCAGCAGTGAAGGGAGAGGAGGAAAATGAGGCTGGAAAGTTAATTTGGGGTCAGATAATTTAGGCCTTGTAGCTGCTTAATGAGAGAGCTAGAAGTCAGCCACCAAGAGGTTGATATGGAATCCATGAACATAAATAATGTCTTCAAGGAAGAAAGTACATATTAAAATCGAAGTGCTAAGAGTCGAGAAAGACTAATTCACTTCCTTTCATAAATGTACTTAGGAAGGCCAGGAAGAATTGCCTACATTAACTGCTAATTTAACTGGTCTTCACCTATGACACAAAGATTATTGATGTACCATCAGTAGGTCTCAGGCTTAGTGGTTTCCCCAGCAGTGGGGATGAATCTGCACTAAATGTCAAAGCTGCCTTGTTATCACTTTTTCAAGAAGGTTGGGAGTTATTGAGTTGTAGGTTGGGGCTTAGACACAGACAAAGTTCAGAAATAGGCAAAGTTGTTTAGTTTCCACCAAATTTAGTGAGAGAGAGAGAGAGAGAGAGAGAGAGAGAGCGAGCATGTTGAGAAGAGATGGCACAAAACAAATTAACTTCCCCTTTGAACTACGAATCGGTATACATTTCAAGAAAAATGTAACCTATTTCTAATTAAAATAATTATAACTCAGCAAAATTGGATTTGGCAAGAAATTAGAACCCCAATTCCTTACAACTTCTTTTCTAAACCTAAAATCTCTTTCATTTGCAGTTAGAGTTGATGCCTTGCCAGCCCTGAACCTGCGGGGACCGAGTTTTGTTCCCGGCACTGGAGTAGCTAACTACATTCTACTACGTCTAATTCTAAGGGAGAGAAGGTTCTTTTCAGATCATTCTGAATATAAGGCAAGTACATATGAACAGTAATTTCCAAAACACAAATGCACAACTGTGAGTCAATTTCATTATTCTGAGATGGGCGTCAGAGGGAAACACAGAACATGGAAAGAGTTTACTAAAATAATAATGAACAAAGCCTTGTAAAACAGCTACTTTGGTTCTTTAGGACTGGCTGGCTGCCTAGGAGGTGACCCTGGGCAGTTTCAGAAGCAAAGAAAAAGAGATTTGAACCAAAAGATGGTGAAGGGAATGGGGAGAGAGAGGGGAAGTAGTTATGCATTTCTGAACTGAAGCTGTGAATGTTCTTCGGTGACCTAGAACTGATTGCATATATTTATGTTTAATTTTAATATGCAGGAGTGGAACAATCGCTCATAATAATATATGTGACATTTCAAATTAACGTTTATTCTCCACCGATGGTTTTTGCAATATATTGTTGTTTTCATCCACGTTAATGAATGTGACAATCCATCAGTTCTGAGAATAAAAATATTTTGGCCCATATTCATCCTTAAATGAATTTATTAAAAAGCTCTGGATATTCCCTAGATATTCATATTGGGAACAACCGATTTTAATTTGTCTTTTGACATCTTCTCAGAAGATTCATTAAGCAAGGCAGCGGCTGCAAGAATTCATACATCAAGGATTTGATGCATGACAAGTTTTTTTGAAAAAGACTTAAGTCTTTTTCAGAATTCTAGAAAACATTTACCACCAAATAACTGCAGTTCATTTGCATTGGAAAAAAATGTATGTGCATTTGAGTCAAATTTAAAACAGTGCTGAAATCTTCAACTTGCCAAGATGCAAAGTCAGGAATGCAGTCTGTACAAGAAAGAAATAAAAATAATTTACAATGTAACATTTATCATTTCAGAAAAAAAGCATATTCAATATAAAAAATATCTGTGCTGTGCAGATAGTGCTGATAATTTCCATTATTTGTTTGGTAGTAGAGAGAGAATCATGATGAATGATGGATGGGAGAGTTGCAGTTTTCAGCAAATTCATAGTTTTACTGCATCTTAGCAGATGAACTTTAAATGAGAAGTTGTGTTGCTTACTTTGAAGTTTTTAAAAATAGATTTATTACAGATAACGTTACTATGGCATATAGGTTCCACACTGCATCCAGTGTCTCTTGCGTTCAGGACATTCATTTAAGCTCTTGTTATTTCCTTTTGTTTATTTATTTATTAATTTAATTGAAATATAGTTGAATTACATTATCATGTTAATTTCAGGAGTACAGCACATCTATTCAGTTATATTATTCTTCAGATTCTCTTCCCTTATAGGTTATTACAAAATATTAAGTATAGTTCCCTGTGCTATACAGTAGGTCCTTGTTGCTTATCTGTTTTATATATAGTATTATATATATGTTAATCCCAACCTCCTAATTTATCCCTTCCCCCCCCACCCTTTCTCCTTTGGTAGCCATAAGTTTGTTTGTTTGTTTTTATTTAACTTATTTATTTATTTATTTATTTTTGGCTGCATTGGGTCTTCATTGCTGGGCGCACGCGGCCTTGCTCTAGTTGCGGAGAGTGGGGGCTACTCTTCGTTGGGGTGCGCGGGCTTCTCATTGCAGTGGCTTCTCTTGTTGCGGAGTGTGGGCTCTAGGCGTGAGGGCTTCAGTAGTTGTGGCACACGGGCTTAGTTGCTCCACTGCATGTGGGATCTTCCTGGGCCAGGGCTCGAACCTGTGTCCCCTGCATTGGCAGGCAGATTCTTAACCACTGTGCCACCAAGGGAAGTCAAGTTTGTTTTCTGTGTCTGTGAGTTTTTGTTTTGTAAATAAGTTCATTTGTAATTTTTTTTTTTTTAGATTCCACATGTAAGTAATATCATATGATATTTATCTTTCTCTGTCTGGCTTACTTCACTCTGTATGACAGACTCTAGGTCCATCCATTTGCTGCAACTGGCGTTATTTCATTCTTTTTTATGGCTGGGTAATATTCCATTGTATATATGTGCCACATCTTCTGTAGGCACTCATCTGTGGATGGACATTTAGGTTCCTTCCGTGTCTTGGCTATTGTAAATAGTGCTGTAATGAACATTGGGGTGCATGTATCTCTTTGAATTATGGTTTCCTCCGGATATATACCCAGGAGTGGGATTGCCAGGAGCATATGATAGTTCTATTTTTAGTTTTTTAAGGAACCTCCATACTGTTCTCCATAGTGGTTATACCAATTTACATTCCCACCAACAACACTGGTCATTACACTTCAGCAGGCCTAGTGTGCTGGCTATTATCTGTTTGTCCATCCAGACTCAGTCTCTACCCTTCTGCAACACGTTTTCTATGTTAGGAGGCTGATCTTTAGAGGCTTGCATTAATGATCTCTCTTGCTCTCTGCCTTCTGACTGGGCTCAGCCAGTGGAAAAGTTGGGCAGATTATCAGAAGACACAAGAATCTTGAGATTGAGATTGGGATATTTATTCCCCAGTTCCTTTCCTACAGAGTAATGTCAATGGCTATGCTCCTATACAAAAAGCCACAGCTCCTTTTCAGCATCCCTCCCCTATAGCTGCAATTCCCTAACTTTGCTCCTTCGAGCCCAGGAGTCGTGATGGCTTTCTGCTGTTGCCAAGATGCTTCCACATCCCTCTTTGGTTTCTATAGCCCTGCCCACATCTCTGTAAATAGACTCTTTATTAAACTCTCCTCCAATATCCTGTTTGAATAGGCTAAGTGTTCCCTGCTGGGACCCAATAGCCTTGAACTAAGCCAGGTCTTATGCAGTGTCAAAATACAAACCATGACTAAGCAGTGTCTTCATCTACATTCTGTGATTAGGAACTTAGTGTGATTAGACCTTATACCCAAAGCAGTGCCTCCCTGTAATCCCTCAGGTATTGGCCTGGCCACGCTGCCCTCACAGGACATGTGTCAGTCCAAATTTGGCAACTTGTTTGTTTCATGTATGGTAATTTTTAATGATTGTTAGGACTAAACAAAATACTTGCATAATTAATGAAATTGAGAAAGTTTTGTAAATATATACTGAATTTAGATGATATGAAGCTTTTATTTAGTAAGTCGGGCATCCAATCAAAATTTCTCTAAATTACTAACCTAACTTGACAAAAACATTTTCCTTTAAACCTGAATAGCTGAAGTAATTAAATCTATGATGTGATTCTAGATGGGGCTCTAGGCTGCGCTGAACTCAAAGAAACGATTTGTATGGATTTGTATGACTGTATCGGGTCTCATCTTGCAACCGTGTATTTGTCACATCAATAACAACAAAACAACATTCAAAACAGCTTGTGTGGCCGGACATAAAATATTTGTCTAATAACAGACTCTTTCTTGTGAGGACTGTAAAATTTGGTTAACATAATTTCTTCATTATGACTTATGTGTTCATAATTCAGACATTATTACATTAATTTTTCTTGATTCCTAAATTTTAGTGTTTGTTTCAACTTTTAATTCTTAAGTATGCATTTATAATTGCAATCCTTTGTCATAGGAAATAGGCAATATTATCTTATAATAGACAAGTAATATGAAAATGAATAGTAGAATGCAGATATTTAGACATACTTATAAAAAGTATTGGGCTTCCCTGGTGGCGCAGTGGTTGAGAGTCCGCCTGCCGATGCAGGGGACGTGGGTTCGTGCCCCGGTCCGGGAAGATCCCACATGCCGCGGAGCGGCTGGGCCTGTGAGCCATGGCTGCTGAGCCTGCACGTCCGGAGCATGTGCTCCGCAACAGGAGAGGCCACAACAGTGAGAGGCCCATGTACCACAAAAAAAAGAAGTATTAATTTTCATAAAAATATAAGATAAAATTTTTAGGCAAAATAACCTACAATTATTCTTTATGATAAAAGTTCATTAATATATACTTGCTTGTTTCAAGGCAGGGCATATTGTAACAACAATATAATATCTAATTTTAGTAGGCTGCTTTGGCTTATGACTGAATATAAAGTTCTTTGAGATCCTCAGAAGAACAGAGATATAAAAATGGAAATTAGTAGAAAATCTATGATGCCCTGATTGTAAAATATATAATATTCTACTTATTCATATCCAATCACACTTCCTTTTCTCCAGTCTCATCTAATACAGGTCATAGCATATTTGTGTTTACATTGTGGAGAGAGGGGAACATAACTCATGAAATCTTTCCTGTATTCTTCACTTCTTTTAACTATTGGGAATGTCAGGGCTTCGTGAAAGACACTAATGTTGACATTAATTTCTATGTATCGTGCAGACATTCTTTATAAAACCAAACATTCTGGGTCTTCTAATTTGGTAAAAATTTTATTTACTCACATCATTTATTATTGCTAAAATTTTGCAACGTTATAATAGAAATTCACACTAAATTCAAGCAGTGAGCCCTCAAAAGTATTCAAACAACTCGGATTCCAAATTCTTGTCAAGTAAAATAAGTTGGAGGGCACAGACAAAAAGGGAACAAATTAGACTTTTCCTGTGGAGATAGAACACTCAGGATGCAATGAAATCAATCAAATTCCAGCAGCCACAGAAGCCTGGCACTAATGGAAACACTTTGTGTGTGTGTGTGTGTGCTCCTGAGATTTCATTTGAAAAAGCAAAGGAGTTTAATTAAATGTGGATTGAGACTCCCAACCACCATCAAACTCATATGATACGATGATAGATGTAAGTAGCTTTCTAGCTCTAAGGCTACACACTTAATCCATCTATATTTTTCAGCTGCCAGAAATTAAATAAATAAATAAATCCTGCACTTAACATTTACTTGATGCCTTGCTTTTTTAAAGACTGAAATGGCGAGTCAGATGAAGGAAAACATAGCTAAATAGGTCATGGTTGAGAGACCCCCATCTGTTCTGGGCCCCCTGTCTTACTCTTGCTAAGAGATTGGCCAACACAGTACGCTCACGTTCATGCTCACCGTATCAGTGTAATAGAGAGTCTCTTGGGGCTATTACTTCACTGCCCATATATTTTAAATGTAAATTAGAACACCTACTGAAATGGATTGAAAAGAAAAATCATAAGATCAATTTCACAGGCCAAAGGAGAGCAAGCTCATAATATGGATATTCAAACAATAGAGCACATAAAATAGCAAGGATATTAGGCAATTGGCCCAAAAGTTACATGTTCTGGATGACCTAAAGTCCATTTGCGTATGCCGCTGTGTTGCCATTGTAGTGCTTTGTTTTTTTCCTTCAGTAGTTTTAGGGCTCTGTGGAGATTCAACCTATGCAGTTTATAAAAAGCCTTCTACCATGCACCTTCAGTTAAAAATTGCATTAGCATAACAACAAATGTTACAGGTAATCACCTCAATGTCATATACTTATTGTAATCATCATCGAACTCTGTGGATCAGAGTCCCCATGCCCTGTGGCAGGAGTTCCTGGATGTGCCTCTGGGAGGGAACAGCCAGATGCCTAATGAGAATGGCCAGCGTACATATAACATTGTTTTGCTTTGTTTTTGTTTTTCATTCCCTGTGATCACATTCCCAGTAACATCCATTTTTTAAAAATTGAGGTAGAGTTGACTTACAATATTACATTGATTTTAAGTGTACAACATAGTAATTTGATGTTTTTATAGAATATACTTCATACATGGTTATTATAAAATATTGACTGTATTTCCTGTGCTGTACATTACATCCTTATAACTTATTTATTTTATACCCAATAGTTTGTACCCCTTAAACGTTTTCACCTCTTTTGCCCCTTCCCCCACCCTTCTCCCCTCTGTTTGGTGTATCTGTGAATCTGTTTTATCTGTTCATTTGTTTTATTTTTTAGATTCTACATATATGTGAAAACATACAGTATTTGTCTGTCTTATTTCACTAAGCATAATACTCTCCAGGTCCCTTCCTATTGTCTCAAATGGCAAAATTTCATTTTTAAAGTTAGATATAAGGCATAGATTTAGTGATTCTATGCATACACTTTGGAGTTATGTGCATCTGGGTGTGAATGATTGTACCGTTTGCCCGCCTCATAGATGGGCAAGTGACTTAACACCATGAAGCCTTTCTCGTCTATAAAAGGGAATGATGGCAATGACACTTAACCCACAGGGTGGTTGTGAGGATTAAATTAAATTACACATGTAGGTAGTCTAGCCAGCTGCCCAGGGCTATAGAAGGTAGCTGATTTTATAAGTAGCTTCAATGTTGTTTTTCTTCCTGCATCTCTCATTTGCTTCCAGTCAACCCTCCACACTGTTCATTTCTCTCTCCTGCTTTCCCACATGTGTCTTTTAGTCCACAGGACCAAGGTGCTGAGTCCTCCACGTCTAGACTCAGGCCTCCATTCCAGGGTCACCTCCCATCTGTGCCCCCACGAGCTCTGCCATCCAGACCCACTGAGGTTTTCACCATCTGCACCGCTGAAGGCCTCTCCTAGATCCATGTCTTTGTGTATGTTGCTCTCTCCTTTGTGTGAACGAACTCTGGCTCACTTTCTAGGACTGTACTCAAGTGTCACCTCCTCTTCTCCACGTAGGTTTCTTTTTTCTCTGTATTCACAATGACCTTGATGGCACTGATCTCCTTGTACTGTAATTACTGCCTATGTGTTCATATCTTTCACCAGATGACACTGATCAGAGATCAGCTACAAGTATCTCTGGATTCTTGTTCTTTTCACTTTCCAGCTCTTGTCCTAATGTACTGACAGTCATACCACAGGAGTTTAATACATGTTTGTTAGAGGCCTGGGCACCTGTGACACTGAAATAGGTAACAGCCATATGCTTCTGTTAAATTCAGTGTTGTTCAGCGTGGTGACGATAAGTTAACAATCCTGTATTGCATATTTGGAGGTTGCTAAGAGAGATCTTAAATGTTCTCACCACAAGGGAAAAAATTGTGACTATGTCTGGAGATGGATGTTAACTAGACTTCTTGTGGGTGATCATTTTATAATACATACAGATATCAAGTAGTTATGTTGTACACCTGAAACTAATATAACGTTACATGCCAATTATATATCAGTAAAAAATAAAAGCAAGACAAAAACCTTGATTGCCAGCCACCTCCCAGAAAACAACAAAATTCAATGTATGTTCATGCACTATTCACGAGTAAGACAAACCCTGCCCTCTAGACATTAAATGTTTTCAAGGAGAAATGAACATGTAAACAGATATAATTGCAATATAACATACAGTGAAAAAGGCTGTAATGGGAGCTCAGGTGAGGATCACTTACTTCCACATGAAAAACTTAAAAAAAGTGTTCTGAAAGAGTGGAAACCTGGGTTTCAAAAGAACATCTCTAGAGCATTATTGTTATTGTTTATCTTTTTTTTTCAAATGTGTAAGTACAGCAAATTGCAAAAATATGATCAGTGAGGATGTCTATGAACTTAATATTCTGGTTAACATAAGCCACTATATGTACAGATTATTAGTCTTGGGTTACAATTTTAAATAATTCATATTAACATATTCTTAGCATTAAAATTAAATTGACCATAACTGCATCTTTGATAGTTCAGAAGGCACTTTAGAATGCTGCAGTGGCTCAAGGTCAGTGTGAAATACTTGCAACACATAAAGAAAATGGTTATTTGAACAGTGTTTGGATTATCTTTAAGTAAGCATTTATTGAAATATCTAGAATTTTGCCACCCAATACATAGGATTACCTAGTTGAATGTCAAAAGGCCATTTGCTGTTGTAAATAACATAATAGCATACCTACTCATATGCCCTCTTTTCCTGCATCTCCTCCACATTTAAGAAAACAACTCTATAGGACTAGATGTGTGGACATGAGGAATTTCTGCAAAATTAGAGAGATGACCATTTTGTTAATTTTTATCAAATTCTTTTAAAAGTTTTATTAAATTGACACAGAATAAGTAGATGGAAAGATTTCAGAGTAATCACTAAGGTAGTGAATAGCTGGAATAAATTTCCATTAAGAGTTGCACTTCTGTTTTCATGTAATTCTTGCTGGGTTAGCAATTCTTTGAGAACTCTTTTATATTAAATGTCATTCATATACGGAGATAATTAATTCTTAACCATTTTTTCTTAGCATTTTTTTTCTGTCTACTAAATCCATTCAGGAAGTGTTTACAATTTATCTTTCCTTGAGACTCATATTTTTTCCTAAAAATTTTAGAGAAGATTACACATGAATATTTAGTCTACAACCCCATTACTAATATCTGTAGGAATATTGAGTCAACCAGTCATGAAACATTAAGTGGAAACAGAAGGAACAGTATCTTTTTATATTTTTGGATGTATGTATTATGGATTGTACATATTTTGGTTTGGATCCATGTGTTAGCCGTATGAATTTTGGCTAAATTATGCACCAAACTGAAAGTGAGGTATATGAAAAATAAACTAAGGAAATTACAGATCATTATGAAGAGTTAATTAACATCCATAAACTTGCTTCTTTTTACTTGCCTTTTGTAAGACTGACATTGCTATGTCTTCCTTCTCTACAATAAACATGGACACCCTCCTGAGCCTACTTCAGGATTCATCAGGAATAGGGACAATATACATGATTACACAGCAAATGAAAATTTTTAGTGTCACACAAAATGGATTGATTTCACTGCATTAATGTCACTCCTTCCAAAGACAACAGTAGCCCAAGCAGAGCATGAACACAAACAAGCAGAGGGCACCAGCTTCTGCTGCTGTGTTCCTGCGGCTCCTGGCAGACGCAGGCATCTGCTGCTCTCCGATTACAGCTACAAGCTTCCAAAAGCAGCTGTGGACGGAAATAAGTTTTAATTCTGAGTGAATACAAAAAGGACTCTTCTAAAAACATTCATTTTACAGTACACAGTAGCCTGGCTAAAATAGCAGCATTCTTTTTTACTCTCATTCTTATAAAAATGAAGACAATAATTGGAAAATACACAGTAACAAGCTATTATTCTCCCTTTCTATCTTAATCTGCTTCCAGAAGAGGGAGGTGAAAGAAAGCTCTTTTTGTGTGTGTATGTTTTATTTTGTTTTTATTCAATAAGGTAAAAATACTTTGTTTTATAGGTTTTCTTTTTAATTCCCATGGCTTAAAAATCAAAATGACATAAAGGATATAAGTGGGAAATAACCACATTTTGTGTTTCTTTTGTATCCTTCAGTGTTTCTTTATATATGAAGATATATTATTTCTCCACTTTCCTGCAAAAAATTGCATACTACAAAGATTGTTCTACACCTTCCTTTTTTGCCTATATCTTGAAGATTTCTTCCGTATTAATATAAATGAATGTTTGCGCAGTATTCCATTTTATAGATATGCAACTCTTTCTGCAGTAATTACTTTTAAGGTAGAAAAATGCAAGCTGTAAGGTTCACGCATTTCTTTAAAAATAAAAGCTTTTAAATTTGATGAGAATATGTTAGACCAAAGATGAAAAAAGAGTTGAAATCCACTGCTCTAAGATCATCAATGAATGGTACAGCCACAAATCAAGGGATGATAGCTTCATGTTCATATTGCAAAATAGTATTGGTTCCATGCATAAAAAGTAAGCACACACGTACACTTTATATACCAGTATGACAGTTGCTATCTCTGAATACAAAGATCATTCAAGAACCGGCCACAAAAGCAATTATTTAAAAATTTATTGAGATTATACTTTGCTTCGTAATACTGTATTATTTTTAATGACTTGTTATGTTAATGTTTTTTTCTTTCCTTCTAAGTTAATAAACTCTCTTCTATGTCTGCTGTAAATACAAGGCAGAGCTGAGCATTTGGGGAATTTGCAAAGGAGTTTAGTCTTTGTGGCAATACATATTTTTCTGGATATTTTTAAGGCTATGTTATTTTCTTGATATTCTTTCAGATTATCTGAACCACTAGTTCTCTCTGTAGAGTAAGTAAATTAAAACCGAGGTTGTCCACATAATTCTCAAAGAGACTTGATGATATCCACCCATAAATAGAGAAATGCAAATGAGAAAAGGACTTTTGGGACTCTATCATTTTACAGGTAATTCAACCAAGTGCAGAGCAGTTAAGCAAAATTGTCTAATGTAGAGCTGGGCCAGGATTTGGTTTCAGGAATGCTGATTCTGACTGGTCCTCTGGTTCTTAAGAGTCACTGCTTTATCAGTAAAGAGTTTGAAAACAAACTCTATAAGCACTAGGGCAGATAGAAGCAGGGGGACCATTGGCAGGCTATTGCCACACTCTAAGCAAGAGATGGTGGTAGCTTGCACCAGGTTAGCTAGCAAGCTTGAGAGATGGTTGTGTTGCAGACATACTTTGAAGGTAGAGCAAATAGAACTGTCTGATGGTTTGAATATGGAGTGTGAGAAGAAGAAAGATGTCAAGAATAACTCAAATTTTGGGGCCTGAGAAGTGAGAAGGATGGAATTGTTATCACCATTGGTGAGTATGACAGTGAAAAAAAAGATGTAAGAGGAAAATTAGGTGTTGAGTTTAATTTGCTATTGTCACAACCAAGGCATGTAACAAAGCATTACCAAAACTGAATTGATTTAAAGAAGTCATATATTCTTCCTCACCTGACTGAATTGGCTGGTGTTAGCTAGTAGGAACTAAGCTTGCCTGTGTGTGGCTCTAGGCTATGGGTTAGGACACAGTTGCTCCACTGTCTCCTTGGACAAGCAGGAGAATTGAAGCATGTTCTCAGGGGGCAGAAGACTCAATTTTCCTAAAGCCTAGGCCCAGAACTTGCACATTGCCACTTCCCACCACACTCCCTTGACCAAAGCAAGTCACCCTATCAAGCTCAAAATCAAGGGGCTGTTGCTAGATGGCCAAGTGCAAGGATATGAGTCTGGAGTTCATGGGAGCAGACTGGGCTGCAGACAGAAACTGAGGCATCTCAGTGGTGAAAAACAGAAACCATTTCCACTAAGATCAGGAACAAGACAAGGTTGCCCACTCTCACCACTATTATTCAACATAGTTTTGGAAGTTTTAGCCACAGCAATCAGAGGAGAAAAGGAAATAAAAGGAACCCAAATCGGAAAAGAAGAAGTAAAGCTGTCACTGTTTGCAGATGACATGATACTACACATAGAGAATCCTAAAGATGCTACCAGAAAACTACTAGAGCTAATCAATGAATTTGATAAAGTTTCAGGATACAAAATTAATGCACAGAAATATCTAGCATTCCTATACACTAATGATGAAAAATCTGAAAGTGAAATTAAGAAAACATTCCCATTTACCATTGCAACAAAAAGAATAAAATATCTAGGAATAAACCTACCTAAGGAGACAAAAGACCTGTATGCAGAAAATTATAAGACACTGATGAAAGAAATGAAAGATGATACAAATAGATGGAGAGATATACCATGTTCTTGGATTGGAAGAATCAACATTGTGAAAATGACTCTACTACCCAAAGCAATCTACAGATTCAATGCAATCCCTATCAAACTACCACTGGCATTTTTCACAGAGCTAGAACAAAATATTTCACAATTTGTATGGAAACACAGAAGACCCCAAATAGCCAAAGCAATCTTGAGAAAGAAAAATGGAGATGGAGGAATCAGGCTCCCTGACTTCAGACTATACTACAAAGCTGCAGTAATCAAGACAATACAGTACTGGCACAAAAACAGAAATATAGATCAATGGAACAGGAGAGAAAGCCCAGAGATAAACCCACGCATATATGGACACCTTATCTTTGATAAAGGAGGCAAGAATATACAGTGGAGGAAAGACAGCCTCTTCAATAAGTGGTGCTGGGAAAACTGGACAGGTACATGTAAAAGTATGAAATTAGAACACTCCCTAAGACCATACACAAAAATAAACTCAAAATGGATTAAAGACCTAAATGTAAGGCCAGACACTATCAAAATCTTAGAGGAAAACATAGGCAAACACTCTATGACATAAATCACAGCAAGATCCTTTTTGACCCACCTCCTAGAGAAATGGAAATAAAAACAAAAATAAACAAATGGGACTAATGAAACTTAAAAGCTTTTGCACAGCAAAGGAAACCATAAAGAAGACGAAAAGACCACTCTCAGAATTGGAGAAAATATTTGCAAATGAAGCAACTGACAAAGGATTAATCTCCAAAATTTACAAGCAGCCCATGCAACTCACTATTGAAAAAACAAACAACCCAATCCAAAAATGGGCAGAAGACCTAAGTAGACATTTCTCCAAAGAATACACATAGATTGCCAAGAAACACATGAAAGAATGCTCAACATCATTAATGATTAGAGAAATGCAAATCAAAACTACAGTGAGATATCATCTCACACCAGTCAGAATGGCCATCATCAAAAAATCTAGAAACAATAAATGCTGGAGATGGTGTGGAGAAAAGGGAACCATCTTGCACTGTTGGTGGGAATTTAAATTGATACAGCCACTATGGAGAACAGTATGGAGGTTCCTTAAAAAACTAAAAATAGAACTACCATACGACCCAACAATCCCACTACTGGGCATATACCCTGAGAAGACCATAATTCAAAAAGAGTCATGTACCAAAATGTTCATTGCAGCTCTATTTACAATAGCCAGGACATGGAAGCAACCTAAGTGTCCATCAACAAATGAATGGATAAAGAAAATGTGGCACATGTATACAATGGAATATTACTCAGCCATAAAAAGAGACAAAATTGAGTTATTTGTAATGAGGTGGATGGACCTAGAGTCTGTTATACAGAGTGAAGTAAGTCAGAAAGAGAAAAACAAATACCGTATGCTAACACATATATATGGAATCTAAGAAAAAAAAATGGTCATGAAGAACTTAAGGGCACGATGGGAATAAAGACACAGAACTACTAGAGAATGGACTTGAGGATACGGGGACGGGGAAGGGTAAGTTGGGACGAAGTGAGAGAGTGGCATGAACGTATATACACTACCAAATGTAAAATAGATAGCTCGTGGGAAGCAACTGCATAGCACAGGGAGATCAGCTCGGTGCTTGGTGACCACCTAGAGGGGTGGGATAGGGTGGGTGGGAGGGAGGGAGACGCAAGAGGGAAGAGATATGGGAACATACGTATATGTATAACTGATTCACTTTGTTATAAAGCAGAAACTAACACACCATTGTAAAGCAATTATACTCCAATAAAGATGTAAAAAAAAATAAAGGAACTGAGACATCGTTAGTGTACAAATAATATTTATGTATTTTTTTTGGCCGCACCCTGCAGCTTGCAGGATCTTAGCTCCCCGACCAGGGATCAAATCCACGCCCCCTGCAGTGGAAGCGTGGAATCTTAACCACTGGACTGCCAGGGAAGACCAGTATTTAATGCTTAGAGATAGGATGAGATTAGCAACTAAGTGAGTGTGATGGAGAAGAGGTTCAAGGTCTGAATATCTTGGAACTCAAAATTTATATAGTCAAGATGAGGAGGAAGAACTCGAAACTGAGACTGAAAAGTTGCTGCAAACGAGGTCGGATGAAAGCCCGGAGGGTGTCATGTCCTGGAAGCCAAATGAAGAATGCACAGTGAGGGAGAAAAAGTGATTGACTATGTTAGATATTGCATATAAGACAAGTAAGACTGGAGTTAGAAACGCTGGGGTTGTTGGTGACATTGATGAGAACAATGAGACAAAATGCTGATTGGACTGAATTTAATAAAAAATAGGAAAAGAGATTTGTTACAATGAATAGAAACATTTTCAAGTAATTTTACTATAGAGATGAGAAAGAAAATTGGGGGATTCAACAAAGGGTAAAGTGGGACTAAGATATTTGGGGGGAAGAATAAAAGCATGTTTGTATAGTGTTAGGAATGATCCAGTAAAGAGGGAAAACTGCTGAAATCAGTGTGATACAGTGAAGTGCAGAGGGACGAATTATGGAAGCAATGACCTTGAATAAAGGAGAAGGGCTAGATGTAGTGCCACACTTGAGGGCTTGATTGTAGGAACACACAGTTTATTTATAGCAGTGGTTCTCAGCCCAGGGAAATGTTGCCCCCATCCCCACCCCAGGGAATATATGGCAATATCTGGAGATATTTTTTGATTGTCACTATTGAGGAGTGCTACTGAAATCTAGTGGGTAGAGGTTGGAGATGCTGCTAAACATCTTACAACACAGAACACAGCTTCCCCACAGTAAGTATTATCTGGCCCATCATGTCAGTAGTGCTGAGGTTAAAAAGTCCTGATTTACAGTGACAGAAGGAAACAGAGTATCCGGGCACTGATGCTTGTGGGAGGCTAGATGTGGCCATGGGAGCTTGAGAAATTCTCCTTCTCGTTGTGTGGTGGTTAATTTTACATCACCTTGGCTAGGCTATGATTGCCTGTTGTTTGTTGAAACACCATTCTAGATGTTGCTGGAAGGGTTTTTTTTTTTTTTTTTTTTTAGATGTAGTGAACATTTAAATCAGCAGACTTTGGGCTTCCCTGGTGGCACAGTGGTTGAGAGTCCACCTGCCAATGCAGGGGACACGGGTTTGTGCCCCGGGTCCGAGAAGATCCCACGTGCCGCGGAGCGGCTGGGCCCGTGAGCCATGGCCGCTGAGCCTGTGCGTCCGGAGCCTGTGCTTCGCAACGGGAGAGGCCCCAACAGTGAGAGGCCCGTGTACTGCAAAAAAAAAAAAAAAAAAAAAAAAAATCAGACTTTGAGTAAAGCAGATCCCTCTGCATGATATAGGAGAAGTCATCCTATCAGTTGAAGGCCCTAAGACTAAAGTGTCCCAAAGAAGAGACAATACTGCCTCAATACTACAATGTAGAAACCTTGCCCCAGTTTCCAGCCTGTAAAGTTTGGACTCAAGGCTGCAACATCAACTCTGATCTTAATTTCCAGCCTATAGATTTAGAAACTTCTACAAGCTCCCACAATTGCATGAGCCAATTCTTTAAAATCAGTCTCTCTCTCTCTCTCTCTCCCTCCCTCCCTCCCTCCCTCCCTCCCTCTCTCTCCCTGGAGAACCCTGAATAATACCCATTCCTCCTTTTTTTTTTTTTTCCCCAGAGAAATAAGAAGCAAAATTGTTAGGTGAAAGTGAGCGTAATAGGGAAGTATTGCAGGTTAGAATGGATAAGGGGGAAGTCATTTGATTGCTTAGCTGTTTTAAATAACAACTGGACGTTAATGGTCATACATTTGAAATGATTGCAGTCAGCATGTATGTTTGCTTTAGTGTCATCCTATGTGACCTTGGCGGGGGGACAGATGTAGATTGTTCACATGTAGCTGTGCTGGGTGGGGTAAATAGAAAGGTAGATATGATCAGTGTTGGTTTTGCTAGGGAACTGAGATGAAAAAAGGGGAAGGGAGTTGAAGATGTGGGTATGGGAGTGATTATAAAAGATCGACCACATAATTTCATCTGGATAAAAAGGGAAATCAGAACAAGGAGTTAGAGACAGTGAAAAGGTGAGTCCTTTAAGGAAATGCAGGTTCTTGTGGGGTAGAAGAATTGTGTTTTAGAGAAAGTATTCTAGAACAATAAGAGGTAGTGGAGGGAGCATGTGATGCAGGCAATGAAGATTACGAGGAGTTTGACAAAGTCTAGGATATGACAATGAGAGGGAGGCAGACAAGAGCATTTGAAAGGAGGTCAGAGTGCCAAGTGGCCTGTTTTAGGAGGATTATCTATGTGGATATTGAAATCACTAAGAATAATGAATCTATAGTATGAGAAAGAAGGTCAGGAAGCCAGGAAGTAAGATCTTCCAGGAATGAGAGAAGTGAGCTGCCAGTCCTAGCTGCCTACAACTCAGAGTGGTAGTAGGTGGTCTGATGCCATTCGATTCCAAGCCTGGAGGTTCTATGGAGGAAAGAGGGAAAATCATCTAGAAGGAGCAAGGAGGAGCAAGAGTGTCCCCACCAGAAGGCCTATACGTGTTACATTTGAAGGAGAAAAACAGCATCACTCAGAAGGGCTGAGGGAAGAGCAGTGTCTGGAAGCGTAGACAAAATTCAGTAGAACCAGAGAGCAAATAATCTTTTTCTTTTGGTTGCGCGGGGTCTTAGTTGCAGCAGGCGGGCTCCTTAGTTGTGGCAGGCAGGCTCCTTAGTTGCAGCTCGCCGGCTCCTTAGTTGTGGCATGCGAACTCTTAGTTGCGGCATGCATGTGGGATCTAGTTCCCTGACCAGGGTTCGAACCTGGGACCCCTACATTGGGAGCACGGAGTCACAACCACTGCGCCACCAAGGAAGTCCCAGAGAGCAAATAATCTTTTCTGCCAGCTCCATTTAGAAAAGTCTCAAAAGAGAATCTTAAATTGGCCCAGCTTGGGTCACATGTCCATCCCTGGCCAGTTGTGTCCAGGAGAACAAGGTATTAAAATTGGCAATACTTACCAGCACCACATTTCTTGAAAGAGTTAAATGTGAAAAACATTAAAAAGAAAGAGAAAAGAGTAAAATTAAAGCAGGCCAAAGTAACAGGACACAAAAAAGCTGCCTTTTTCAAGAAAAAATGTATAATAATATAACATAGTCTGTAGTATGGGTAACAATACATCCTTATGTTACTTGGGAGTTTGGGAACAGGAAGAAGAAAGAAGTGAGGCAACATACTAAGAATATTAAAGACCCTGAATCTAAAATCCATAAATCCTAACTGTTCCTTGAATTTATTTTTTGTTTATTTTTTTGTGGTACACGGACCTCTCACTGTTGTGGCCTCTCCCGTTGCGGAGCACAGGCTCCGGATGCGCAGGCTCAGCGGCCATGGCTCACGGGCCCAGCCGCTCCGCGGCATGTGGGATCCTCCCGGACCAGGGCACGAACCTGTGCCCCCTGCATCGGCAGGCGGACTCTCAACCCCTGCGCCACCAGGGAAGCCCCTTTGAATTTATTTTATTATTCTTTACTCATTGACACACTGCTGTACTCCCTTTTAAATCGGTAGAGTTCATCACTGTAGACATATTCTGAAAGGTGGCTCTTTTTAGATTATGGAAGTAGTAAATTCAGAGGAAGTATTTTGATAAAGTAGGCAGTTGTGGCTTATTCCAAATCTGTATCATTTAAGTGCAGCAGCAGAGAGTTGAATAGGATTGCTCAGTGGATATTATGAAAAAAATTGATTGGTCAGGTTAGGCTATTATCACCTTCCCCAAAGAACTGGAGTTCTAATCCCATTGCATGATTATTCAGCCTCCCAGTTCACCTGAATATATGCACACAGCTTTTAATGATCAGCTTCTGAATAGGAGAGGGGCAAATTGGAAGAGATAGAAAGTCAAAGTGGATGTCTATTAATGCAACTCACAGTTCGAACACCTAGAGTGAAACAGGACAGCGATGGAAAAGAAGAAAAGTTAACAAAAGATGCCAGCCCCTTGACCTGGAACAGAAATCTCGGTATTCATCACAGGCAAGGAATTATACCACAGGAATCCCTTAACATTTTTAAATGCCTTTTCAGCAGATGTCTTAAATTTGAGTCTAGTCTTGACTCTAGCTAATTAGTTAACTGGGAGCAAGCCACTCACCATTTTTGAGCCTTGATGAATAAATTTCAAAAATTGTAAACTGATGTGAAACATTAATTATTGCTTTTATCATGATATTCTACGATATATGGTTATACGATATATGCCTGTATATTATATATATATATACATACATATATATATTAGATACATACATGGTATGAGCTGGGGATATTTAATTTTATTTAGGGTCTATGCACTGCTTATTAACTGTAGCCATAGGCGACAGCCCTGACCTCTCAGAGCTCATGTTTCTCCATTTGTACCTATGCAGAGTTGTTTGGAAGGTTACACAATTTTATATAATTTCTGCCACCTATAGGTACTCAAAACAAGAAATTAGTAATGTTTTATCTTCATGTAGTTTCATATTCCTTCGCTTTAAATGTTATCAGATATTTGAAGATTTGGAGTTATCTAAATCTTCTACCCTTCGTTTTTAGCTCTAAAATGCAAAAGAGGAATGATACTATATACATTTCCACTATCGGGCTTTATATCATTATCTCTGTACTGCTAGCACTGGATGGAATAGAAAATTTGAACTTATTGGGAAAAATTGTGACTCAGAAATAGGAATGAGTCATATCAAGTACTTCTCAGAAAAGTGTGCCATGAGAATGAATGGTTACACTTCTATAGCCACAGATCACTAGGCTGGAGGCAGCGTGTTCTTGTAACAGCAGTGATTTTTCTAAGTAGATCAGGATCTTCTGTCAACTGTGAAAGAAACCATCTTTAACTCTGTTTACCATCATTTCTGGCAGAAAAATGTGGAAGGACTCCATGATCTCCTACTAGGTTCCTTTAAAAATTAAATGATACTGGCAGAAATACAGAAACTGGATTGGCAAGCAACTGCCAAGCTCATGACGGTACATTTAAATAAATGATGATACACTTAAAATAAATATATATATGATGATACATAATTCAAGTGTTTTATTCTGATGTAATTTTAATATACCATTATGTGCTCATACTTCAGTGTAATTTCCATCGCATTTTTGTGTAAATTTTTTAGCACCTTTATTGTTATATAATTGATATACCATAAAATTAACCATTTGAAATTTACAATTCAGTGGTTTTTAGTATATTTACAGAGTTGTACAAGCATCACCACAGTCTAAGTTTGAAGCATTTTTATCCACTCAAGATAAACACCATATCTGTTCGTATTCACTCTGTAATCCTTCCTTCCCCACTCCCCCAGTCCTGGTCACTCGGCTAATATTCTTTCTTTACAGATTTGTTTGTTCTGAACATTTTATGTATATGGGGTCATACAATATGTGGTCCTTTGTAACTGACTTCTTTCACTTAACATAATGTTTTCAAGGTCCATTCATATTGTAGTATGTATTGGTACTTTATTCCTTTTTGTTGTCAAATAACATCCGGGTATTTATGTATCTATTCATTAGTTAAAGAATATCTGTGCTGTTTCCACTTTTTGCTACTTTGGATGATACCACTATGAACATTTATGTACAAACTTTTGTGTGGACATATATTTTTAGTTCTTTTGGGTATATACCTAGGATAGAAATGTTGGGTTATATGGTAACTCTGTTTAACATTTTGAGGAACTGCCAAAATAATTCCAAAGTGGCTGTGCCATTTCATATTCTCATCGCAGTAAATGAGGATTCAAACTTCTCTACATCCTTGTCAACACTTGTTATTGTCTGTATCTGTGTTTATAGCCATCCTAATGGGTGTGAATTATTATCTCATATGGTTTTGAGTTGCATCAATTTTAGTAGCATCAGAGAACTGTGGAAACACCACATACTAGAGGGACTGTGGTTCAGGAGAGGAGAGAACCTTGAAAAGGTGAGCTGATTATCTGCAAGGATATTTTTTGGAGAGCATTTACAATGTTGGATGTGATGGTGTGAGAATATGCCCTTGGCCTGTGTTGAAAGCCATAGGGGCAGGGAGCTACCATGAGAACAGGAATGAAGCAGATAATAGACTGAGTCTTAATAAACTGAAACCCAAGCTTTACTCAGCTCAGTTTTAAGGTGACCAGCTCCCCTCTCTATTTGTCTAGCAGAAGAATGTGTAAAAGCTCTCAAACTCAAAAAATTTTTAATATACAATATTTTGGTTTTAAAAATATTTCTGGGTTTACTAATATAAAGAATCAGATAATATATACCAAGGGAAAGAATCAACAGACCTAAAAAGACCTATAGACGACTCAGATGTTAGAATCAGCAGACAAGGGCAAGATAACTATGATTAATATATTCAAGAAAAAGGAAAAAGTGGGAAATCGATGAAAAGATGAAAATTTGCAAGATAATTGGACTCCATAAAATGAATAAATGGAAGTATTAGGATAGAAAAATTTACACCAGATATTGAGAACTCTATGAATGAATTTAACACAAGAATATAGAAATCAAATGTCAATATACAACTGAATATTTTTCTACACTCTTGGATATTAAATCATGTTTCTAAAAAATCCATGGGTCAAAAGCAGAAATAAAACTAGAAATTAAACATTTATACTGAATACCATTGAATACATAACCCATAAACCTGTGAGATGTAGCCAATGCAGAATTTAGAAAGAAATTTACTATTTGAGTGCGTATTTTAGAAAATAAATACTAAAAAAAAACAATGATCTAAACTTGATTTCAGTAAGCTGGGAAAGAAATCTAACCTACATAATGTAGAATGAAGCATGCAAATAAGCTAAGAGCAGAAATCACTAAAATAGAGGGACTTCCCTGGCAGTCCAGTGGTTAAGACTCTGCACTTTCACTGTGGAAGGCCCATGTTCAATCCCTAGTCAGGGAACTAAGATCCCACAAGCTGCATGGTGTGGCCAAAAAAAAAAAAAAAGAAGAATTTACTAAGAAAATAAATATACAATAGAGGAAAATTAACAAAGCCACAGTTTGGTTCATTAAAAATATTAATAAAAGTGATAAACTGCTATCAAGGCAAACCAATGGGCAAAAAAGAAAATACAAGTTACCAGTATCAAGAAAGAAAAAGAAAACTTTAGCATAAAAACTAGATTCACTAAAAAGAGAATGCAGACATGCTTTGAAAGAGTTAAAGTCAATGATCTAGTCAGAGTGTAAATTGGGTCTTGTCATTTTTCTTTTCAAAAATTTTTAAAATGTTTCCCATTGTTCTGAGGATGAACAAGGGCAAGTATGATCTGCTCTTGTACATAAATTCAGCCCATCTGCTATTACTAGACCTACTCTTCTCTCTTCAAGCTGTAGCCAAACAGGCTACTGGCATCTTTCAGTTCTTTAGACATACAGAGTTCTAACCAGTGTGAAAAGTTTTCAGAAATACTGGTGCCTCTGCCTTTGACTGGGTTAGATGAAGAATCTTGAATGGTCCCCTTACTTCTGGGAAAAGTTGAGGGTGTATTTTGCTATCTTGGTTTAATGTAATATGATTTTCTGGGGTATAAAATAGTCTGTAGCATAATCTCTAAATATATTATTGCAATGAGCCCTGTAATTTATTTTTCTTGAATTATAAAACTATTATATAGTGATTTAAAATATAGTCAATAAATACATAAAAAGAGAAAAGAGAAAAAAGCCAATCCAGAAAGATTGGATCCATAATCCAGTTTTATACTATATATTTTTATATAATGTAATTTAAAGTAATTTTCTATATTATTATACTTTTTATGAGTCCATAACATTCCATCGTACGGTAATATCATAAGTAATCATTTTCTTTCTGATGAAAATTGTTTTGAGTCTTTTCTATTGTAAATAATGCTTTGATAAACATCTTTTTTCATGAAGCATTTTCTGAATTTAGGATTATTTTCTTAGACCACATTTCCTAATTGTGTAACTACTAGGTCAAAAAATATGCACAATTTTGGAGTGATTACTACATAATACCAAATTACTCTCTAAAGAGTAGTGCTACTGCCCACTTCATTAGAAGAGTATGATAGTGCCTGTTCCTATGACTGGGTTTCCTCAATTTTTAAAATATTTTCTAATTGGGTAATAGAAACCATATTTTATTTTAAATAAAAACTTCTATTTATTTTATTACAAGTACTTTCTATAGAGGTTCATAGTTGAGTTGCATTTTCTTTTGTATGTACGTTTTTATTCATTTTTCTATTGCAAGAAAATTGTCTAACTGATAACTTTTCAGACCACTTGAGATCGTGAGCAGTTAAGTTACATAGCCCACATA
This sequence comes from Stenella coeruleoalba, assembly GCF_951394435.1. Classification (NCBI taxonomy): domain Eukaryota; kingdom Metazoa; phylum Chordata; class Mammalia; order Artiodactyla; family Delphinidae; genus Stenella; species Stenella coeruleoalba. The sequence continues at coordinate 21,408,156 of NC_137167.1, forward strand.
CATAGAACAGAAAATAATGAATAAAATGCCTTTTAGAAGAGAAGGGGGTATTAGTTTTCAATGAAAAGTACTTGAATTGACTTCCAAAATATTCATCAAGTAGTTTATAGAAACTAACAATTCCTTAATTTGCTTTTCTTTACCCTCCTCATAAAGCACTCACTGTATTAGGCATAGTTAAAAGCGCAAAGTTCCTAAGGCATGTCTGCGATGTACTGGGGAGAGGTTGCTGATAAAATGGTTAATTAGCAGCTTATCAAGATATCCATGTCACTGTGTACTGTCAAATGCCCATGGGCCAAATGTAAATTATTCATAAATTAACATAGGAAAAGCAAAAGCTAGGTCAGCAAGTTGAAGGTCTTACCTACCTGTCATACTAAAATGCTAATCAACCCATGATTATTAAAGATGCATATAAATAAAAATAATCTCTTCTGAACAAAAAAATGTACATTATAATGTACCTTAATTAGCTTAATGAAACTTCCAAATTAAATTTATAAAATTGTTAAAGATCACTCACAATTCCTCTTTGATAAATCTAAAATTTTTCTAGTGAAACCTACACAATGCAGCTTAAATAAAAAGAATTTCAGTTAGTTATGAAAAACACTACAGGGAAAACCAAGAAAAACAAGGATCATTGTCCTACATCTCTAATTCCTATGAACTTTTTCTAAATTCTCTTCCATTAGTATCATTTCTAAACACTACTTGCAATATTCAAAAAATTCATGTCAGACACATAGAATGCCATAAATGGCATTGGGGAAATCTCACAGAATTTATTTTCCACCAGTAACAAAGAGAAAAAAGACATTGTTCTGATTCATAAATGCTAACTTATACCTGCTTGGCAAACAACAGTACACCTGTACAACAATACAGATATCTGTCACTCTCAGATACTTTCATTTTTCATTAAGAATTAATTTTATTCCCATATGAGAAAAAATAATATTGGCGTGCAGTAGCTGCATTTTAGATTTTCTACTGTAGTAAACAGTTTATTATTAAGTATGTCAGATCATTTCAAATTAGTCAGTGTCCATCGTGTCCTGTACTGTACTGTTTCTAGCACTTACTAGCGACTAACATTATCACAACAAAAACAGCCCAAGTGCTGCTCTCCATGACATTGCAGTACTGGATATGTTGCTGATGGAACTGGGCTATTAGTTCATTAAGCATTCTGTTAACAGCTTACTGTGCACTCAGCTCTGCTCCAAGAAACTGACCAAAGTATTTAGGAGAGTATAAAAGATACTCAAATGGGTCCAAATCAAGAACTAACAAAAAATAGTGTGTTTTACTTATGGAGCATTTTTCACATGATCTATCCAGTGTGGAATTCTTTGATTTATTATCTATAAATTTGCTTTAGCCCTTACAACAATCTGGAAGAAAGTTATTTTTATGAAAATCACTTTATAGGTGAGGAAACTGGGGCTTTGAGGGGTCGATAATGTCACCAAGATCTTATAACTAGTAGTAAGTGTTGCTGAACCAGCTTTCTGGTCCCACAGCCTATAGTTTTTGCCATCGTGCTACATCTATAGTGTTCAAGAGCATGGTCTTCTTCAAGGTGAGGCCGTTGACTTCAGTGCCGCTTTACTCTGACAGCAAGATTCAACATGTTGTGTAAACTGCTCTCTCTATAAAGGAGTAAAAAAATAACCTGATCTCTTCCAGTAGCTTCCTGACTCCTGTTTCTGATCTACAAAGCAGTAGGAATCTTTCCACTCCTGCTTTGCACTCTGATTAATATTTCATTTCATTTCTATTGCAGTGAACCAGACAGTCAACTTTGGTCTGGTGCCCATCAGAGAAAGAGGGAGATGGTTTGTGTTAAAATTTTTGAATAATAATCTTAATGGGGGCTTCCCTGGTGGCGCAGTGGTTGAGAGTCCGCCTGCCGATGCAGGGGACACGAGTTCGTGTCCTGGTCTGGGAAGATCCCACATGCCGCGGAGCGGCTGGGCCCGTGAGCCATGGCTGCTGAGCCTGCGCGTCCGGAGCCTGTGCTCCGCAACGGGAGAGGCCACAACAGTGAGAGGCCTGCGTACCGCGAAAAAATAAATAAATAAATAATCTTAATGGAATGCAGAATAAAGGATCAAAACAGTGGGAACATGAAACCCTACGGAACAGCATCAGTATAACACTTCCACACATAGCAGACACTCAGCGTTGAAAAATTTCAATAACCTGTTGATGGAATTGTATTTCTAAGGGAACAAGTCTGCGCTTCCGAGTTTTAATGAGCATTCACAATGTTAAAACAATTTGCTTATTCCTCTTTAATTTATTCGTATTGAATAGAACTTATTCAACCAGTAGGAAATGTGCTCAGTCTTGTGACAGCTAAGACATAGAGGTGTTTGTGAACACTTTTGGAAAAGAAAGGTTCTGTCGATTAAAAGCAGAAGAGAAAGAAATCAGGGGTTTTGAGGATAGCAAATAACAAAGTAACCAAATCTGATAACCAAGAAATGAGACAGAAAGGGGGCTTTGAGAGAAATCAAGTGAACTTGATGATGCCCTTCTTGTCTCCTTGTTCAAATTCCCCTTTTTACCCTCAAATTCACAGAACTTTTGTGGAGGCCTTGGTTATCTCCAGTGTTTGGGATGGGGCTTGAGGCAATCTCATGTAGATTCCAGGGGCTGGGAAATGTCAGCTGATATTAGGAATACACAAGCACAACCAGAAGTGTGTAGCCTGCGTGTTAGGAGGTTACCTGGCAGAAGGGGGTGGGAAGAGAAGAGAATGATCACTTTCATTTATGATACATTTCAGTCCATACGGAGATGCCTTGCCTGCTGTTCAGGTGATTCACTGATCTGTCCCATCCATCTACCTCTCTGGGTCATAGATTCACAGTGTTTTATGGTTACCGGGTCTGCTGGACTCCAAACACAAGCCTCTTTTATGGATGAAAGGCAAATTTATAGACAAAAGGACAAATAGGATGCTTGGAGATAGCATCTTTTGGCCTTTATAATCTTTCTGGAAAATTCAAGTCTATAAAAACACTTCCATAATGTACGAACAATCCAGAACCAACAACATTACATCCAGTTGTTACAGGGCTCACGTAATAACACTGTGGCACCTCCAGTCCAGTAAAAGTGTTTGGACCTGTCAGCGCCCCCACTAGCTTTTGTTTTAAAAAATATTCAGCCAGTGTTTGTGGGAAAACACAACACAAAATGTCAGCAAATGGGTATCTTCGGTAGTTTTGTTTTCTCCCTGATGATTTCTAAAGATGGCCTGTACCTTTACACGTGGTTTATGGGTCCATAAAAGAATTTTCTTTCTTCTTTTGCTAATTTTAAGGAATGTAATTTCTTTAAAGTACAATATTTATCATAAAAGATCGAATAAGGAAATTCGATGGAGAAGGCAAAATATCCAACCTGTAGAAACATACTAAATAGTTCAGGAAAGTACATTTTGCAAAATTAATTGAACAATCTGCGGACAGGTTCCAGATGGTCAATCCTCCCTCTGCTCGAAGGCAGTGAGAAAGGCATGTGGGGGAAGGACTGTGACAAAAAACTTGAGGACGATAGTGCCTGTGGCTATTCGGTCATTAGTGAGAGTCTTTCCCTTGGCAAAATGGACAAGTACCATCGATTTTTATGAAATTTGAGACAGTTGCCAGAATTTAAGAAATTGCAACATTAAAAGAAAAGTTGGCTAAAGACTCTTACACTCATCAGGTGGGGAGTGATCATGGTCTAGAACGTGACATTTGTTCCTTAAATCCTACAACCAAGGGAGTTTTTGTAACAGAGTAAAAGTAACACATGGTGTCCTTATGTTAACAGCATTCAACTAGAGTCCTGAGAAACACCCTTGGTAACGAACATTTTGACCTTTGCAAATAATTCTCACTGTAATCATTTTGTGTATGAGCTCTGAAACCACAGAGCAGAGTTGCAATTCTGGCTCCACTCCTCAGTAATTGAGTGACTCTGGGCGTCAGTTAACCTCTTTGTGCCTCTGTTAATTCACCGATAGTGAGGATAATTATAGTATCTAACTCATCTATATGTGCAGGGATAATAATAGTATCTTCCTCATAGAGTTGTTCTGAGACTTAAGATGATGTGTGAAGCATTTCGAACAGTAGATACTTAGCAAGGCCTCAATCATATTAGCTATTAATATCTTTCTGAAATCCCAAATTTACAAACAAGCAAGCCAAAGTTCAGAGAAGCTATATGCTTCAAATGATGGCTCCAGGAAGTGACAGGGCAGTGAATAAGAACCAGATCTACCTGATTACAAACACTTATTCTTTTCTACATCATCATATCTTAGGTCTGCATATAGGTCCAAATAAAAGAAGCAAAACAAGCAGGCCCTTGGTTAGGTTAGGTGAATGAGAAGGGGGAAAGGAGGGCTGATTATGGTACAAGGGTGAGTTTATGACTCAGCAGTAAGGTTGTTTGAGCTGATGACTTGATCTGGGATATAAGTGTCAGAATGACTTAAAATGACATAAGAGTGGTTACATTTTGAAGCTATCCAAAATTTCATCTCACCTGGGTTGTGTGATATAGGATTGTAAACGAATCTCTTAATATTCTGTCATATTTTTGTCATTTGTAAATTCGAAAGAACAGATCAAAATCATCTTTTAGCCCCCTTTCACATTTAAATCTTTGACTCAGTTATATACGATTAGCGTTAGCTTTTTGTCTGATCTAAACTTCTTTCACGTTTTAAATGAATCCTTGCTACCTTATTCATGAACATTTATTGAGTCCTTACTAAGCATATAAACTATGACGATTATTATAAAAGTTAAAGAGATAAATTAGTGTTAATCCAGCTCTGAAGAATGTCACATTCTAGTAGGAAGGGCAAAGCATATGCACAAGACGTTCAATATAAGGTAGAAAGCAATTATTTCTCTTTTGAACATATAAGTGAAATGCTACTGAAATTCAAACCTTGAAAGATGTGGGCTCGGAGCAGGGTCTAAAGTTGGAATGTGCAGACATAGAGGAGAAGAGAGATATTTTGAACAAGTTTAGAGAACATGAACTGCATGAACCAAACAGCTTTGCTGGAGTGTAGGGGGGTGTGCATGGAGAAATAGAAAATGAGGCACGACCTCTTTATAATAGGGACTGGGTCCGTGGGGTCAGGGTAAGTACTTGAGAGTAACCTGGGGAGAGCAGGTGGCCATTGCAAGTTTTAAGCAGAGGATGACCAGATTAGAGCTATCTTTTTAGGAGAAGAATCTGACAGCAGATGATATGGCAGGGGAAAAGGAACTGAAGGAAGGTCAGCCAGGAAGGAATTGCCATTAATTTTTTTTTTTTTTTTTTTTTGCGGTATGCGGGCCTCTCACTGTTGTGGCCTCTCCCGTTGCGGAGCACAGGCTCGGGACGCGCAGGCTCAGCGGCCATGGCTCACGGGCCCAGCCGCTCCGCGGCATGTGGGATCCTCCCAGACCGGGGCACGAACCCGTGTCCCCTGCATCGGCAGGCGGACTCTCAACCACTGTGCCACCAGGGAAGCCCCATAATTCTTAATCTATATCACTGAATGGACAAATATGTGTCTTTGATTGGTGGACCTGGTTTAGCCCTTTACCAGCCCATTAATATACTAATTGAATGAGTAAATAATGCTTTAAGATTAGAAAAAAATGAAACAGTGCTCTGCTGACCCAAAATAAAACTCAATAGACTTGAGCTGACAAGGATTAAGGTAATCCTAACAAAAGTATAATAGCATTATAGAAAGCAGATTAAAGAACAGGAGTGTTTTTGTTCACATGACCAAAAATACCATCTAATCCATTAAAATGTCCATGTTATTTGCAGAATGGACCTGTTTAATATTTTATTTTTACTCATTTCCATCCATGCAATCAAAACTCCAATATATTTCACATCCAAGCTTGTGCTGTGAAATATGATAATCTGTTCAATCAATATTATAATAACACAGCCTCAAAAAATTTACACATAATCTTTCAGAGTTTCCTCCACAATCGATTTGTTGTATAATAGGTTGGTGGGTCCATTTACAACATTTCTCCCCTGCTTCAGTTCAGTTTGGGGAGTGTGTATAGAGGGCCCAAATTAAATAAAACTAGATGAGGTGAGTCATTTAAGCGCTACTGAGCACGAGTCTTTATTGGTGGCTATATAGGAGCCTGGTAAATATAAGGACTGTATTTAACAGGTCTCTTCTCCTTAAGCAGTTTATCTGACACTATTAAACATGAGTAAAGCATATTTTTTCTACTCATCCCAGGACTCTTGGTAAATGAGAACTTGCAAGCAAAACCAGAGCTTACAAAATTATCAGCTCTTATATAGTTGATTGATATTGCAATTTAAAAATCTGCCTAAATGTCTTTGTAGTTTCCATATCTTTTGTTATGTGACCAACTTTCTTGGAAAGAGGGAGAGATAGGTTCCGCAGACTCTCTCTTAGAACCAAAGAGACCTTACCTCTCTTAGAGAAATGCCTCTCCCATTCCATTTTTACCTGCTTTTTTATCGTGAGTCACAGCCCAGGCAAAGAATGTGAAGATTACCTGAGTGGTTGCTATGGAATGTCTTATACAGCTCACTGTCTAGGAGTAAATGCTTCTGGTGTTGAGCAGCTTGCCCATTTTGCTTCTCCACAGCCATTTAAATGCATTTGGGGAGGCCCTCTTATCTGGTTCAACTAAGTCTTCTTGCAGACTGGTTATTTGAAAAAGTTAGCAAATGGGAGTCATAAAATATGATCTTATATACTTTGATATTTTATCCATTTATCTGTTTATTTGGTTTTTAATTTATTATCTATTTAATTTTCACAGATTGGGGAAACAATTTCTTTTTTCTTCATAAATCACAGTCATAATGCATCTTTGTAATTTTAGAATTATGGTTTCTTTAGCATGAATTAGAGCTTAATGACAATTACACAGCAATATGGATGCTGAATTCTAATGAACTTTCTCCTCCATGCCAGTCTACTTCAGTTGTCTCACTCATGTACAATCAACAGCATATTTTAGTGGTTTGAAAGTTCAAAAGCCTTTAAGTGAATTTTTATTAGTTTTTATAGAAATAGCAACTCTTCCCTTTTGCACTCAAATTTTACCACTTATTTATTAAGCAGCTAATTAAAATATCTAATTATAATAATAAGTAAGCCTGGCATAAATAAATTTAGGAAAAATATGAGTAGCACTTGCTAAACATAGAACTTAACTAATTGGAGCAGAATTGCACCATGAGGGACTCCCCTGGCGGTCCAGTGGTTAGGACTCCAAGCTTCCACTGCAGGGGGCACGGGTTTGATCCCTGGTTGGGGAACTAAGATCCCGCATGCCCCACAGTGCAGCCAAAAAAATGAAATAAATAAAATAAAATACATTAAAAAAAAGAATTTCACCATGATAGTGGAGTATAACGACCAGCCACACGATTTCAGTGGGTTATGGCAGGGGTGTTTAACAGAATAAATAAAGAACGTTAATTAACTGTTGCGTTAGTTAAGTAAAGGTTGATTTCATAAGGTATTCCTCCCTAGAGTTGTCAACCCTTGGGCATCTTTGCTGACAAAGATTTGAATCTCTAAGGTAGTTGCTTACTTCAAGAACATATAATATATATGAGGTATCTTGACCCTGTGTAATTCCCCCAAATAAAGTTTCTTTCACCTTTTAATAATTGGTAGATTTCATAACAAACCAAATTGTAGCTGAGAACTACTAATTATTATTAGACACTTGAAACTTAGCAGATACTCTGCTCAGTGTTTGTTTGTTTATTTATTTATTTCCTTCCTTCCTTGGGGCTGCATTGAGTTTTCGTTGCTGTGCGCGAGCTTTCTCTAGTTGCGGTGAGCGGGGGCTACTCTTCATCGGGGTGTGCGGGCTTCTCATTGCGGTGGCTTCTCTTGTTGCGGAGCACGGGCTCTAGGCACGTGGGCTTCAGTAGTTGTGGCTCATGGGCTCAGCAGTTGTGGCTCGCAGGCTCTAGAGCGCAGGCTCAGTAGTTGTGGCGCACGGGCTTAGTTGCTCCACGGCATGTGAGATCTTCCCAGACAAGGGCTAGAACCCATGTCTCCTGCATTGGCAGGCGTATTCTTAACCACTGTGCCACCAGGGAAGTCCCTGCTCAGTGTTTTTAATCAGTTATTTTATTTAATCTTTTTAACAACTCTATGAATTTAATACTAGTATTATCAGCATTAGCAGATGAAGAAACTGAAGCTCAAAAATGTAAAGGTACTTATCAAGAGTCTCGCAGATAATAGGCAAGTGCTACAGATTAAAATTCACATTCCTATGACCATGAAGCCGAAGCTTTTTTTTTTTTGCGGTACGCGGGCCTCTCACTGTTGTGGCCTCTGCCGTTGCGGAGCACAGGCCTCGACGCGCAGGCTCAGCGGCCATGGCTCACAGGCCCAGCCGCTCCGCGGCATGTGGGACCTTCCCGGACCGGGGCACGAACCCGTGTCTCCTGCATCGGCAGGCGAACTCAACCACTGCGCCACCAGGGAAGCCCGAAGCCGAAGCTTTTAACCATTATACCATTGTTTACTATTGTCCCATTTGTTTATTCAGTTTTTTAAAAATCTGCGTTTGGGGATCCTTTTAATGGATTTCTCAGCAATTAGGTTCTCAACCTTCTTTTTTTTTTTTAATTTGGCCACACCATGGGTCTTGCGGGATTTTAGGTCCCCGACCAGGGATGAACCCGGGCCACGCAGTGAGTGTGCAGAGTCCTCACCACTGCACTGCCAGGGGAGCCTCTAGGTTTCTCAACCTCAGTTGCTTTGCTTAGTCTTTCTGTGAAGATATTAACCTTTAACTTCTGTGTCCAGTGTTAGTACTAATTTCTAAATTTAAATGATCAAAATTCACTCAGTTTTCATGGCAGTATTTTCACATCTTACTTATTTTTTAAGGATCCGAAGGTTCTTGAATTCCTGTTCTTTCTTTTTCCCCCTCTCCCTCCCATCCTTCCTTTCTTCATAAAAATGGTTCACGTGATGATGTTCATTAGTGTCCTAACTGGTCTCTCCTGCTTCCAGCCTATGTCCCAACAGTCTATCCAGAGCACAGTAGTCAGAGTAATTTTGCTAAAACAGAAGTCTGACCATATCACTGCTCTGCTCTGACCTTCCAGTGGCTTCCTGACTCAGCTGGGATGTAAATCAAAGTCTCTAAAAACACCTGCGGCCTTAAGGGATTGGCTCCGTGTCTGCACCTTCCTGACCTCACCTTCTACTCCTCCGTCCAGCCACCATCCTCCTTGCTCCTGTTGCACACGTCTGGCACACTTCTGCTGCTGGGTTTCTGCATCTGCTGATCCCCTTCCTGGAACCCACTTCTCCCACATGTCTACTCTCTCACTACATTCATTTTTGGTCCAAATGTTATCCTTTCATTGGGATCTTGGTTGCCCACTCTAAGTAATATTATATACCCCAGCATCTTCTGTTCCCCTTTCCCACTCACTATACTTTTCTCCATAATACTCATCACCTTCTGATAGTGTGTTTTTTTACTCATTTGTGTTGCTTGTGATGTTTAGGTCTATCTGAGCAAAATGTCTCTTTGTTCCACAGCTGCATGCTCAGAGCCTAGACCAGTGCTCAGCATAGAGTAAGGCTCTACATTGTGTTGGATGAATGACTATAAGAATAAATTATGATTTTAATAAGCATATTTTATCAGATCATAATGTATGTGGGTAGGAACCTGAACATGTTTAAAAGCATTTGTGAAACTGTAGGCAGTTTAAAGATCAGATATTTAGGCAACATTTATCATAAGATACAATAGTATTTTACTTTGACAATTCAAAATTGTTATTTAATCATAGGAAAGATTTTAAAATGCTGATATTTTGTCACCTAGTGATAGTATAAAGGAAAATATGTCTGTATAGCATACATATAAATGACATATATTTTATATATATATATATAGACACACACACACACATATATGCATACACACAGAGTCACTGCTCCATATTAGAATCTTAGGAAATATATTCTCGGGTTATATTCAGCAGAAAACATCACAGTATTCTGTCTTGTAGTAGCTTTATAATCTGCCAAACCAACTTCACCTAGGTCTGTTACAATTAAGGGACAATGAACAGGTATAAATGGACTGTATCAAGGAGTTCTTCAACTTAAAAGCTTGACTAGGAGGGAATTACATCAACCTGTTCTTAAGGTCGTGAGAGTCTTAAAAGAGTTCAGGTTGACTGAATTACACAGGTGAAGGAAACATTTTCAAATCATGCTTGCTATATGAGTTTCCCTGGGAATTGCCTAGACCAAAAATAAATAACCAGCCTTACCTTAGTTCAGAACAATGTCACATGCTTGCTAGGTTAGCAGACATGGAAAAATTATACCCACTGTGGCTGTTTAGAAGAAATATTCTGGTTTTCTCTTCTGTATTTTTGCCATAATAACTCCTACTCATTTGGTGAGACAGATGTATCAAATGTAATTTTAAGATCAATATTAAAGGGGAGGCATTTTCACTCACAGAACAATCCAACTGTGTCCACATCTGTCTTAGTAATACAAGGGTTTGAATTAGAAAATCTGTATGTTTCTTTCCAATTCTATTGTGGTGTGATTCTAAGAAATCTCAAAATTCACAATTTGTCTAATATCTTAAGTTTTTTTGAGGCCCAGACCATGTCCTCTACCTGTAGCCACACTATAGCCCTGGTCATAATTTTCCGTGAACTTTAGTTGCTCTATAATGTGATCTTTAGAAAACTACTAAACTAGTAGATCATATCAGCTATGTCACATTCCTAGTTTACTAACTATATTCGGTAACCTGACCAGAAAAACACCTTAAAAATCACTTCTCCAGGGCTTCCCTGGTGGCACAGTGGTTGAGAGTCCGCCTGCCGATGCAGGGGACGCGGGTTCGTGTCCCGGTCAGGGAAGATCCCACATGCTGCGGAGCGGCTGGGCCTGTGAGCCATGGCCGCTGAGCCTGCGCATCCGGAGCCTGTGCTCCACAACAGGGGAGGCCACAACAGTGAGAGGCCCGCGTACCGCAAAAAAAAAAAAAAAAAAAAAAAAAAAAAAAAAAAAATCATTTCTCCACAAAAGAAAAGTGCATTTGGTTGAAAACTCCACTTTTTGCATGTTCAATTCTGAGTCGCTTCTGGATAAGCAGATAAAATGTGTCTCATTTTTTTTCTTCCAGTTTTATTGAGATATAATTGACATATAGAACTGTATAAGTTTAAGGTGGACAGCATAATGATTTCACTTATACACATCATGAAATGAATACCACAAGTTTAGTGAATATCCAACACCTCATATAGGTAAAAATTAAAGACATAGAAAAAAATAAATTTTTGTCTGATAAAAACTCTTAGGATTTATTCTCTTAAAAATTTTCATATATAACATACTGTAGAGCTAATTATATTTACATGTTGTACATTACATCCCTAGTACTTATTTATCTTATAAGTGGAAGTTTGTACCTTTTGACAGCCTTCATCCAGTAGGCAGAAAAAACAACAATGTCTGTTTAATCGTGTAAGGGAGAGAGTCTGCCTCACTCAAGTTTTCAGTAAGTGGTAATATAGAAAGATTTTATTGAATTGAGCATGTTTCAATTAGTTTGTGTCAGCTTCTAAAGCTTTATGAACAATTATTGGAGAAAAAGTCTTGAAAATGGGTCAACAAATTTAGTGGGTTTTTTTGAAAGATGTTATAGATTTTTTAAAATGAGGCTTACTGCATCACTGGATCTGTTTCTGTTCTTGGATTTAGGCCCATGTAGGGCAGCCCTAAGTGCTCTTAGAGGGGAAATCAGCTTGAGTGCTTTCTACACCGCTCTTTATTAGCCATGCTGAACCAGTTATTTTCCTGCCTACCATTCCCTACACCCATATCTGGCTCCTTACCAAGTAAATACATTAGGGACAAAGAATTTCAGGCAACTCTTAACTAGTCATCTTTTATAAATCTCAGTTATACAAAGTTGAGTCGGGGGTGGGGTGGAAAAATGAGTGTTTCTCTTTCTAAGCATCACCCTACAAAGCACAGCGCTTTAAAGTTTAGGTGCTTAGATGTTGCCCTTGGCATTCTCTAGCTTTCGTACAGACCTCCTTTCTCTTCTTCCTCACCATCACCTTTTTCTCCTCAGTTCTTTCTTTGAAATCCCAGTTTTCCCCCATGCACCAGATGCATTATTCCATTTCTCAGCATTCTTGGAATCAAAACTCCACCCTTAGATTGTGTAAGCTGTTGCTTCTTCTATCACTGATTATAAGACAAAATTATTCTACCTTTTCATTCTACGTTCTCCTTCTACCTGTAAGTGGTTTCTTTTCTGAGTGTGGAAGGGACGGGAGTGAACTTCTAGTACCCTCAGTCTCAACTTGGAATTCATTCAAATTTAATTTCCACTCATCACACCCTTCACGATACAGCTAAAGATTCACCTCGTCTAAAAAGCATTCTTCACTGATCCCTCTCCAATTACTTTAGATTTTATTAGCCCATCTCTGAATTATTTGTTCATATTTTTAATAGTTTACATACAAATTTTGTATTTCCCCATGCATAAGATTAAATCAAGGAAAGAGACTTTGTTCTCTCATTTAGAAATTTACATTTAGAATCATAGAGTATTAGACCCGCAATTCACCTTAGAGATCATCCAGTTCAATGGCCTCATTGTAATGATGAGTAAATGGAATTATTTTATAGCCTCCCATTAACATATAACACAATGTACACAGTAAATATGCAACAAGCGCTTGTTGAATAAATGAAGCTCAGCTGCTCATTTAACTGCTCTCATTACCTTTATATGGTTGGGGGCATTTATTCGCTTCTATGTGAAACAGTGGTAAATGCTAAACAAATGGAATTTAAGTGAAGCAATCACAATAGGAGACAGATAACATTGAAGCAGGCGACTCTATTAAAGCTATAATCATGGCTGAGTGGTTGGGATTGGTGTGACATGCCGGTAATAAGATGACTCATAAAGAGGGAATTTCTAGTGGGGAGTGTGTGTTGCAAGGAACCTTCCAATCCTCGGCACATTAGTAAAGACTGATTTAATTGAAAGAGTACGATTTTAAAAGTTGAATGGTAGTCCTGAAGCATGCAGGAAGATGAAGTATTCATTCATTGTCTTGTATGCTCTGTTGTTAATTGGTAAAGTGGAGGACCAATTCTCTAGAGAGCATGTATTATGAATTATATTTACATTCCTAATTAGTTCTATTCTTTCCTATAACATGATTCTTCCAGGACAGTTCTTCTAATTGTTGAATCTTTACCATGCATTTATGGTTGTTAGAGAAACCATCCTTATTTCAAGTTCTGTGTCTGATGTTGGAAGCATTTAATTTAAGTATCTAAGTTAAAAATGCAGTTAATTGGTCTCTGGCTTAAGAGAGAAGATGCTTTAAGCCATGCTCAAGAGATGGGAATGATTGCCTAAATCTTTTTAATCATTTTCTTTCCTGGGAGAGGTAAACTTTAAAGTTCAAAAAAGAGAAGAAAGGCAGAATCAAAGTAGAAAGCTGTTTCAGACAAAGGGGAATGAGTATATATAGTTAATATGTCTGCATTAGAGAATTAATGACTGAGTAAATACAAATATCTAAGAAATGAGATAGCCAGAACATTTGGGATGCAAAGTAAATGCTATACACTATAGAAATACAATTTTTTAAAACTATAATACACATTCATGAAAAAATTCAAACACTGTGTAAAGGTGTTTAGAAGAAAGTAAAAGTCTCATTTCCCACATTTCATTTGAACTTCTCAGAAACATTTGTTATCAGTGTCTGTCGTTTCCTTTTCAAAACTTCCCAAAGATACCTCCATCTCTGTTTCCATATCTATCTACCGACCATCCTACTTACCTACCTTCCTACCTGTCTATCCATCTTTTAATTTATCTATCGCTATAGATATCAATCTATCTTTATGTTACTCTGTCTATGGGTACATACAGTTTTAACATAAGTGAAATTATTACACATTTCTCTCTGCAACTTTCCTTTTTGTTTTAAAAGCAATATACCTTGATAACTTTTCAAATTAGCAATCATATTTTATCTCCCATTTTTTTCATTGCAAAATATTCCATTATATGAGTGTACAATTTTGAAAATTTAATCACCTCCTTATTTATAGACTTATAGATTACTTTGTCTGGGAGGAAGTTCTTTGCCTCCACCCTTCTAGGTTCTTCTGGCTGGTCTAAAAATTAAATTGACATGAGCTAGATTAGCAGGAAAAAAATCCATTACCAGCTGTTCTCTGGGACCCCTTAACTGTGCTTTAGGAAAGGAGAAACGTCAATATTGTGAAATTAGAATATTTAAACTGGATTTTTGTTTTTTCTTGAAGGCGGTGTCATGGGCTACTTCCGTTGTACGGCTGGTGCTAAGTACAGTGACCAATTCTCTCTTTAAAAAGAAAAAAATCACACAAAAGTTCAATAACCTGTATACATGGGAGAGACCCAGGACAACTGAGTAACTTGCAAAAACGGCCAAAACCCTCACCTTAAATATGACCTTTAGCTAAAGACAAAAGAGGATGTTGGGGGTAGTGGTTTGGGACTTCAAGGAGGAGGAAGGCAATTGACATGAAGACAGAAAAGCGAATGTTTGGTGAATAAATGTTTTCTGGGACAGGAAGAAACAGTGGGACCCAGAGAGGAATTTTAACAAACAGACTTTGCTAGGTTCCTCCCCGTCTACACACCTGGTTCGTACTATAGTTACCTGCGATCGTAGTTCTCTTCCTGGGACAAATCCTCTAGCTACATTCTTTAGGCAACGAAGGGGTAGGTCACAGTTTCTTGTTGAGTCTTTTGGGCATTGACTGTTTTCAGCTCAAAACGATCCGCATGCCAAAGAGATATTTTGGAGTGACAAGTTTTCCTCCCCTGGAACTTCACGGTTTCTTGCAATGAACCTCCCTGGGCATATAGCTGTGATAAATTCAAAGCATTTTAAAGGCTCCTAAGAGGAGAAGTGAGCCAAGTTTTCGAGAAGGTTATATAGTTAGAGGAGAAATGAGGAAAAATGGTTTTAACCAGATGGAATATTGAATGCAATCAGTGTCAGAGCTGCACTAAGTAGTAATATATACATGTGAAAATTCTCATCCATTTAAACTATTTTTAGTTAAAGCCAAGAAAGTTAGAGAAATTTTCCATAGTTTAGAATCCACCTAACACTAATTATGTAACCCAATTCATCATTCTGAATATTACTAGTTTTTATGTTTAAGTTCAAATGAAAGGCACTCATATAGAATAGAAGTAGCATTTTTGTCTTGGCAACACTTTTCTTTTTTTAAAATCAGAGTCAGTGGTGAGTCTGTCCAGGAACTAAACTTTGTGCTAAATTTATTCTCTACTTAATTGTTTGTCAGAGCTTCTGAAACTACCAACGATTCTTTTCCTCAAGCTTTATAATTCCTGCAGACTTTAGGACAGAAAAATAATTCTAGGTTGGGAAAGCTAATTTATGATACTATCAAATCCATTTATAGTCCACTCCAGACCTGTAAGCTAGGATAAAGCTAATGATCTCTCTCACAAATGGTTAAACTGTTGTAATATTTGCAGAAAAACTTCATATTAGAATGTTTAACAGTGAATTTCATCTATTTAAGTGAAAAATTATGAGGGTCAAAATGGGGAGACAGATAAAATCTTTTTTTTTTTTTTTGATCTTTAAAGAAATTCTGAAAAATCTTTTAATCTTGTGAGGGTGCTACCCTTGCAGTAGGCACTTGGTACTGAGGGGTCTCTCTGTGGTTATGGGGGTGTGTAACTGTACTCCTTTGCCCTGCCGAGATAAGGGAGGGGTTTGACAGGAATTAAGATGTGAAAAGAGGTCATTTGAACAGGAAATTATTCACACAAGTCTAGACAAGACCTTTATGAGCACTAGAAAAAGAGCTAAGGATTGGAAACAGCATCTCTTTACTATTTAGGATGGTGGCTGCATCTAGATCCGTGCTTCCCAATCTTCCATTTGTGCATGAATTTATGGACCTTACTAAAATGCAGATTCTAGACTTGCCTGGTGGCGCAGTGGTTAAGAATCTGCCTGCCAATGCAGGGTACACGGGTTCAAGCCCTGGTCCGGGAAGATCCCACATGCCGTGGAGCAACTAAGCCCATGCGCCACAAGTACTGAGCCTGTGCTCTAGAGCCCACGAGCCACAACTACTGAGCCCACATGGCACAACTACTGAGGCCCGCGTGCCTAGAGCCCGTGCTCTGCAACAAGAGAAGCCACCTCAATGAGAAGCCTGTGCACCACAACAAAGAGTAGCCTCTGCTCACGGCAACTAGAGAAAGCCCGCGCGCAGCAACGAAGACCCAACGCAGCCAAAATTAAATAAATAAATAAATTTATAAGAAAGAAAGAAAGAAAAAAGAGAATGCAGATTCTGATTCAGTGGTTCTGAATTTCTCACAAACTCCCAGGTGGTGCCAAGGCTACCATCCTTTGAGTTGCAAGGCAGTCTAGGTATTAATGAGAAGATTAGTTGTGGAAATGGGAGGCAAAGCTGATTGAAAGTGGCAATTGATAGTGGGGGCAAGCAATTTCATTTCCTTGGAGGAGCTAGTGCTCATGCATAGCTTCAAAGGACTGCAAACACAGTTCTAGGAATGTTGATAAAATATTTAGCAATTTCTGTTACTCTTGGAGTGTTAATTTCAGTAGCTGAAGAAAATGGTTTTTGGCACAGTGTCAGAAAATGAACTTTGGTTGGGCCTTGCCAACAAAAGAATGTTGCTGTCCATCCAGCTCTGCAAGGATTGAGTCATTAGCCACTGCCGTTGCTGAGCTGACCTTGAAAGGAGTTCAGGGTGGAGATCAGGAATAAGGCACTGTGCTCTGGCAGATCAGGACATCAGATGGTTAGATATAATCAGGGGAAATTTTTATGAACCCGATTTCTCGCATCTTCCCATATTTAGAAAAGCACTAAAGTCATTAACTAAGATATCTATTCCTCTTGACTGACAGCAGCCTTCTACCAAGATGTAGGTTTGATTGCACATAGCCCTTCTCCAAAATCACATATATACTGACCTCCCCCACCTCTTTGGAAGAATTCCTCAGGGCTACCTGAGAGGCTGTCTCCCAGTCTATAGTCCTCAGTTAGACCCCCCAATAAAACTGAAACTCACAGCTCTCACGTTGTGTGCCTTTATTTCAGTCAACAGAATCCAGTTCTCAGAAAGCTATTTTGGTCTAGGGTTACAATTCCACTTCATTAGAGTCTGGAGGATGGATGGGAACTGAACTGAAAGGAACCAAGAAGAAAAGGGGCAAGAGAATTGGAAGGAAATGGCCCCAAAACATCTATAATCCACTGATCAATCATCAGAGAAATATTAGTAGCTCTTTGTGGGCAAAGATTAGTAACTTGCTAGAAACATGCATTCTCTATGTCTGCATACACAAATTAATTTCATTGAATTAAGGAGAATTCATTTGTTTAGCTATTCTTCTCAAGCTAAAGCCAAATTACTGATCTAATGCACTCTTTTTGGTAAAGCCATGTACTTTCAAGTTTAGATTGTTTCAAACAAGGAAGATGACGGAAATTGTATCATATGGAGCTATAATTCCTCCATATTTTGTCGTATCTCTTACTAGTGTTATGGCTAAATATGTCATGCAAACTATGTCTAAATATTCATTAATTTGACCATTTAGATGTGAATCTTTAAACCACTTGTATAAATAAATACAACCGATATGTTGTAGTCATATTAGGGCAAATTTTAATTAGAAGAATGAAGATCATTAGAAACTATAGAAAATCTTTTAAGTTCTGAAGACGGGAAAATCAAACTTTGTAAAAATAATAGAAACATATTTCCTGAGTACTTGCAGTTTTAAATGTGAATAGAGAAAGAAAATGTTAACATATAGGGAAAACAATGGAATAAAATATTTATATATAGTATTGATAGTCATATGAGCTGCAGTTTTTCCCTTTTTCTATTATTAATATCATTATTTTCAAAAAGCATAGCCAAAGCCTGGTATTTTATGATTGTTGAAAAAGCATATTTTTTTATTATCTAATACTCAAGGAGTTTCAAAATTGATTGCATTTGTTGAAGAGTACAAAAGTAACGTATTGATCTCAAAATGTCCTATTTTAAAACTTTCCCATTTTATATTTGTTTTTTATTCATGTGCATTTTATAATTAACTTTCATGTTTTGACCAAAGAATGGTGTGTCCTTCAGCCTAACCCCTGCTTTTGTTACACATGAATATATTTGGTGCTTTCCATATGGAATCACATTTTAAAATTAGATTTAATGCCTTAACTTTGGGTCAAAGCGTTGAGAGAGAAACACCAGGTAATTTGACTTCAAAGCCGCTTCTCCTGCTTTCTCTAAATAAGTTTATTGTTCTCAGACTCTTCTGGCAACATAATCAAAATGGCTTACACCATTTTGAACCACATTTAGCTCCTTTGAGATGTTAAAATGCTGAAGCTTGGAAATGTACCAAAAGCATGTTTAATTTTCCCCCCATTTTCGAACTAGATAGGAAGCAGTCAATCAACAGCATTAATTGGGTTCTCACTGGGTGCTGTGAGCGGCAGGGTAGATGATATGCAGAAGTGTTGAAAAACCCTGGGCAGTGTATTGGGTTTAGAAAGGATTTGCCTCTCTTCAATTTTCTAATGCTCCTACAAAGGAAGGAGTCCTTTTGTTGTCGGTAAAAATTCAGATGAGATGATAGAGAGGTGATAAACTGACCCAGAATCAACGGCTAATAGCAAAATTTAAATAGGTAATCCTAAACCCTCGATGATAAGGTTGAACAGTAAAAACCATAAAAGTAAAAAATAAATAAATAAATAAAATTGGCTCTCTATATCTGGAAATCCAAGTCAAGGAAGAAATAAAGACATAGCAACTGTGAATTCATGCAAGTGTTTGATGAGTGTTTTGTCTATGTTATCTATATATCTATCTATGTTTCTATGTATGTATGTATCATCTATCTATTATCATTTTACTTTGATTCAAAATAAGAACTTACAAAATGTTAACTTCCTCCTGACCTGGTAACTGTTTTGCGTTTATCCCAATATGGTAACAATAGAATCATAAAGGAAATATGCAAGTCTTCAGTGACTGAGGAGGGACAGAACAAGGTTACAAGCTGTGTCATCACCACACCCAAACGTTGGTATTTGTTTGAGTCGTCACACTGCCTTGATAAAAAAGAATGTGTATTTTGTGTGTGTGTTATGCAAATGAAAACGTCCACTGTTGTATTTGATTCACTTTATTTTAGTCAGTTAAAAATCAATAAATAAACAATGCAATATTTCCTGATTTTAAAACCACATTAAAAAAAATGTTTATACTATTCCAAACCATACCAGGAAACGCATAAAGAAATAATACTCTATAAATATTCTACATGTCCTTTATAATTGGCTTATTGGCTTCTTTAATTTCATTAATCACATTATTGCAATATCAGCAAGCAAATGTTGTAATCCGTTATCTTCCGTCTTTCAAGTCTATGGCCATTTCTAACTTTGCCACCCCAGAGTAACATTCCAAATGTTATTACTAGTAGGTGATTAAAACAACAACAGCAAGTGGGGTTCACGGTAGTGGTGTCAACTACCAAATTGCTGTTCTGTCTTTTCAGATTAATATATAAAAAGTGGCATTGCTAATTACTTTTTTAAAAAATAAGTTGTGTCATTGTAAGCATGATGTCTACATGATAATCCAGAAACATCACTTTCTTTCTCTGAAGTGATAAGAACTCATTATAGGCAATGTCTACTGCTAAAGCCCATGGACAAAAAACATTAAGGCAAAAGAAATACAGATAATTTCAAGTTCTGTTGTGTTGGTTTTGTAGGTTTGTCTTTATTTGCTTAAAACATAATATACAAATACTTCAAATCTTTGAGGAATCAGTCTCCACATTTTGTTTTTATTTTTTACTCTTGAATTTGTACTGTGGTATCTGTGAAAGAAACAAAATATAACTTAAATATATATTCTTCTTAATTTAATATCTGACTTGAGGAATTCTACTTCTGGGATCACATTACAGTATTCATCTCCTTTCTCCTTCTCTCTCTGTTCTTGTTTTTCTTTTTTTTTAATGAGTATATATTGAAAGAGATTTGCTTTTCCCTGTTTAGAGATGAGCGAGGATTAAAATGAAAAGTCACAATGAAATTCTGCTTTATTTTTTTTTACCTGTTTTGTCAAGGAACAAGAGAAGAAGACCCTCAAGTAGATCAGTATTTTTTTCCTTTTAAATATGTTGAACAAAGCCATTTTGATTTATTATTTTCCTTCAAAGGACAGGTGACATTTCCTGCAACACTAACTTTAGTTCATAATCCCCTTTTGGCAAGTCAAAGAGAATTACAATAGGAAAGATTTTCACAGTCAGACGCTCAACTAGAATAAAATGCTGTAGAGCACTTCACTTCAGCCAAACCAGCAAAATCCTTCCATTGCCAATTTTATTTTATATTTTGAAGTTGGCCTCTCAGAACAGATTTGATTCACACCATTTAAAAATAAATCTGGCTCTGCAAAGCAGAAAATTCAGGCTGTGTTGTCATAGTATCAGTATTTCCATTTTTATGCCTGGAGACAACCTAGACTTCTAAAAAGAGCTACGGTTCCTAATTCTATGGTAAAAGTAAAAACTAATTTTATTGTAAGTGTTCACATGATTTTTATATTTACTAAAGAAAAAAGTACCTCATTTATACAAGGCACATTAAACAATTTTTATGAGTGATTTACTTACATGAAAAAAAAATATATTTGTGTTAAGAGGTGATACCCTATGGCAACAATTGATTTTGAGATATATAGCTTAAATTAGAATTTGAATTCAATATCAATATTCCATTTTGTTTTCACTTTATCGTAACGATTTCATCATTACCTGCTTAAAAATCAGCTAAAGAATCAGTGGTGTTTGCCTGGTATTCGTGTGGTAGCTCGCCTCTGAAGATGACTTGACAATTCTGTCCATGCTCCCTGTACACACAATTGCTGTGAGCATCAAGCGGTAGAACTTTTGCTCCCTCCCTTGAATTCTGTGATGGCTTTGACTAAGAGGATGCAGAGGATGTGATGTTATGGGATTTCTGAGCCCAGACTTCAGAGTGTGATAACTTCCACTTCCTCCATCTTTGAGCCTTGAGCCACTATGTATGAAATCCAGACTACCTTGTGTGTATGTATGAGTGCATGTGTTTGTGTGTGTGAACGAGAGAGTGATAAAGAGAGAGACAGAGACAGAGAGTGTGTGGAGAGGACCTGGAGGACAAGACATCACAAAAAATGCAAAACCAGAAGTGTCACAGACAAGAGGAGTCTAAGGAGACATGACAACTGAATGCAACAAGGTATCCTGATGAGATCCTGGAACAAAACAAAGGACATTAGGTATAGATTAAGGAAATCTGAAAAAAAAAAAAAAACTCTGGACTTTAGTTAATAATTATGCATCATGACTGGTTCGTTAATTGTAACAAATGTACCATAGCAAAGCAAGATGTTAGTTATCGGGGAAACTGGGTGTGGGCTGTGTGGAAACTCTATACTATCTTCTCAAGTTTTTTATAAATATAAAACTTCGAAAAAATAAACTCAACTAAAAGCAAAAGTGTAGGAACTGGGAGAGGCATTAGGGAGGTAGACATGAAGCCACAGCTCCTCCACAACCGCAGAGAAACTGCAAGTGAGGCATCAGCAGAAGCACCCCGCAGAGCTCCAGCCGATCCACAGAACCAAGAGGCAACCAAACAGCTGTTTAAGCCTCTATGTGTTGGGATTATGTATTATGCTTCAATAGGTAAAATAACCAACATGCTACTTTAATTTGATTATGTCAGTGATGTATGCCTGTTTTATTATATGTAACTTCAGAAAAGGAATCACTAAGAATTTCAGTCCATCAGGAGGCATGGAGATGTCCTGAGAAGGGGCTGCTTTCTGGGAGAGCTGATGGCTTAGTTTGAAGTGTGAACACACAGGTTCTGGGGTCAGAAACCAGGTTCGTTTGTTCCATTTACCTCCAACTAGTAGAGTGTACTAGGAGTTACTCTTCCTCATTAACTAAGAGATTTTTCTCCCCTATTAAATGTGTTACTATGCTTATATCATAACGTAATAATTAAAAGAGATAATACACTTAGGTTCTTGACACAATTCCAGGCACATTTCTTGTGCATTAAATGTTAGATGTACTCAGCAGGCCACACTATCATGTTGTGTCTCCTCACTCATCCTTGAGGCTGCACGAGAGGCCCCTCTTCACCATTGCTTAGTTGCAGATCTAGGTCTAGTTCTGTTATAACCACGTCTGAGCAAATATTAAGCTCTCAGTTATTGAGTAATTAGTGTATGTCAAATATTTTACATATATTATCTCATTTAATTTTCAAGGCTACTATCTAAGATGGATATTATTACTTTCTGTTATCCAATGAGAAACTCATGCTTTAAACCATTTACATTACCTACCCAAGCTCAAATAGGTTGAAAGTGGTAGAGCTGGAATCTAAGTCCAGGATATTAGATTACAAAGCTCATGCACTCAAACATTTTTATTTATTCTATTTGCATAATTTAGTATTTTTTTTGCTCTTATTAATTCAATACTGCTCTAAAATGTGCTATTTTTAAGCTTGGAATTATTTTACTTCCATGAAACCAGCTAGATATTCACAAGTTTGATAGAGGTCAGAATTTTTTTTTAGTTGCTTTGCTGTGAAACCCTATCAGAAAGGAAGAGATGTAAATACACACACACACACACACACATATATATACATGGCTTAAATTGAGAAGACCTAGAAGTAGAATACTCAAGTAGTGGAAGGAAATGTTTTTATACTTAAAGAAAGAAAAATTCAGTACAGTTAAAGGTCAAGAAAAAAATCTCCCACAATACTGCAGTGATTGAGCTGAAGAATAAAATTAGGTTGTGATGAAGGGCAGCAAATGATAGTGATAGAGATATGAAAAGGAAAACAATAAATGAGGAGAAATACAGTATGGTCTGCTAATATTGGCAGTGTTCTCAAGAATTCAGCCTCAGTGGGGAGAACCAAAGTTACATAACTAATCTCTGATCATAATCTCTTAAGGGTTAATAAAGAAGGAACAGGAGAATTTCTACACAAATATTCCACAAAATAACATTTAAAAAAAAAAGCCTTCAAGTTGGTTATCTACAAAATACTCAGAATGCCCAAGTCCATCACTTTAGTAGCTGTATTTTTAAAAATGGGAAATGGTTTTCCTCCTGATAAAAATGGCATTTCCATTTCATCTTTACGCCTCCGTAACTGCTGCAGGAATAAGAAGAGAGAGGCAATAGGAGGTCAGGTTGACAGAAAACAGCCCTTTAGAAAAGAGAAAAAAATCATTTTTTGAAGGAAATCAAAATGAGCAAAGGAATAGTTATATTAGACAATCAACATTGAATATCAC
This sequence comes from Stenella coeruleoalba, assembly GCF_951394435.1. Taxonomy (NCBI): domain Eukaryota; kingdom Metazoa; phylum Chordata; class Mammalia; order Artiodactyla; family Delphinidae; genus Stenella; species Stenella coeruleoalba. Next base: position 21,431,717 of record NC_137167.1, read on the forward strand.
ATTTGTAGTTTCCTGTAACAAGATGCACATTCTGCCTTATGTGGCTGTTTTATTTACTTCCATATATATATATATATATATATATATGGCTTGAGGTTTGTGGTAAGTAGAATAATGGCTCCCCCAAAGATGTCCATGCCCTGATCTCTAGAACTTATGAATTTGTTATGTCACAGGACAAAAGGGACTCTGTAGATGAGATTAAGGGTATAATCCTTCAGATGCAGAGATTACCCTGGATTATCCACCTGGGTCCAGTCTCATCACAAGAGCCCTTAAGTGGAGAGCACCTTTCCTGGTGGGTCAGAGAGATGTGACATGAGAGAGACAGGCTGCTTCTGTTGGTTTTGAGAACGAAAAAAGGGGCCATGAGGCAAGGGATGTGGCCTCTAGAAGCTGAGAATGGCCCTCATTTATAGCCAACAGGAAAACGGGAACCCGAGTCCTAGAATTGCAGGAAATTGAGTTCTGCCAACAGCCTGAATAAGTAAGGAAACAGAGACTCCAGAAAGGCACTCAGTCATGCACACCTTGATATTAACCCTGGGGATGAGCAGCAGACTCTCGATCTACAGAATTGTAAGATAATAAATTTGTGTTGTTTTAAGATTCTAAATTTGTAGTAAATTGTTACAGCAGCAATAGAAAACTTATACAAGGTTAATTATTATATCTTGTCCATCTTACATCTTACATCTGTCCATCTTACATCTTATATCTTGTCCATTTTTACAGAGCATACCCCAGTGCCTTATTTATATATATGTAACTATATTATATATAAATATTATACAATTAATTTTATGTACAGTATACATAATTATGTATAATTGTTAATAATTACTAAAGTTACCAATTAGTTATTTTCTAGTCCTAAAAATGAAACACAAAGGGGCATACCATTATCACTCTTATTTTACAGATAAGGAAATTAGGCTTAGTGAAAACAGAGGGTAAATACTTAGGCAATTCTATTTCTCTTTTAGATTTTCAAAGGTATAAAAATAACTTGTGAATGTGTCCACTATGACGGAATTAATTTAAAGACCCTTCACATAATAGTTCAGCTTGCCACCCACATCTATGTTAACTATATAGGCATTAATTATGGGCTAGACATTTTTTCATCAATGTGAAATTTAAACAAATGATACAATTTATTTTAAAAGCTAAAAAGCATTGATGTGGGTAGTCAAGAGATCAAGCTTAATGAATCAAACAAACTTTATATTGTTCATTCAAAATAGATCTTATGTATTCCCCAAAACACTCCCAGCCCAATTAACGTTTTATTCAAGCTAAAAAATATCCGATTCCAATAAATGGACTTTAATAAGCTCGTACTTTTTCCTTTTTGTGCTTCATACCTCCCAGTACAGAAAGAATGTTACAAATATATTGTTTAAGTGAACAATCAAAGGCATGTGGGTTAATTACTTAGCACAGAAGCTGTAGGATCCCTTAAAGATGTTATCTGTATGTCAGAATTGATGTTTAACCAAGGCCAACAGATATTTAGAATAGGAAGGAACCAGATGCAGTTTTATCTAGTGAATAACTCTAATTTGCTTGTCTGGAACCACGTTAGCATAGCACAGAGCTTCCTAGGATAATAACGATAATGAGAAAAAGGAGGAAGACACAGCAACCTCTGCGGATCACATTTTACACTCAGTGTCTCACTGAATTCCTCCCTAAATGCAATAGGCATCTTCAGTGACATTTTATAAGGGTGGAAATCCAAGCTTTGTGAGGTTCAGTATCTTGTACAAGAGTAAAGATAGAGCACATCTCTGGATACGAAGGTGTCTAAAATGAACAGGTTCTCTGTTTATACATTTCAACTTTTCATTATTTTTCTCATTTCAAAGGATTCTATCTTTAAATTGCTGCAGGTGTCCATCAGGGAGAAAAAATTAACCCAATTAGTAACTGTATAAATAACATTTTGTTGTTGTTGTTTAGCAGTAAGTGGCATTGATATGATACTTAAGTAAATTTTGGCCTTGGAAATGTTTCCATTACTTCTTTGCCTTTAGCTGCTGAGTCCTACATGTGCTGATCATGATTACTTTCAGGAGATGCCTAATATGTCACAAAGTAAAAACACTTGATACTCTATTTCTAATATTTCCAAATTATGATAATAATAAATGGGATGAAATCAGGGCTCTATGTGTATATATACATATGTATATCAGAAAAAAATCTAAAAATATATATCTGAAATACATATAATATATAAGGGCTATGCATGTATTTCAGTGATATATTAGAGCCATATATTTCTCAAATATATATTTTTCATATATATGACTTTTCATGTCTATATTTATATATACATATATATATATGATTGATGTATGGGATAGTTGTTTCAAAAGTAAGTTTCTCAATTAATTCACATTTTCAAGGTCCTTTTTATTCCACCTTTAAGGGATAGGCTCTGAAATAATGGGAAAGGGTATAAATATAAATATATATAGTTTTCCCCAGGTGTTTTACCTGAGAAAGTTATATTTATTATTTTCACTTTCTTAGAATCCAGGCTCACTACTGATCAATAATTTGATCATTGTGCTCACTCATTTTTCCCATTAACTCATATGATTAGTTCTTTTGGAGATTTCATTTTGAAAAGACATGTTTTTTTATGGAGTGTTAGTATGTTACTCCAGCAAGAACAGACATATGGGAACCAAAATGTACTTACAAAACTACATTCAACTCAACTTCACCTTTCAATGATGTCATTTGATTTGAAAAAATAATCACACCCTCTTTAACATATATAAATCTGCATTCCATGACATATAAATCTGAATTCCAAGGTGCCAAAAATGATTTTATTTCTAAATGATTAATATTTTGCAAACGATTCATTATACCTCTCTGTCTATAAAAATGAAAAGTATTTGTAAATGAAATCATAACACCCATAAGTAGATGATCCTATATTTTTATAGGTGTGAAAATATTCCAGGATTTTTGATAAAATAAATGAAGACAGAGTGATATTTAATAACTTATATATCTAAGGTGGAATAAAATGTTTTACCCACCATTTTAACACATGTACTTTTAAAAATGACATAACTTCTGCACATTTATAGTATAGTAAAAATTAGTGTTCATCTTTTATTTTTTTATTCATTCCCAAAATCATATATTGACCACTAAAACCTGTTCATAGGGTAAGAAAGTCTTATCTTCAAGCAGCATTTTGTTGGTGAGATGAATTTTGTTAAGAGATCTTCAGTGTTCTGCAGAGTTCTATTATTCTGTGTCCTGCTCCAGGTTATAAGAATCTCTCCCATTGTATTTGTTTCCTAAGGCTGTCCTAACAAGGTACCACAAACTTGATGGCTTAAGACAACAGAAATTTATCCTCTCACAGTGCCCGAGGACAGGAGTCCAAAGTTAAGGTGGCAAGATTGGTTGCATTAGGAGGCTCTGAGGGAGAAGCTATTCTGTGCCTCTCTCAGCTCCTGACGCTTGCTGGCAATCCTTGGCATTCACTGGCTTATAGACACTGTACTCCGGTCTCTGCCCCCATTTTCATGACACATTTTCTGTGTCTTGGTGTCTTCTCCTTATTGGATTTAGGGTTCATCCAAAATCCAGAAATAATCTTGAGATTCTTAGTATAATTACATCTATAAAGATCCTTTTCCCAAACAATGTCATCTTCCAGGCTCTGGGGTTTAGGACTTGGACATATCTTTTTGGGAGCCACTATTTAGTCCACTACACTCATCCTTAATATGTATGGCTCTTTGTTCTATACTGTACACTCAATCATTGGCCATCAATCTTATATGTGTCCTGCCTTAAGGAAGCAATAAAATATAGTGGTCAAAAGCATGGATTCCTGAGCCAAATTGCCTTTGTTCAAATCCTGGCTCTGCTATTTTACTAGCAGTTAACATTAGATGAATTACCTTACTCTGCCTTGGTTTCCTTACCTGTCAAAGGTACATAATAATACTTAATGCATAGAATTTTTGTGTAAAATAAGTTAATACGTATAATCACAGACACATATAAGTGTTGCCAATTACCATATGGAACAACTGTTTTCTTTAGCAGGAGCTATTATTTTGAAATGTGACTGTACTCACAAGAAAAGTCAGTGGGATTGCTAGTTCTGCAGAATTGCACTTTGACGGGAGAGATGAAATCCACGATTTTAGGTCAAGAACTTGACAAAATGGCAGGGATGGTTTAAGTATAGAGCCGGCTCAGAGAAAGAAGGTTTCTTATAACAACTCTGCCCCAAGAGAGAACCTTCTGGCCATTGAGGGTTGCAGAGCAGGAGGTGCCAAGTCATGGGAGAGAGTGAGGAGAAAATAGTTGTTTCTGTTTATGTATGTTGAGTTTGAAGTAACAGTAGTCGTGTTTAGCCAGCAATTAGAAAGTACAACAAAATCTTGGGAGTGAAATTTTGTTAGTTATTCACACAGAAATAAAGGACAGGACTAAGGAGGAAAACTTAGAAAAAGAAAAATAACCCCAGAGCACAACAAAAATCTCAGAAAGCATCCAGGCGAGGAAGACAGAAGAGGGAGAGTTCCCACTAAGAAAGATAAGAACAGGTATTTAAGGATAAAAATGAAATGACAAAATATGCTATCTCATAGAAATTAGAGGAAGGAATTTCATGAAAGGGATACAAAAAGAACATATCAAATACTTTAACAGGGTCAAGGATACTGGAAGACATTAGCCTTTTCTCAATTTGCAATTAGAAAGTCAGTATTGAATTTTAAATGAGCAGTATTTGTAGAGATTTGGAAAATCCACTGAGATTTCAAAAGGTTGCAGGCTGCATGAGTTGAGGAATTGGAGCCAATAATTACTCCAAGAGCTTAGCAATAAAAGAAATAAGATAAAAAGTTTGGTAGCAGGATTTATTCTAAAAGTAAGATTTTTGACCATCTTTGAAGATAACGAAGATGAAGCTAACATAGTGTACTAACTGAAAGGATAAGAGAGAGGGGACATAATTTTTGTGAAGGCTTAGAGGATACAGGAGGGGAGGGACTAAAGGAGAGGGATGGAGACCTCAGGTCTGGAAATGATTCCGTTCAAACAGACAACAGATATTTATATGGCCTAGAGAAAGCATATTCCTGCATTTTTCTTCATTGCTTCAGAGAATATTTATTGAGCCCCTACTACAAGATAAGCACTAAATAATAGACACTGAACAATGAAACAGACCAAAAACTCCTTCATAGACCTCACTTCTACTTTTTAATGTGAGCTTAGATCTAATTTATAGAATAATCAAATAGCATTTGACATTTAAAAGCTCTGCTTAAACACTTAAAGTTGAAGATGGTGTCACCTAGGTTGAATGGTTGATTAGAGCAGAAGGTTAAAAGATCTTGAGTTGTTAATCTAGAGTAGAGTTCTAGCTAAAGCAAGGTTTCTTAATCTCCGCACTGTTGACATTTGGGGCTGGATGATTCTTTGTGTGAGGGGCCGTCTTGTGCATTGTAGGATGTTTAGCAGCATCGCTGGTCTGCCAGTGGCAACCCCCAGCCCCCAAGTTGTGGACAACCAAAAATGTCTGCAGAATTGCCAAAAGTTCCCTGGAGAACAAAATCAGCCAAGTGAGAAGCCTGAGCTAGAGAAATATCATGGACATGGCTGACAGAGGTCTAGCTGTGGAGAGAGGAAGAACAAGCTGTCCGGAATTATGTGGATATAGAGAGGAGTGAAAGGAGAAGAGACCATAATGATGGTGCACAGCAGATTCAGTGTGAATGAGGGGAAAGGGGAGTTGACACGATAGGGGAACATGATGGCTGATTTTACATGTCAACTTGACTGGGCTAAGGGATGCCCAGATAGCTGGCGAAATAGGATTTCTGGGTGTGTTTGTGAGGGTGTTTCCAGATAGGACTGGGTGTGTTTGTGAGGGTGTTTCCAGATAGGGTGCAGGGAGTGAGAATTCACTCTCTCTGCCTGAGCTGGAACATCCGTCTTCTGCCCTTGGGTATCAGCACTCCTGGTTCTCAGGCCCTCAGATGGGACTGAATTACATCACCAGCTTTCTTGGTTTTCCAGCTTGCAGATGGCAGACTGTGGGATTTCTCGGCCTCCGTCCGTAATTGCATGGACTAAGCCTCATTAGAAATCTCCTCTTATATCTCTCTCTATACATACAACCTATTGGTTCTGTTTTTTGGAGAACCCTGACTAATACAGGATGTTGCCAGTAGCAACATCGATAGAACTTGGAAATCAGATGTGTGTGACCTGAGTAAAACATTTACCTGCTGAGTCTCAACTGTTTCCTCTGTAAAATGAGGGTGATGTTACAGGTTGGTTGGTTTCGTTGTAGAGTTAAATAAAATTCTGCATATTAAATTATTTCATACAATGAAATGTGATCTACAAAGAAAAGCACTTTTATTAAGTTTGAACATAAGAGAAGAGAAGAGAAGTCAAAGGGAAGGCACAGTGCTTTAGCTATTTCACGTGAATTTCATATGAATGCTTTTGCACATACTTAACACTTCAAAGATGAGTAGTTTATAAAACCTCAACTTTTTTAGATTTGTTTCTAAAAAACTTTTGAATGCTTTCAATGCTCTCTGCATAATCATGATGGAAGACAGAATTTGGACAAAATAAGACTAGAGAGTTTTGGACAGTGGCCTAAAATTATGTATTCTTTTTGTGTCCTGTGAATTTAGAAATAGGACATTTCTGGTTTCTTTTAATGTGTTTAAATGTGTGTAAAGTACAGCTATATTTGGGCCTGAAAAATCCTGTGTTGTTACCACCCTTGTGGTCTACATGGACTAAAAATATTACTTTTCCAAAAAGGTTTCAATGCCTAGATCCTGCCTGACTTTTATAGTCAACATATAAACTCCAGATAATATAGGTTTATGACAGAAATGCTGACAGGCTTTTAGGTCTACCAGTTTTAACTTTCTGGCCCTGACTTGCAGCCCTGCCCAACACCACTGTGAAAGGTTATTCAGTATGATCTCTCAAAAAGGAGGACTCTGGGAAGGTGAATTTGGGTGAAATCACACCATTAGAAAGATGTATTGGCATTTAGATTCGTTTGATAAGGTACTCTCTTGGTCCTAATTCTAGGTGGATGTCAGTCAGTCTGTATGTAGTTTTAAATGTCACCTTCTCCAAATGGCCATGAAGAAATGATTAGGAAAATCCTTTTAAAAACGTGTATAAAATATTGCAACTATTCCTTTTGACTAAATCTGCCTTCGAGCCTCTACATATTCCCATTCCCCCTATGATCCACTGGCGTCATTATTGTCTTATTGCTCTTCTGATGTGTTGTTGTTTGTACTTCATGGGTAGAGAAAAAGCTTCATTTGGGCTTATACTTGGCATTAGGGTTCATACTTGTTTATGTGTAATTGCCCTGAACAGACCTCTGTGTGTTAAGAAAACCATCAGAATGGCAAGACCAAGGATAACAAATTTCATGAAAGTATTAGAAAAATTCTTTATGTTACTTTCTTTCCTAGAGGTTTTTTTAAATATGAAAACTGGTTATATGTACATACTAAAGTTGAACAAATTCAATAAATTCTCATTTTCACACCCTTTCCATTAATATAAACCTATTTGAACTTCAGAATTGGCACCAAACTACAACAGTTACCAATTTTTAATCTTTTGGAGTTTTGTGTGCATGGCAGAAATGAGCATTGGAAGGTAACAAATCAATATAGAATGCTTTGTAATATAATTTCCCAAATCACTTATTAAGATCTTTTCTCTAAAATATGAAAGACACAATTTCCATATGCCCATAAAGGATGCTACAGTCATTTTTCTAGTTTGTCTTTCTTGCCTGTAAAGTTGTAAAATAATTCCCTTATTTGTCAGTGAAATGACAGCAAAATCTTTATTACTGTAAAGGATTTTACTGAAAAGATGAACATTAAAATAAACCAGAAACACTGAAACAATTTTTTCAGTGTAATTCATGTTTCTGCCTTTTTAAAATGGTCATATGAAAGGAGAAAGATAATGAATATCCTTGGTGGGATATTTTTACTATTCAGAAGATGCATTTTCCATGTACTAAATCTCTTATCAAGTAAAATTTTCTATAGCCTCAATGCAGAGGGTTCTTTTCAATTATTTTTTGAAGTTCTTATGTTTGGATTTTGGCATTCTAAACACAAAAGCCTTTTTATAGGTTCTATTCCTTTTTAAAATCTGCTATATTATTCCGAGCATTGTATATATTGCCCATTATTTGTTTGCAGACCTTCTGGGCATTTTCCCCAGTACCATACAAATTGGATCCCAAGAGATTTTTCTATTGAGTACCTCTTTCATTACGGTGTCTTCTATTTATTTCTAAAAACATGCTAATATTGGGTAGAACCGAAAGATTGAGTGTATGCCATGATTACATTGCATGAACACATTTTCAAGAAAAAAGATAACTGCAATTTTTAGGCCAACTGTATGTAAGCCAGGAATAGGGATGCAGTGAAGTAGGGAGAGAATGTACTGTGACTTAGATTTTTATGGAAATTCTGTAATTTTTTTTTTTTTTTAATGTTGAGCTTTGTTTGCACAGTCCTACAGATGCCAGCCTTTCTTGGCAGTTTTGATCTGCTCTATTTTAAGCTGCTGTTTCTATTCCTGATTTCTAAGATTATGGTAGTGTGTGTCTGTGGTGTCTGTGTATATGCATGTACACATACACATATTGGGGAGGTGGGAGAGAGAGAGACACACAGAGACAGACAGAGAGAGGGAGAGGGAGAAAGAGAGGGAGAGGGAGAAAGGGGAAGAGAGAGACAGGCAGAGGGAAAGCGAGCTCAGAGGTGAGGCAGCAGAACTCACGTCTATTTTATACAAGCTTTTTCTACAACGTTTGTCACTTTATCCCAATTATTTTTCTCTGCAAGGGCCCGATGTTATTTTTATCACCAAAACGTCCAGCGTTTGAAGATGCTGCTGTTTATAATCTGCAACTTATATCTTAAACATAATTTATCTCTGTCACCTAAATTCTAACACTATAATTGGCTTAAGTTCATCAGCATCATTAATAATAACAAGCTTTAGCATGGTTAAATATTGCATTGTATATTATAACCATTTTATGCATTACATTGCTTCTAAAAATTTGACAATCATATAGTTTTTCAACAATTCTGACCCAGCTCCTCTTCAATATTGCTCTTGATTAAAAGCTAATTTTTCCACCTGAATACATGTTCCCAGTATCCTGTGATTGAATTAATCTCTTTCTACCTATATTCTCTCTCTCAATTGATCCTGTATCCTTTGAATTATTTTCAGCTTTCATATTTAATCTCCATGTATAATTCACTATTGTTCAATGAATCAAAGTTATTTTAATGGGAAGTGATGGAAATATAACTCAGAATAACTTATACAGAAAAGGAACTTCATTGGCTCCTGCAGCTAACAAATCCTGCCATGGAACTGTCTTCAAGGAAGAATTTATGCAGAGGCGCTAACTAGCGAGGAACTAACTGGCTTTTGGGGGGGGGGTGGCTGGCGGTATCAGCAGAGTCGGTTCTCACTACCAGGAAGGAGTAGTTTACCACTTACATTGTTTAAAATCGTTGGTATGCAATAATAACAAAAAGCACAACTTGGCTTATTTTTACACTTTTAGGGATTCTTTTTTCTTGATATAATTAATCTTTTATTAATAATATATTATTATTTATAATACTAATTATCTATTAATTATGTATTAAGCATTTACATGAATTTAAAGTAAAGTATAAAATAAGGTATATTCAGAGACTTAAATCTTCCATCCTTGTCCTGAACACCCTATTCAGTCTGTCTCCCTTTAGGTAACCATTGTTTCTTTTAAAAAATACAAGCGGGTATATCTATTTAATTTACACACACACATACATATAGAAACACATATATATGATATATATGTTATAGAATTCTCTCTTTTCTACAACAAAGGGAACTATACAATAAGCACTGTTTTGTGTCTTGTTTTTCTTCACATTATGTTCTGGTGATGTTCCCATGTCAGTTAATAGCTTCCTCATTCTTTTTTTATAATTGCATTACATTGTAGTTTATTGTGCAGTGGTAACTTACACGGCTGGGCCATTTTCTTTTAACTAAATAAATAGCTGCACTAATAATAAACATAAAATTTAATTGTAAAGCAAAATTACTTTAAATATTATAAGTAACATAAAAATATATGCCTTTATCCCTACAACAACTCCCTTTATGTAAGTTCCTATTTGGACAATATTTCTACTCAACTGTAATCATTGTTAAGATTTTTTAGAGCAATTTCCTCTTATGTAATTTCAAATCTAAATCCCAAAGTGTAAAACAAATTGAGGGCAGTTTTCCCTTTCTTCTGCCAGCAAAGAGCTTCCCCTTTAATTGGTGTTGATGTCTCTGTTCAAAAAAGTTACACCCCATTTTTCTTTTTTAAAATCAAAGACTTTACTGAAGGGTTTATTTAGTTGTTTGACAACTTCTGATTTTGTTTAAGAATCCTGGTCAATTAATGTCCAACTTCATCTTAACTTCTTACCGTATAAAGTTATCTGTGGTTCCCTGAACGTGCTGCTACCCTTTGCCCAGGTCACCCTCTCATGCTTACCTACTGGGCTCCTGCTCTGAATAACCTCCGCTGATCTACCCCGTCCTAGGCAAAATTAGGGGCTTCTCCTTAACACTCTAAAAACACTGTGTGCATATGTCACTCTTAGCACTTATCACACTAAGTTATTTACTTGCCTGCTCCCCTCCTATCTGAGTTCCACTCGAACAGGACTATGTCACTCTTCTCAACACCTTCAACACGCAACACAGTACTCGGCAGGGTAGGTGCGTTAGAAAGTTGTATGTACGGATGGTTAATTGTGTCACATTCATTTTTAAACTTTGATATGCCTAACACAATGCCTAAACATAGATGAAATATACAGCGTCCTTCTTGAACTGCAAAGTTTAAACTCTTAAAGGGACATTAGCACCTATTTAGGTTCACTTAGCATCAATACCTCTATTTTTACTTAATGTTATAAAAAGAGACCTTACCAAAATTGTTCAGTTATAGAAAACAGTTATGGAACAGAGTCTATGGGTTTGGAAACACTCACAACAATAACAACACGTTACCCAGAGATAATGAGATTTTGTTTATCTCTTTTTCTTAGCCTGCAGTTATAGTATCCTTGCTAGGTCATTCTGCCATGCATTCTAAAATGTTATCTCTCATTGAGTTGAATAGAATGCAGAACTTTCCTTCTGATTATAGGAACAAAATTTTTTCTAAAAAAAATGGTTTAGAGATAATTGGAGGGTGACTATGTTCTCAGATATTTTTAGAATAAATAACATTGATAAAATAAATATAACTTATTCTTGGTAGATAGAATACTTCTGGAATTTAAGCATTTTAAATGTGATTTTCTTAGATCATTCTAACAAGATTTTATTACCCTTTTTTCTTCTGCCTGAATGTTCTGTTGCTCATCCTGAAATATCCTCATAAAGTTTATAAAATTCTTGCGTTAATTACTTGCACTTCAGAAAATAGCATCTGGTTTGTAAACTATGAATAGTAGAAATATATTGTCAAGAGCAGAATGTACACTTTTTCTATTTTAAAAAATAGATTGAATATGAATATGCTATATGGGAATGTATAATACTCCACATAATAACTTCATGATGGAAGTGAGCTATGTATTTCCTTCTAGAAAGACTGAGGTAAAGTATTCGCCGTGCAATAACAAAGAGATTTTTTTTCTTCAGAGAATCTATATCATTTGGTCACCTATGCCCTCTTCATAATTCTCTATTTGAAATGACTAATGAAAATAACAGTTCTTTGATACTGGTAAAAGTTAGTTTGTTGACTGGTGTTTTCTTAGACTTTATAGGTAGTAAAAGAATAATCCTAACTTTTTACCTTGAAATAAGAGTTAGCATCAGCACAACATTTTGTTGTTACCTTCTTTCTGAGACTAAGTTTTAGAGAAAATTTATTTTTAGGAAGTTCAAAAGAGATGATATGCCATTAGATGATAAGACATGCCACTACATTAGCTACATATTGATACCACCACTGATGTAAATGACTACATATAGTATTTTAATATGCTGCTCTCTTGCTGAGGCTCATTCAGATTTTCTTATAAATATGTTGGATTTCTTCTGATTGCCCTTCCATAGCCACCCACCACCCAGCTTACCTGCTTTCTACCCCTACAGTTCCAAGGGATACAAACTAAATCAGGGGGTTTGCTTCCTGACTTCTTTTTTTTTTTTTTAACATCTTTATTGGGGTATAATTGCTTTACAATGGTGTGTTACTTTCTGCTTTATAACAAAGTGAATCAGTTATACATATACACATGTTCCCATATCTCTTCCCTCTTGCGTCTCCCTCCCTCCCACCCTCCCTATCCCACCCCTCCAGGCGGTCACAAAGCACCGAGCTGATCTCCCTGGTTGAACTTGACCGATGGGAGGCATCAGTAGGAAATCGTGGCAGAAGGAAAGTGAGGTCAGGCTCTTTATTTCTCTGGCTTTCTTGCTGCTAGGTATCCATGGGCTAACTCTGTATGTCCAGGAAAGACCACAGCTCCTCTCAGGCAGCCTTCTCTGTACAAGAGTCCCTTCAGATTTTGGTAATAAAGTCCCCTCTGTGCCCCTTCAGGCCTAGCCCTGGAAACAACTTCTTGCTTCTAGCCCCAACTATTATGCAATCCTTTGTAGCTTCTCTTAAACCCCGTCTGCCTCTTTGTAACTACGGACATGTCTTGTTTTATTGTGCTTCACTTTATTGCACATTTAAGTTTTTTTATAAATTGAAGGTTTGTGCAACCCTGCGTCAGACAAGTCTCTGGGCACCATTTTTTCCAATAGCATTTGCACACTTCACGTCTCTGTGTCACACGTTGGTAATTCGCCCAGTATTTCAAACCCTTTTTCATTACTATTATATTTGTTATGGTGATCTGTAATCAGTGATCTTTGGTGTTACTATCGTCATTAATTTTTTGTTTTGTATTTTTAAATTAAGGTATGTACATTTTTTAGGCATAATGCTATTGCAGACTTAATAGATTACAGTAAAGTTTGAATATGACTTTTAAATGTGCCGAGAAGCTAAGAAATTCTTGGTACTCGCTTTATTGCAATATTTGCTTTTTTGTGGTGATATGGAATCAAATATTGTAGGTTTGATATTGTAGGTTTGATACGTAGGAATCAAACCTACAATATCTCTGAGATATGCCTGTAGTCTTCTATTAAACTCTTCTCAAAATACCCAATTGGAGTGAGCTGTCTGTTTCCAGACAGGACTCAGACTGATACATACACTATTTTTGCATATCTCCATTGATATTCAGTCCTTGAATTTCTCTGGAGACTCATTAGTGTTCGTATGTATGGTGTCAGAATAGACATCTAATCGTAAATTTTCAGACATCCATGGCACACGTAAAAATGAGAAACAGCCATACGAGATGGACTGTCTGCTATAGACTTTGTAGTCTATAAACTTTATTCAGAAGCAGAATATCTCACTCAGAGTCACGTTTCTCATTTTTAGGACACAATAATAATTAGCTTGTCTCTCTGTCCTACCTAAGACATTTTATAAACTACGAATTGGAATGAAGAGCTTAAAAGCACACTAACAGCAAAATTTAAAACAGCAAGAAAGGTGACAGGAAATATAAATAGAAGACACAAGCCTTAAAAACACAGCCGTCTACAGCACAAGGAAAAAGTAAACATTTCAAGACACCTTGATAGACGCTGGAAACGTCATCACATTCTAACCCAAAGGACAACTCACATCCATAATGGTGATCCCAGGCTACATTGTCCTGTGCCTGAGAACACAGGAAGGCATAAAATATACCTTAGAAAAATCCTGTCAGTGATAATTGGATTTTGTTAAAGTTTTTTTTTTTAACTTTAAGTAACAGTATTTAAATATCTGGAGAATGAGATGAATTTATATCAGAATTTTACACACACGTATAGCATGAAGAGCCTTCCTTATCATAATTGATGAAAACTCCATCTATCCACTTGTTCAAGTCAAGACCTTTGAAATCATCTTTGATTTCTCTCTTTATTTCATACCCCACGTCTATTACACCGAAATCATCTTGGATTCAGAATATATCTTGGATCTAGACCCTCAACACCTTTTAATCTAGACCTTCACCACCTTCTTGCTACCTTTTTTAAGGTGATGTCATCTTTCCTTGACTTCAGTGGCCTCGTAATGGTCTCCATGCTTCTACTCTTTTCCCCATAACATCTGTTGTCAACATGTGAGCCAGTGTTCATTCTGAGGATAGGTCAGAGCAGGTCACTCTATTCAAAACTCTTCTATTGATAATTTGGAGTAAAAGCCCAAAACCTTGCAATGGCCGCAAGTTCCTACACGATTAAGTCCCTCTACTACCTCTTTGAGCACATTTATTAAAACTTCCTCTTCATTCTTCCAGACACACTGGTCCCTTGCTGTTCTTCATATATGCCAGGCACATTCCTGTTCTGGGGTCTTTGCAATGGCCATTTTTTTCTGCATGTATCTTTCCCTAATGACTCATGGCTAAATTCCTCACATCCTTTATGTGGTTTCACTTAAAATCCTTCTCAATAAAGCCTACATTGACCACCTGATAAAAATTGCACTATCATTGAAATTTTCATTCTCTTTGCCCTGTTGTATTTTTCTTTTTATTTTCCAAAGAATTCCCACTTTTAAACATACCATACAAGTTACTTATTTTTATGTGCAAATTTATCGTCTATCTCCCTGCCTCTGGAATATATACTCTTTAAAGGTGATGTCTTTGTTTTGTTCACTGATATAAGAGTTAAAAACTGCCTGGCACATCGTAGGTGCTAAAATATTTAATACAATGTAAGAATCAATTTAGAATTGCTTAAGAGGTTTAAACTTTTTATCATAAAAGGTATAATAAGTGTAAATTAATATTATAATTTTAATAATTCATGTCAATCTATGAAGCTAGTCTTAAGAATTCTCATCTTTTCAAATATTTTAATTTTGAACAAAAGCACATTGTTATCGTGGTCTGATATTTTATTATGTTGTCCTGGAAATTTACTGGGTTTTTTTTTGGAACATCTGCTTAAAATTACACTTAAAACAGAGTAATCTCTCCTCTTTATCACAAAACATATAATTGCCATACTTAAAGGATTATGTAATATTAATCAATTTGATGTTATATATACTTAAATTAATACAAATAAGCTATATGATCCATAGCATTAGAATGTTAAAGAACTAATGTATATTGAATTGCTAGCGTGTACGTTTAAGACGTGTATCCTTAATTCCACTATTAAAATTGGTTTGTGTTTTCAGCCTGGTGCTAGGTAATTTGTATATGCTGTTTCAATGAATTATCTCAACAATTCTATCAAGTAGGTAAAATGATATGTATTTTATATGTGGGAAAACTAGAATAAGAAGAATTAAAGTCATCTGCTTCCAGCAGCATTAATAGATGTCAGAGAGTGCACGATCTCAGAGCCTGTGTGATACCACCATACTGTGAGAGGCCAGCTGTGCTAATTTATGTAGGAGGCTAGATTCAAACACCATTTTTAACTAAGGGACACTCCTTTCCAAAAACACAAGTTCTCGCAATGAAAGGAATGCAGTTCCAGAGTAATGTACATAGTAGCTATTTTTGATATTCATTTCAGAAAGTCAGGCATTCGGAACATAACTTGTTCTCAGCTTTTAAGAAACTTTTGGCCGCTCTTCATCCAAAACTTTGGCTTCACTTTTATCGCATGACATAATAAAGTGCAGATAATGTAAAAGACAAGTTCTTCATCCACGGATGTGAGGAGACCAACCACTGATGCCGACTCTTCCAGGGGGGTGCAAAGCACACACATACACCTTTTCAGGATAACCTGAAAATTCAGGTTATCCATGTGAATATAAAGTTGATGTAAAAAGTAATGAAAAAGAAAAAGTCTAGTCATATTCACAGAGTTGTTAGGCCAACCCCTAGAAATGAAACGTTTAAATAGTAGAAATCTATAATTTACTCTAACTGTTGTGAAATGTCACTGAGGAGGTCTCCAAACAAATATACTTTGTGGTGGGTAAATTGTTATGAAAAAGATGAGGGGGGAATTCTTCCATTTTAAGATGCTGAGAGCAGCAGGATGTGTAGCCACTGGCTGCTGTTTCAAAGCCATAGAGGACCTACAGGGTGATGATCTGGCTCTGCTGATACAGTTCCTGGATTTTATCTGCACTTATTTAAAAGTGAGTCATTCCTGATGCATATTGACTCTGAAGTTAATGGTGAAGGATTATATTTCAAAATAAAGAAAGCATTTTTTTTTCCTCAAAGCATCTTGTAACCCTAAAAAAAAAAAATTAAAATTGTTAAATTAAATTTTGTTAAATTAAAATTGAACAAGAAAGAGAATAAGCTAGTTAATAGTAAAAATGAGAAATAAAAGTCATATTTGGGGGTCTATTTGTATTACTCAAAAATAGCAAAACAGATCCGAGACATTTTTTGAAATAAGTGTGATTTTTTTTTTAGGATTTATATTTCCTAACTTAAAAATATGATGATCCATGAATTTTCAAATTTTTGAGATTTCTGTTGAAAGAATTGCTTTCTCCAAGCATTTTTCCAGTCTTTTGTTTAGAAATAGCATTGTTGACGTATAGTTCACATACCATAAAATACACCCATTTTAAGTGTACAATTAGTGGTTTTTAGTATATTCGCATACTTGGGCGTCCATCATCACAACCAGTTTTAGAGCATTTTCATCACCCTTAAAAGAAAACCCTGTAGCCTTTAGTTATCACCCCTTCCCCCAATCATCGCATCCCCTGCAGCCCTAAGCAACTGTTAATCTACTTTCTGTCTGTAAATTTGCCAATTCTGGACATTTTATAAAAATGGAATCATCCATTATGTGGTCTTTTATGACTTTTTTTTTAACATCTTTATTGGAGTATAATTGCTTTACAGTGTTGTGTTAGTTGCTGCTGTATAACAAAGTGAATCAGCTATATGCATACTTAGCATAATGTTTTCAAGGTTCATCATGTTGTAAAATATATCAGAATTCATCCTTTTTTATTGCCAAATAATTCCATTGCATGGTTTTACTACTTTTTATTTTATCCATTGATCAGTTAAAGAAAATTTGGGTTCCCACTTTTTGCTGTGATGGAAAATGCTACTATGAACATCATGTACACATTTTTGTAAGGACATGTTTTCATTTCTCTTGGGTATAGATCAAAGAGTAGAATTGCTGGGTTCTATAGTAACTCTATGTTTAGCCTTTTAAGGAATTGCCTATGATGCATATATTATACATTTTAAATTATCACACAGTTCCTTTTTAGTTTGTTCAGCTTTTTTTTCTTGTTGTAAGGGCAAAGGGTGACAACTTCCAAGCTCTTTACATGTCCAGGCTGAAACTGGAAATCCTGATACCCTTATCCTCTTATCCAGAGACCTATTTGTCTTTCCCAACGATGGATTTCTGTGTCCTTGAGGCTATGTGGCCGGAACTGGGAAGGAGAGCTAAGCTTAGCTAAGCTGAGTGTGGTTTTGATGAACTTGAGTTTTCTCTTTTCTGAGATTGTGTCAAATATACTCTACCAAGAATCACTCTATTCCCTGGGGATGATTTGTCTTCAACTTGAATACCAGTTCAGCGTGGAGCCTCCATATTTTTGTTTGTTTTTCCCTTAATACCTTGGATATCCCCTGTACCACCCATCATAGAGTGAGGCAAGTTTAGGGCAGAAACCACAATTTTATGCATGTTTCCTTTTCCTTTCTTTTTAATTTTTTTCTTTCATTCTTTGTCTTTCCCGTTCTCTGTCTTTCTCCAAAATCTATGGTGAAGGTGTTACATTTGTTTGTTTGTTTAATTCCTGCTAGTGGGTTGTTTTTTTTTTTTCCTGATTTTTAAAATTTTTGTTAATCATTTATTGGAATTGGGAGATTCTGTATCTACTGTCATGGAGATGTCTACCTGGAAGTTTGAAAGAAATTTTTCAAGTAGAACATTTTGGCTAGTATTTGCAAAAATGTTTAGAATATTTTTACATGGGAAGAAAAAAAGAAAAAAAAAAAGATTTTTTTTCTTCAAGTAAAAGACAACCTGGGAGGGAGAACTCAGTGACAGATCCCTTGACTAGTGGTTAGTAGATGCAGGGCTCAGCCTGGTTGTGCCACCGACCCTGATGCTGTGACTTAGGACAGAGGCATCTACATCCTTCAAATACTATTTGAGCATCTATTATATTCCCAGCATTGTATCACTGGGGATTCATTGATGAGTAAAACAAATTCCTACCCTCAAGGGCTTGCAATCCAGAGTTAAACATTCCTTTAAAATAGAAATTAAAATAAGGAGTTTCACTGTTTCTTAATCTGCTTAAAGCTCACATTCCCATCCCATCTTAAGAGAGGCTTGCCTAAATACTGAGTAGTATAGGAAATTTTGCTTTAATGTTCTTTGATTCCCAAGGACAAGAATGATAGAACTTGAACAAGGTATGTGATGAAAAAAGAAAGGATCTCTGTCATGGTGGACTTAGCTAAAGAAAACATAGAGCTGATAGGTTTGCACTTAAAATACTTTAAAAGGAATGGGAAGTCCATCAGCATATTATGCTGCATATTATGTTTTCTTAAGTTACTGAATAAGACATTAGAAAATCTGATGTCCTTGAGCTCTATACTCTGCGGTTTCTTGGCAACTTAGAGGAAGCAACTTTTCATTGCTCATCCACTTAATACATTTTTTTCAAACTTTTTTTTTATTGAGTTGATGTACAATATGTGTTTCAAGTGTACAACATAGTGATTCACAATTTTTAAAAGTTAACTTCCATTTATAGTTATTATAAAATATTGGCTATATTCCCTGTATAACACATTTTTCAGTTTAAACATTACCAAGCTTGCTACTGTATTCCATAATTTTCAGTTCTGTAATCATCGAGAGAAAATATTACAATGGTTTAAAATGACAGGTAAACAAAGGATGGAAGAGGTTTTATTAAATATCCTCCTAATTCAGGGACAGAAGAGTACATTAAGAATTATTGTTCCTGTTCCCCAATTTTTTTGTGCCCAAATGGCTGAGCATTGAACTGCAAGAGAAGAAAAGGTGAAGGATTTGATTGGGGCTCCCTTCTCTTCCCTGTGCAAAAGCTGCAGTTAAGAACACAGAGGGGGGAAAGGAGTATCTGTTAAGAGTATTTAACTCTAAGGAAGAGTACCCTGGACCTTGTTTCTGAAGCTTCTTTACCTTCATGTTATTTATTTATTCCACATACAGTTCATTAGAACTTCACTTAAAGATGAAGAGATATAGCAAATAATAGTATCTTTCATCTAAGACCAGAACATTCCAAGCCTTTTCAAAAGGTATTGCAAGAGGAATAACGTATTAGCTGTGAAGGCCTTGCTTGCTTGTGTCTCAAGTCCTAATCATATAAGTTAAACACCAAGATGCCTTGCTATGAAGTCTAATAATCAATTTATTTATTTTTTGCATATATACAATTTCTTCACTGTAATATTGCTAGCAGAGCACTGGAAATAACTCAGATGTCAAATATCAGAAAAAAAATTATTGAATTACTGTATATCCATACAATGAAATTCTGTGCAGCTAATTAAAAATTAAGGATGTGCCTTCTTATTCTCAGTATGTGTGTGTGGGTGGGGAGGGTCAAGGCAGGTTTTGAATTTGAATTTAAAGAATGTCTAAGACATTTGCTATCATAGGAGAAAAAATGTTCTGTTGATGGCTTAAAGTAAAACAAGGAAACCAACCTCCCACTATGGCCACTGAACCTTGGAGCAATACTGAGCTTGTCTTTAGTATGCATATCTCCTAGCACTAGATAGGTCTTTGTTCCAAACTTGTCTTTAAAGCTACCTGGAGCAGCACAATATCCAGAGAAGTGATATTCAGAGCCTCAGGAGACAGCATTTTATCCAAGTGCAGCTTCTGGAAACAAAATGCGTTTAGAGGATTTCATCTGATGTTGGGAATTTCCAGGTAGGCCCAGCTGCCTCTGCAACTCCTGAGCCCATTTCTACTTGAAATGTCTGCCAAACCACAAGCACCATGATCACGGTTAATGTTCACTGAGCTCTTACTCTGTACCAATTGTATTATATCTACTGATTTATTTATTTCTCATCATAATCTCACAGAGGAGGTGAAATTATTGTCTTTGTTTTAAATATAAGGTTAAGTGAAAGTAGGTGACTTATTTAGGACCACAGGCCCAATAAGAATTGAAGCAGAACTGAAGTAGAGGTAGTCTGACACTAGAGACCTTGCTTCCGAGGCTAGGATAGGACCTATCCTATCCTCTCTGAGGCTCAGTTTCAGACCAGGATTCTATAAACACTCTTCAGAGGTGCTTGTGGTTTAAGAAACCTGTTAGCCCAGATCCTCCCCCAGCATAGTATGGCGATGCAGCCAGCTCGCATAGGAATTTGCTCAGAAATGCCTCTAACGCTAGGTAGGATTATCTGGTTTATGTTGAAAGGTTTTGTGCTGGGTTACTTTCAGATGTGTCACTGAAGCATCATTAAATGATGCCACACAATCATAGACTCTGGGGACCTAACAGCACCTGCAGACATTCCAAAAGGCTTCACGATTTCTTTTCCTGCATCCTACCCACTAGCCAAATGATTAATTCACTCTTACCACAAAGACTCATGTTCTTCTTGACTTTGTGAAGACTCATACATATGCCTGTTTTTTGTTATTTTTTTTTGCGGTACGCGGGCCTCTCACTGTTGTGGCCTCTCCCGTTGCGGAGCACAGGCTCCGGACACGCAGGCTTAGCGGCCGTGGCTCATGGGCCCAGCCGCTCTGCAGCATGTGGGATCTTCCCGGACCGGGGCACGAACCCGTGTCCCCTGCATCAGCAGGTGGACTCTCAACCACTGCGCCACCAGGGAAGCCCCATATGCCTGTTTAAATGTTGCCCATCCTCATGATTCCAAAGATAGGCAAGCTTTCTTAGTTTTCCTAAGTGGAAGTAACAGTTCCTTCTGTGTTTTCATTGTGATGTTTGCCATTCATTATCCTCCTCATCTAAGAGCTATTTTATTCCTTCTCTTTCTCTTCCCTAGCCATAAAGTCATGTTTTTCATACCAAATTCGGTCTTTTGTATGCCATGGTGCCTTGCCCGTAGTAGGAGTTCAGCAAACATTTTTTAAAAGAAGTAAATCAAGAATGAATGAAGTGTGTTGAGGAGGCATGTTGCAGGGGAATGTTAGCAAATTTTAAGGGAGAGGTTGATAGAAGCAAACATTCGTGCAGCAACTGAATACTTTGGCATTGCATCCATCAAGCAAGGCCATTACTCAAAGGATGTGATGCTTATTTTTATGTAGCATTGCCAGATGCATATGAAATTCCTCTAACAGATCTTTGTGGGGATCTAGCTATCATATTCCATTCCAGTAAAGGTATATGGAAACATGACTAATAGGACAAAAATAAGATAAAATCAGCATGGGGTGTTTGGGGTAAAATAGCTCTCTTCGCATGTGGACATATTTTGGGGGTTGCACAAGGAAACTAACAGAGAGATGAGATTCCTCCACCTAATTTCACTTTCTGTTTCCATAGACACTCGCCACACTTTCTTTCCTATCAAAGGCATGGGTAATTCCTACTTTATAGAACGCATGAGGGAATAATTTATCTAACTATGACTTCAGGGATACTATAGTATCTCTAAGCCTTCCTTGGATTCCTTCAGAGTTGTGGGAGATGCAGATTGGGCTGTTGTTTAGGACATCAGACTCTCAAGGGTTTAATCATTGTTCTCCAGTATCTGAATCTCAGCCTCTTTCTTCTGGACACTTGACTGTCATATGACCATAGATGACAGCTCCTTTGTTATTGGCATCATGTAAAGTTATGTACAAAGCAGAAGGTAAATGTGTATATTGATAATAGGGGGTGTCCTCTTCTCACTCCCATCCCATCCTGATATTAACGTACTGAAAGGTCTAATTTTTTTTCAAAGACTGCTTAGTGGCTTTCAAATCAGAGCAAGGGATGGTAAGTGATGTGTATGAATGTCATCAAAGTGTTGGAAAAGTTGCCTGCAATGTTCCCACTGCAAGGAGAGAACACTTCTCTAAGTGAGTTCCCAGGATTCCCTTCTGCTTACACAGGGCTCGACTCACACCAAGAAATTTACTTCTGCTTTTCTAGGCTGACCATTCCCTTCCCACTGATACATTCTTTCTATAAGTGGTGTTGACACTGTTTCCATATCCCAGTTCCCATGCCGGGGAGATATCCTATGTGGGGAGGTATCCTCATGGACCACTTTAAATAATTTAACCTTCTCAAGCATAAACACTGGCTCCCTCATGTGATGGAATTGACACTGGAGTGCCCAGTTACCCTCCCCTCTTTTGCCTTTTCAAGTAACACTGTCACACTCAGCCAGGCAAGTCTATTCTTATGACTCCCTTAATTTTTTATTCTGCATTTCAACTCCTTTCCTTTATACATTTCTCCAGGGCTAAAATAAATTATTCTTCTTTGTTTTCTAAGAATCTTTCTTTTTCTCCTTCAGAGAGCTCTCAGAATCTCATTTCTTAAGGTTTCCCAATTAAATATAGGATAGCAATTTCTCTTCATTGTCCTAGCAACTAATTCCCATATTGCAAATAAGCCTTCAAAACTGAGATATACTTGTAAAACTTCTCTATTCTAATTTGTGCCTTTGTTGGGATGTCTGTGTTTCTATATTGACTGGACAGGAGATAATGAAAGATTTCAAATATATAAGATTTTCATAAAATTCTTAATCACATTTGGCTGGATACTCTGTATTGGTTCATTCAAACTCCCTTCTACTTTATCTGGGGAGGTTGGAAAGCTAAAAGGTGCACTCTGCATACTCCTTTGCTGCTAGGATTCTGGACTGATGCACCTGTGCGACACTGGGAAGACAGGAATGAGCAGAGTCCCTCTTCCTGAAGGTTTTGGATGGTGTGGCTGGCAAAAGCAAGTTCATGGAAATATGAAGTTCCTCGAGCACCAGCCAGTGACCATTACGTGGAGTCTTGGATGTTGAGACAGTGGTGGCAGAGGAGTTTTAGCTTCTTATTTCCAGCAAAGCTCCAGTGTGGTGACCTCAGAGATAGTTGTTCTGTGTTGTTTTGTGTGTGATTCCAAGAGAGAAAACCCCTTGGACCTTCTACAGATCTTGCAAATATCTAACTTGCTATGTGGGATACCTTCCTGCTTAAAATACCTGGAGTTCTTTCTAGTTCTGGCCCCTAACTCTAACTGATGCATTCCTCCCATGCTTGTGTAGAAAATGTAACATCCAGGGACCTCCAGACCCATCCCCCTAGAAGGTCTCCACCAGTCTCAGCAGCCTCAGCACTCAGCAGTCCTGCCAGACAGTGTGTCCTCATCATACCATCCGGAATCCATCCCAGCTTCCATATTTCTGTGCTCTGAACAAGCCCTTCACTTTTAGTCATGACCCACCCCCTTCTCCCCCCTCCTCCCTGACTCCCTTTCTTGTGCCACAAGCTTAAGAGTCTTCTTCGGTTTCCTTAAGCCATTAGCGCAAAGTGAACGACTTCTTCTGCATTGGGTGTACAGTTCTATCACTGAACTTTTCACCCGACCCCACAGGAGGCCTTGGGATTTCTATCTCCTCTTCTAGACTGTTAGTTCCTTGAGCTGGGGTACCTCCTACCCCATTTGTTCTTAAACATTTAAAAAATGGATACTAATTACTTGTTAGCATTTTGAATGAGTAAATGGAAATTATTCATGGCTTCTCAATGGCTTCATAGTATTTCTGTCTCCCTTATGCTCGGTACACTTTGCAGCTGCATATAAATTATAGTGACCTATTGGATGGCAGTGTCATCCACCAATGAATGAAGTAAAGCATCAAATCTTTCCACCCTCACAAACAGTATTTACACATATTTTATGGCTGTTTTCACACTGATTTACCCCACTCAAAGCATATGCATTTGAATATGATCTGCTTTATAGCATAAATTCTCAGAGGAGAGAATTGAATCTGTTTAACTTGTTTGATATAGATACTGTGGCTGAGTCTTCAAAAATATACTAGAGGAGGGATTGGTTCAAGATGGCAGAGTAGAAGGACATGCTCTCACTCCCTCTTTCGAGAACACCAGAATCACAACTAACTGCTAAACAATCATTGACAGGAGACACTGGAACTCACCAAAAAATATACCCCACATGCAAAGACAAAGGAGAAGCCACAATGAGATGGTAGGGGGGTGCTATCACAATAAAATCAAATCCCATAACTTCTGGGTGTGTGACTCACAAACTGGAAAACACTTATACCACAGAAGTCCACCCACTTGAGTGAAGGTTCTGAGCCCCACGTCAGGCTTCCCCACCTGGGGGTCTGGCAATAGGAGGAGAAATTCCTAGAGAATCAGACTTTGAAGGCTAGTGGGATTTGATTGCAGGACTTCAGCAGGACTGGGGAAATAGACACTCCACTCTTGGAGGGCACACACAAAGTAGTGTGCACATCAGGACCCAGGGGAAGGAGCAGTGACCCCATAGGAGAATGAACCAGATCTACCTGCTAGTGTTGGAGGGTCTCCCACAGAGGCGGAGGGCAGCTGTGGCTCACCAAGGGAGAAGGACACTGGCAAGAGAAGTTCTGGAAAGTACTGCTTGGCGTGAGCCCTCCCAGAGTCTGCCATTAACCCCACCAGAGAGCCTGTAGTTTCCATTACTGTGTCGCCTCAGGCCAAACAACAAACAGGGAGGGAACCCAGCCCCACCCATCAGCAGACAAGGGGATTAAAGTTTTACTGAGCTCTGCCCACCAGAGCAGCACCCAGCTCTACCCACCACCAGTCCCTCCCATCAGGAAACTTGCACAAGCCTCTTAGATAGCCTCATCCACCAGAGGGCAGACAGCAGAAGCAAGAAGAACTACAATCCTGCAGCCTGTGGAACAAAAACCACATTCACAGAAAGATAGACAAGATGAAAAGGCAGAGGGCTATGTACCAGATGAAGGAAAAAGATAAAACCCCAGAAAAACAACGACATGAAATAGAGATAGGCAATCTTCCAGAAAAAGAATTCAGAATAATGATAGGGAAGATGATCCAGGACCTCGGAAAAAGAATGAAGGCAAAGATCGAGAAGATGCAAGAAATGTTTAACAAAGATCTAGAAAAATTAAAGAACAAACAAACAGAGATGAACAATACAATAACTAAAATGAAAAACACACTAGAAGGAATCAATACCAGAATAACTGACTCAGAAGAACAGATAAGAGACCTGGAAGACAGAATGGTGGAATTCACTGCTGAGGAACAGAATAAAGAAAAAAGAACAAAAAGAAATGAAGACAGCCTAAGAGACATCTGGGACAACATTAAATGCAACATTAGCATTATAGGGGTCGCAGAAGGAGAAGAGAGGGAGAAAGGACCCGAGAAAATATTTAAAGAGATTATAGTCAAAAACTTCCCTAACATGGGAAAGGAAATAGCCACCCAAGTCTGGGAAGCGCAGAGAGTCCCATACAGTATAAACCCAAGGAGAAACACGCCAGGATACATAGTAATCAAATTGACAAAAATTAAAGACAAAGAAAAATTATTGAAAGCAGCAAGGGAAAACCGACAAATAACATACAAGGGAATTTCCAGAAGGTTAACAGCTGATTTCTCAGCAGAAACTCTATAAGCCAGAAGGGAGTGGCATGATATAATTAAAGTGATGAAAGGGAAGAACCTACAACCAAGATTACTCTACCCAGCAAGGATTTCATTCAGATTCAATGAAGAAGTCAAAACCTTTACAGACAAGCAAAAGCTAAGAGAATTCAGCACCACCAAACCAACTCTACAACAAATGGTAAAAGAACTTCTCTAAGTGGGAAACACAAAAGAAGAAAAAGACCTACAAAAACAAACCCAAAACAATTAAGAAAATGGTAATAGAAACATACATATTGATAATTACCTTAAACATGAATGGATTAAATGCTCCAACCAAAGACACTGGCTCGCTAAATGGATACAAAAACAAGACCCATATATATGCTGTCTACCAGAGACCCACTTCAGACCTAGGGACACATGCAGACTGAAAGTGAGGGGATAGAAAAAGATACTCCATGCAAATGGAAATCAGAACAAAGCTGGAGTTGCAGTACTCACATCAGATAAAATAGACTTTAAAGAATGTTACAAGAGACAAGGAAGGACACTATGTAATGATCAAGGGATCAATCCAAGAAGAAGATATAACAATTATAAATATATATGCACCCAACATAGGAGCACCTTAACACATAAGGCAACTGCTAACAGCTATAAAAGAGGAAATCGACAGTAACACAATAATAGTGGGGGACTTTAACACCCCACTTTCACCAATGGACAGACCATCCAAAATGAAAATAAATAAGGAAACAGAGGCTTTAAATGACACAATAGACCAGATAGATTTAATTGATAGTTGTAGGACATTCCATCCAAAACCAGCAGATTACACTTTCTTCTCAGGTGCGCATGGAACATTCTCCAGGATAGATCACATCTTGGGTCACAAATCAAGCCTCAGTAAATTTAAGAAAATTGAAATCATATCAAGCATCTTTTCTGACCACCACGCTATGAGATTAGAAATGAATTACAGGGAAAAAAACGTAAGAAACACAAACACATGGAGGCTAAACAATACATTACTAAATAACCAAGAGATCACTGAAGAAATCAAAGAGGAAATCAAGAAATACCTCGAGGCAAATGACAATGAAAACACGACAATCCAAAACCTATGGGATTCAGCAAAAGTAGTTCTAAGAGGGAAGTTATAGCTATACAAGCCTACCTCAAGAAACAAGAAAAATCTCAAATAAACAATCTAACCTTACACCTGAAGGAACTAGAGAAAGAAGAACAAACAAAACCCACAGTTAGCAGAAGGAAAGAAATCATAAAGTTCAGAGCCGAAATAAATGAAATAGAAACAGAGAACAATAGCAAAGATCAATAAAACTAAAAGCTTGTTCTTAGAGAAGATAAACAAAATTGAACAAACCATTAGTCAGACTCATCAAGAAAAAGAGGGAGAGGACTCAAATCAATAAAATTAGAAATGAAAAAGAAGTTACAACAGACACGGCAGAAATACAAAACATCCTAAGAGACTACTACAAGCAACTCTATGCCAATAAAATGGACAACCTGGAAGAAATGGACAGATTCTTTGAAAGATATAACCTTCCAAGACTGAACCAGAAAGAAATAGAAAATATGAACAGACCAATCACAAGTAATGATTAAAGATCTTCCAACAAACAAAAGTCCAGGACCAGATGTCTTCACAGGTGAATTCTATCAAACATTTTGATAAGAGCTAACACCCATCCTTCTCAAACTCTTCCAAAAAATTGCAGAGGAAGGAAAACTCCCAAACTCATTCTATGAGGCCACCATCACTCTGATACCAAAACCAGACAAAGATACTACAAAAAAAGAAAATTACAGACCAATACCACTGATGAACATAGATGCAAAAATCCTTAACAAAATACTAGCAAACAGAATCCAACAATATATTAAAAGGATCATACACCATGATCAAGTGGGATTTATCCCAGAGATGCAAGGATCCTTCCATATATGTAAATCAATCAGTGTGATACACCATGTTAATAAATTGAAGAATAAAAACCATATGATCATCTCAATAGATGCAGAAAAAGCTTTTGACAAAATTCAACACCCATTTATGATAAAAAATCTCCAGAAAGTGGGCATAGAGGGAACCTACTTCAACCTTATAAAGGCCATATATGGCAAACCCACAGCAAACATCATTCTCAGTGGTGAAAAACTGAAAACATTTCCTCTAGGATCAGGAAGAAGACAAGGATGTCCACTCTCACCACTATTATTCAACATAGTTTTGGAAGTCCTAGCCATGGCAATCAGAAAAGAAAAAGAAATAAAAGGAATCCAAATTGGAAAAGAAGAAGTAAAACTGTCACTGTTTGCAGATGACATGATACTATACATAGAGAATCCTAACAACGCCACCAGAAAACTACTAGAGCTAATCAATGAATTTGGTAAAGTTGCAGGATACAAAAGTAATGCACAGAAATCTCTTGCATTCCAGTACATTAATGATGAAAAATCTAAAAGAGAAATTAAGGAAACACTCCCATTTACCACTGCAATGAAAAGAATAAAATATCTAGGAATAAACCTACCTAGGGAGACAAAAGACCTTTATGCAGAAAATTATAAGACACTGATGAAAGAAATTAAATATGATACCAGCAGATGGAGAGATATACCATGTTCTTGGATTGGAAGAATCAATATTGTGAAAATGACTATACTACCCAAAGCAATCTACAGGTTCAATGCAATCCCTATCAAACTACCAATGGTATTTTTTACAGAACTAGAACAAAAAATCTTAAAATTTGTATGGAGACTCAAAAGACCTGGAATAGCCAAAGCAGTCCTGAGGGAAGAAAATGGAACTGGAGAAATCAGACTCCCTGACTTCAGACTATACTACAAAGCTACAATAATCCAGACAATATGTTACTGGCACAAAAACAGAAATATAGATCAATGGAACAGGATAGAAAGCCCAGAGATAAACCCACACACCTGTGTTCAACTAATCTATGACAACGGAGGCAAGGATATACAATGGAGAAAAGACAGTCTCTTTAATAAGTGGTGCTGGGAAAACTGGACAGCTACATGTAAAAGAATGACAATAGAACACTACCTAACAGTATACACAAAAATAAACTCAAAATGGGTTAGAGACCAAAATGTAAGACCGGACACTGTAAAGCTCTTAGAGGAGAACATAGGAAGATCACTCTTTGACATAAATCACAGCAAGATCTTTTTTGATCCACCTCGTAGAGTAATAGAAATAAAATCAAAAATAAATGGTACCCAGTGAAACTTAAAATCTTTTGCACAGCAAAGGAAACCATAAACAAGACGAAAAGACAACCCTCAGAATGGGAGAAAATATTTGCAAATGAATCATCGGACAAAGGATTAATCTCTAAAATATATAAACAGCTCATGCAGCTCAATATTAAAAAAACAAACAACCCAATCCAAAAATAGGCAGAAGACCTAAATAGACATTTCTCCAAAGAAGACATACAGATGGCCAAGAAGCACATGAAAAGCTGCTCAACATCACTAATTATTAGAGAAATGCAAATCAAAACTATAATGAGGTATCACCTCACACCTGTTAGAATGGGCATCATCAGAAAATCTACGAACAAATGCTGGAGAGGGTGTGGAGAAAAAGGAACTGTCTTGCACTGTTGGTGGGAATGTAAATTGATACAGCCACTATGGAGAACAGTATGGAGGTTCCTTAAAGAACTAAAAATAGAATTACCATATGACCCAGCAATCCCACTACTGGGCATATACCTAAAGAAAACCGTAATTCAAAAAGACACATGCACCTGAATGTGCATTGCAGCACTATTTACAATAGCCAGATCATGGAAGCAACCTAAATGCCCATCAACAGACGAATGGATAAAGAAGATGTGGTACATATATACAATGGAATGTTACTCAGCCATAAAAAGGAATGAAATTGGGTCATTTACAGAGATGTGGATGGATTTTGAGACTGTCATACAGAGTGAAGTAAGTCAGAAAGAGAAAAACAAATAACGCATATTAATGCATATTTGTGGAACCTAGAAAATGGTACAGATGAACCGGTTTGCAGAGCAGAAATTGAGACACAGAAGTAGAGAAAAAACGTATGGACACCAAGGGGGGAAAGCTGCGGGGGTGTGGTGGTGGTGGTGTGATGAATTGGGCGATTGGGATTGACTAATAAGAAAAAATTTATATATATATATATATGTGTGTGTGTATATATATATATATATATATATATATATATATATACACACACACTAGAGGATAATAATTTAAATACTCAGGCTAAGTGGGACATTCTATTAGGGGCTTTTCCATTCCGTGCTTGAACAAAGAAGTATCCCTATTTGTTGGTTCATTTGTATGAAGAACAAGTAGTCAAAACTGTCTTCTACTGTAAGGGTAAAAGTTACAGCAGATGGCTATTATACTACTTCTGAACACTGGTATTTCCTTTTATGGGGGTTAATGTTTGAACGTGGCATGAGAATTATTACAAAACTTATGTTAATACTAAAATGTGCAGCTAACTTTCTGTGTAAAATTTTATTTTCTACTGAATTTGTTATTCTGTCTGATCATTAAAAAATATGTATTTATGGGAATGCCAAAGCAAGGAGCATATAAATTTATTTCTCTTTGTGTAACAGGGTGTGAGGGAATTTAGTTTTTCTCACAGTATGTACTTTTAACTTTTTTTAAAAAGTGAACTTTTTGAATCTTTCTTTTTATTGGAAGAGATGTTATTCCAAAGAAACATTAATTTCTTTTAAACTGAAAATTGTTACCACCGTTTCATGATTTTATGTTTTCTTTATATCACACCCAAAGTCAAAAGTCAGTAATGAGTGCAAAGTATTTATTAAGAATGAAGGTATAAAATAGGGTTATAATGGAATACTGACAAATTTTATACAGTTTTCATAACCATTGCTAAGCTCCCTAAAGAAATATCTATTCCCACCAGGAGAACCCACACACTGAATGTGTTTATGTAAATGGGTTATTTTCACATGAAGCTCATTCCAAGCTACTTTTACGAACCAGAAATCTTTGCATCTTTGAGAATGAAAATTGAAATTTGTCCAGTTATTGGGCAATATGGACACCGTCAACATCAACACTCACAGTGAATTTTGGTACATGTACGTTAACTCCTTATCTACTAACTGTAGGGCTTTATTTTAGAGACTTTTTTTTAATAATATCCAGTTTTAATTTTAATTTTTAATTAAGTTTTTTTTTTTGGCTGTGCCACGCAGCATGCGGGATCTTAGTTCCCTGAACAGAGATCGAACCCATGTGCTCTGCAGTGGAAGCACAGAGCCCTAACCACTGGATGGCCAGGGAATTCCTAGAGATAAGTTATATTCTATGACTTTAATATTAAGCAAATTGAAAATACTCTTTTAAAACATATTTCTTTGCATTTAAACATATAAATGGTTCAGCATTGCTGTGTGGCCACTCAAGGAATAAGATGACCCCCCTCAGAAAATTTGATTTGTACATCAAGACTGATAGCACCATCCACACACCAACAGAGTATGAACCGTTTATTTCTCACATAATGAGACATTTTAAAGAGAGGAGTGAAAAGGTCCCAAGTCGACCCCAAAAATCGCTTGAGAGAGAAAGAAAGAAGCCTGGCCGGGGGTTTCTGTGGTGGTTAGAGGGTCAGCGTATGATGGTTATTTTGAGTGGTATGAACTTCCTCTTGGTGCTAAACGAGAGCACTGAGACTTTCGTGTCATCTTGTCCAAATGTGAGATGTACGAGGGAAGGAGAGTGGGGGTCGGATTAAAACCTGTCAGCAGTCAGATATCAAATATCAAGTCAGAATCTTTAATATAATTATGCTTGGAATTTTCTTCATTTACGTAATATTGAGCTCCCTTCGGAAGTTAGCGATGCTTTGTATCACACAACTTGACAAGCATAGCAGAACAAACAAGAGCCTTGGATATAGATGCCCCGAGTTCACATTCTAAGTTGTTGCTTGTTTGTTTTCTTTTCCCAGGGCTCTAATGAGAAACTGATAAGAATAAACGGATGGAGAATGCCTGGTGCACCTGAGAGATGGTCAATAACAGTAAGTCTTAGTATATTTTGCTTGA
Organism: Stenella coeruleoalba; assembly: GCF_951394435.1. Taxonomy (NCBI): domain Eukaryota; kingdom Metazoa; phylum Chordata; class Mammalia; order Artiodactyla; family Delphinidae; genus Stenella; species Stenella coeruleoalba. Next base: position 21,463,663 of record NC_137167.1, read on the forward strand.
GATTTTTCGTAAGCGTTGACTCCTCTGGCATTTATGGCAAATTTGGCTGCCATAGCTACAGAACAAATAAAAATAAAATTTCACCTTTGCCAAAGATAAACAAAGAGGAACACTAGTTAAAATGGTAAGGACAGATTTTAATCAGTCATAACTATTGCAATAGGGAAAAGAGTCCATCATGAACTGAACTCAACTTCGATTTGTACAGAGATGAATGGGCGTTCTATAGAGAAAATGTGGGTTTAGGGAGGGGGCGATCAGGGGCTTGGTGAACAGAGTCTGGTAAATGAAAAATTACGAAAAGCGGAAGTGGAGGTTGGTCCGTGTGAAATCACGTGGGTTTGCTAACTGGTGCTTGTCGAAACGTTGAAGTTAGGCTCCTATTTTCCCACAGAGACTGAGAGACAGGGGCTGATCTTCAGGTGTTGGCTGGAACAGTGAATTTCTTTGGCAACCTTGAGTTTTCTCAGGCAAGCACGTTAGGGGTGGCTCAAGTCTTCCCAGGGATGCAGCGTTGAGCTGTTAGAAACTGTTAGTGTCTGTTCGTCTTTTCAGGCCAACCTGGCGGCCTATCAAGAGGAGAGTTCAGCGGGCCCTGGTTAGTCTGGTCAAGGAGAGAATCTTTATCGCCTTAAAAAGGAATATTAGAGGAATAGTTTTTGGAAATGTATACTAAACTTAAAAACTGCTAAAATTATTTACTAACATAAGTTTAAAAATTCTTAGTCTTCTTTTGAGATAAAAATCTCAGCATATGGAGTCATTCATACCAAAATGAGGTTGAAAAAGTATATGAGATTTATTCTTTTTTTGGAGAAGGGTTTACGAAGGCAATTTAAAAAATTTATTTTGAAATAATTATAAATTCACAGGAAGTTGCGAAAAAAATGTGTAGGAGGTGTCAAGTACCCGTCACTCAGTCTCCCTCAGTAGTAACACCTGACATCGTTATAGTATAATACCAAATTCAGGAAATTGACATTGTACAATCCAAAGAGCTTATTCTGATTTTATGGGTTTTATTCTTAGGCAGCAAAGTTAGTATTTTAATTCTATAGTGATATGCTGCCCCTGGAATGCAGAAAAAAAGACCCTTCAGTCATGCTAAGCTTTGTCATGTACCCATGACTTGAGTTGTGCTCTTTTCGGTACTTTTAGTTCTGTCATCCCCGTACACAAGGCTCTATCATTTCTCTCATTCTTTTGCCTTATTTTGTTTTACTTTTTATTTTGACATAACTTGAGACTCTCGTAAAAGTTGCAAGAATTGCACAAAAATTCCCATGTGCCATTTATGCAGATTTCTCAAGTATTCATATTTTACCACGTTTGCTTTACCCATCCCAAACATGCACATACACACACACACGTGCACACACATATTTTTACCTGTTTTCTTCTAAATACTTCAGTGTTTATTTCAAAGCAAAGACATCCTTTTTCCAACCCCAGTACAATTATAAAAATCAGCAAATTAGCATTGACACAATACTATTACCTACTTTAAATAACTTATTCAGATTTTGCCAGTTCTCCCAATGATATCCCTATACAGCAAATGCGTTCAGTTGTCACGATTTTAATCTCCTTTAATTCTGGAACACTTCCTCAATATTCTTTTGTTTTCTGTGACACTGACATTTTTGAAGAGTACAAGCCAGTTATTTAGTGGAATATCTGTCAATTTAGATTTGTCTTCTTTTTCCTCATGATTAGAGTCAGGATATGCACTTTTAGCCAAAAATACTCATAAGTAATTCTGTGTTTTTCTCAGTGCCTCAGATCCGTAGATGGAAGAAGTTTATTTGTGACATTATTGGTTATATTAACTTTGATAACTTGGTTTAGGTTGTTTACACAGCTTTATCTAGTATAAAGTAATTATTTTTTTCTGTTTGTATTTACTAAGCCTGTGAGAACATAACCTTGTCTCCCTCCCTTTCTCCCAGTCCTTTAAGGTTCAACTCAAATATTGCTTCTCTACCCAACATATTCTCCACTGTATACCTATATTACTAAGAACTTAACTTCATTATAGTATTCGTTATATTGAAAAATATTTTTTTTCTATAGTACCTAGTAGGTTAGAAACCTTTGCCATCAGAGACTTTATCATATTCATCATTGTATGTTCTAGAAAAATAATAGGTTCTCAATAACTATTAATTGAATTGAACAAATGAATTCCAAGAGGCAGAATTAAGAGGTATTATCTTCTCTGTTTTATAAAGAAGAATACTGACGGTCAGCAGAGGATGATGATTTGTGACAGCATTTCTTAACATAGCTATTGATTAGGTAACAATGAATATTATTGAGCTCATTTTCTGGGAGTTCAAGAGGCCACTTTAATTCACTGTAACCCAAGAACAGAGAAGGCAAGAGACTTTTTACACCTAGGTCCACAAGGCTCGATGGATTCGAAAATGTTTTGTGACTGTTGATCGTGCACAGGGCATCAGTTAGCGCTACAAAACAGCCCACCTACCACTTAGTGAGCTGCAGTAGCACTCGGCATTCTCTTACACCCTTCTGTGGGTTATCCGGGAATCAACCCATCCAGACTGAGCCCAGCTGGGCTGGCTGCAAGCTTTGGGTTGGATCCAGTTGCGCTCCACTTAGCTCTCGCTCTCCTCAGAGCAGCAGACTCTCCAAGACCAGAAGAGCAATAGGCAGAGGCCGTAACATGTAAGGCCTCCCAGGGCTGGTGTGCAGAAGCAGCGCGTGTAACTAACTTCCATCTACTGTTTGCTAAAGCCAACCACATGCCACACACAGCCTCGCAAGGGCAGGTCAGTACACTCTGTGTGGATACGAGAGGGGAAAAGAATTAGGAAGAGTAATGGGAGCAATAATGCAATTACTGCAGAAATACAAACCCAGGGATAGATATATGCCAACTTCAAGTTGAGGAGGGACACACCAAGATTGCAAACCATGTGAGAGATCTCCTGAGTGTCCAGGTGCCTGGGCGCAGGCACATGTGTCTGCCTGGCAGGTACTGGCTTCCCTCTGTATTCCCTGTGCTCTGCTGAGCCCATATTCTCATTAGATCCAGAAATCTCGTCTTCTCAGTGACTACATACGTGTGCTACCTAAGGCATTTAAACATTTGGATGTTACCATATGCCCAAGCTAATTCACACAGTTGTTGGGAGAATAAAAAGTCACACAAGAGAAAATACTGAAAAGTTACAAGTACCATACTAATAACGTCTTATTGTTATTACTAGTCTTTTGCTCTCCAGTCCAGATGTCAGTTGCTCCCCAGAGAGCATGAAGATGCTCATTCCCTGAACAGGAGAACTTACTTTCTGAGTAGAGACGCATCAAGGTTTATGTTAGCTTGTATTGGGCAGAAATAAATGAATTCGTCCATTTCTGTAATTCCAAGGAAGAACACTGGAAAATGTCCTGGATATCAGGTAATTTTTCAGCAATTAAAAAAGAGGAAGAGAAAGACGGAGAGAAAGATGAAGAAAATTCCAAAAACAAAGCATCCTTTCCTAGAGTTCTGGTTTTCAACAAATATTTAGAACTGAATTTTTAACACATGTTTGCTGAGGGCTACTTGAAAAACAACTTGTATTTCCAAATACAATGCAATCAAGTAAAAAGCATAATAAGTTCGGGTAAAATTCACTAAAGGTCTCTACCTGCTTCACGAAGAGCAGATAAAAATATCTTTTCTTCAGATGTGCTCATGCTTGGGCCATTGTTCAATCCATAACTATAAAAGTCACGGTCTGCTTTTACGGTTCTGTGGGTCTTTTTGGCAACAGAAAACAAATGTTTAAGTCTTTAATATGAGAATGTGAAATAACTGCTTTGTTCTGTCATCTAGTCCTGACAAGTGTTTACATCAAAACAAAAAATACAACCAAACAATCATTTGCCAGGTTTCTTTTATCAGGAAAAAAAATAGAACAACCATTCTTAGTTTTAAACACAGGAAGTGTAAAGAAACTATTTGATACGTAAATAAGAAGAGAAGTACATAGAGCTGAGTGGATGCTTCTGTAGATCACACACTAAAGAAAGGTGTTTACTGTCTCCACATTCTCATTTACCGCCCCCCGCAAAATGTGTACCTTCATAGCCTTCAAATTAAAGATTTGCTTTCTGTGGTGCCAACACTCTGTTCTATTTATTACCAGCCATCTTTTATTCTTAGCCATTTTCTTTGCTTTCTTTTTGGGGGAATGACTATGTGAAGGAGAATAGTTTCAGAGTTTCTAAGAAGCTTCTATGAATAGATTGGTCACTGGTAGAACTAACTGTGCCTAAATTTGATATGCGCAGACACCATGCTCAGAGTAGCTCTCTTAATTCTCATTTCATTCTCAAACTTAAATGTTTCCAACAGGTACCATAAGCACATGTTCAAGACTGACTTGAAACATTTTCCTAGATTTCACTTGGGTGATTTGCATTTTGCAACAAACATATCTCATACGAACATGGCAGCAAATATAATGCTACAGTGTGCGAAGCATGCAGGTCTTTCCCTGTTTAATCTCAAGCTTCTCTCCTGTCTGAAAGTCAATATTCACACCAATCATTTTAAGCATATAGTATAGTTCCAGAGCCGAATAAACCTCTGGGGAAAATGCAGAACAAATAACATTCTGGTTCTCTTACAGAGAATGAAATACCTGAGCTTCTAGAACTATAACTAGATCTCAGGAAGTTTGTCTTTTTCCTAATCTTTTTTAAGTTCCATGTCATTTGCCATGTGAGTCTTACAGATGACGGGCTGTGTAGGAATAGTCTGAGGTCTTTCTTTCAGAATGTTTCGCAGTTCCTACCACCCTCCTTCCCTCCTTCCCTCCCTCCCTCCCTCCCTCCTTTTCTCCCTCCCTCTTTTTTCTTGTTCTTTCTTTCCCTCCTGAATTTAATTATGAGATCTGATTTGCCAAACAACAGATTTGTTATATTCCTTAATGTTTATATTTTGTTCATAAAAAGATTTCAAATTTGTTATCATAGAATAAGTGAGAAGAAATCTTGAATCCATTTAAGTCGTTTTCCAGGTCAGTATTACATGATGATATGTAGCCTGCTCACATTGCCTTTTCTGTGTATCATTTTTTTAAATTGCCATGCACTGCTTGGTACCATGTGCTGGTATAATTCTCACAAAGTCAATCTACATATATTCTGGATTTCACTAGTCAAGGTTTCTGATATTATATAATGATGTTTTAAAACGTAAAAACAGTGGATTTACTGTCTCTTTTTTTTTATTGTGGTTAAAAAAACACATAAAGTGTACCATCATAACCATTTATAAGTGTACATGGTTCAGTAGTGTTTAGTATATTCACATGGTTGTGACACGGATTTCCAGAACATTTTCATTTGCAAATCTGAAGCTCTATACCCATTAAACAATCCCTCTTTTCGTCTTCCCAGCAGCCCCTACTAACCACCATCCTATTTTCTATTTCTGTGAATTTGATTACTTTAGATACCTCATAACAAGTGGAATCGTACAGCATTTTTTCTGTCTTATTTCACTTAGCATATTGTCCTCCAGATTCACCCGTGTTGTAGCATGTATCAGAATTTCCTTCCTTTTATGTTCATCCATTCCTCCACTGATGGACATTTGAGTTACTTCTACTTCTTGTCCATTGTGAATAATACTGGTATGAACATGGATGCACGCGGATTGACTATCTCTTGCAAAGGACAGAACTGTATGATAAGACCTTCAAAATGTTGAGTTATCTGAATTAAATATAGCGGGTATTTTCTCAAGTTCTGCAATGCACACTAAAGAAATATTTCAGATTAAATACCTTGCCCTACAACTTGTAATGGAGAGCAACAGAAATAATTAGATTAAAAAATTTTAATTAAACATATCTTTTACTTAGGTTTTACCTACGTGGCTCAAGGCCATTCTTAAACTTGAAAGAGAAATGTATACAAAGGAGGTATATTTGAAGGGTTCCGGGGTGCCCTCCTCCCCAGTAGAGGCTAAAAGCTAATCTTTACTTTTGATACTCACTCCGCTGAGAGGAAGGATCTGGTTGTTCTCCATGGCTTCCTGATAATGACTGTTACTTGGTCATGCACTTGCTCGTGCTTTTCTGAATGCAGGAGTGCCAGGAGTCATTTTAGAAGCCTAGTTCTTTGTTGTGGCTCCTGATTCATCCTAAAGACTCTTTTACCAGTGATATCTGTGACCCGTGACTAAACTTAAGGAATTCACAGTAAGGTGAGAGGTACATAGAAAGTGCTGGTCTAAACGTTATTCAAAGAAATGCTCACACCTGCTTTGGGAATATTATGATAACTGTGCATGCAGTGATTATACCGTAATGCAATGATCTGTTTTCTTGTTGGCTTCACCTTCTAGACCGTGAGCTCCTTGGGAACAGATTCTGTGCTTTATTCAACTATGTTTCCCATGTATACTTAACTATAACAAATCATAGAGCTTGTGAAGTGGTTTAGATGCTATAGAAAAGTGATAGTACCAGGAAGCACTTCTTTTGATGTCTCATGATTCATATATATATATATATATACACATATATATATGTATAAATCATACAAATTAACTTATTAATTGAGAATTTTCATTGGTATGTGTGCTTAATAAAAAAGTAAAAGTTATTTCCTTGACCCTGCCTTTGGTAATAATCCAGGACTATTAGAACCTCATTTATTCTCTCAGAGCAGTATCACCAGGGAGCCACACTTTCTGACAAGAGAAAATCCTGTCTTTACTGGGAATGCTACAACCACTGTGTCATAAATCAAAAAGCTCTAATGGGTTGGGGGAAGGGAAGCTTCTGTAAGGAAACATAATTAAACCACTCTTTGAAGGCAGTGTGTGAAGGTAACTAAATCCATTTATCCCTTCCATGAACTCCACTCTTATGTGTGTTTGCTAAGGCTGTATCAGAAAACCAATTACAGATGTAGCTTCTGCACCTTGCTTGCTATCACTGAGGAACAGCTAATGTCCTGTAAATACTACTCTGCTATCTCATTAATTGAAGAAACACAACTCAAAAGGGAAGTGTATTTACTTCCAAGCTAATTAAAAGAAATATCGAAAAGTCTGGGGACTCCGTACTAACCTGCCTGCCTTTCAGAAAAAGTGAATGACCTCAAACTTCCACTTAATGCTCAGCTATATAAATTCTCACCAGGAAGTTCCGAAGGGATCAAGTTAAATATTTTAGATAAAAGGTTTGTTCTGTAAAGATTTATAATTAAAGGAAACATTGTCTCAAACGTAAGAGAAATATTTATGTCCTTAGACAAAGGAACTTCAAACTAGTTAGCCAAGGAACATGCAAGCAGTCTAATAAGTGTCTTTTGAAGGTAAAAGTGAAGACTCATGAATAATTCAGGTTCAAACGGGATAAGAGGCAATGGAACTACTCCTCACCTACAGGTATCTGGGGAAGACTTTGTGACCAGGTGCGATTTCAAGAGCTTTTTGGGTGATGAGAATATTTGAATTGGTGGTTTCGTTGCAACACATCCTTTATTCTTAAAAAAAAATACAGATACACTAAAATTTTAGACAGTATGCAGAGACATTCTGAGAAGACAAAAGTTCAAAAACACTAAACCAAATTTTCTTCAAGAATAAATTATTCCACAAAGCACTGCAGTGGAAATTTACTTAATGATCTGAAATAGTAAACGTGCATCCCACAGTACCTACACTGTGAGTGAAAAGAAAATGGGAGCACTTACAGGAAGAATGAAGGAAACCTAGTTAGTAGAAAGAAGGAAATAATAAAGATCAGGGCAGAAATAAATGAAGTGAAACTAAAAAGATTGTAGAAAAGATCAATGAAACTGAGAGCTGGTTCTTTGAAAAAACAAAATTGAAAAACCTTTAGCTAGAGTCTCTAAAAAAGGAGAGAGAACATGCTCAACTAAAACCAGAAACAAAAGAGGAGAATTACAACTGATATCAAAGAAATACAAAGGGTCATAAGAGACTACTATAAACCATTATACACCAAGAAATTGGACAACCTAGAATAAATTAATGAGTTCTTAGAAACATACAATCTTCTAAGACTGAATCAGGAAAAAATAGAAAATCTGAATAGAGTAATTACTAGTAAGGAGGTTGAATCAGTAATCCAAAAAACCCCAACAAACAAAAGTTCAGGACTTCACTGGTGAATTCTCCCAAATGTTCAAAGATTTAATGCCTAGTCTCCTCAAACTCTTTCAAAACACTGAAGAGGAAACACTTCTGAACTCATTTTACAAGGCCAGCATTACCCTGATAGCAAAATCAGACAAGGATACTGCAAAAAAAAGAAAAGTACAAGCCAATATCCCTGAGGAATATAGATGCAAAATTCTCAACAAAATATTAGCAAACCAAATTAAACAATTTCTTTAAAGGCTCTTACACTGTGATCAAATGGAATTCCAGGGATGCAAAGATGGTTCAACATCCGCAAATCAGTTAGTGTGACATATCACAGTAACAAAATGAAGAATACAAATCATATGATCATCTCAATAGATGCAGAAAAAGCATTTGACAATTCAACGTTCATTTATGATAAAAACTCAACAAAGTGGATATAGAGGGAATGTACTTCCACACAATGAAGGCCATATATGACAAGGGTACAGCTAATATACTCACTGGTGAAGAAATGAAAGCTTTTCTTCTTAGATCAGGAACAACACAAAGATGCCCATTCTAACCACTTTTATTTAACACAGTGTTGGAAATCCTAGCCAGAGCAACTACACAAGAAAAGAAAAAAAAAATCCAAATTGGAAGTGAAGAAGAAAAACTGTCACTATCTGTTGATGACAGATTGTATATATAGAAAACTCTAAAGACTCCACACACACAAAAAAGACTGTTAGGACTAACATGGGTGAACCTTGAAGGCATTATGCTTAGTGAAATAAGTTAGACAAAGACAAATACCATATGATTTCACACATATGTGGACTCTAAAAAACCAAACAAAGAAAACAGAACAAAACTAATAGATGCAGAGAACAGATTGGTGGTTGCTGGAGGGGAAGGCGTTGGTGGGTGGGCAAAATGGGCAAAGGGGGTTAAGAGGTACAAACTTCCAGTTATATATATACATAAGTGAGTTCTTCCAGTTATAAAATAAGTAAGCAATAGGGATGTAATATACAGCATGGTGACTACAATCAATAATATTGTACTGAATACTTAAAAGGTGTTAAGAGAGTAAATCTCTCAAGTTCTCAACACAAGAAAAAAGATTTGTAACTTCCTATGGTGACAGATGGTAAATAGACTTATTGTGGTGATCACTTTACAGTGTATATAAATATTGAATCATTATGTTGCACACCTGAGCTAATATAATGTTATATATCAATTATACCGGGAAGATCCCACAAAGAAAAAAAGAAAATGGAATTACTTATACTCCAAAAAAAACATATATATTTTCGGTACGGGGGCCTCTCACCACTATGGCCTCCCCCGTTGCAGGGCACAGCCTCCGGATGCGCAGGCTCAGCGGCCATGGCTCACGGGCCCAGCCGCTCCCCGGCATGTGGGATCTTCCCGGACCGGGGCACGAACCCGCGTCCCCTGCATCAGCAGGCGGACTCTCAACCACTGCGCCACCAGGGAAGCCCCAAAATATTTTTGATGTAAACTACCAACAGTCAAATATTCAATAAATTGCCAACATCCAAAATATAGAATATGATTATAGCTTAGGTTAACAGTCTTAGGTTAACAGTCTTTTCAGTATCCTCATTAAAATCACAATGGTCTCCATGGAAGGGACTCTCTGGGTCCCAGTCTCATTAAGGATGCTTTGAGCGTGCAAGTCTATCTTAATTTTCTCAAATCATTTTTAATGAGTTACTTACAAAAGCAAACAACCAATATATTTACCTGCTCCTACCTCTCATACAACATGTACCAGAATATCAACAGAGCAATAAAATACTGAAAAATTGCAAATGGATAACTTGGGATGGGTTTTCACTCCATGTTTAACAATTAAAGGTATCTTTAATGTTTTCTTCAAATTCTTAAGAGATTTAAAGTGTCGTTCTCAGGCAGTCAAAGCACATGGTAAGTAACTAGCAAGAATGTCCACGAAAAGTTGTGATAATAAGAATGGTCACATGGCATTCCTATAAATTTGGTAAATGAGTCCTGTCAGGAATAAATCCTGGTAGTAGCTGCTTTGTATGCATAACTCACCCTTGCTTGGAGGATTATGTTTTAGAACGTCATGACCTTACTGAACAGTAATAAGAACTAGTTAGATAAGTCTCTCCTCCTATGACACAATAACTTCAGTCAACTCTTGGAGTTATGTAAAAATTAAGAAGGGTAGGCATCAGTATAGAGATTTGTCTAATTTTCTGTTATTTAATCTTTTTTTAATATATCTTTTAAAAAATATTTATTTTATTATTTATTTATTTGATTGTGCTGGGTCTTAGTTGCTGCAGGCAGGCTCCTTAGTTGTGGCATGTGAACTCTTAGTTGCGGCATGCATGTGGGATCTAGTTCCCTGACCAGGGATCAAACCAGGGCCCCCTACATTGGGAGCTCAGAGTCTTAACCACTGCACCACTGGGAAAATCCCTCTGTGATTTAATCTTTAGCTCCTTTGCCTTCTCTCAGGAAAATTTCACGGAGGGTATTTCTTGGATCCTTTCCAATTAAGCCAGGTTTTTAGACCCACTTAGTGGAAAATATAGAAAATATTTCAACAACTCATGTACTGTATACTTTTATTTGTACAGTACTTATTTCTAGTTACATAAGAAAAAATAATTGAGAGGGAAATCAAATGCTTAAATGTGGAAGAAGAGAGGAATCCATTTAGGTTTCTGGAACAAAACCTTACCTTTTGATTTATCCATCTATTATGAGTGCTTTGGCCAGTCTCAGGTTCCCCTTCTTAAAACACAAATACTTCTTGCATTGGGATATATGTTAGTACCTTTTATTCTGCACAGCATTTCTATGAAGAAGACCTTACCTCATTTCACAGTTTCAAACTGGGAGACCCAAACCCCAGTTGAGTGCTGAGAGTTAATTCTATCTTCTGACTACCAGAAGTAGATTTTTAACCACTATGCCTGCCTGAATGTTTTCAAGGGAATTATTTAAGGAAATGGGAATTTTAATAGAGGAATTGACATGGATTTGGAATTCCAATTTTCCTCATCTCCTATCAAAACAAAAACTATAGTTCTATTCAATTCAATTAAAATTTATAGGGCATATCCTATGCTCAGGGCAGTGCACTGAGTACTGAAAGCTACAGATACATGAGAAGATTCAGTCTCTGTCCTCGAATAATTTATATCTAGCATGAAAAAAGGAAATATGATTAAATCAACCAATCTTCAACTATCCAATGTATAAGGCAAGCACTGTATCTTGTCCTATATAATATGTCCTTAGAGAAACATGAAATGTTGTAGGGCTGGGGGGAAGGAAAAAATCATATTCCAGTGAGGAAGGAGGCTGATAGAGATGAGGTGACTCAGAGAGAGGAGAAATACAAAAGAGATGGTGGTGGGGAGTCACAAACAGGTTTTCTTTGCTTCCGCCGCATTGCTTAAAAGAAATAGAGCTCTTCTTCTGGCATATCTGTTTCCTGTGTAAGTCGGCTTTTTGTGGTAAAGTCTTCTCCACCCAAAGACCATGTTAACAATGATGACAAACGTAGGAAAGATTGGGGAGGGTTTGCAACAGCTGACTTAAGCCTGAGGCAATGTGTCAGAACTGAGGAACCAGGAGCCCATGATGTTTAAGGTACAAAGGAGGTAAGAAGCCATGACCTCCTCTCCCTGCCTTCAGGCTCTGTGTGCTTCTGAAATCTCCCTGGCCAATCTTCCCTCTCTCCCACACCTTCCAGCAAAGCTCATAGCTATTTGGATGGAGGCTGGAGTTCATGGTAGACAAAGGTGAATATTGTTTGGGGGCTACGTGGCCCTTATGAGTTGTGTTGAAAGGATTCCGTGAGGCAGGAGGAGAGATAAGACAGGACAAGAAAATAACCCAAGGGAAAAAGCGAGAGAACTAAGTTTAGAAAGGGAAAAAGAGTGCAGAATGAACTGGTTTGAGAAGAAAAAAAGAGAAAGTTGGAAACCCGGGGACAGTAGGAAGTTTCTACTTGTGAATAAGAAAGAAGACTATTTTCCTACTTTGTAGTACTCTTCAAAATACACAGAAAATGACCCTCAGTTTTCAAATCTGTCCTTGGGATTGCTTCTTTCTAATAGTTTCTTATACACAGATTTTCTCATTTGAAAATTAGTTTATCTTGGTAACGTTTACCACTTGCAAACTTTATTTTCTCTTCTTCATTGTGCTCTGAGAAATTCAGAGATCATATTACCCCATGAAATCACATATGCAGCATCACACTGTGTCTTTGAAATGTTGCTTATAGAGCTTGCAGATAGTTCCACTACAAGCAGAGAACATAGGAGGTCTTAAATCTGTTGGGGCTGCTATAACAAAATACCACAGACTGGGGAGATCATAAACAACAGAAATTTATTTCTCACAATTCTGAAGGCTAGACGTCTGAGATCAGGGTCCCAGCATGGCTATGGGAGAGCCCTCTTCCAGGTTGCAGACTTCTCATTGAATCCTCACGTGATGGGAGGGATAAGGTAGTGCTCTCAGGTCTGTTTTAGAAGAGACCTCCTAATACCATCACCTTGGGCATTGGGTTTTCAACATATGAATTTTGGAGGGACGGAAACACTCAGACCATAGCATAGAGAACTCACAAAAGATTATTCACCTCCAGCATGATTTTCCATGCTTTAAAACAGCTCATATAACTTCCTAAAAGAATAAAATAAGGAATACAAAAAGAGAAAGGCACGAAATTTGTGATGGAGAAGATTAAATAAGAAGTGAACTATTTGAAGATATCAAGGGATTCTAACTAAACTCTTTCGGTTCAATATAGAATTTATTAATAATTATACTTGCTAAGTAAGGAACCATTTTGAGTTCCCACTAAGTGATAAACATTTTTCACTGTTTGGTGATTTTGTTGTTTTTTCTCAAAATCTGTATAAATTGAATGATATTATTCTCATGTGACAGCTGAACTTAGTAATTAAAATAGTCAAGCTTGAATCTAGCATTGTCTGATTCCTAAGTCTTTGCACTTTTGTACTCCCAAGGTAGCTAACTCAAAGGTCTGCTGGACTCAGGATATGTAAGGGGAAATTCAGAGTTGGGAATCCTCAGGTTGGGAGAGAATGGAGCTTAACAGCGTTTTACCTACATAATAAAATAAAACAAAATTTTTTTTTAGATATTAAGTGTAGCCCCCAAAAGGACAGAAAGAGACAGATTTGCCCTGAAGGTCACCATTTTGTGACTGCATCATGACATACTATTTCATTGATTTACTTGCTCTAATATAGACACGCTTTTGAAGCAATTTTCACTTGGGTTTAAAATTTGTTCCTTAAATATAAGTCTGTGCTTATCTCCTTTCTATAATGAAAAATAAATGCGTTTATGCTTAGCAGAAGAGTAGCTTTGCCAATAAGCAGATACACCAATGGCTTTCAGATTATTTTCCCCACTAATATCCTTGCTAATATCTCATAAGAAACAGTGGCTGCACTTGAGTTTGGCAGAATGCCACAAGGAAATACAACACCAAATGCCTGGAGTTTAAAATTTCCACATGGAGCTTCCACTATAACCACCATGCAGTAATATAAGCCATGATAGACAGTACCAAATGCCTAAGTTGGAAACCTTATATGTGTGCTGACATTATCATTGCCCTGGGACACTCTGGGTTTCAGACAGAAAATAAAGAATTACCACTGCATTAGAAATACACAAATGTGAGTTCAAAGGCAGGGGGAAATAGATGTGGATGAGAAGACAAATGTGTGATAAGAAAAGTACACAGATTCTTTGCACACTGAATCAGCTTTTGAAGAACAGTTGTTCTTTATATAAAACATGCCTCTTTAAGGAAGATTAAGACTTTATTTACACATTGGGCAAGATTATTGAACTTCCATAAAATATCTAATTTGGTGAACACTGCACTAGACAGAAATGTCCACTAGAATCAGATGTGCTCTTTTTGTTCATATCCTTTGCCCACATTTGATTTGTTTCTGTGTCTAGAATCAAAGACAGTTTTGTTGACTAAGCAAGGTTATATGGAAATGTGACAAGAAAGGAACATTCCATACAATTTACTATTTTAATTACACAAAGGAGAAGACAATAAGATTTGTCGGCCAACAGTAGTTTCAGAATGAAAAGGGAAAGAACGTTGAGGAAAATATACTATGTTCTTCACTACTGTGATCACTAAAACAACATTTTTTCTTTGGCTTTTTTTAGGAAGTTTTATTTTTAATAATAAAGGATCTTATAAGGATTTAATATCCAAAATATATAAGGAACTCATACAACTCAATAGCAAAAAAGACAATCTGATTGAAAAAAGAGCAGAGAGAACTTGAATAGACATTTCTCCAAAGAAGACACACAAGTGGCCAAGAAGTACATGAAAAAGGTACTCAACATCACTAATCATCAGGGAACTACACATAAAAACCACAAGGTATCACTTCACACCTGTCAGAATAGCTATTATCAAAAAGACAAGAGACAAGAAGTGTTGGCAAGGATGTAGAGAAAAGGGAACCCTGGTGCACTGTTGGTGGGAATGTAGATTGGTGCAGCCACTATGGAAAACAGCAAGGAGATTCCTCAAGAAGTTAAAAATAGAACTATCACACAATCCAGCAATTCCAATACTGGCTATATATCCAAAGGAAATGAAATCACTATCTCAAAGAGATACACCTCCTCCATATTCATTGTAGCATTATTCACAATAATCAAGACACGGAAGCAACCTAAGTGTCCACCAATGGATGAATAGATAAAGAGAATGAGGTATATATGTATGAATACTATAGAATATTATTCAGCCATAGAAAAGAAGGAAATCCTGTCATTTGTGACAAGGTGGGTGGACCTTAAGGGCATTATGCTAAGTGAAGTAAGTTAGAGGGAGAAAGACAAACACTGTATGATCCCACTTATATGTGGAATCTAAAAACATCAAACTCATAGAAACCGTAGAATGGTAGTTGCCAGGGGCTGAGTGGTGGGGGAAATAGGGAGATATTGGTTAAACTTCCAGTTATAAAATGCATAAGTTCCAAGGATCTAAAGTACAACATGGTGACTGTAGTTAACAATATGCTGAAAAGTTGCTATGACAGTAGAGCTTTAGTGTTCTCACTATAACAACAACAGCAACAACAACAGAATAGTAATTATGTGAGGTAAAGGTGGAGTTAACTAACCTATTGTGGTAAACAATTGTATCAATACACCTTAAGCTTATACAATGTTATATGTCAGTTACATCTCAATAAACAAACAAAACACCAGATAATTTTCACAAGCAGCTCAAACTTAACATTTCCAATCAAGCTTTTATATTTTTCTCATGGAATATCGCAGTAACCTTCTAAGAGGTCTTGCCACCACTATTCTCTCTTCACCTCCAATATACCTTCTATATTGCTTCTAGAATGTTCTTTGTAAAACAGAAAGCCAGGCATGTCACTCCACTATTCAGATGGAGGCAGATATTAAACGCTGCTTGATTCCTTAACATGGCATATGTGTATTCATAATCAGACGCCCTCTCACCCTCCTAATTCCTACCATATATATCCCTTGTCTCATGGCCCCTCCCCTCTCTCTGGTTAGATTATATTATTGCAAATGTAACCATGTCATACTTTATTCACTTCCTTTTCTTTAACATGCTCTGCCTCTTTATTTCAAGATATTCTATCTCCTGAGTTGCCACTCTACCTCAACCTGGGGAACCTTTGCAAACCTGGGGAACACCTACTCACCCCTCAAGGTACAGTCCAAATATCACCTCCTTTCTAAAGCCTTCCCTAGCCACTCATTATTACTTCTTGGGTTTCTCAAAACAACTTTCACTAAAGCAACGGTCCTTTAAGATGTCTTGCTGTTTCTCCCTACTAAGGTGAGAAGAATATAACTTACTAAAGTCTTGTCTAGTAGTTGACTGGGCCTGGCTAATACCAGCTTGTTAGATATGATCATTAAATATTCAGGAATTTTGCAAGATGGTTGTTAAATTTTTAGTAGTTTAAAATCAACCCTGGTAGGAGAGTTTACACACAAAATTGACAAACACTACACATAAAGACTCTTTTTTCTTTTTTTTCCTCAGAGAGGTGGTTTGTGAGCATGGCTGGGTTTGTCTCCATAGACTAGCAGAGCTCCTAAGTATTCAATAGCATTGCTCGAGTTACTAATGTGATTTCAATTGGCTGACAATTACTTGGGCATAAATAAAACAAAGAATTATAGAAATAATGGTGGAATTTCATACACTGTCACAATTTGAATTACAATCAGATAACAAGAAACAAGTATGGATTTCAAGTTTATAAATACTTGGAGATTTTATTCCAAGACAACATGATCTGTAGGTCCAGGTAGAGTGGCTCAAATACAGGAATGTAGGCTTATTAATCTTTGTGTCGTTATACATCATGCAGAATCTGGCATATGGTTGATCCTTATTAAATTCTTATTAAGCAGATTTCCACATGAAAAAACAGTATATTTCTGTATCTGAAGCTTTGGCTGTTTTTATCCACTCATATAGAATCACTGCTAGAAACTGGCAGCACCCATATGGTAAAATTTTTGTTCAGAAACAAAAAATTAAGCTAGTTAAAAGCAAAATAAAAACTTTTCGAAAAAGGAAAAATCTGAAAAATAATTGCTTTTTCTTCAGAGGTGTTGATTTTTGAGAATATTATATATTGAGCATTTTGTTCATTTGCTTATTTTTAGTAACTATTATTTATATTTATGTATAGTAACTATATTATATATAATAATCATATTTATATATTATATTAACTACTTACATATAATTTCATACAGTAAATATATATATATATAGAGAGAGAGACAGTGTAACTATAATCTTATAAGCAACTGAAGTTACTTATAGTATATTGTAAAAAATTATTTATGTACAGGGTAACCAAAAGTTTTTCACATACATTTGTGTTTAGGTTTTTAGTCATTTCAAAAGTCATATATAACTTACATCACTGGTTGTCAGTTTTCACATCAGTATCACCAGAGGAGCTGTATAAAACAGTGACTCTCACTGCATACATGATGAAACCCACAGAGCCATATGGGAACCAGCCCAGGGTTAAGACTACCATTTTAGATAACCTTTGTCCAATACACTTATTTTACAGGTGAGGGGTAATGTCAAAAGAGGTTGATTTTATTTGATTATCTTCATACAACTGGCTAAGGGCATAGCCAGGATTTTAAGTCAGGTCACTGACTTTTAAGTTGGCATGTTTAATAGTATATAAGCTTCGGTGTGTGTGTGTGTGAGAGAGAGAGAGTGTGTGTGAGTGTGTGTGTGTGTTGGCTGTAGAGAAGCTAAGAATGCTATTCAGAAATTAGTAAAGACTAAAGAACAAAAGAAGAAACATTTTAAATTTATGGTATCTATTTAGCAATCCAGTCATGAGCTGGGTGCCCACAGAGGAGTTATCACTAAGAATGACAAAGAAGTTACAGACCCAAACCCACAGCTCGTATTCAGGTGAATGAATAGGGACTCTCCCAGATTTTTTATTTTTTTGGTGTGTGTGTTCTTTAACCATTACTGTTTTGGTTTTTTAAAAGTAATTTTGAATTTCCCTCCATAACATAGGAAGATCACTTTCTGTATTGTTTTCTTATTTCTAATTTCATATTTTTATGATTTTGCAATGTAGAGGAAAAGCATTAATAAGCAATTTTATCAAACTATCAAATTTTACCATTGGTAGACAGTGAGGGTTTGAAAAATAGTTCTTAATGTATAAATGATTTTATCACACTTGATAATTCCTTTCTACTAGCTGTCCCATTTCCTTCATCTCTAACAGAAGAAATTTTGGAAATCTATTTCAGCTAAATTTATCTGATCATTGAAAACTCTTATCTGGGTGTATTTTTCACATATCTTATTTTGGGCGAAATATTTATCTCCCCCCAAATTTCCCCTTGATTATTCAGAAAGGTCAAGATATTCCTTACAATTTAGGTTAAATATGCCTCACAGCTTAAATTTTATTTTTTAATTAATTAATTTATTTATTTTTGGCTGTGTTGGGTCCTTGTTGCTGCACGTGGTCTTTCTTTAGTTGCGATGAGCGGGAGCTACTCTTCGTTGCAGTGTGTGGGCTCAGTAGTTGTGGCACACAGGCTTAGTTTCTCCATGACATGTGGAATCTTCCCAGACCAGGGCTCGAACCTGTGTCCCATGCATTGGCAGGTGGATTCTTAACCACTGCGCCACCAGGGAAGCCTTAAATTTTAAATTTATGGCCAAAGAATACAGATTCTCACTCAAGTGATATTGTAGTTTATGCTAGTGGATAACCAGTTCCAAACATTCATAGTCCCTTGTCTTGTTTTTTGTAACAATGACCTCAGTGGGATTAATTTCATAATTCAAGAGGTAAACTTACTGGAAAAAAGAAAAGTATCTTTAAGTTCTTGTTAAGGGTAGAGACCATATCATCTTTATCTCTTCAGTACTTAACACAATGCTAAGTACAAATAAATTGTCAATAAATGTGTATCAAGCTGAACTACATTAAAAAAATATGATCCAAAATCAAAAACATTTTAGCTCTCCTACAGGATTCATTTTTTCTCAAAATGTCTTTCAGTTTATACCCTGCATAATTATATTTAGCGGGTAGTTCTACAATATTATTTATATTAAAAATGTATATTGGGACTTCACTGGTGGTCCAGTGGTTAAGACTTCACCTTCCAATGCAAGGGGTGTGGATTCAATCTCTGGTCAGGGAACTAAGATCCCATGTGTCTTGGGGCCAAAAAACCAAAACGTAAAACAGAAGCAATATTGTAACAAACTCAATAAAGACTTAAAAAATGTATATCTACTTATTACCTTATTAGGTTATTTAAAAATAAAAATAAATGGTTTAGGAAAATAAAGTTTTTCTTCTTTTAATACAGAGACAATTTCAGAATCTTCTTCCAACTACTCAATGTTTATTGACCCCTGAAACTATTTTTGCACTAAAAAAAAGGTCCAGGACCTAAAATGCTTCAGGAAAATAAATTAGGTACAAGTACGCCTTTATTACAAGTCCCAAATTGTAAACTATAAGAAAGCACTGTGTACTGTTGTCCAATATTGAGAGACAGGGAGGCTTACTGAGATTCTGAAGCAATGTACTTCTTCCTTTAACAGTTGCTCTCGTGAGATTCTTGTGAAATAATGAAGAATGGAATTAAGTAGTCATGAGATGGCTACCACAAAAAACTTATATTTATTTTAATGAATTGTGAACTGTTTCTATACCTCAGTGACAACTAAATAAAGATTAGTGATTGAAAACATAAAAGGTACAGAAGAAAATGGAAAATAAAACTATATTGGAAAATTTATTTAATTCATTAGTTAAATAAAATAAAATTTTTAAGATACATTGAACTATTATTTTAAATTCTTAGAAAAGATTAAGAGATTTTATATAATTCTGTTAAATTATCATCCTTTATTAATTATGTAGTTTAATTCTGCAATCAACACCTTCAGTTATAATGAACATCTTAAAACTTGACTCTAGAAATGTTCATAATAAAACGCTTTGAATACCCAGTGATACAAATGTGATATATACTTTTAATTATATTTGTCTCCTAATTTTTCCTCTATTGTTCTAGTAGATGCATTGCTATATTTGGTATTACTTTGGGATGTATTTTCAAGTTTCAAATGTTCAGATATAGGGTTATACAGATTTTCAGATACTAATGAATATTTTATTCCCAGATATTTAGATGCATTATATCATGCAATTTACATTGTAATAATAAGATGCAATAAAACTGAACACAAGAATCAAGTGCCTGTCTATCCCAGACAGATCATAAAATTTTTAAAAATGTTTATAAAGATGAGAATTTTAAATGTAGTCTAATGATACAAAATTTTCTTACAAGAGTTTTATAGATACCTAACCAACAATTTGTTTTACTACCGAAATAGGTATGACTATATACAAACTAATATTACTGTATGCGGTAATATTACTTGTATGCAGAAAGATGATGATAGAGATAGATAGATGATAGATATAGATAGATGATAAATAGATAGATGATAGATATATAGGTAGATAGATGATAGTTTTGTTAGTCAGCCTTAGTCTTTCAAATCAGAGGTAGAAGTCTAGAAATTTATTCTACTTCCTGCAAATTATTTTTGTTTTGTGTTGATTTGTATTCATGGAGTACACAAAAAATGTGAGGTCAAGCTGATAGTAGCTACTCTGCCACTATTCTACTAGTTAAACTTAGTGTTTAGCTGAACACATGGCATAGATTAGGTGCTCAAAATTGATGAATCAATTGCTAGGTATATGACTGTTTAGGTGGTTTCGAATATATTGGTATATATTGTCGGCCTCCTTAAATACTTCTTGAAAATGAGTTAACGTCTATGTTATGCATTTTGAGATTTAGGCTAAGTAATTTGTTCGAAATAGTTCTATGAGTAAAAGTAGAGCAATATTTTGAATAATTTCAAACCTGAAGTGGTTTTTAATAGAAAAATAATCTAGCTTGGCTAGGTAAATAGCCAGGTTATAAAGATTTCAGAGTGTCGGGGAGAATCACTGACACTACATGCTTTTAAAATTCTGTCCAAGGATTAGAGAAGAATTTAATGAAAAGTGAGAGTGAGTTAATCTCTTTAGTATTTATGATATATAAGAAAACCACATTTTCAGAAACTAAAGTGAAGTAAAATAGAATGGATAATTTTAATAATAATGTACGTAATATTCTCTAGTGGATGTTTTCCTTTTGTGTTGAACTTACTATAGATTATTAAATTTGTTTATGAATCCTATTTATAAACTCTTCAAGTTTTATGTCTATAATTTATGTCATCTTTGTTCACAGCAGCTCTCAAGTCCTTATGCTCCATCCTTGTTTAACCTAAGGATGGAATAAAAACGTTTCCGGTATCCTTAAAGACTTTGAATGATTTTACCATTGTTCTGTAGGACAGATTAGGGAGTGGATATCTGCAGATTTCACAACATGAAGATTTTCATCCCATTCAGACTGTATTGGGCTACTTGGAGGGCAGTGTCAGATCCCTGACAGCAGATATTAGAGCTAGTGGAATGATGAGTCAGAGTCCTTACTTTAAGGGCTAGAATTCTTAATCTCCAGTTGTGCCCAGGAATAAAATAGAAACCCTCACTGAAACCTAAGTTACGGTCAGGGGTCTCAGATACCAGGCAGTAGTTGCCCCACCAACTGCCAGATGGTTTCTGCTACATTGTTTTGGGAAAGTATCGCTGGTCTACCTCTTCAGCGCTGATTCACCTGACTCAGCACAAAGATCTTTACAGCATCCCTCTCTGACAGGATAAAGGGCAGGGGCACCTTTCCTAGGGAACTAGAAGAGCCAAGTATGGTTCTTAATGTCCTTCATCTCAACCTTTAGGCTATTTGTCACTGCTTCTGCTAGACCGAACAGAGACACAGAACCCTAGGCACAGGAGTAATGAAGAGAACTTTCACAATGGCAAAAACAAAATCGAGTATCTCCCCATGAGGGACAGTCAACAGCACAGCAAAGCATTTCACTTTTGCATAAAATTATTGAGATCTTGTAATGTTATTTTACCTGGCTCATCTGGAAATCTGTCAGGGTAGCCACGAAACTGTCAACTCTACTGTAGTTACTTTGGAGGCACTGATTTTTCTGAAGGTTGGGCCTTTATTATAGTGGTGGTGGGAACAGAGGGAGGTTATTGACAGAATAGTAGTAATAGTAAAGGCAGAGTTTTGTACGCATTACTAAACCAAAGACAAGACAGATCGCTTCATGAAGAATTGTTATTCCATTTCTAAGGATGAAAATAAGTTTTAGCAGATGAGGCTTGGGTGTCAAAAAATTGGGATTTCTAGGATGATATTAAGGTTTATGGGACCAATAATATAAGAAAATGCTTCAGAAATCCCAGAGTCATATCAGAATATTTAGAGCAAATGGTCACTATGGATATAGTAAATAATGCCACCGCTTAGGAGAGAATTGCTGTGGGATTTATAATATTTACAGCTTGCAAAGAACAAGGAGTCAGACTGCGTAAGATGCTGCTGTGGTTGTCACAGTGGACAAAGCCCACAGAGATTCTTTCATACTCACTGTGGCAACATGGAGATACCTAGCGTGACTTGCTTAAGAAACCAGTGGTTCAAAACCGATGAAGTAAACATTATTTGCATTATACAGAGTTCATGAAAATAAAATTAAAAAATAAAATCATAGTGTACATTTGATTTGCATTTTCTCTGTACTCTCAGTATTATCCCTAGACTGTGGGATTTCAATGGCCTGGAGCGGAAAAATTCAAAAGCTTTCCACAACTGGAAACAGTGTGGTCAGGAGCCTAAAGCATTCCGAAGTGATTGGAGAACTGACTTCTCATCAGATCCAGGGTGCTAAATGACACCTCTTAGGTAATAAATTTCTGCTTTTGAGTTTAAGGTCCTACAGGGCAGGATAATTCTCTTTGCATGGTTCCTAGAACAGCTCTCTGCACATTTGCACATTTAATCAGCACTACGTGATAATGAATATAGGATTTTGTAGCACAGGATCAAACTGGTCCTGAGAGAAAAATATCTCACTCTCGGAGCAAAGCGCTTTCTTCTGAGTTGTGAGTAGCATCTCCCTGAGCTTATCCTCAGGTAAAGAGCCACTTTCACTTCCCTTGAACTTCCCCAAGGTCAGACTCAGGAATGACTAACAATAGAAGACAGATTACATGGTCCACTTCACTTAAAAACCGAAAAAACTAACAGTGGTTCCTGAAGGGTCACCCATCCATAAGGCCATTTTTCAAGAAAGTCATGCTGCTTCCAAACTGTCACAAACTGAGAAGCACTCAAGGCCCAGAGGTCCTTAAAATATCTTGAGAGACTATTGAAAAGACAATTCACCTCTAACGTCTGGGTCATAATTCTTTCTACTATGTGAGAGAATACAATACGCACTACGTATCCACTCATTAGACTCACATCGCCACATGCAGTCAGGAGTCCTGACAAAGCTGTCAGGGTCCAAGGGCAGCAAGCCCAGTGCCAGTGTGGGTGGGAGGTGGGGGAAGGGAAGGAGGGTGTGAGGTAGGATTCCTAAGGCCAGTTCTAACCTCCTCTTCCTCCTTGGTCCCGGCCTAGACTGCCAGTTTTCAAATTTGACTAATTCTATGAGCTACCCAGTGTCCTTCCAGTGGTTTCCTTTCCTCTGTAAATTAACCATTTTCTGTTTACTTTTCTTAACTCAAGAACCCTGATGAGTAAACATGGGTACTTTATGAATGTCTTCATTAACAAGATGTATTGATAAATAAAGGGAACATTAGAACTATATTTATTACAGAATCCCATTTTTGTTTGAAATATATTAATACATTCACAGGAAAATAGAAAAAATAACACTTTCATCAGCGTGTGACATAATGAGAGTCCTATTCGATGCCTGGCCACTTTGGGTTCCTTGTGTTCAGAGACCTGCAGCTAAGAAAAGGAAAAACCAACGTGGCCAAGGTAATTGACTGAGTGAGAGTAGGGCTGCGGGTCACAGCGGGGTGTGGAGGAATGTGTGGGGAACCCAGGTGGGCCCCTTGGGTTCTCTCTTTGTCCTGCAGGGCTCAGAGCATCCTTCCCAGTAAGCCATGAAGGCAAGCAGCAGTGCCGGTGAGGAAGAGGGGAATCGAGGATGCGCAGTGGAGACAGGGGTCCCGGCCATCCTCTGCGAAGCTGCCTTTAGGCACAGAGGCAGTTGCTGCTTCTCAAATGTGTACGAAGAAAGGCAGTGGCACCAGGGCTTGACTGTGAAGGACAAAGAGGACCACTGCATAGGTAGGACTTCAAGGTAGGACTTGTTGCCCCAGATGCTACGAGTCCTATCAGAGACGGCCTCTGTTTATAGCCTCTGTCAGGCTTTGCTTCAGCCTCAGAGAGCTGCCTCACCCAAGGTCACATCCCTCCCAGGGTAGCCCACGTCTTATGACTAACATGATAGGACAAATGTCTGACCGTTTTACCCCAACACGGAAGGATTCTGATAGGTCATTTTCTCTCTGCCACTGGCCCCAGGCTGCTTCCTTCCCATCAGTGTTGATGCGAAAGACACAAACAACCTGCATCCTAAACTCCGTCTCACATTTGTTCCCCAGGAAATCTAACCTGTGACATAGGACTTACAGCACAGGAGACCTTGAGGTCCCAAATAAAAGTGATTCCTTTTATTCTAAGGAAAATGTGAAAACTAAATATCACCACTGGTCATCTGAGGAATTACACTATATATATATATATATATATATATATATATATATATATATATATATATATATATATATGCTTAGCTCACTTAGTGAAATCACTTCACAGGCACCCGTGTACTCTGCTCTGTTCAGTGGGGGGAATGACCTCCAGCTAGTCATCTTGTAAATGGGTCTGATGGTCATAAATGGGACTAGGTAGGAAGGGAAATACCCATCTGTCATTGAACCTGAAAACAAAACATTAACCCAAAATTCCCAAATGACACATCCTATGAATAATAAGGCTATTTCATCAACCACTGATTATTCCACTTACTACAATACACCTTTGCCAAGGCTTCTCCCTAATGAGGAAGGATGCAACAACATGGAGAAATTTCAGAGCCCCAAGCCTGAGTTCTGTGCTTGGATTTAATACCTTGTCCAAGCTCCTTCCTTTAAGCAAACTGTGAGCCCCTCTTTGAAGCTTTGGGGTAACGGGAGAACTTGTTTATCTATTGTAGAAGAGCATGCAACCTCCCAGGCTGGACAGGCCAGTGCCCAGGTGGCACTGAGCGAGAAGCTGTGAGTTGCTTGAGCTGAAGATGGCAGCCCTTTTGCAGCTTCCAAATTACTGCCAAGATCTCTTCTGGCTGCTGCAGCCCAGATGTTAGAAGATTTCTCTGTGTTTGATCCCAAGCCTAGATACTCCTTTATAAATTTCACGTGCATTCCTTTAAATCCTTAAATGTGTGGACTGAACGAAAAATAGCAATGAACTTGGAGTCAGATATTCTGGGTTTAAATCTTAATTCTGCCACATAGAAGCTGATGAATTCAATATATTTTCTCAGTGGCAAAAAAAAAAAAAAAAAAATAACCAACCCAAGGATTTTTAAGGAAAATTTAATAATAAAAATGTAGTTAAAAACACCCTTCCCAGGACCTGACATCTATTACAGCTCAATGTTTACCAGTTTTTTAGGTAAATTTGGATTCTCAGCCATAGAACTACATTTTTTTTTTTGCCCTGGCTTTATTCTTCCCCCTTACCTCCTAGTTATTTATTTATTCAACTTGACTTTAGAATTTTAAGTAAAATCCAGACTTAAAATTTACACATCAAGATTTATTTAAGATTATGAAAATTAAAACAGTTCCAGAAACTAGATTATGCCTTTCTAGCATTAATTATGTTACCATTTTATGATACAAACAATAAACATTTTTAAAGATGTGATTACATTAAATGCCTTGGCTTTTCATGTCTGCAAATAGTTTTAATAATTTGCATAGCATAATAACAGGAATAATCTATTAGTTTCCTTCACTGTTTCTCTGTCCTGGTGAATTTTGTGATTATGTATAATAACATAAATTCTTATGAAAGGTATTCTTGTTTTTAAATACTTGCTCTCTCTCCCCTGGGTAAGGATTAAAATTAGGCTTGGCCCTGTGACTTATTTTGGCCAGTGGAAAATGAGTAGCAGTGATACATGCCACTTCTTAGAGAAAGCCTTAAGGTCCCGTGAGTGCTTTGCAATTTTTTTCTCTCTGCCAAGGCCATAAAATTTCCAGGTAGAGAATGTTCCAACATCCTGACTTGGAGCTAGAATCTCTAACCTTCCAAAGCCCAGAATTGCCAAGGTGGAAAGCCCAAAGTCTCCTAGTGGGTTATCAAGAATGATGGTATGCAAGGTCACCCTGCTTCCACCCTTGGGTTCCCCAACCAATGTGTTTTCCTTATTTGGGACACAGTCCTATTTAAGTTCTTTGATTCAAGGTGGATATTGCATCCTGAAGGAGTGTGACCCATCCTCAGAAAGTAGCACCACTGAGCTGGTGCTTTAGCTATACCTTCAGGGGGCCATTCTAATGCTCCATTTTATCTGCAGCAGTCTGTAATATGACTAATGGACCCCATGATATGCTGTTTCAAATCTCCTTTGCTGTAAAGTGAGCCCACTTTATGCTGAATCCCATGCCAGTAGATGACTTTGTAAACACTTGGAGTAGGAAAGGCAAATCTAAAGCTGGAATATATGTCTAGTTCTGTGATAACAAACTGTTTGCTCTTCCAGGGTGGAAGGGTCCAGTGTACTCAACTTGCCACCAAGTGGCCGGTTCATTTTCTTGAGAAATGGTGCCATAATTGAGTCCCAGTGATGGTCTCTGTTGCTGGCAGGTTGGACATCAGATGGCAGAAACAGCTAATCAGCCTTGGTAAGTAGGAGTCGATACATAGCCTCCACTTCTTCCACTATGACCTCTCTAAGCTGGCAGCCCTTTCTGTCACTAAGTACATGGGCCGGATTAGTATTTCCAGGTGTGGAATATGCAGCTTCCAAAACCCGAAGAGGCTTACCAGGTATTGTGTTTTGTAATTCATGGAGGGACGTGCCATGCAATAATTTATCTTTTACTTTGGCTGGTGTGTCTTGGCATGGTGCCCAGGATCTCTGGCTGCCTACAACTTTTAGTGATGAGGAAGAATTCTGATCATTCATAAGGTTTATATCCCACGCCCTGGAGCCCATATGTCTTAACAGGGCTTCCAACATACTGGCCCCTTCTTGCATATCCGATTTGATTAGCATGATACAGCAGCTCAGTGTGATAGTCTGCAGGCTGTCCAGACAGTTCTGAGCACGGCACATTATATTAACAGCAGAAGGAGAGGGAGTTAACAAAGCCCCAGGGCACAACTATAAATGTATACTTTTGTGTATTATAAGTGAATGCAAATTGCTTCTGATTTTCTTTTCTGATAAAGGTAGAGAAGAAACTCGTTTGCCAAGTCAAAGGGCACATGCCCTGTACCTCAGGTCCTATTAAGCAGAGATGCAACATCTGGCATGGACACTGCAGCTGGGGCTACTCCTTATGGCCTGCAGTCATCCTTCGGGTCCTTCTGCTTTCTGCAGGAGCCAGAGCATTAAATTAAATGGTGACATCATCCTTTAGACCTTAAGGGAGGCACTAATTTCTGCTATTTTCCCTATCACCCAGGGTGCAGTACTACTTTGATTCACTATTTTGGCAGTGTCAGGGATGACTTTTAAGGGTTTTCATCTGGCCCTCCCACTATCAAAGCTCTTATTCTCTAGGCAAAGGGCCCAGTGTGAACTGTCCCAAATACCAAGCATACCTATCCCAATTCTTCATTTGAGGGCTGGGAAAAGGACGTGTGAGGGGTGAGCAGACCGTGCAGACTCATGGCGAGCCTGGTCACAGAAGGAGCGCTGTACATTATCCCCTGACCTCACATCCCCCCATGCTGATAGAGGACAGCATCCCACACAGAAACAAATACAGCAAAGAAAGCTCAAGCCGTTCTAATGTTCTAGGCACTGAAAAGCAAGGATTGTGACCAACGTATCTCAAGCACCTGTAAAAAAAATGATCTTGGGCTGTGGAAAACTGTGAGATGATTCAAGCAGTGACACCAGTAATGATATTCAGACCCTGATGTTAAAGATGCACATGAAGAAAATGGCTAGCTGGCTTCCCGCTCCCTCTGTGCTGAGTGAGTCTTAGGGTATCATCCTCTCCTGACCATGGGATGCGTGGAAAGTCTGCATGAAATTTCCATGAGTTCCTTTTGCATCCCCAAATTTAGAACCGTATGACAGCTGTCCTCGAAATCGCCAATGCAATCCTTCACTATAACTAATACCATCTATATAGAATCACCTTTTAATTCAATACGGCAAGGAGTAACAATGGAGAAAATTCGGTGTAGGAGAAACACTTGTGGAGGAAACAAAGAGGAGAAATAGAAGAGCAGAAAACTTGAGTTTAGAATAAAAGAAAGCTAGAAAAATAAAAATTCAGTAAGTGTACATAAACGCAATATTGCTCAGGGATAAATGCATTCTGCTATTTTAGGCATTTCATTTTATTTTATGCTCTGGGCCTTTGTGGACACATTTAGGAAATCTCATTTGGTGGACAGTGGCCTGTTTCCCAAAGTTTATCAGAATCCTATTATACTTTAATCTTCTCCTAAAGCATTTATCCTTGGCTTTGCATTGTCCACAGATCCAGTTAGAACACTTTCAACTCAATTTACCAAGTATTTAATAGCAAGACTGAGTAGAATGAGATTGAAAAGGAATTCTAACGCACAAGTTGTCATTAGGCTACTACAAATACATGCAATTCGTATTCTAAAGTTTTCCCCTTAAGATTGGGATGAAATCCTAACTGTTACTGTAACAGCAATAATAATAACCAACATTGGTTTACTACATTTATTTTTATTTATTTATTATTATTTCTTTTTTGCGGTACGCGGGCCCCTCACTGCTGTGGCCTCTCCCATTGCGGAGCACAGGCTCCGGACGTGCAGGCCCAGCGGCCATGGCCCATGGGCCCAGCCGCTCCGCAGCACGTGGGATCTTCCTGGACCGGGGCATGAACCCGCGTCCCCCGCACCGGCAGGCAGACCCTCAACCACTGCGCCACCAGGGAAGCCCCACTACATTTATTTTTATAAAACTAGTTCACAACCATCATTTTATTCTTTTCAATAACCCTTGGAGGGCAGCTAAGCATCACCACATAAATTCTTGATACATTATTGATCTGACTTTGGAAGATGTGAAAATAGCCATCTATCTTTGTAATACTGATAAGAAAACCTAAAATGGCTTCGGCAGTTTGGAAAACATAAAGTTTAAACTTCAGTTCAGTATCTTAGTATTTCCTATTAACCCAGTCCCATGATATCGAACCATATTTTTCTCATCTCAAAATATTCACCCTTATCTATCTGTCATGGAACAAAAATTGGTTACTCTTTTTACAAATATGAAGGAAGAAGAAAAACAATCATCAGCTAAATTTTCTGACAGTCAACATCTATTTGTGCATGCGACACAACTGTGCTGAATCACTTTATCCATCCCAGGATGGCTCTGGACACTGCTTTGGGTGGCTGTTATATGTCTCATTATCCTATCAGATGGCTTCTCCTCCCTTCCACTTTCCTGCGGACACTTCACTGTAGTGGACCTCTGCTGACCACATGACAAATGACGAAGCAACAAGGAAAGTTTCATTAAACTCTCTAGAAGCCTGAACCATCAAACAGGTTTTTTTGGAAAATGCAGACCATCACTATAATAACTATAATAACCATCACTGTAATAACTCAGCATCCTCTAAACACTTAGCACACTGACATGCACCCCCAGGAGCAAAATGTCACGAGGAATTGTTTTAGAAGCAACTCACCCCAAGATTCTCTAACCCCAATCAGGTGCTTTAAAGTTACCATGATGCCAACACAAATTTATACTCGCTTTGCCTGGAAGGAACACCTTAATGTCTATTTTTCTGTCTAAAGAGATTGCTAGGATCTTTAGATTCTAGCCGTTGTTGACTGAGAAATCTACTGTGGACGCAGTGGTGGCTCTTGTGACAGACGGAGCACCTGACGTGGTGGATGCCTGGCTGAAGCCACTCCAGGTCTTAGCGGGCTCTTCCTCACCTCACTGGCCCCTCTTCTCTTTAACAGAAAGCTGTTGCCTGAGGAAGTGAAAGGTTTCCCCTTTCACACATCTCTGAGATATCTCTGGATGTGCCCCGAGCTTTTTCCAAAGCCCCCAGAGCAGTGCTACACCTGTAAGGGTTGCTCTTCTGCACCAGAATTCCCACCCTCTACCCTAAAGCGCGTTCGAGGGGTCTGCTCTGAGTCTGTAAAAATAAGTTTATATTTTAAAAAGGCTTTCTTAAAATCCTTGATATTTTTAATGATACTGAGTTTTGGTGAGAATATTACTTCTCAATCAATCCCTTTTCTTTCAAAATTTCCTGTCACCTTCTGTGACTCTCTAAGGTACTTTTATTCCCTTCTGCCATCAAGGGTGGGCTGGCTGCCAGGCAAAGTCATAAATGTCCCCATCTATGTGGGAAGATAGATTCAGTTTTTACATGATCCAGGTCAGAAACTTTTCAGTATGAAAGAGAAGAGTTGACTCATCACACCAAGTGTACTAGGCAAAAATGGGTTTGCTTATTTTGGTTCACTTTGGCTCTGGGCCAAAGTGCAAAGCACGAAATAAATTTTACTATCACTGTCTGAACGTGCGTCCCGTATAGCAAAGGCTGTGGTGGCAGATGCTACTCTTTTACTGGAGAGTGTGATCCTAGGGGCACAGGAGTGGGTGGAAAAGGGTGGTGGGTGCGAGCAGAGAAGAGCAGGAGAGATGCCCCTTCCCTTCCTATCAGTCCCTGATCACTGCTCAGCCTCCCACAGGCCTGTTCCCACCAAGATCCATGGCTACCTGACTATAACTGTCCATGGAAGATATGTACACATATTCCAAAACATTTATCCATGTCACTTTGTAAATGGTATTCTGAAACAGACTTAATATTCGAGCAATGCAGTCATCATTTTAGAAATAACATGGCATATCTTTTTAAACCCCTGATTAATTGTTCGGGCTTGATGAAATCAACAGACATGAATTAACACAAGATTTAAGGCCCAACAGGCAACCTCTTCTCTCCTCCCCCAACCACAACACCCGGAGGAACTAGGAAACACTCCCTAGAAAACAGAAGGTATTCACAGTTGTAGGAATAAAAATGTGGAACAGGAAAGGACATATGCCATGTTTCTAAGGACAATATAGAATCCCTTGTTTGCAGTGACCCCTACAAACTCTTAAAGAGGAAAAGGACATCTTCTGATGTCTTATATTCATCCGCCAAAGAACTGATGTGTTCAATCCATTTATGACTATAATACTTGAATTAGAATCAGGTGAACGGTCATGATGCAATTCAACAGTAATCTCAGGCTTTTCTCACAGTGTTTTTCTCAGTTGAGGAGTTCTGACTTGTTATTTTATTATTCACACGTAACATGTAATGTAGTTATTCCGTATATAAACTCAGGAGGTAACATTTGACCTCTTTTGTCATGTTTGTTTTTCAAATGAGGAAACATCTGTGAGCCATACATCATCACTCTTTTTCCTGATTTGCAAAAATCACTTCTACCCTTTTTAAGCTGAGATACCCTCTGGTGAGATCAAATTTAATGAGATGACCTCTCTTGCATAATTCCCTTCAAAGATGTACAGAGAGACACTCTTTTACTACATTTATAATTACAGACCAATTTTATAGAATCCTTAGCAACATTGCCTGGAAGAAAATTCACACAGATTGATATATGTGATGAGAAATTATTCCCACAATTTTGGGTTCTCTCACTCAATCTGCTCATGGCAATGGAAAGCATTTATATGGAGGAGGGAATTCTAAAACAGTAACAACTGGATGAATGGATCATTTGTCAGAAATGCACTACAACAGTAAGGTTGTTGGTTCCACCATGGTGTCTGCAGGAGGGTGATGTGTAAAGTAGCTCAAGTACTCTGACCCTGGGCTAAGGGAGCATCCTCACATCCCTCCGTCCTGTTCATGCTGTCTCTCCTCTATTGACTATCGCTTGGTAGGAGGAAGGGCGTGAGTGCTGGAGGAGGGAAGGTGGCTGTGGATGGGACCAGGGAACATGATAGGGTCGGTAGCATGGCAAAGCTCAAGGACAATTACTTTGTGATGAAACAATGGCTCCCCTGCTTTCTATAGTGTGTTTGATAGCCTAAGGGAATGACCCTTGACATTTCTGATTTATAAACAGCATCTCTACCTGAGAAAACTCCTGGTGGGTGGCAAGGGGGGCGGATATCACACAAAATCAATGTGTGAAACATATCAAAGAGAACAAGTTACCAGGAATAAGCAGAATGCTTGATGAAGGTGGAGCAGGGTTGGCTGTTAAAAGGCTGCTGTAATCTTGTCTCATCCTATTTCAGTGAAATCCTTGCTCAGAGGAATAGATAAAAGAAAGTTGAGTGGGATTTTGAATGTGGTAAAGACTTTATATTTGATAGCCTTAGCATGTTATTATCCCCCACGTACCTCCTGTATATCTGCATAGTTGTGGGACTTTTTTTTAACTATCAGAAGTAAAAAGTGAGTATTCATTTTTGTATTAACGTAGAACAGCTGAGTTACTAAGTTCCATGTGGCATGCTTTGAAAAAGAGTATCTTCTCAAAGTTCACTAAAATCTAAAATGGATTAGAGGCCTGATTCCTTTGAATATTATATTTTAATTCTCTGCTAGTCATTCAATCCCCCCCCAAAGGAGTTTAATATATAACTAATTTTAGAATTTAAAAGTGATTAAATACCCAATTAAACTGAACAGTGAAATATAATTTAACAGAAATTAACAATGTGTGAAGGATAATATTCTGGAGTTTTTTTTGAAGTTTTATGATTTTTGTTTGCTTCTTTTTTAACACGTGAATCATTTCCCTGTATTACATTTATTTATTTATTTATTTTTGCGGTATGCGGGCCTCTCATTGTTGTGGCCTCTCCCATTGTGGAGCACAAGCTCCGGACGCGCAGGCTCAGCAGCCATGGCTCACGGGCCCAGCCACTCCGCAGCATGTGGGATCTTCCTGGACCGGGGCACGAACCCGTGTCCCCTGCATCGGCAGGCAGACTCTCAACCACTGCGCCACCAGGGAAGCCCATCTCTGTGTTATAAGTACAGGGACTTCACAGTCTCCCTCTGAACACTACTGTGATGGCAAAAGTAGTTTCTATGGGTTAAGCTCCCCTAATCAGAAGACCAAGTAGAATAAATACAGATACACACACACACACACACACGTATATATTTGTAATCAGAAGACCAGGCAGATTGAATACACATGCATATATTATATATACAATGTATTATATAACTATCACCTATGTTTTCACAGGCTATAACCTAAAGAGATTAAAATTATCCTCATAAATAGTTATAAAATCAACATTTCCTAGGTGGTGCTTATACCTCGAGGGTCTGTAACAAAACTCAGAAAGAGGCCAACGTAGCCAAGGGTGTCTCCTTCAGAGATTGTGTGAATGGCAAACAGAATAACTTTTCCCCACTTGTGTATGATACAGCTAGTGTCCCTCACCACTCAGGAGTCCCACTCCCTTCCGGGTATTGGCCTCATGGCTTCCTTGACCACAGGTTACAGTTTTGCCTGTCCCAAGGCCTGGATCACATTTGGTTATTCAGCATGCTGTTACTGTCCCTGTATGGGCTGCCCTGAACTTAGAAGGCCACGTAGAACTTTAGTGAAATTCTTTTTCCATACATTTTGTGGCCATCTCCCCTCTTAAGAGCTTTAACACAAGTCTCTGGTATGGGTAGGGCAGGGAGAAAGTGGAGCAAGAAAACCACAGAAGCAAGATCTCTCACTCTGACTCACTCTCCTGGGACCTGACTTGTGCTCTTAGAAACTCTCCCCGCTACCATGGATTTTTTTTTGTCTCTTGTACATGACCAAACACATCTGAATTTTCTGGGGAA
Organism: Stenella coeruleoalba; assembly: GCF_951394435.1. NCBI lineage: Eukaryota > Metazoa > Chordata > Mammalia > Artiodactyla > Delphinidae > Stenella > Stenella coeruleoalba. The sequence goes on from NC_137167.1 coordinate 21,497,509, forward strand.
CCAGGCTTAGGTTCAAAACTTGAAATACTCTCCCCCGTTACCTATTTTTCTAATATATGGTGATGAGAAAGGGAAATACATCTACATTGATGCAATTTTACCACCGAGACACTGTATTCTGCTCTAAGGTCACATATCAACTGTATCGCCAAATGCCAAGCCCAGCTGATTAAGAAAATTGATAAACACATGCAAAACAATCCTTTATTTCTCTACAGTCATGCAGTCAAAAGAGGTGATATCCCACTTTGCAAATAAATTCAAGTTCCAAGAAGAGTACTGTTAGTAATTTATGCCTATGGATGTATCTACTTATAGCAAAATAGCTCCTGTTTTGCACCTCTTATGCTGTGCTTTAAAATCCTAGCACTCATTCAATTCAGTCTTTTATTTCTTCCTACATTCATTTACAGAAAATTTTTAAAATATGTCTACTATGGTGTGAGTACTTCTTTGTGCTAAGCTAGTTTCTCCAGAAATACAAGTGATCACCATGCAGTATCTTTAACTAGCACAGTTTAATTTATCTGCAGTCCCTCACAGAGGGTGAGGTCCTACAGCAAAGAGTAGGTTTTGATGTGACTGTTGGAAATAGGGCTTTTACTAGACACAGATTTCTTCCTGCGTGGGGTACTACATGGAGGGATTGTGGTTAAATAAAGAATACCAAAAGCATATGAGAGATGCTGTATGCAGGGAAGAAGGTGGTACGTGGTAAGAAAAGGGAAGAAAAGGTGTAAGATGAGCTTGCCAAGACCACAGTGGAGAGACATAGAGTTGAATGCCTCTGAGGCCAGGATAAGGTGACCAACCATCTCCATTTATCTGGCACTGGAGAGTGTCCTTGGATGTGGGAGGTTTAGTGCTCAAACAAGGATAGTTGCTCATTCTAACCCTAAACCAAGTAGAAACCACCAAATACTAGTTGGGGTTGTGACAATCGGTGCAAAGATAGGAAGCTTATGAAGTATATGTACAAAGCAAGGACTAGAATATTCTCATTGGATATCAGGGTTTTTTTTTTTTTAAATGAAAGCTTCTTTCTTTCTTTCTTTATTTTTGGCTGTGTTGGGTCTTCGTTTCCGTGCGAGGGCTTTCTCTAGTTGCGGCGAGCGGGGGCCATTCTTCATCACGGTGCGCGGGCCTCTCACTATCGCAGCCTCTCTTGTTGTGGAGCACAGGCTCCAGACGCGCAGGCTCAGTAGTTGTGGCTCACAGGCCTAGCTCCGCGGCATGTGGGATCTTCCTGGACCAGGGCTTGAACCCACGTCCCCTGCCTTGGCAGGCGGACTCTCAACCACTGCGCCACCAGGGAAGCCCTGGATATCAGTTTTATTTCTACTTTCTTATTAGGACCATCCAAAAAGTCCCTTAGCTCTTAGAACTTTGTACTGCTTGAAAATAACTCATCCCCTAAATTCAGTTGATGATTCAAAAAATGGTTAAGGAAAAATATCATGGCTCATTAACTCACAAAATTAGTTGAAAGGGCTCCAGACACCCTTATAATGCAGGGAAATTTACTTTTTCTATTATTCAAAGTATTGCCTTTTAGCTCAAATAGCTAAAACTTTGTACATTATTGTGATTTATCAAAAATGCTCATATTACACTCTTTTAACAGAATAAAATATATTCTAAGATCACTCATTTACTTTTGCTTACTTATCACTTCAAGCATTAAGAAATGTAATTAATATTTATGTCGGGCCACACAGTTAAAAAATGTATTAAGGTATTTCATTTTATTTATATATCAAAAAAGGTTTTTTGTTTTTTCAGGAAAAACTTAATATCATCCAAGTAAATCTCATTGTGTCTTTTATCAAAGACTTCACATTCAGCTTAATTTTATTGTCCACATGTGGGCTTCAAATTGCTTTGTATTTATAAAAAACTACTTTTTTCTAAATACAAAGTATTGATGTCACCTTTTTACAAATTAATTAATTTTCGTAAGGTAATTTAGCGAATTAAATACTCTTAAGTATCGATATTATTGACAGTTTTAAGATGTCTGATAACTATAAGCAGTGCCTAAAGTTTAAGGAACAGGCAAAAAGAGTTGTTATGCAAATAGTCATATTCATTGTGTAATAAGGAGTGAAGAGCTTCCCTGACACCCTCAGCTGACAAGATTATCTTTTTTTTTAATAGATCTTTATTGGAGTATAATTGCTTCACAATGCTGTTGTTAGTTTCTGTTGTACAACAAAGTGAATCAATCATATGCATACCAAAGAAGACATACAGATGGCCAAGAGGCACACGAAAAGATGCTCAGCATCACTAATTCTTAGAGAAATGCAAATCAAAACTACAATGAGCTATCACCTCGCACCCCTCAGAATGGCCATTATCAAAAAATCTAGAAACAATAAATGCTGGAGAGGGTGTGGAGAAAAGGGAACCCTCTTGCACTGTTGGTGGGAATGTAAATTGATTACAACCACTATGGAGAACAGTATGGAGGTTCCTTAAAAAACTAAAAAGTGAATTACCATATGACCCAGCAATCCCACTACTGGGCATATACCCTGAGAAAACCATCATTTAAAAAGAGTCATGTACCACAATGTTCATTGCAGCACTATTTACAATAGCCAGGATGTGGAAGATTATATCTTAAAGCGTGAGATCTGCCCATTTTTACTCTGTCCTCCGTCTGTATATGTTCATTGTTATGGAATGCTCCAGCCATTCAGCTATGGAACCTAAATCCCTATGGGGCTTGCTACGGTGATGAATGATTCATGATAACTTAAAGACATGAGATTTAGCTTTAAAAACATTCTCTTTTTATTGAATCATTAATAATTGTGATTATCTAGTTTTCACATAAACCAATGTCCCCAAACAGAAAGGCAAACTGATGCACTGAATCTGAAAGAAAACTCATCAAGCCTTCCAAACTTATTTCCATGTTTTGTTTGTGCTTGTTATGATTCAGGAACTTTTTTAAAAAAATGTTTTTAGGTTGTAACCATTTGACTTTAACTTACTGAGTAACTTGGTCCAAAGAAAGGCCAAGTTATTTGGTCAAAAGAAAGGCCAGAATAGAAAGGAAGAGGCACAATGGCATCCTTATCACTGTATATATTCGAGGTGAATTTTTATTGATCGCTGGGAGTCAAAACAAGTTTTTAAAAAATAGGAGGGAAATATGTGGAAGAACTTTGTGGACCAGGAGAAGACAGTGACCTCTCTCTACTACCAAGTAATGTCAGGTGTTTGATTGATTATTGATGATACTCATCTTGAAGCCACGGAGAAAGCTTGTGAAAAATGCATTTGCTAGTCCAGCTTCATCTACTCCGGGAGTAAGTTTTTGTTTTTGGTTAACCAACTTTTCTTCAAGAAAGAGAAAACAGAACTATATGTAATATATGGGGTTTTTTGTTTGTTTTTTTGTGTTTTTTTGGTGGTACGCGGGCCTCTCACTGTTGTGGCCTCTCCCGTTGCGGAGCACAGGCTCCGGATGCGCAGGCTCAGCGGCCATGGCTCACGGGCCCAGCCGCTCCGCGGCATGTGGGATCTTCCCGGACCGGGGCACGAACCCGTGTCCCCTGCATCGGCAGGCGGACTCTCAACCACTGCGCTACCAGGGAAGCTCTAATATATGTTTAATCAACTGTTCTTCAACAAAGAGAGAACAGTATATGTAATGTATGTTTAACCAACTTTTCTTCAAGAAAGAGAACACAGAACTATATGTAATATGTGTTTTCAAAACCCTCATCTATCCACTGCATGATCCTCCTGCTCAGTTTTGTGAATTTTATTCTTTTGTGAATAATATTTATTTTAACAATTTGTCTCATTTTGAGCAGGTTCCCCAAATGAGGATATTTTAGGAACGCGATCACAAAGCAGAAGAATCTGAGGAAATTGACAACAGGGAGTATGTTCGCTCACTCATGAACTTCGTTAAGTATTGATTAAGCACTTACAGCATGCCGAGCACTGCTGAACCGGGATATAGTGGTAAACAAGAGGAATAAGGTCCCTGACCTCAAATAGCAACAGATCAGTAAAGATGACGTTGGGGAGTTTGCCAGTGTGCCACAGCAAGCAACAACGATAAAAACCTTTTTCAGGTTGTGCTCAGCCTGAAAGTTGCGTCTTTCTGCCCCAAACAGCTAAGGCTGTCTATAAAGTCACTCCTGGTGACACTGAAGAGTGAAGATGCTCAGAGCAGAGGACCAAGGTCAGCAGACTCTTCCCAGGTAAGAGAGAGAAAGACATCACCTCCAACAAGCTGTGGTCCGGGTTTGCAGGTGCACATTGGAAAAAGGCTTCTTTAAGACACTATTTATAGGATGAATCAGCAGTGGTTACTAGGAAGCAACTGAGATACAGTTGAAGCATCTGTGCTTAACTTTTGAGTACTTCAGACAGGGAGGCTGGAAATGCCACACCGGCACGATAAAGGCTCTGAAATAAGTGCAATGTGAGGTCATCTATATGGATGGGGGCCCCTTCCCTTTAATATCCAAGTGAAGTGACTCAAAACTCCATCCTCTACAGGAACAGAATTTTTCTTTCTCACTCCTCCGTGGTGGGTCATCTTCCTCTAGGACTTGAAAATAAGATTGGCTTTGTCTCGTCTGCTTGAGAATCGGTCTGCCTTCAGCCTGTGGGCAGAGACCCACACATTGGAATTAGGTGCAAAGTCTTAAGCTTCTTTCTGGGCTATCATCATAGAACTGTGCTCTCAAGGAGATTCTCATCTTCAGCTGAAAATAAGGTGAAAGTTAAGGCTTATTTTTCTCTGGGAGGCAAAATAGAATAGTGGTTAAAGGCTTTAACTTCTGAGTCAGAATGTCCAGGTATGAATTTTAGATCTGCCAAAATTCTATGACATTAAGCATCTAAAACCCTAAACTTTAGTCCTCTCCTCAGAAAATGGTCCTGTTAGTTGTATTTACCTCATAAGATTGCTGTGAAGATTAAATGAGATGATGCATGCAAAGAATTTGGCACAGTGCAGGATACAGAGTAAGCATAAATAAGTATTAGAAATTATGTATAAGGACCTTATCTACCACTCTTTAATTTTCTTAGGGAAGTCTGAGTTGTTTATGTTCCACTTTGTTAAGAAAGAGAGAATCTGGGTCTAACAAACTGAATTAATGACTTTGAGCAGAAAAACTCAGATTGGTTTTAACTGAAAGTTTCCAACAGTTGGAACATATTTCATGTCTTCAGAGTGTAAGGTAACTGGAGATGTTTTAACTACAGCATTCTGAGTCAGTCCCCGTTTTTCCCCCCAAACACACAATTGTCCTCTAAGATTTAAAAAAATTCCACAGCCAAAGTTATGTCATCTTGAAGAGACAAAGACCTCTTCTCTTAGTCTTTTTTATTTTGCATAAATTGTTCTAAAAGTTAACTCTCATCATTATGAAAGCAGAATTATTAATGGACTCTTGAAGATGCACATAAGGAAAAATAAGCCCATGTTCATATTTCTCATCTGGCTTCAAAGAGAGATCATTTGGTCATAGCTTGGAGTCAGCCATCAGCTCCACCATGGAAAGAAATGACCTATTTCACTTTGGTATTTCTCACTGGAGATTAAAATATATAAAAGTTTAAAGAGTCGTGTCTGGATAGATCTATACAAAGAAATCTATATAAATATAGAGGTGTGTATATATATATATATATATATATATATATATATGCTTAATGCTATAAAACTATATAAAATTATGATAAATGTATTTCAAATGCATGCATTTTACTTACAACTTAATATATTAAAATTCTATAAACATTTTGTTATAGCTTTTGCTATGCCATTTCCAGGAAGAAAATACAATTTCAGAAAAGTCATCTTAGATTTGTATTCCATGAATGCTTCACTTTTTTTTTTCCATCTGGGTTGAAAAATAAGGGCAGACTTAATTCCATTCAACCGTGTCTTTAAACAACTCTTGGAGCAATGAGATTATAACAATGGAAAGTCCTAAATTGATGAGAGACTGTTCCTCTCTTTACTTCCCCAACCCTGATTTCTCAGGACCCAACCAGGACAGCAAACGACCCCTTGGTAGGGTGAGGGCTTGAGTATTTATAGGATGGGGCTGCTGCTAGGAGAAGTTACTATCGCTGTCCTTGCTGGAAATGAGCAGGTTCCGGAGTTGTCTTCTGCTTTCAGTCATCCCAACCCGCTCGGCCCCCAACCCGGGAAATGGCATTGCTAACAGTTTGATTATTTCTGAACTTCATACTTACCCCTTCATGATTTAGTTGTTTATGCTTCCAGAACAGTTGAGGAAAACAGAGTGACACATAGAAAATAATTAAATAATAGCATCATATTACAAATTGATGCAATGTATAACTAAATATCAAATTCAGTGCTAAATTAGGAAATTGGTTATGTAAGGACTGAGCTATTCTAGAGAATGTTTGATCTTTGAATTCAGAGAGTTGCCTGGAGATTGGTGCAGGTGAGCACAGGTGAGGGAGAAGGGCTTGATAAGTGTGTGCTCATTGGGAACTCAAAGAATATATTTGATGGGACGGGTGGAGCCTGCTTGGAGAGGGGATGGATTGACGACCAGATAGAGGAGTTTGGGATTGATGATGTAGAAAATAGGGAAAACTCAAATGTTTCTGAGCAGGAAAAGCCTGACGAAAAGCTGAATGGCAACATTAATACTAAAATCTCAGTTTTCCAATGTGTAAACACTGACGTGTTTGCGCACTCATATATTACAAATATATTGTGCAAGGAAAAATTTGTTTGAGGGAGGTAGGAAACAAACAAATGTGTTATTGACGTTAAGTGAGAAACTCAAATCTTTCAATTTTGCATTAACGTTAAAAGCATAAACCCTTCTTTTCAAAGTTTGCTTATAATCCAGTCATGTGTTAGTTCTGCCAACAGCTATGACAGCTCCAGGTACATCATGAAAACAACAAAGGTAAGGAGCACAGGAGCTACTGTATCTGTGAGCATTTAGGTAAAATAGACACTGGTACCACTTTATTTTGGGTGTGGAATTACATTCTTATTTCCGAAGTCCTAAAATGCACAATCTAAAGAAATCTAAAGGAGCCTACAATCTAATGGGATCCAATAGACAGTTTAGGATAACTTGCTGTTCATGGAAGCTGTGACGGATGCTGGCTCCCAAGAGGGGATGCTGGGCACAGCACACACGTGGATGCTGAACCAGACTGAGGTCTATGACAAGCAGAGGAATATGTGGCACCAAATTCTTTGTGAGCCAGGAACAAGAGGCACCATCTTCACATTGTGAGGTCTGGCTCACCCCTCTATTGGCTAAAAGAGGACTCTGGCCAAAAATAGAAAATGGGAAGTGATTTTCTGGAAAGCTTGCTTTATATTCATATTACTACATTTATCAGGGTTTCTAAAATGCTTAATAAATTAATTTTTTTCTGAATACTTTTAAAAAGTTTTAATTGGATGGCATGTTATAAAAACATCACACATAATATGTATATATTTTAAAAATTAATTTCTTACACAGTTGTCAAAACACAAATTTTGTAGTTTAGTTCCTTAATGTGCCTAAGATGAAAATTTCTTTAAACAGGACAAATACTAACAGCCATCCTCTGCTTCGAATGCTTTCTGTTTTCCCCGTATTAGAGAGGACGACTAGAATTCATGTTCTCAAATCAAGGCAAAAATATCTTTGAAACAGTATGAGTATTATGTAGGTTTTCCCTTTTAGTGCTCTTTTTAAAAGGCACTGCAGTTCATTTTTAAAAATTAAAGTCCACTGACATGTAGAATGATCATAAAATAGATGTTTCATTGTTAGTGTGGAAAGTTTCTATAACTGGGTTTTAATTAAGTTATTTTAAATGGATATTTCAAAACCTGAGTGGGTGTGTTAATATATGCAGCTGGTAATGTCTTTTCTCCTATTGACTGTCAGTGAATTAAACTTTTATCAAGATTTGCCCCTGTCATTTCTTCCTCAACACCCCCCCCCTTTTTTTTCCCTACGTAGGCATTCTGGTGGCAACCATGAAAATACTCCTAACCAGGAAACAAAACTGTGAAGCCTATTACCAGGCTTCAAATCAAAACTTCCACTGTACATCTTTACATATTACGTCCACATTACTTAGGATGTCAAACAGCATTGATGCTTCAAAAGGAAGCCTATCGTATGTCATCTGAAGGTCAGGCACAGAAGACATTGCTATGAACACAGATCCTTTAGCTTTCATAACATGTTGGAGAAGAGGAAGGAGCTGGTGGATACAGGGAAGTCGGCTTGCTAGGGAAAAGTCAAGTCCCTCAATCATTTCATCCTGTTTTTATTACTGGGAACTCAGGGTTCTAACTCGGTACCACACAAACTCTCTGGAACCCACGCCAGATGGCTAGAGATGAGATTTGGATGAACTAAGAAGACTCCTTGCTCCCTGTTGCAGGGACTGATTTGGTAAGACTGCCCTTTCCCAAGAGTGTCCCCATGGCTGGCCCACATGCCGGACCTTCTGACTCCAAACTATGTTTGCAGTTCACGTAACAGGCTCAGCAGACTTCAGTTCTAACATGCTACCTGGTAATCTCTAGGAGCTGCAGCGAGTTCCCAAACCAGACATCCACTGTGGCTCCAGCCTTCTTGTTCGGGTCCACATCTCCCGTGCGCGTAGCCCTCTCACACTTCCAGCCCTCTTCTTATAGTTTATCTTCAGCATCACGCTGCTTCTGAGGCGCTGGAGAACATTCAAGAAAAGGTAAGGCATCTGTGACTTGGATACACATCAATACTGATATTCTCTCATAGCTTAAAAGGGCTGTGCCAGAGTGTCAAGAGGACACGAAGTAGCCATACTACTCTTTAACCCACTGACCAAATTTGGGTGCTTCAAGGTAATACGTTCCGTTCTCATGCCTAGATGCTGCACTGGCATCAGCATGCTTACACCTCAGTATATTTATGATGATAGAAATATACTGATCTGTAGAAATGAGTTAGATGACTAAAACCTGAGAATATAAGGGAAAAGAAGTGCTGTCTTGGATTTAAGCTGCAAACTCTAGAATAACATGTGCAGTTTCAATAAAACAATGTGCTCTGCTAGTTGGTTTGATAAATTGGTTAAGAGCAGGAAGGCAGGAGCAGGGCTAACTAGGTTCACATCTTGGTTCTACAACTTTTACGACTTGTGTGAGGTTTGGAAGAATTCCTGAACTTCTCCAAGCCTCAGCGTCCAGCTGTGAAATGGTAATGTTGACTCTCTCCTGTGATTGTTGTGAGAATTTACTGAATTATTACATGATTAGAAAAGCCTCAAGAAGTCCTACCTGTTACTGTTATCGGATCAGGCAATAACGTTTGAATGGAACCCTGTTTGCAAAATAACTCTGACTCAGTGAAAGGCAAGTGAAGCACATGTTCAAAGAAAAGCACATTCATTCTACCTTCATAACAAATAAGGATATGGCAAATACTTTAATGTACAAATCACAGAGAGAAAATGCAAATTCAATACATTCCAAATACATCTGTTCAATAAATTGTGTTCTACCCAGCTTCTAGTATCTGAGTGATTTCAACATTCCCTTTTAAGTGGCTTCGTTTGTTAAACCTCAGAAGCTGGTTTTACAAACTTGTTCTTCTGTCTCTTATTCTCAAACTTCCCATTTTTACCAAACCTGTAATGCCTACCAGCCCTGCTTTGATCTGTCAGTGCTGTCCTTACTTTCTTCCTACATCTTTACTAAGACAGGGGTTTGGAAACTAATATCTCCCAAAACTTCAAAACAAATATTTCACAATCCTCAGAAAAACGCCCACATTATCTGTATTAAAATGGCACTCGGCCTCAGCACAGAACCCAGAATGGACAAAGGAATTGGAAAGTTTATTATTTAAGGTAGGCTGGAAGAAACGACACATGCACAACCACTACAAAATGAGACGAAGTCCCTGATACTTAGCTACAGATGTAGACGTGGTTCTTACCAGGTGGGGTCTTGCTAGAATAGAGCATCTCAGTTTCCCAGTGTTTCACAGCTTTTTCATGCCCATTCAGGAAAGACATGCTGAAAATTTACACACTTATGGGCAGACATCAGTGCCCCTCTGGATTCTTGACGGAAACCAATGATCAACAAGGCTACACCTTCAGTTAGGAGAAGAGCAAAGAGTTGTTAGAATGACGTTCCTGATGTGTATCTCTAACCCCACAGCAGTCCCGTTTCCACCTCCAGCTTTTCTTTATCACTTACTCTGCCATTGTATTGGCAATTTGATTCTGAATTTCTGGAGTCTAGAGTCTTCAGGGGCAGCTTGGCCCTGCTGACACTTGATTTTGGACTTCTGGCCTCCAGAGCCGTGAGAGAATAAATTTCTGTTGTTCTAGGTCACCTGGTTTGTGGCAGTTTGTTACAGCAGCCTTAGGAAACTAACATACCCCATAAGTCTTACAATTCATTCTGTTTAACAGGAGCAATATTTAGTTTTACTAATAAGCAAAATTATTTCACTAAGACAGAGGTTATTTGTAAATAAAGTTACTTCACAAACACAATTTAAAATTATAGTTATTATAGGACAACAAAATATATTTTAAATAATATTAAAATTATTTAACAAACTATTGAATCATAACGAGGAGATAATGTATAATCAGGACAACAACCTCCCTATAATCATTGTTTGGCCATTTGACATGAGCTCAACATCCAATATAAATATTTTCCCAGCTATTCTGAGATGGGAAGATCCTGGCATGAATTTAATTTTTCAAAGTTTTGTTTTCTAATCATCCATGGGAATGATAATGTGTTTTTTCTTTAGATACCAAAGTGAAGTACAAATCTACAGAATACTATATTGAAAACAGGAAAAAACCATCTAATGGGAAAGGGGAAAAGAGGCATTAGATTCCTAGGGCTCCAGACTAGACTCACCACCCACGGTCTCTTTCGCAACTCGATGGGAATGTTCTCTTCGGCTGTAGCCCGTTAACTAGCTGATCTTCTAGTATCTCGGGCTATAGTAAGAGATTCCATCTTCCCACAGGGGGACATGCAAACGATAAACCTACAAAGACCTAGAAAATTGACCAAAACACTGGAGCAGGGTATGATTTAGCCAAACTCACTCAATTTACAGAGAAAAGCTATGGCCCAGAGAGATGATGTGAATTCCCTACTGCTGCATAGCCAGTTAATGCATCCTTACCGCTAATAAGTGCAGGACCAAGGATGCAGTAGGACTGGACTGCTTAGTAATGCACAAGCCTGCCAAGGAAAAGAAAAAAAAAAAAATCAAAACAGCAGCAAATACAAAACACTACAAGATTTTAAAATGCTATTTTTGGTCACTGGAGGAAACTGATTTCTGCTTTCGATTCCATCTCTCTGTCCCTGAAGTGAATAAGAAAGAGAAGTTCATGTTTCTTTTGAAAGCTATGTTGTCTGTTCAATAAAGTCTGAATAGTAAGAAATTAGGTTCTGCCCTGCCCTCATCTGTATTTTTCAGCTGGGTATATATTCCCGAACTATGTCACACATCTGCAAGTAAATTAATCCAAGAGAAAAGAAAATGGTGTTTAAGTCCAAAGCATTTCTTAAACATAAGCATTTGGTCCAATGGCTCCATTTTCAGAGCACTGATAACAAAATCCATACATTTAAACATTAAGAAAATAATAATAAGGAAAACCTTTTACTTTTTTTAGCTTCTTCTCCATGACATTTCTTGAGGGTTTAGGCATTTGGCCCCTAATTTTATTTTCACTCCACGGCTCTGACAGCTGAGCCGCATAGCTTGGCATTTAAAAAAAATCAGTATAAGTGGTTGAAATATACAATTTCCTTGGTTTGGGAAGCCTCGAAATATCTGGACACTTCCTTCCCAGCCATCTTTGTTGGTTTTATTGACACGATGGGTCATACAGCTTTTTGATGAAAGATGAATCAGAAAGAAAAGAGGAATATAATTATCCAGTTTTGGGTCCAGTGGAGTGGAGATGAACTGGATCGCTCAGTGCAAACCCGAATTCCTGTCCTCTCCCCACAGCAGGACATGAATGTCAACTGAGGCTGCTGATTTCATATTCTTGTCATTACTCAGACAGGAAAGCAGTGTTTTGTTTTTGAAGCATTGCCACTGTGTTTTCTGTAATCTTTATAATCATTTACTTCTAATCGCCTCTCAATCCTGCAAATTTAGTCTTCAGGTTCAGTCAGATCAGTCAGACCATCATCCTCATCAGACAGTGCTTGTCTTAAGCTTCCCAACTGAATGCTGTCACCTTGGTAGCCTCGCTTCCCCAGGCCATTCTCAAATCCAGCCTTATCTCAGTTCCAGCCCCTTTGTAAACAACCTTCAGGTGAGATTTTTAGATTCCAAGCAAATTCGCGGCTGCATTCCTGCCTTCCTTTAGCTATATCTATGCTGGCTGTTACTTCTCACAGAAATCACTCGCTTCTTGGCATAGAGTATTGAATAGCCTCAGAATCTTTAGATACTGTTTGGGGACAGAGGCAAGACCCTGCCTCCCTTTAAGCTCCAACAGAAGCCATAGAGAGCCATTTTCTTAACTACATTTGAAAACACAAAAAAGCAATGCCTAGAAATGCCTCCATTTGCTGAGTTTGTAAATTGTGAATGAATTGCATATGTTTTCCATTGTTGTGGAAAAGGAAAATCTAAATTTTAAATATCTGCTCCTCAAAAATAAACGCAAGAAGGGATAATCCAGAGAAAATAAAATGAGAGCAATTTGCAATAATTTTTTTTCTCTACAAGGCCTAACGCAGGGCTGCAGTATAGCTGTGTGGGCTGTGCGGGTGAAGGAGTGGGTCATATAGCAAAGGTGGAGCTGGGAGCGGTTCTCCCTGGCGTTGTTCACTGCAGTGGCCTCAGCTTTGGAGGAGTAGGCAGGTCGGGGAACAGATCCCTTCTCAGCTTAAACTTGACTGAATTGTGCTAATTGTCAGTTAGTGCAAGAGCCCTGGTAGAACACCCTCAAAGTAGCCTCAAGATGGGGAAGGACCCACCCTCCTATTGAATTGGAAGTCTAGGGACTGACATGTATTTTTTCCCAGTCTCTCAGTGTATTCTGCTTGGAACTGGGTTCACCCAACATTTAAGGCCCCCTTGCCCTTTTAACGTAAAGACATGCATATGTTATTTATCTCTTTTCTCCATTCTTGTATATTCCAACCTTTCCAGGTTATTGCCATTATTTATGACTCTACTAAAATGTAAAACTGGCTTCAGAAATGTCAAACAGAATAATGGGAATGGAGAAATCAGAGACAGAAGTCAGCTATAACCAGTCCCATAGTTCCTGCTTCTACGTGGCAAATGTGACTTATTTTCTTATATAGAGTGCTTTTGTGGCTATGGGAAAATGCCATTCTTTAAAATGCAAACACACACACACACACACACACACACACACACACACACACACGCACGCACACACACACCAACTTGTCCACAGAGGTAAAAAGGCCATTTGCTAAGATGTAAGTTTACTGAATTAAGTCTGTATTTAGTACTGCCTCAGTTTCATATTAAAGGGCTTACATGCTCTTTTTGGAGACAATATTCAGTACAGTCCTATGTAAGCTCATTTTGATAGGCTATATTTCAATCAAAAGGAAAAAATAGAAAACAAAATGAAAAAGAAAACAAAGCTAAATTATTCAAAATGGAAAAATTTTTGCAAAGCAATAAATACTGGTAAGTAAGGATTACAAGTCAAAAATAATTGACCAAATTTCTGTTATCATTGTAAGTTAAAAAATAACTATGAAGAACTGGGGAAGTGGGGCCCCCCTAAGTCTAGCTGTGAATCTTTTTCTAACTAACCATATAAAAATAGACCAATTTCTCAGTATTATGTTATCTCCATTTCATCTGGGAGAAAGAGAATTTGAATAGACAATCTCTAAAGTCTTCTGAGACTCTTAATTTATATATACTTTTAAGTCATATACAAATTCAGACTGAAAAATATCAGAAGAGGTTAAAAGTGCATGATTGTGAAAAATTCACCTATTATTTTTAATAATGGTATTTTTCTTTTAAAAATATGATTATGTTCATAGATTATAACCTATTTCTAATTTACAAATTTATTTTTGTGTCTAATCTCATTTGGAATATTATTAGAAATCCACAGGGTAGATGCCATTAAGCTGACTTTTAAGTGTAAACACTGATACACAGAAAAGTTAAGAGTAAAAAGTATAATGTATAAAGTATAATCCAAGTTTTCTGAGTCCTTCATACTATGCTTATTCTTTTAAGCCAAGCTACTTCTTCAAAGGTGCAAGAGACATAAATAACTTTTTAGAGAACCACTGAATACATCCCTAAAATACTGAGATTAATTTCAGTAAATCTGAGGGAGATAGTAGAAAACAGAAAAGAAACTGAGCTCTGAAAGACTCACAGTATCACGCATACAAATCTCTCCCATATGCAGGGGCAAGAGTGAGAACAGGCTGTTAAGATCGATTATGAATATATGCTGTCTTAGCTTGGTTCCCTGGAAACAGACTCTAAATTGGAGACTTGTGTGCTTGAGATTTACTGGGGATTGGTCTTGGGAATTATACATGCAAGGGAGTAAAAGAAGTGGGATTTAGCACAGGGCAAGGCTGAACCATGATGCAGTTGCAACATGGACCTCAAATGATTCTTCAGGGAGTTTTAGAACTGAGATCCCTACAGAGCTGTCCTCTAGTGAACAGTCCTTTATATGCCCTCATTGATCACCATTGGAGGCAGGCTTCCCCTGGGATGGAGACATGACATTGGACTGGGGGATTCCATTTTGCCAAGGGAGATTTTCACATAAGCACTCAGCTATGAGATGTCAGCACCCAACAGTCCCAGTGGCTAAGGTATTCAGTTCTCTCAGCTAGTAAATGAGGACTATAGTAAATAGGTTTTAAGGAAGGGATATAAGCAAATTGGCCTTCTAAAAGGCATGTAAGAAGCACGCAAATCGGACTGGATTAATGGGACAACTCAAAGGTCTGAAATAGTCTTTGGCATTCAAGAGCAAGTTGACTTTCTCACCTGTCAACTTGACAGGTGTGGATAATCAGGTTTTTATGGAAATGGCATATGAGGTTAAAATTATCAAATTAAAATTTCCTTATACATTTTATCCCTATATTATATTTCTATTGTAGTACTGTTCAAAAAGTTATATGTTTTCTAAAAAATGGAGTACTAAGCAATCATTTTATGTCTAAGCCCACAAAATACATTAATTTTCCCCAAAGCTAACCTTTTTTTCTCTAGGGTTTTGAATAACAATAAAACACTTTGAATGCATTTATCTAGACTATTTGAAGGTTTGTTTTTTGGTTTTATTTTTGCGGTACGCGGGCCCCTCACCGCCGCGGCCTCTCCCACCACGGAGCACAGGCTCCTGATGCGCAGGCCCAGTGGCCATGGCCCACGGGCCCAGCCACTCCGCGGCATGTGGGATCTTCCCGGACCGGGGCACGAACCCGCGTCCCCTGCCTCGGCAGGCGGACTCTCAACCACTGAGCCACCAGGGAAGCCCTGAAGGTTTTTAAAATATTTTTCAAAATGTGTTACCTTTGTTTCTCTATGTGTTTAACTTCTATTCTCTCTGACAATCTTTCTTTTTTTTTCCTCTCTGACAATCTTATATCTAGCTGGAAATCTAAACATTTCTTTCCACTCAAGAAATATATTAAACTGCAAAAACATGATATCCAGGGTCTGAACAAGACAAAACAAACCAACCTTGAGATATTCATGAACTTCAAATCATTCAAAATTCACAAATCTGTATACATTAGGCTGCAGGAATTTTAACAATACGTGTAACGTGACATGCTGTCTGCTTTACATCTAGACAAAATAAATAAAAACGGTAATGGTTTTGTGGAAATCTTAATACATGTGAACATTATAAGATACATTAGGTAGGAAGTCTGTTATGAACATTAAAACAGCATCTTATGACTTTTGCAATAAAGAACCTGACCCAGATATCGGGAGAGTACACATGATCACATCTCTTCTATTTTCTCAAGCATCCACAATTTAGACAGTTCCCGGTAAAGAGAAAATGTGATTGATTTTAATGCCATTTTCTTTCAGTCACTGCCATTTGGATACAGACTCTATGCATGAACCTCTTCCTCTACTTACCTTTTAAATATTGAAGTATCTCACAGCTAGGTTCTAAGTAGTCTTTTCTGACTCATACACACTCTGCTCCAGTTGATCTCAACTATCCCCATGAACGTAGATACCATCTGTAGGCTGAGAAATACTAATTGTACCTTTAACCCAAAATGCCCTCCTAAATCTAGGCTTATATCCATTTGAAATCTACAATGAATGCCTCTTAAGCATCCCAGATAGGTTGATTGTCCCAAATATGTTGTCTGACCTTCCCAGACATATCCTGTCATGGTCATCTACATTTCAGTGAATGGTGCTGTCATTCATTTAGTTACCAGCCAAGAACCCAAGATTCCCCTTTGACCCCTTCCTTCTCTCGTCCCTCACAACCACTCCTCAGCCTCTCTTGGTGCTTCTGTCCATATCGATCTTATACTCAACTACTTTCCTCCACCTCCACTCTCATCACCCTGGTCCAACCCACAGTTACGTTGTTCCTGGATTATTCATTCACTGCTCTCCTGAAGTCTACTTTTGCCCTTTTCAACCTTCTCAACCATGAAGCTGAAAAAATAATTTTTTTAAATGTAGGGCTTCCCTGGTGGCACAGTGGTTGAGAGTCTGCCTGCCGATGCGGAGGACGCGGGTTCGTGCCCCGGTCCGGGAAGATCCCACATGCCACGGAGCGGCTGGGCCCGTGGGCCATGGCCACTGAGCCTGCGTGTCCGGAGTCTGTGCTGCGCAACTGGAGAGGCCACAACAGTGAGAGCCCCACGTACCGCAAAAAAAAAAAAAAAAAGTAAATCCTGGGACTTCCCTGGTGCGTTGGTTAAGAATCCACCTGCCAAGGCAGGGGACAGGGGTTCGATCCCTGGTCCAGGAAGATCCCATATGCCATGGAGCACCTAAGCCCGTGTGCCACAACTACTGAGCCCGCATGCCACAACTCCTGAGCCCACATGCTGCAACTACTGAAGCCCGTACATTTTAGGGCCCACGTGCTGAAACTGCTGAGCCCATGTGCTGCAACTACTGAAGTCCGCACACCTAGAGCCCATGCTCCGCAACAAGAGAAGCCACCACAATGAGAAGGCCGCACCCTGCAACGAAGAGTAGCCCCCACTCGCTACAACCAGAGAAAACCCAAGCATAGCAACAAAGACCCAACGCAGCCAAAAATAAATAAAACGTTTAAATAGATAGATAGATAAATAAATAAATAAATGTAAATCCTATCCTAGGAGCAAGACACTACCCACTAAAGTCTTTCAGTGGCTTCCCATGACTGAGAGGGCCCTACATGGCCTGACCCCTGCTTTTCTTTCTAGTCACCCCATTTCCCCAGCCACTGAACTCACTGTTCCATTCATACACCAGACTTTCCAATCTCATGATCTTCAAAGTTTCTCTTCTCTTGTCTTTTCATATGACTGGATCTTTCTTATCTGAGTCTCAGTTTAAACCTTACTTCCATAAAGGGCTCCCTACTCCAAACCATCTTAAAGTAAATTCTCTAGATGTTTTTCCCTCTATTTTAAAGACCTAATTATTATTAAATAAGGACCCAGAAATACCATTTTTGTTCTTTGTTACACTTTTCACAGTCTGGATTTTATCTGATTATTTGTTTTTCTCCCCGAGAAGAGTATGAGTCTGAGTCAGGACCTGTTCAAGTTAGATTCCCTGAACACAGTGCCTGTCCCATAGGTGATAAGCCAAAAATATTCTGGAGTGAATAAATGCATGGATGAATGAAATTTGGAATTTGAATTAAAATATCAACAGTACTAAAATTACAAATTCCCTTCTAGAAATTATTTTCTTAGAGCTTAGTAGGTAAGCATAACAGTAGAGATGTTCAACAGCCACCATCTTGGAACAAAGTTCTTCTTAAAGTCACAGTATGGAAAAATATAGGGAGTAAAATATTTCCATGAGAAAAAAATAGACCATTTGTAATAAGGTTGCCACAAATTTCAGGCTGTCTCAGAAGGAACTGGCTCTCTCCAGTTGAAGCCAAGCCAAGGACAGTAAATAGAGTGTGTGATATATCTCAGAAATTGTGTACATTGGCAAAGGTGGAGAAAGACAATTTTTCAACTGCTGCTTCTATTATATTTGGGCACAGGATAGTATCATTAGTCTTTTTCTTCCTTTCAAGAACGACACAATTTACAATTTAAGAAACTCGTTTTATTTCTAAAAATAGGCTCTAATTTTATAATATTCACATTTAATAAGGTGTGAATTAATAGCCCCTTAAAACGATGTCATAAATTGGACATTTATTAAACCCTCCAGTTTTATTTAAATTTGCAACAAAATCACTATTGTAATTAAAACACTCGGGCTTAGCCTACCCTGGCATCGTAAAAGAAGACAAACTAGTAAAACATATTTTTATACTAAAATAAATAAGTAATCTTTGGTAACTCGTTTTATAATTTGGAAACAAGGCTAGTTTTCTTCTTGAAGGGAGGAATTTTATTCTTACCTCTGACATTATCCCTATTTACTGGGGTTTCAACTTCATTGCCAAAACTCCAATCCCCATTCATGATTTTGACAATGATGTATTTTGCTTTCCTGAGGCAGAGACAAAGCTATACGGCCACCAAACCTTTCTCCATTTTCCTTCTGGGCACACCATGAGACTGTTTCCCAGTCTTGCTTACAGTTAGGGTGGAGCTATATGACCCATGTGCATAGAAGTGATGTACACCACTTGCAGGTTTGACTTCTATAACACCTTACAGGATCCTGTTTCCTCATCTGCTGGGCAAAGGTGGAGGCTTCCAGTGGAGGAGTCCAAAGATTTCAGATCCACAGCAAAGAAGGAACCTACGTCCCAGAGTAACTTCATGGAACAGAGACACCATCCTTCATCTTGACCATGCTGACTGGACTCTGACGGATGCAAGAGTTAAACCTTTATTTTGTTAAATAAATGAGATTTTTGGACCAGTGTCTTTATAGAAGTTAGCTTTTCCTAATACATCTGCAAAACTCCACTTTTCTATTTAGTTAAAAGTTGTGACCACTTATTGTTTTATTTTTTTAAATTAATTAATTAATTTATGGCTGCTACCCTTCATTGCGGTGCGCAGGCTTCTCACTGCAGTGGCTTCTGTTGTTGCGGAGCACGGGCTCTAGGCACGCGGGCTTCAGTAGTTGTGGCATGCGGGCTTCAGTAGTTGTGGCACGCAGGCTCAGTAGTTGTGGCACGCGGGCTTCAGTAGTTGTGGCACGCAGGCTCAGTAGTTGTGGCACGCGGGCTTCAGTAGTTGTGGCACGCAGGCTCAGTAGTTGTGGCTCGCAGGCCCTAGAGCGCAGGCTCAGTAGTTGTGGCGCACAGGCTTAGTTGCTCCGTGGCATGTGGGATCTTCCCAAACCAGGGCTCGAACCTGTGTCCCCTGCATCGGCAGGCGGACTTTCAACAACTGCGCCACCAGGGAAGCCCAGGAATACAGTTTTTGAAGGCAGTCCCTTAATTTAGGACCTGACACTCAATAAAGAGTGACTTAAAAATATGTGGTAGCATATATATGGTAAAACAATACCTTTACTTCTTGGAATATTTATCAGGCATAATGATAAGATAATGAATCAGAAAACAATATGCCAGAAGGCTTTTTTTAAACATAATTTGATCAGTTTATCACTATAAAAGAATCTGTTGTATCAAAAGAGTTATCAGACTGATTAACATGGGGAACGCTGATATGTAAAAAAGCTTTACAATGTAAAGATCCTGCTATATAGTGTACAGTTGTGAACATATCAGAACCAGCAATAAAATAGAGATATTCAAAGGAGATCCTTTTGATTTCAGGGAGAATTCCCTCTTATTTACGATTATATGGGTTAAAGGAGGATTCCAATATTTAATGACAAATTAGGAGAGAACACACAAGGAAATTCACAGTCAAATTATAAGAAGAAAATAAAGTTAAATGTCAATGCACAGTAGGAAAAAGTATTTTATGCTATTATTTACAAATTGTAGATACAATTTTTGTTTCAGTTTATTTTCTAGGGACTAAAATAAACTAATACAAAAATCAAACTAATAAAAAATGTTTAATACTTTAAACATTTTTTAAAGTGTAAAATATTAACTTATAAAATCTCCTGATATAAAAATTAAACATTGGGCTTCCCTGGTGGCGCAGTGGTTGGGAGTCTGCCTGCCGATGCAGGGGACACGGGTTCGTGCCCCGGTCCGGGAGGATACCACATGCCGCGCAGCGGCTGGGCCCGTGAGCCATGGCCGCTGAGCCTGTGCGTCCGGAGCCTGTGCTCCGCAATGGGAGAGGCCACGACAGTGAGAGGCCCGCGTACCACAAAAAAAAAAAATCAAACATTCTTCCACAGTAAAGAAATTATTCATATTTTAAATGCATGCAGAGCAATGAATATTTGCTTTTTAAGTGTAGAATACCTTTTAAGGCTCTTGAGAAGCATGCTGTTGCACATATTTTATTTTACCAAGTTAGTCCAGAGCATTCATCTTATATCTTTCCATTGAATTCTTCTTTGAGAAACTTTTCTGATGGGCACTGAAATTTTCCTTTCATCTTATAAAAAAGCACATGTAGATTTTAAAATTAAATGTTAATATTATCATTAGTTCCATAATAATCAGGGATCAAAAGTAACCTCTCTCTCCTCTTCCTTCTTTCTCTTCTCTTGATACAATTAAGAGCATCTTGAGAGTATCTTATTAAATACTTTCCTATTAGATACTCACAATATGACTTTAATTGTATTTATAATCAAGAACAATTCTGTTTCTCGTGAAGTTCTCACTAGGTACTTTAGGAATTCTGAATCCAAAGAGTAGTCATCCTTATCATTAATTGCATTCATAGACTGTGCCTAAAATTCCTCATTTTACCATAGTGGAATGTGAAGGAGGGCAAAAAGCCTTTCAACAACAACAGCACAGACAGGAGAAGCTGACCCATAAATCAGCATTAGTTCCTCCACCTGAAGCAGGAGGTGACCCTCACTCAGCCATAATTACTATGAACAGCCACTATAAGACGCAACGGGAGAAGGCTCAGTGAGGAATTTAGGAGTTATGGTGTGGATAGTACAAGTTCTTCTGTCTAATGATAGAATCTCAAAGGAGCTCTAATCAACTCCTATCTCTGCAGTGCCTTATGAAACATCCTTTCTACAGCCTGAAATATTTTTCCCAAAATAGAGCTATTTCTTTAAAAAGCAGACACCTTATGCCCCAGCCCCCCAAACAATGAACTTTCCACTGACAGTTTTCCCAAGTGGTACGACGGCTTCATGGGTATCACACAATCCCTTGGAAATTTTGTTTTTTTTTAATTTTAATTATTGGTGCATCTGGAACAAAGTTAGCAACTACATGGTAAATCAATTTCAGATTATTTATAAGAAATTCTGGGAGACAGACATCACATATACAGATAAATAAGCATCAAAATAAATAACATGAAAACAAAGTGTCCGGATGTCAATATTTTTTTCACTGCAATCGCTCTGATTAAAAATGCAGGGAGGACATTTCTAGTACAATCAAGAGATTTTTACAGTCTCTTCACTAAAATAATTCAAGATTTTTGGTTAGTGCTTAGAAATGAAAAGTTTCTCAAAAACCCTTATCATCAAAAATACAGGACAAGCCAAAAAACATGATATTTAAAAACTCCTTAGAGGATTTCTAGGGGCCCACTCCAAAGCCACTGAGCTTAATATAATAACTTGAATAGTTGAAAGATTTTATATGTATTGTACAGTGTCTTAGTTCACTAGGATTGCTATGACCACAAACCATAAACGGGGTGTCTTTTAAACAACAAACGTTTCTCACAGTTCTGGCAGCTGGGAAGTGCAGGATGAAAGCACTGATGGATTCAGTATCTGGTGAGGGCCCCCTTCCCAGATTGTAGATGGCTGTCTTCATGCTGTAACCTCACATGGTAAAAGGGTGGGGGAACCCTCTCTGGCTTTTTTATATGGGCACTAATCCCATTCGTGGGGCTCTACCCTCATGACCTCATCACCTCCCGAAGTCCCCACCTCCTAATACCATAACCTTGGGCGGGGGGCATTTAGGATTTCAACATAAGAATATGTGGGGGACAAGCATTCAGTCCATTGTAACAAGGTTGTAGATTGGGTCAAATATGGAATTTTAAATTTACCCTGAATGAGATACAGGGGAATCTGACTGTATTGAAATTGGAATTGACATAAACCATAAAAGAAGCAGACTTAGAAAGGAAGTTTGTTCCTAACAATATGAGGTTTTTAGAAGCCCAGAGTTGTCTCTCCTTCCAACCCCATGGGAATTGTGTGATGTCACTTTCCACCAAGCACAAACCCAGTCTATGAACCATCACTGTCACTGCCATCACCACTGCCACCACTGTTGCAACTCCCTTTTGGGGAGATGGCTGCAGACCTCAAGGGAGCAGTGCACACGCCCAGGGCATGAGGAAGTGTGCAGAGCATATTAGCACAGTGCATTTAAGGAAATGGGAGGGTTTACCATTCATTCATTCAACAAGGATTTATGAAGATCTTCTGTGTGGGACACTCCATGCTGGATGCTGGGTATAGCGGTGAACCAGTCAGACACGGGCTTTGACTCTGTACTTATGCTCTACATATCACACGATAGATATGTACAACTCCAGATATGGAAAGTGGTACGACAAAAAGATAAAGTTACTCTGTGTATTAGGGGGATTGATCTAATCAGGGAAGTCAGGGAAAGGATCTTGGGGGGAAAGATAGTTCAGCTAAGAGCTAAAGAATGAGCAGGATCTAAGTAGGTGAGAAAGGAAAGTAGTACCTTCCAAAGAGATAAAGCATTGTGTGCAGAACCTGTGGCAAGTCTTGATCAAAGGGAGCCTGGGTAGCTAGAGCGAGGAATGAGAGCAAGTGTGGTTTGGGATGCAGCTACGGTGGTAAATCCATGGACTATGTTAAAGAGATTTGTTTTTTATCCTACAATCAGTACAAATCCATACGAGCACTTTAATGGGGGAGTGGCACAATCAAATGTTTTTATTCAGAAATTATTACACTGGATACTGAATAGAGATTTCTTAGAAGCTTTGATAAATATGAACTACTAAACACTGATATATACAATTTGAAATATATATATATAATTTGAAAAGCAACAGGTAATGACTAGGCAATTCATTTTCTGAAACTGCAAACTAAATTCAACTGCTTGGGCCTAGAAGAATCAGATTTTACTTCTTAATACATGTACCAGCATGCCCCAAACTCTTAGTGACTAAATATGACACCTGTAAGATTTCTTTCATGATATTTAAGAATCAAAGATTACAGAAAGTGTATGTATACATACCATTATCAAAAATTACATTCATGTTTTAAACTTTCAGAATTGAAGTTTTGAAGAAACCAAACACAAAATCTATATGAGTGGAATTCCCTGGTGGTGCAGTGATTAAGAATCCACCTGCCGATGCAGGGGACACAGGTTCGAGCCCTAGTCCGGGAAGATCCCACATGCCGTGGAGCAACTAAGCCCGCGTGCCACAACTACTGAGCCTGTGCTTTAGAGCCCGTGCACCACAACTACTGAGCCTGCGCTCTAGAGCCTGTGCACCACAACTACTGAGCCTGTGCTCTGCAATAAGAGAAGCCACCGCAATGAGAAGCCTGCACACCACAACGAAGAGTAGCCCCTGCTCACCACAACTAGAGAAAACCCGCATGCCGCAACGAAGACCCAACGCAGCCAAAAATAAGTAAATCGATAAACTTATTTTTAAAAATCTATATGAGCAAAATTAATATTTTATGGAGAAATTCAAGAAAGACCTTATTAGATTGATTACCTTCTCTCCCACAAATGTTTGTAACTCCCTGAGGACACGGAACCAAGCTACTACTGACAGTCCCCTAAGTGACCGCCACTGTACTCTTCAGGCCGTAGGAGGTTAGTGAATATTTTCTGACCTAGTGAGTTTTCTAAGTACTAATATATTCTACCTTAGAGGAGCATTTTGATTTAGTAGTTAGGGTAACAGCTATGCACTAGGTGTTTTATGTTTTAGAGAATGGAAATGTCTAAACCATGATGTTCCAACTTTAGTAAGATAAAAAGAATTTCCTGTCTAGTAAAAAACATGTTTCCCAATAAAATAATTGACCCTCACTGAAATTACTGTTCAAAGAACTAGGAAGCAGAGAATCAGTCATAAGTCTGGAATGGTTAAAAAGAGGCTGCTGAAAGCACAGCTGATTTATAGTGCTTGGACTCGAGGTGGAAGTTTATGGACAAGACACTTTCTGTCATGTATTTTCCCAGTGACAGGGCATTTACAGACTAGTCAAGTGTTACTGAGCTGAAGAATATGACTGACCTACATCCCAGGGAATTTCCATGTGGGGCACTGGATAGCCTGGCTATGAGACCTTTAGAAGCTCTCCTCCCACTCTCTTGGAAGCAAAAGCAAATTCCAAGACAGTTAGTGCTTTCCCTTTGGTTTAGGAATATCTGGGTTGGGAGGTAGGATCCCAGACATGTGCTAGCCTGGAGGACTTGAACCGGGACAGCATGGCTCCAGGAAGGCCCAGGGAGAGAGTGTAGACTCATCTGGGGCCATCCCACTTTTAAACTACACCCAGAGAACTTCTAGAGTCAAGAATCCTTCAGGATATTCTAAAGTCCTACAGATAAGTGTTGAAGCAATTACATACTGTTCATTTTACAGGTATGCATTCCAGTGTTTCCAATACAGAGCTCCCTTTAGAGCTACTGATTTGCCCAAGTCAAATGTTTATCTCTTTGAACTTCAATCCTAGAAGCAGACTATTTAAATCTCTAATGCAAAGGCTTTCAGAGAATGGAGGTATTGTACCTTTTATAGTAACTTCTGGGGCTTTGTGATTACACACATTTTTTTTTTTTGGAGGGGAGTCAGGGGAGGAAAGAAATAGATGAGAGAGATTAAGAAGTACAGACTTCCAGTTGCAAAATAAATGAGTCAAGGCATGAAATATACCCTGTGGGGAATATAGTCAATAACTATGTAATATCTTTGTATGGTGACATATTGTAACTAGAGTTATTGTGGAGATCATTTTGAAATGTGTAGAAACAGTGAATCACTATGTTGTATAACAAGAACTAACATGCTGTAGGTCAATTATACTTCTTTTTTATTTTTAATTTTTATTGGAGTATATGTGCTTTACAATGTTTTGTTAGTTTCTTGCTGTACAACAAAATGAATCAGTCATATGTATACATATATCTACCCTTTTTTCGATTTCCTTCCCGTTTAGATCACTATAGAGCACTGAGTAGAGTTCCCTGTGCTATACAGTAAGTTCTCATTAGCTATCTATTCTATACATAGTTGTGTATATATATATATGTCACTCCCAATATCCCAGTTCATCCCACCCCCCCTTCCCCCCTTGGTAACTGTAAGTTTGTTCTCTACATCTGTGACTCTATTTGTTTCGCAAATAAGTTCATCTCTACCATTTTCCAGATTCCACATATAAGTGATATTATATACTTGTTTTTCTCTTTCTGACTTACTTCACTCTGTATGACAGTCTCTGCGTCCATCCACATCTCTGCAAAAGGTACTATTTAGTTCTTTTTATGACTGAGTAATACTCCATTGTATACAGGTACCACATCTTCTTTATCCATTCCTCTGTCGATGGACATTTAGGTTGCTTCCATGTCCTGGCTATTGTAAATAGTGGTGCAATGAACGAACATTGGGGTGCATGTATCTTTTTGAATTATGGTTTTCTCTGGGTATATGCCCAGTAGTGGCCTTGCTGGGTTATATAGTAGCTCTATTTTTAGTTTTTTAAGGAACCTCCATGCTGTTCTCCATAGTGGCTTTATCAATTTACATTCCCACCAACAGTGTAGGAGGGTTCCCTTTTCTCCACACCCTCTCCATCATTTATTGTTTGTAGATTTTTTGATGATGGCCATTCTGACCGGTGGGAGAATTCTGACTCATTGTAGTTTTGATTTGCATTTCTCTAGTAATTAGTGATGTTGAGCATCCTTTCATGTGTTTGTTGGCCATCTATATGTCTTCTTTGGAGAAATGTCTATTTAGGTCTTCTGCCCATTTCTTGATTCAGTTGTTTGTTTTTTTAATATTGAGCTGCATGAGCTGCTTGTATATTTTGGAGATTAATCCCTTGTCAGTTGCTTCATTTGCAAATATTTTCTCCCATTCTGAGGGTTGTCTTTTTGTTTTGTTTATAGTTTACTTTGCTGTGCAAAAGCTTTTAAATTTAATTAGATCTCATTTATTTATTTTTGTTTTTATATTCATTACTCTAGACACATTCTTAAAGAAACAAAAACTATTGTATCATAACAATTTTAAAACATACAGAAAAACAGAAAACAACATGCAAAAAAGACATATACTTATCATCCAGATTCAACACCTGTTAACATTCTGTCTTTTCTGTTAATCTAGATCTATACTCTATATCCAAATCTATGCTTGTATCATTACTTATGTTTATCTTTTTGGCTATATCATTTAAAATAATTTACAGATATCATGATTCTTTCCCCTAAATTCTTTAGTATGAGAAGAAATGCTCTCCTAGTATGATCATCTACCTAACAAAATCAACAATTCCCTCATAACATCAAATACCTGTTCTATATTCCAATTTTCCCAAATGTCTGTCCACCAGGATTCAATCAAAAAGTACTCAATACCTACATTTGTCTCTTAAGTCTTTCTAAATCAAGTAGTTTCTCCCTCTTTTTTCTCCCCAAGCTATTAACTTTTTTAAGACATCAGACCCAATGTCCTATAGAATGTCTTACATTCTGTGTTTGACTGTGTTTTCATCTATGATTTATTGTTTCTCTATCACCTGTAGTTTCTATAAGCTGAAATTTAAAACTAACATCATGATTACATACAACTTAAATACTTTTGTGAAAAATAGTTCGTGGAGGGCTTCCCTGGTGGTGCAGTGGTTGAGAGTCCGCCTGCCGATGCAGGGGACACGAGTTTGTGCCCCGGTCTGGGAAGATCCCACATGCCGCGGAGCGGCTGGGCCCGTGAGCCATGGCCGCTGAGCCTGCGCATCCGGAGCCTGTGCTCCGCAACGGGAGAGGCCACAACAGTCAGAGGCCTGCGTACCGCAAAAAAAAAAAAAAAATTTCATGGAGAAAATTGGTTTTCTTGTTGCATTTAATTTACAGAATGTCTGAGTTGTTCATGATTAAGTGGTGCCACTGAATTAATGTCATTAGTCAGATCTTTCCACCATAAATGTATGCTTTCTCCTTTGCAATTAACAAGTAATCTGTGGAGAGATACTTAGCATTATGTGAATATTTTTTTACCAACATTTCCCCAAAAAGTGTTAGCATCCATTGAAGTCTCTTCCCTTAGGTTTTTCATTAAGATTAGCAAATGGTGATTTTCCAATTCTACATTTTTTTACATTTATTATTATTATTCTGTAAATAAGTAAAAGCTTTTTATCAACTAGGGTCACTTTTTTAAAATCCTTGAATCTACAGTTCTTATTGAAGAAACATGATATTCTATTTTGTTCTCATCTTTTAATTACCAATCTTCAAAGTAAGGAATTGGTATATTATTCATCTCCAGTGGTGATAAATGAGTTTGTTTGATTTATAGTGTCTTTTCTTAGTATTACTATTAACTCAATGATATGTATTTATATAATAGATTCCAATGAATTATAGTTATTATTATTGATGTTTGAACTCTCCCAGTTTGGATCAGGAGGGGTCACTTCAGGCTGGCAACTGCATCCTTTTAACACAACCCATTTGTCCTTGAATAGTTCTTTCTCAGAATATGTAAAACACTCATGGTGTTAAAGGCTCAGGCTGTCACCGCACCCTGCCACCTCCCTCCCACTCCCTCCTTTAGAACCAGCCATTTCCTAAGGGTCTCTGCTTCCTTCAGTGTGAATAATAATTAGAAAATTAAATCTGGGTGTGAGGAGTGCTGATTTCCACAAGGAACATTATTTTTTCTGGATGTTTTTCAGTGGAGAGAGCTAGAAAATTTATCTTGTAAAATTATATTTTTATTTGTTATTTTCAACTTTTAACATTACATGGTTCTGTTTGACTTTAAAAATTTTTTTTTTTTTTTTTTTTTTTTTTTTTTGCGGTATGCGGGCCTCTCACTGTTGCGGCCTCTCCCATTGCAGAGCACAGGCTCCAGACGCGCAGGCTCAGCGGCCATGGCTCACGGGCCCAGCTGCTCCGCGGCATGTGGGATCTTCCTGGACCGGGGCACGAACCCGTGTCCCCTGCATTGGCTGGCAGATCCTTAACTACTGCGCCACCGGGGAAGCCTCCCCTACATTTTTTAACTTTAAAATACATCTCTAAGAATAAACAGAGTGTGTCGTATGTTCTGAAGTCATTCTGATGTGAACACATATTTCGAAAATCTTGTAAGTGCTACACATTTTTTATTTGTCTTATAAAAACCATCTCTTTACATTTCCTTTCTCTTGTTTTAGTGCAGACCTTCTAGTAGCTTCCAGTTAACCTGTAGTATGAAATCTAATTGAATTTGGTCCTCCCAACCATTTATTCTACATTTCTATAATCTCTATTACCTGTAAACCAAGACTCCTCCCTCCAAATAAAGAAAAATTTAATTCTGTGACACTCCAAACCCGATGCCAATTCTTTTAATTACTTCCTCACTTTCAGAACTAATCCAACATCTTCCTCCAAAATTAACAGGATCTTCTCTAGTAATACCAGCAATTATATATTTTGAAAGACACTTGATAATATTTTTATGCTGTTTGACATAGGTGTTGTGAATAGAAAGTCTTTTTAAACCAATCACAACATGACACCCAGATACTCAGAAGTTAAGTGTTAGGAATAATCCACTGTTGAGCTGGAAAAGGGAAAGCCTTGAGCTGAACCAATTATTCTGACAACTTAGACAGGAGAAGGAACTTAACTAAAGAATAGTTCTACAGTGGAGAAAGTGGGAGAAATTTGGCTAAAATTATCCCAGTTGAGTGTCTAGTTTGATCAAATCCTCAAAATAATGGCTGGGTTTTCTATTTCTTTCTACCTGACACCATGGGCTTTTTGCAGTCTTTGAAGCATTGTGGGAAATAATTTAGTAATGCATTCTTGTCCATTATAAGATTTGCAGTGTTTTTCACCATGGCTTTGGGTGTTTTCTTTCTGTAATAACTTTGACCCTCACCTGATATTTATCATTTACTCGATTGATGATCTATTTCTCACACAAACAATTTTGGGGGAAATTTTATGAAGCAGAAAACTTGCAGTGCTCCATGTAAAGTTCTGATATTTCCATAACCTTCACTAATAGTCTGCCCTGATTCTTGTGAGAAATTAACTTTTACCTCATTCTAAGACTCAATAACAAGATAAAATGAAGTTAAAAATAAGTTTAATTTACCTGAGAATGTTATCAAAGTATGCTAGATACCCGAGTCACATTCTAAAAATAATGTGAACAGAGTTGATTACATATATTAAACAAGAATATTTAATAAAATTTGTACTGGTGTAGATCCTTCTAGATCTTGAACAACATACTGTAAAATACTAATTTACTGTCTTCTATGCGATAGTTTGACTGCATTCTGTTTTATTTAATCTCAGAATGTATACTTTAGACAAAAAGAACCCTCAGATGGAATAAATAATATTGACTAAAGGGAAAACTGAACTGTAGTAATTTTTAAAGGAAATATAAGTATACAGAATTTAACTGCATGCAAAGTCTTTAATCTTAAGTGTTTTCAAATGGATACCTTTGTGTTTCATTGTATGCAATATTTCACTTTCTATGTGCATTTTAAGGGCATCTAATTTTGAAGAAAGCAAACAGCTACATGGAGAAGAATATGTCGAGATGTTTACTGCTGAGTATCTTGGGAGCTGGAACACTGACCTTGAAGATTCATTACTAATAATGAAAAGGTGGCATTATTTGTGGGTTCACATTAGGAATATTGAAATCTAAGAGCAAGTTGTGAAGCTCAGATTCTTTTAAAATCCCAAATTTAATTTTTCTTTGGGATTTAATATTAACAGTAGACAGAAGAATCAAATGGAGGAGACTGAAGATCATCTATGTTAGTTTGTTTGAGAGAGAACTAGACATTAAAAGCGTAGTGAAGCAAAAGAGAAGAAATGAATTAAATTCACAAAATACTATGATAATGTTCTTCAGCTGCTGAAGAACACAAGCAATAATGTTTCCAGCCACAGACATCTTAAATAAGAGCATTTGATACGTGACAGCTGTGGCAGTCAGATAAGAAAAGTATTGTGAAACACTAGAGAAGTAATTTTCCTGCAACTTACTTAGAGTAGCCAGGGCTATAAAGGTGCTGGGAGAGGGGTGTGGGGGGCATAGAAAAATCAACCCCAGACTTGGAGAGAAAAAACTCAATACTTATTTTGTAAACATTATACATTGAAACAGTGATACCATTATTCCACTTCATTTCCCATGGTTTTGAAATATAAATCAGCCCAGTGAAGAATTCTCACTGATACCAAGATGCGTTTCTTGGTAGTTGTCAAATGTTGTGAGACAGCTGTAAAACTGCTAAGAGTAATTCAGTTTTAGCAGATTCTAATGACATTTGTGTTGACAGAATAATATTCATGGCATGTAGCTGGACAGAGCCTCGTGGAGATCTAATAACCTCCTGGCCTAATGTCAATGCCTATTATATCTCCCTAAAGAAGCGAGGAGAGTTATTTGAAACGAGGTACAGAGACACACTGTCTTCTGTTTCTGAAATTTCCACTGGGCATCTAGCCTAGATATCAGTGCATTTACAAAGTATTACACACTTTAAAAAGGAAACACAAAATCTAACTATAGACCAGCAAATTGCTGGAGCATCTTTAAACTCTGTCCTCTCCCCAAGACCGCTGAGTACAGTTACAAGAGCAAGAAAAGGGGGAGAAGAGGAAAAAAAATTTACCCTTCTATGAAGGATAGGCTATGAAATCATAGGGAAAAAATGTTCTGACAAAATACAGTGTATAATCTTTTCAAAATACCCTGGATGCCCCTTTACCCTGAGTGCTTCAACTGTGAAAATAATATGACTTAAAAATTGTAAAATGCATCTTTTAAGAATTTGAGTTTTAAAGTAGATTAGCTATAACACTGTGGCTATTATTCCCACAGCTTCCCTGAGGGGCTAAGCTTACTTTCTCACGGAAGAAGTAATGCTGTGTATTACAACTCCTAGAAAGAACTCAGCCTGCTCTTGAAATAGCTACGTAGTATTCCAAAAATAAGAATTTTATGACTATGGGAATCCCAGGGTCAAAAATTTTGCCACCAGGGACCATAGTCCCATGCCAGCTTGCTTCCTCTTCTTTGAGGGAAGCCAGTGACTTTGATGCTGCTCTAAAGGCCAGTCTTTTTCAGAGGTGACCCAGAGGGCTTGTGGATCAGATAGAACGAAGGGGTATTTGCATAGGTCAGCAGAAGTGGAAAGAATAGAGAAGAAAATCAAAATGAAAGTCAAAAGAAAACCCAATTTATTCTGGAACATGTAAAATCAAATATGGAAAAACTGGGAAAGCCTAGTTTCTCTATACAGCTAATGCTGTGAACCAAAATATGTTTTTTACTAATTCTTTTAAAGGGTCTGTTAAATCATCTGGCCTTAGAAATCTTCCTTTATCGTTTATTTTTCTTTTCACGATATACCGGTAGAGTGCTTGGGATGTAACTTAAGTGAAAATAAATTCAGGAAGACTCGGTCGCCCCTGCCTGAGGCATATACTTCGTTTGCTCTGTTCACCTGGCACTTGTCACATACTGCCTTACTTCCTGATTTTATAGATTTGTCTTATTTCCCTTAATAAGGCATAAAATTCTTGAGCACAGGGATCCTGTCTTATTCAACTTGTCTCCTTCAAAGTGTGATAGATCCCAAAGGAGGACCAGAGATGGCAAGATAAACTGGATCCACAAAAGCACAGCCCGAAGAAAACAAAATCACGTCACAGAGAAATGCCCTTCATCTTCTCCTTCTCAGACACTGATGACTATTTCTACAGAAAGAGCATGAATATCCTGACAGAAAATTGGATGGATGTGGCCATAGTAATGGATTCCATTTTTAGAAACAAACACATAAAATTTTTAATATATTGGGACTTCCCTGGTGGCACAGTGGTTAAGAATCCACCTGCCAATTCAGGGCACATGGGTTCAAGCCCCGGTCCGGGAAGATCCCACATGCCGTGGAGCAACTAAGCCCATGCGCCACAACTACTGAGCCTGTGCTCCAGAGCTCGCGAGCCACAACTACTGAGCCCGTGTGCCACAACTACTGAGCCCATGTGCCACAACTACTGCAGCCCGCGTGCCTACAGCCTGTGATCCACAATGAGAAGCCACCACAATGAGAAGCCCACACACTGCAACTAGAAACCCACACACGGCAATAAAGAGTAGCCCCCACTCACCGCAACTAGAGAAAGCCCACACACAGCAACGAAGACCCAACACAGCCAGTAAATAAATAATTTAAAATGTAAAAAAAATTTTTAAATATAATTTTACTCTTATTTCCCAAAATAAATTGTATATTTAACCTCAGGGTTGCAGGGTGACAACCACAGTTATACATGTTTGGAAGTAAAAAATGTTTTTTCTATAATAGGCTAATATTTCTTCCACACCATTCAACTGGGAAGTAGAAGAAAAGAATACTTTCACTTGTTCATTAAGAGTGCATGTCATTCTTCTAGTATTTAAAGAGTAACTGCACTAACTGCCCCTACTTCAGATAAAGACTCGGTCTTTTTGATTGCAGCTCATGCCACCCTCCCACGAGCATGTACACAGCACACATATGTGCACACAGATACATACGCATAGCTCCTCCACAAGATGGTGTCCAGGTGAGTGAAGAGGAAATTGGATGCCTTTTTAGCAAAGGGCAGAGAGAGACTTCAGTCCACAAGCTTTTATTTGCAGCTTCACTTGTCTTTGTTCCGAAGTACCAGTTGCCACTGTGGCTTGTTCTAACTACTCTGGAAGGACATCCCTTGGTGACTGGTGCTGTTGGTGCCTCTGAGTCCGAGCCTCAGCCATGCTGAGGCACCTCATGGGCCTCCGCCCAGCAGTGGATCTCTCACCATGGTGCTGCACTGGCAGACTTGTTGGCCCTTAGCTCAGGGACCTCCTGCTTCTGAATCCTTTCCATGACACACAGAAGCTTGAAAATGCCAACTCAGACCCACTTTCTGCCTCAGTCAACAATGCTGCTTCCACAGCTCAGTGGCCCTGATACAGCTGCCCCTTGGCAGATGGGCCCTGGGGCTTCACGCTTTTTATTATGCTGGTGGCAGTTCCTCTGCGGTCTCCATTGTTAATATGGGACCTGCATGTGAACAGCCTTCTCCCAAAGTTCGAGTTAGAAAAAGGAGCATAAATCCCTTTGATTTGTTTCCCCTTCAAATGATCTAAGAGCCCCGGCCTTCCCTTTCATTCTAGAAGAGAGAATTGAAAGAGAAACACACCTACTTCCTTTTCTTATCCTTTTCCTCGTCACCATTTCACCATCATTTAAGGAGCAGACTTCCCCTCTCTTTTGTCTTCTGGTTTAGAAGGAATTCACACTATATCACATCCTCTTCTTTCTCAAGGTATATTTGTTCTGCTTCCTTCCAGAGGCCTTGAGGGTGGACAAGGTGCAGAGAGAGAGGCTGGATAACGAATAAAGGCTTTGCCAAAAAAAAAGTTTCCTCATTATATAGCAAATGAGTGGCTTTACAATCGGGTCCAAAAAAGGAAAACACTTGGTGAAACTGAATTATCCTTTTAACCACAGGCGACATCAGAAATCGCAGCGGAATCTAAAGCAGCCAGTGTCAGTCCTTCTCTAGATGTTTGTATCAGGATTCTCACCACTGTGAAACAACTCTTCCCATAAGGGTGGTTGAACACAGCTGCAAAGTCTGCTCTTGAAGGCATGAGGTATTCAACCACAAACATTTTTTTCTCAAAATATCATAGTGGTTGTATCATGAAAAAATCATTCATATGATATTACCTTAAATGTTTAAGAATAACAGTGAAAAATAGCACTGCAGTATTAACTAATAACAACCACGAAAAATTTTCAGAAACACTGAAGAATTTAGTTGGATTATGCCCAATTACACTATCAACTGGAAAATATTTTTGTACAGGAATAATATGAAAAACATGGATCTAATCCAGAAAATCTACTACCTAATAAAATGAAGTAACACCTTTTAAGAATTTTCAAAATAACCTTAATTTAAGACCTAACTCCATGGCAGAGTGAGAAGAGGTGAGTCTAATTCTAGAATCAGTACTATTTCCTTAGTTCAGTTCCATTCAGCTAGTGCCGTCAGCACGATCTGTATGCTTTTTCCCTGGGCCTAACTCTCAGTTTAGCTAAATGTTTATTGATTCTTTGCTAACTGTCCAGCATTCTGATAAGCATCAAAGATTGAGCAGTCCCTGCTCACAGGGTGCTTTATAATCAGTAGGGAGAAATAAATGTACAGTTAATGATAATTCAAAGTACAGGAGGGCACATGTCACAAGAACAGTATAAAAAGATTAGCTAAGGACCATGCAGATTCCATTACTGATGTTTCTTTTCAAGTTTTATTTTAAGAACTTTATTTGGTATGTGTTGTTAGTGGAGTTTATCCAGACTACAACAATTTTAGAATATTACCTTAAAAGTTTATTTATTGACAGGAAGTCTCTTAGAAGAGTAGCTGGTTAGGGAGAAGGAGGTAAAGACATTAACTTGTAGGATACAAAACTGATAAAACTATTATTCTTAAACCTCCATATATTATCACAAAGGAGAGACTATAGGAGCAGTTTTATTTTTTTCTATAAACAACCATCAAGATACACTTCACCTGTTTAAAACATCTATTCTCCATCAAATAAACCCTTATAATTTATTTTAACCTGTTTTTATCTGTATTGTTGTATAGGGAATATAGTATTTCCCTAGATTTTATATTCACTTAAGAGTTTCGTGGCACTTGTTATTAACTGTTCAGATTGACATATGTAGACCTAGGAGAAAGATAAGTGACTGTATTCTGCAGCACTAAAAAATATAAAAATAGGGGCTTCCCTGGTGGCACAGTCCTTGAGAGTCTGCCTGCCAATGCAGGGGACATGGGTTTGTGCCCCGGTCTGGGAAGATCCCACATGCCGTGGAGCGGCTGGGCCCGTGAGCCATGGCCGCTGAGCCTGTGCGTCCGGAGCCTGTGCTCCGCAACGGGAGAGACCACAACAGTGAGAGGCCCGCGTACCACAAAAAATAAATAAATAAATAAAATAAAAAATAAATAAAAAAGAAGAAAATAAAAGAAGTCAATGTCATTGTGCCAAGTTACCAGATGGAAGAAAATAATAAAGATTAGAGCAGAGACTAATGGAAAAGAAAACAGAAAAACAATACAAAATATTAACAAAACTAAGAGTTGGTTCTTTGAAAATATAAACAAAACTGACAAACTGTTAAGCTAGAGTAGACAAGAAAAGAAGAAAGATGATCCAAGTATATAAAATTATAAATGGAAAAGGAGACAACTGATACCACAGAAACACAAAAGATAATAAGAGACTACTATGAACAATTCTACCCCAACAAACTGGACAACCTAGAACAAATGGATGAATTCCTAGAAATATACAACCTACCAAGACTGAATCATGATGAAATAGAAAATCTGAAAAGATCAATGAGTAAGGAGTGAAGGAGTAACCAAAAACCTGCTAATAAAGAAAAGCCCAGGACCAGATAGATTCACTGTACAACTCTACAAAACATTTAAAGAAGAATTAATGTCTATCCTTCTTAAACTCTTCCAAAAAATTGAACAGAAACATTTTCATACACATTTTATGAGGCCAGAATTACCATTATACTAAAGCCAGATTAGCACACTAAAAGAAAACAAAATTGCAGCAATTTGCCTAATATAGATGCAAAAATTCTCAACAAAATTGTAGCAAACTGAATTTAATAGCATATTTAAAAGATCATACACCGTTATCAAGTGGGATTTATCCCTGGGATGTCAGAATGCAAATCACCCAGTGTGTTATACCACATTAATAGAATGAAATAAAAATCATACGATCACCTCAATGGATGCAAAAAAAGCATCTGACAAAATTCAACATCCATTCATGATAAAAATTCTTAACAATTTAGGTAGAGAAGAAACGTACCTCAACATAATAAAGGCCGTGTAAGACAAGCCCACAGCTAACATCATACTCAACAGTGAAAGAT
The DNA here is from genome assembly GCF_951394435.1 of Stenella coeruleoalba. Classification (NCBI taxonomy): domain Eukaryota; kingdom Metazoa; phylum Chordata; class Mammalia; order Artiodactyla; family Delphinidae; genus Stenella; species Stenella coeruleoalba. The sequence goes on from NC_137167.1 coordinate 21,534,015, forward strand.
TAAAAGCTTTTCCTCTAAAATCAGGAACAAGACAAAGGAGCCCACTCTCACCACTCCTACTCCACATAGAAATGGAAGTACTAGTCAGAGCAATTAGGCAAGAAAAAGAAATAAAATGTACCCAAATTGAGAAGGAAAAAGTGAAATTGTCCCTGTTTGCAGATGACATGATCTTAAATATAGAAAATCCTAAAGAATCCACCAATTTTTAGAACTAATACCAGAATTCAGTGAAGTTGCAGGATACCAAACCAACATACAAAAATCAGTTGTGTTTCTGTACACTAACACCGAACTATCTGAAAAAGAAATAAAACAATCTCATTTACAATAGCATCAAAAACAGTAAAATAATTAAGAATAAATTTAAACAAGGAGATAAAAGATCTGTACACAAAAAACTATAAAACACTGATAAAAGAAATTGAAGAAGGCACAAATAAATGGAAAGGTATTTTGTGTACATGTATTAGAAGAATTAATATTGTTAAAATGCCCATACTACCCAAGGCTATCTATAGTTTCAACGCAATCTCTATCAAGAATCCAATGGTATTATTTACAGAAGCAAAAACAATCCTAAAAATTATATGGAGATAAACATAAGATCTTGAATAGTCAAAGTAATCTTGAGAAAGAAGAACAAAGCTGGAGGTATCATGCTCCCTGATTTCAAACTATTTACAAATCTACAGTAATCAAAACAGTACAATACTAGCATAAAAACAGACACATAGACCAAAAGAACAGAGTTGAGAGCCCAGAGACAAACCCAAGCATATATGGTCAATTAATTTGACAAGGAAGCCAAAAATACTGTATTGGAAAATGATAGTCTCTTCAATAAATGATGCTGGGAAAACTACATCTTAACACACAAAAGAATGAAACTAGACCCTTATCTTACACCACTCACAGAAATTAACTCAAAATGGATCAAAGACTTAAATGCAAGGTCCAGAACCAAAAAACTCCTAGAAGAAAACATAGGGGAAATCTCCTTGACATTACTCTTTGCAAAGATGTAATGGATATGACACCAAAAGCAAAAATAAATAAGTGGGATTACATCAAATGAAAAAGTTACACAACAAAAGAAGCAATCAACTAAATGAACCTACAAAAGAGAAGAAAATATCAATATCTGCAGACTATATATCTAATAACAGGCTAATATCCAAAATAGATAAGGAGATCATACTTCTCAATGGCAAAAAACAAAAAGTCCACAAATAATAAGATGGACAAAGGACCTTAATAGACATTTTTCCAAAGAAGATATCTGAATGACCAACAGCTATATGGAAAAATGCTCAATACCAGTAATCATCAGGGAAATGCAAATCAAAGTCACAGTGAGATAGCACTTTATACCTGTTAGAATGGTTATGATCAAAAAGACAAGAGAGGGGCTTCCCTGGTGGCGTAGTGGTTGGGAGTCCGCCTGCCGATGCAGGGGACACGGGTTCATGCCCCGGTCTGGGAAGATCCCACATGCCGCGGAGCGGCTGGGCCCATGAGCCATGGCCGCTGAGCCTGCGCGTCCAGAGCCTGTGCTCCACAACGGGAGAGCCCGCAACAGTGAGAGGCCCGTGTACCGCAAAAAAAAAAAAAAAAAAAGACAAGAGAGAAAAAGTACTGATGAGGATGTGGAGAAAAGGGAACCCTTATCTGTTGGTGGGAATGTGAATTGGTGCAGCCACTATGGAAAACAGTATGTAGGGTCCTCAAAAAATTAAAGATAAAATTACATATGATCCAGCAATCTCACTTCTGGGTACATATTTGAAGGAAATGAAATCACCATCTTGAAGAGATATCTGCACCTCCATGTTCACTGCAACATTTTTTACAATAGCCAAGACATGGAAATAACCTAAGTGTTCACTGATGAATAAATTGATAAAGAAAATGTGATATATATATATATATATATATATATATATATATATATAATGGAATATTACTCAGCCATAAAAAAGGAAATCCTGCCATTTGAGACAACGCAGATGAAACTAAGGAGCATTGTGCTAAGTGAAATAAGTCACACATTGAGATAAATATTGTATGATCTCACTTAACATATGGAATCTAAAAAAGCCAAACTCACAGAAAAAGAGAACAGTTTGGTGGTTACCAGAGGCAGGGAGGGATGTGGGAGCAATGGGTAAAGATAGCCAAAGGGCACCAACTTCTAGTTATTAGATAAACTTTAGGAATGTCATATAGAGCATGGTGACCATAGTTAACACTACTGTATTGCATATTTCAAAGTTGTGAGAGAGTAAAGAGTAAATCTCAAAATTGCTCACCAGAAAACAGTGGCAATTACATCAGGTTATGGATGTGTTAACTAACCTTATTGTGCTAATCAGTTTGTAGTAAATACATACATCAAATCATTATGTTTCTACATCTTAAACTTACACAATGTTATATGTCAATTATATATCAATAAAATTGGAAAACAAAAACTCACCAAATTGCATACATTAAATATGTGCAGTTTATTGTGTGCCAATTATACCTCAATAAAATTGTTAAAAATGAATAAGTAAATTCTTTTTCAAAAATAACGGGAAGACTGTCTCAGGAAGAGAGAAAGGAATGTGCAAAGCCATGGAAGCTTGAGAGAGGAGTTCCAGGTCCCTCAATTAGCATAAATTTCAATGTAACATCAGTATAGGTGTGGGAGGAGGACCCATGAGGAAAGAAAGGACAGCAGAGTGGAAAGATCAGTCCTAAAACTTTGGTTCCTCTTAGAGGTAAAAAACTTTCATCTGTTTATGCATTTCTATTCCACTTTGCTCTAGAAAGAAATTCTGGCAACTTAATAATTTACAATGAAATGATTCTGTAGATCTTTCCATAAGCCCATAAATTGGATGGGCTCCCCAGCAACACTACCATATGCAATTTCTTTGGTGGAATGTGAAAAGCTAGAAACCAAAAAGGAAACAGTTATTAAATGTAATTTTAACAGACTCCAATTTGGAAAAATATGTAATGAGAAACAAAACAGAAATATTAAAAATAGTCATTACTTAAGTAGGGAATCCTGGATTGAGAAAAGAAAGTGATGTCACATACATTACTCTTAGTGTTGTCATAAAACCAGGCCAAACAATAAGAAAAAAATCTGTAGACAGTAATCTGTCATGAGTCAGAGGAAAGTCTCAATCATCCATGAACATTTTTCCAATTCTAATTGATTTAATTCTGTGAATACTGAGATTTGTTTAAAGAAACACAACAATACAGGAAAGAAGCTAGATGGAACTTGCCAATAAATAAAGTATGCCAACTTCTATGCCAAGTTATGTTGCCAATATTCTTTAAAAGCAAAGCCCAGAATTACTATTAAGTGATAATTAAAAGAAAAACACATGCTCAGGGCCAGCCTGATTTACTGGGGGAGGGTAAATTTTGACAGCCTTGTACTTCATAAATTTGTGAGTAAGTCTGTTATACAGTGGACTAACCCAGGCTAATATATACATGCTTTAATTGATTAAAAATGCCAATCTATGCTGATCAACTTACTGTTTCTCTTGCCATAAATTTAATCATTAATTCACTGTGAGTCACTACATAACATAAAATACATTTTTAATTATTATAAATCCATATTTTGAGAGAAAACTAAATCTAGCAATGTTCCAGCAAACAAAAGAAGGAAAGGAATAGAGCCTTAAGAATAATCTCTCTGACAAGTTTTAACCAAAATGGAATAACTGTAGAGACTTTTCTTTATCTAAAATTAATGTCAGTCTAGGGACTTCCCTGGTGGCTCGTTAAGAATCCGCCTGCCAATGGAGGGACACGGGTTCGAGTCCTGGTCCAGGAAGACCCACATGCCACGGAGCAACTAAGCCAGTGCACCACAACTACTGAGCCTGTGCTCTAGAGCCTGTAAGCGACAACTACTGAGCCCATGCGCCACAACTACTGAAGCCCACGTGCCTAGAGCCCGTGCTCCGCAACAAGAGAAGCCACTGCAATGAGAAGCCCACGCACCGCAACAAAGAGTAGCCCCCCTCACCGCAACTAGAGAAAGCCCACGCGCAGCAACGAAGACCCAATGCGGCCAAAAAATAAATTAATTAATAAATTTATTTTAAAAAATAAAAATTAATGCCAGTCTATACAACAAATAATCTCACGCACTAGCATGGGCTTATACCGTTCTGATAAACCCAGAGAATAATGGGGAAGTCACCAAGTTAGGCCATTGTCTCTGGAAATATTTGACTTCTATAATACTTAGTCCACTTACACTTATAACCAACCTATATGCCTTTTTGCCATATGCCATTTTTATAGATGTGCTTAATACCGTGATTTTTTTTTTTTTTTTTTTTTTTTTTTGCGGTACGCGGGCCTCTCACTGCTGTGGCCTCTCCCGCCGCGGAGCACAGGCTCCGGATGCGCAGGCCCAGGGGCCATGGCTCACGGGCCCAGCCGCTCTGCGGCACGTGGGATCCTCCCGGACCGGGGCACGAACCCGCGCCCCCTGCATCGGCAGGCGGACTCCCAACCACTGCGCCACCAGGGAAGCCCAATATCGTGATATTTTTGATCCTAAAGTTATTTGAACTGTATTTCAAGGCCCAGTTCACTGTACCATGAGTCCAGCTCACAGGAGTAGATAGAAAAAAGAAAGAGGCTCTAATTTCTCTCCTTTAATTCTCAGAGCACGTTAGAATAACTCCAGGACCTGGTGTCACAGGGGAAAATGAAATGGTACTTTTTGTTTCAGATAGCCGCTTGAACACCACTATGGAAAAATCTTCACCATGTAGGGAGAGTTGCAAGGCTGTGATCTGGGTGTCCTGCAAACTCCCCATTTCTAAGATTATATTTTGTTTTACAAATGAAAGTTTGTTTCATAAAAAACAGTACAGCTCTACTTGGGCTTGTTAAAAGACTACATTCCACAGCGGCTACAGAAAATGGATGCAGAAATCAGAGCCCTGGGGTTATTTGCCTGAAAGGATCTGGAGAAATACAAAACTGCTTTTATAAAAGTCTTTCTAGAAATCAGACTGCTGTGATTAGGATGTGAAAATTGAGGGGTTTGCTTTCTAATATTTCCATTTCCATGCTCCCTTCTGGGTCATGACAATTAATTGGCCTACTTGGGGCTAAGTGCAGCCAGCTCTGTGATAATTGCTAAAAAACCTATCCTGGAGCCAAAATAACTCCTTGGGAATTTCACTTTTCAGTCAATGAGAGACTCCAGGACAAATACTTAATCTCTGTCTGATACATCCCTCCCAGTTACCTTTACAGGATGACTAAAGGGTCCACATGTTGGCAGTGGCTTTTTTTAAACCTTGTGAATAATAATAAAAAAAAAATGTGTGCAGTCTGAAGTTATATTATTAAACATTAGAGTAGCAAAATCTTTTGAGAGCTATAGTATTGAGTCTTGCTGACTTTCATCTAGTTTGCCCATGACTGAAGTGATCCATGTGGATTAAGGCAATAATTCAATCTGAATGTTTGCTTTGTATTTTAAAAACAAATGAAATGTTGAACCGTTGTCAGGTGTTAGCTTGATCTTTATTGTAACTCTTTGCTAAGATTATGAGGATTACACTGAGCACTTGAAGTAAGATTTGAATAGTGACAAATACCAGGTTACTATTATCTGGTTTCAGCATCAATCAAAGAAGTGTTAAATAATCAGATAATGTCTCCAAGCTCTCAAAAAAACGAAATCCCTTTATGCTAATCCACACATGCTACTAATCATGAGGCAACCACAGAAACTACCCAGAAAACAGTATATATGGTTGCATTCACAGATCCTGTATTCAATATAAATTAGGAATTAAGATACTCTGTTCTGATTCATCCGCATGTCTTATACCTTTAGGCAAGAAAAAATACCTATGGGTTGCAGGATCTCCTCTGGCTTATGAAACTCACTGTGAGATACCCATTCTTGCTTCTGGTGATTCCTTCCTATTTTTCACCTGTTTTTGGACCCAACTTAAAAAATGAAAACATAGTTATTATAGAATCATGGTATTTTGAGTCTAAATTAGATCTTCAAAATGGTTTAATCTAATCCATTCACTTTATAGATAACAAAACTGAAGCCTACAGGATTATAGTTCATTTTTAGTAGAACTCAAAACTTCTGATCCAGAGCTCAATTATATTTTTATGACACCAAATTAGTTTTTTGTTTTGGAAATTTATTGTCTGCCTGCTCTCTAAATTATCATTATTTATGAAGAGGAAGACACTTAGAATTTATTAACAAAGCTCTAGAACATTGCTTTCCATTTTCACTTGATGATATGGGTGCCTTTACGAACATTTTCAGTGAGAAGCAAGGATTCTAAGCATACCAAAAAGTCAACATGTTTACTTTAGTATACGGTTGATCCTTGAACAACATGAGTTTGAACTGTGCCGGTCCACTTATATGCAGATTTTTTTTCAATAAATATATTGGAATTTTTTTTGAGATTTGTGACAATTTGAAAAAACTCTCAGGTGAAATTTGTGGCCCAGAAATATTGAAAAACTTAAGAAAAATGTCATGAATGCACAAAATAAATGTAAATAGTAGTCCATCCTTTCATAGACAGAAGATGTGTAATATTTAATATGAAATACTGAAATTAGCAAACAATAATTTTAAACCAAGTATAATAAATATTTTTAAGAATTTAAAGGAAAAGGTGGCATAGTAAGTAAATATATGAGGAATCTCAGCACAGTAATTAAATCTATTATAAAGAATCAAATGGAAAAGTCTAGAACTGAAAATTACACTATCTGAAATAAAAATTCATCAGATGAACTTTACAGTAGACTGGAGACCAGAGAAGAAAGGACAATGAAATTAAAGACAAAAAATTAGAAATTATCCAATTTGAAGAACAGAGAATAGAATATTTTTTTAAAGTGCAGTTACTTGTGGAATGACATTAAGCAATATAATATTCATGTATGTTTTGTGCCAGAGAGAAGTCAAAAAAATTCTTGAAAAAAATGATATCTCAAATTTTCTTCATATTCGATAGAAACCATCAACACAGATCCAAGAACTGCAGCAAACCCAGAACAAGATTAATGCAAAGACAGCCACATCTAAGCACATTTAATCAAACTGCTGAAAATAAAAAATAAACAAAATATCTTAAAAGCAGCCAGAGAAAAAGACAATTTTTATAGAGAGGAACAATGATTTAATTGAGAGCTTACTTCTCATCAAAAACAATAAAGTCCAGAAGACAATGGAATGGCATCTTTAAAAGGTTTTAAGAAAAAAAAAAACTACCAGAATTATAATATTCTGTTTTCTAATAAAAGTATCCTTCAAATTATGAGTTAGAGATTCAAATAAACAAAACCTGAGAGAATCCCCAGTAAATCTTCACTACAAGAAACAGTAAAGGAATTCTTCAGAATAAAGGGAAATAACACCTAAGGAAAACTTGAAAGGAAACAAGAGCAAATACCTGAAATGGTAAAGATGTGGGTAAGTAGAAAAGATTTAACAGAAATGTGTCTTCAAATTCAGGGGCTCACTGTTGTGGTTTTCTGTCTCTGACCCTCAGGTTTTAATAATTTCAGTTACCTTTGCCTCCAGAGCACAGTGAAGCTCTTATTATCTGCTTGGGCTATTGCCCTGAGGGAATAAACCAAGGTAATTCTCTGATTTCTTTTTCTCAAGTACTCTCTGTGCCCTTGCTCTGCAATGTATTCAAAGAGCTGTTTTCTATATTTTGTCAAGGTTTCACTTTGTTGTCAGCAAGAGAGTCTTACAAGCTAGTCAGTCATGGCTGAAACAATAAGTCAGCCAAGCAACCTTTAAGGAGGAAACCAAAGCTAAGGAGCTTAACTTTGTATTTCCAGACATTACAAAGTTACAGCAATTAAAACAATATGGCTTGATGTAAGGAGAAAAAAAATACACAAATTGCACATAATAGAGTCCAGAATAGACACACGTAGATGGAACTAAATTTATGGCAAATGTAGCACTTGATCTCAGAGGAAAATGCACAGACCTTTCAAAAACTGAATTGGAAAAAAAAAAAATATATATATATATATATAATCTGTACACCTAATTCACATTATATGCAAGAATCAGTTTAGATGAATTATAGATCTAAATGTTAATTATAAAAGAATAGAGTTTCTTGAAGTAAACACAGGAGGATATTTGAATGATCTTGGTCTAGGCAAAGACTACTTAAAACTGAACACAAAAAGCATTAAAGATAAAGGAAAATATTTTAAAATTAAATTACATTAAAATTATAATATTCTGTTCAACATCAGTAAATCAAACAACACCAATAACAGTGAAACTACAGAGTGAAAATTGTGTTTAGTTTTGGTTTTGGTTTCGTTTTCCCACAGTTAAGGATACAGATAGGGCTAAACACCTATCAGAATAAATATAATTTATTTAAATTTAATATAAAAAATTATAGTAGTTAAGTGTTGTCAAGGTTATGTAGGAACAAGGACTCTCACATATTTTTTGATAGGAGAGTAAATTAGTGACACCACTTTGAGGAACAATTTGGCAGGGTCTATTAAAGCTAATATTAGTGAAACATCTAAAACTGAGAAATTCCACTTCTAATATATGTCTAAGAAAAATGTACACCTACATTTATTAAAAGATATGTATAAGAATATTTATAGTAACATTATTTATAATAACCAAAAATGTAATCAACCCAAATGCACATCAATAGTATAACAGATAATTAGACTTACAGATAGTTATACAAAAGAATACCATCCAACAATGAAAATGAACAAAATCATGCTACTCACTGTAATGTGGATGGATCTCATAAATCTAATATTGAGCAAAAGATGACAGAGAGAATCAGGCATACAAGAGCACTTATGTATATAAATTTATATGAAGATCGAAACAGGCAAAAGTAATCAGTGATGTTAGAGGTCAGGATAGCGGTTATTTGGAAAGAGAATCAGAGACTGGGAAGGAATAAAGAGGAAATGTCTAAGGTTCTAATATTTTTGACCCGGATAAAGGTTACAGAAGTTTATAACATGAACAGTCTTTGAGCCCTGTTTTCTGGTTTGTATGTTTGTATATAAGCATACTGTGCTTTGATACAAGAAGCATCTTACTAAACATGAAGTTTGGTAGAACAGAAGGTGTGGGTACAATGATGAATTGGCAAGAAAGGGCAACAACAGCAAGGTTACAGAGATAATTGTTTTGAATTCAGTTTTTCTAGGGCAATAGCTTTCAAACTCTTTTAAAGCCAAAAACTCACATTGTGTGTGTGTGTTTATACTTACTTAGGTATATATAGAAAATGAAAGAGAACGTTTACAAAACGGTACCACACCAATAGCAACACACTCTGGTAACTTCTATTCTAGGTACTTTTCAATTATCTTTCTCAATCTGAAAAAGATCATCTACAAAAAACTATGGTGGCAACATCATTTTTATTGGAGAAAATTTGAACACTTTCTCCATGAATTTGGGAATAAGACTAAGATGTTCACTAACACCACTACCAGTCAGCATCGTACCAGAGGTGTTATCCAGTTCACTTAAACAAGGAAAACAAATGAAGTTATAAAGATTGGAAAGAAAGTAAACTTAAATCACGTCAGGATTGTATATGTAGAAAATCCAATGCTTGGTTGGGAGATTCTTCAAAACCAGGATTGTCCAATTCCCTAGTTTATCTTTTTTTGTTGTTGTTTTTTTTTTGCAGTACGCGGGCCTCTCACTGCCGTGGCCTCTCCCGCTGCGGAGCACAGGCTCCGGACATGCAGGCTCAGCGGCCATGGCTCACGGGCCCAGCCGCTCCGCGGCATGTGGGATCTTCCCAGACCAGGGCACGAACCCGTGTCCCCTGCATCGGCAGGCGGACTCTCAACCACTGCGCCACCAAGGAAGCCCCTTAGTTTATCATTTTAATCAATAATCTATAATATCTTTATTTTCAGCTAATGAAAACATAGCATGTGTTCAATACATACTTTTTTTGAGGTAGATACATACAATGAGTGAGAGTGAGATTCAAATTCTAATTGTAGGTAGGCTTTGAACCAAAATTGTAAATTTTCATAACATGGTTTTAATGTCTAAAATCATTTACAGTTTCAAATCTCTTTATCAAATTTTCATACAAACTTCTTCTCTGAATGAATAAATTTCTTAGCATACAGACATTAATACTATTATAGAACTGTTAAAACTAATAATTCAAATGCCCAGTGAATGCCTAACAAAGTTAGCTTAACTATACTAGGAATGAGTATATCAGTTATCAAATGCTAAGTACAGACTTAAGTATGTAGAATAAAGCAAATACCTTCCAAAGATTGTCTTTCCATCTTTAGCTCTATTCTGCCTTTTATTTTCATGTTATCAAGTAAAGAAATTAGGTGTGTATGGGTATCTGTGTGAGTGTGAATGTGTGTGTGTGTGTGTTTGGGTGTGTGTTCTGCAGGTAACACTGGGTGATTCTACGAGTGCTCCACAGCCAAGACGTTTCTAGGGCAAAGGAGCTGGAACTTTAGTACCTGGTTGCCTCTGGGAAAACTACCTTGGTTAACAGGAATTGATCCAACAGGCTTTTTGGCTAGCATCCAGCTCAATAGCAGGTCACATTTTTCAAAAATGAGTTTTTAATTTTGTATATTTATTTATTTATTTTGGAACTCCACTGGGACTTTTCAGGATTTAAACTTGTATTACTTTTTAAATATATTCTCCTAAGGATATTTAAAAGTTCTCTTTCATGTACAGCTTCAAATTGAGTTCAGAAACTCAAGGCAAGGATATTCGGTGTGTCTTAACCCTTAAAGTTAATGACTTCTAATTAACCCAGCAAGAAGCTAATGACCTGTAATCACTTGCCAATTGATTCTTTTTTTTTTTTTTTTTTTGGTAAAATTAGTCTGGGTGAAACTGAGAGGGCTCTGGCTGGTGGGGAAAAGCAGAGGAGGATCCATGTTTAAGAAGTCACTCACAAGTGAGTTCTGAAAGATATTCAGGGTAATGGGAACCATATTTGTGGTCTTTTGCCAATTATTATAAGACCTATGAATGGTGTTGTAAATAAAATGCACGTATTGGAGACTCTATAACTGAAACAATGAGGCAGTCGTTATCTAATGTCATTTCAGTGACCTTAGTGCTTATCACTTGCAACAATTCAGTTACAAAAAGAGGAATACACAGCAAAACTATGCATCAGATAATTGATTTTATGAGATACTTCACTTACAAAGATATATATATACTTTGATGAAAGCTGTTCTATAAGAAGATGGCAGAACATGTATGGTTATGAATCACATAAACATTTATTAAGAATCTGCCTTTGAGCCAGAATCTGGGCTATCCATTGGGCATTGAAAGATGAATAACCCACAGACCCTTTCTCCAGGAGTTTACACTGTCCCAGATTAATGAATAATCACCTAGAGCAAGGAACCCTATGACAAAGAAATACTTTACAGAGTATAAATTTTGAAAATGCATGCATAATCCTCTCAGGTCCTTCATACAGAGCACACATATATTTTTATACCTCTTAGAATTTGCCAGTTACTAGCAATATTGAAGTTCAGGAGGCTGACAAAGGAATCTCAACACAAGGAAGATTTGATGGAACAGTGGTATTGGCTAGCCTTATTTGAATTGTAAGAAATGTTCCAGAGAACATTCAAAAGCAGTCCCTACAATTCCAGCTATGGAACGAGATATCTAGTTTAAGACTAACACTATTCAAAAGCATTATGCGTTAAAAAGAGTGGTTTGTGACTAGGTATAATTGGTTGTAACAGAGTGATAAGACACTGGAAAAAATTGTCATTATTCATTACTATTTTTCAAGATAAGAAAACATACAGAGAAGCCTGACATTATGGAACAATTTTCACAACCATGATGTAAAAAGCTGTACCAATAAGGAGAAATTTTTTTTTTTTTTTTTTTGCGGCACGCGGGCCTCTCACTGCTGTGGCCTCTCCCGTTGCGGAGCAACAGGCTCCGGACGCGCAGGCTTAGCGGCCATGGCTCATGGGCCCAGCCGCTCCTCAGCATGTGGGATCTTCCCGGACCAGGGCACAAACCCGTGTCCCCTGCATCGGCAGGCGGACTCTCAACCACTGCGCCACCAGGGAAGCCCAATAAGGAGAAATTTTAAAATAAAATAAAGCAAAAAAAAAAGTACAGTGCTTCAAACACTATCTTTTTTCCCCCTTAGAGCATGGTTGAGAGCAATTCAGCCCTACAATTTTTTTCCAACAGAGAAACAAGAAGGTCAGGGTTATCAGCAGCACTGGGCTCACCAAGCCACGGCCCTTTCTGCCTCTAAACGTGGTCAATACCTGCTTCCTCACCAGTCCTGCAGTGAGTCACCCACTGACTCACTCACTTTTAGCTGGCACCCCTCTTTTTAAGTGCCTGTCAAATATCCTACTTACTACTATGGCAAGAAAAAAATCATCAGAGTAGGAGAGTAAAGGAAAAAAAAAGTAGATGTTGTTGTTTTAGACCAGAGCCTGGCCTTTCTTCTGGTTTCTCTTCTCATCCCCCAAAGCCATTTTCTCCTACTGCTCTCTATACGATGCCTCTCAGCACCACAAATCTCCAGGCGATCTAGTTTGAAAACTCAGGTAAGTTCAACCCTACCTGCTATTTGTACCAGTAAAACACAGCATGTTATCCTTGCAAATAAATATACATAAAGATCATCAATTAATCTTTCCTCCAAACTACACAATCCTCTGAGTAAAATTAATAATTACAGACACACTTATGCTCTATTAGCATGAGTAAAATGTTTATGGAAAGAACCTTAGCTAAGTAGATGCAAATGATGGTAAATCACAGGCACAGAATCTTTACTTTGCTGTTTCCTCTGGAAGGAAATTTCCTAAGATCTTTCCCTGCTTTCTTCTCATTTTTGAGGGCTCAGTTCAGATGCCATCTACTGAGAATGGCCATTCTTAACTATCGCCTTTCATGAAACACCCCAAACTCCCTTTTCCACATTACCTTGTTTAGTTCTTACAGCACTTTGATTTTTATTTATTGTTCTTTTGTTAATTGGCTGTCTGTCTCTCCCATTAGCCTGTAAGCTCCATGAGAGCTGAGAACTTGCCTTTCTGATTCACCTCACTATTTCCAGTGCCTAGAATCATGCTTGGCATATAGTAGGTACTCATGAATATCCAATCAGTGGACGAATGAACAAATGAAATGCTCATGTTTTTGTTGTAAAGGAAAGGATTATATAGAAAAAAAAGGTGACCACCTGCAAACCAAGCGCAAGACTAATTTTACATGGAAGTATTTGTAGTTTACCAGGCAGCACTTATTACACACTTGAATTTTCAGACCTGTATGAATCTTCCTGAAATTGTACATATAATAACCATCTTTATAAGTGTGGAGAATATGCAAAAGACCCCACACATAACAATGGCAAATGCACAGTATTACAGTGAAGTAAAATGGCTTCTCTATGTGACAACTGGCTCAAAGTTAAATTTCTAAGTAATTGATTTAGAATCGTTACCTGTTTTTTTAAAAATGAATTTGCAGATTGAGACACACTAACTCTATCCACATTGTAAACTCATGAAACATAGCAATTATAAATTGATCAAAGTAGATGAGAGCAATAAAAATTCATAACCTAGTTCCCACATAGGTAGGTCACCTATGAACAACCAATTAAGCAATATAATACAAAAGAACAGGAATTATCCATTTTCATCTATATTCTAATTGTGTTAAATGTTGTTGCACAATATGATTTTGAATTCTCATTGAAAAGAAGACCTTAAAAAATGAATGGTATTTTCTTAGCCATAAAATCAAAATCTGAGTTGCATGACTCTTAAAGTACTTTTCCTGGCTAATCCACTTTTTGCTATTAAAAGTGTGATAAATTATTATATGATTCAAAACCATAATATAACTAAAGGAAATGATCGTTTGAAAGGATTTTGATTGAATTATGTTTCAAATTATGTCTCAAGAGTACTTGCCTAAAACACATTATTTTTCTCCGTATTTTTAAGTGTCAGATCTGCTATAAGGCAGAACTTTAGGTAGCAAGCTAGAAAAATTCACTTGTAGATTAACAATAGGCGTTTTCATGTATTTTGGATAGAACAAAGCTGTCTGAATTCATTCTGTATTGATTAAGAGAAAAAAACAGTATATAAAAATTATGTTTTGTAAACTCTACACCTTTCCTTGGTCTTGCCACTGGGGAAATTTTTGTTTTATGTTAAACCCCAGTGATGAAGAGCTATGTGATTCATTTCAATATCTGTACTCAAAAAAAAAAAAAGAAAATTAGATTAAAATATAATAAGGAAATTTCAGAACCAGGGTTCATTTTACTGTAAGAGGTGGACAGATGTGGGGGAATGTGGATTTGCTAACCTAGAATCTTTTTTTTTCACTGTAAAGATAATTAATTCTCTTTCTATACTGTAATATCGTTCAAGTCAGACCTGCAAGAAAAATTGATTCTGAAAATCTGACATAGCCGTGCTGGAATTCCATAGGATTACCTTGAAGATTTACTATCAAGAGCACGTCCTTACACAGCTGAAGGTTTGGGAAAATATTAAACCTATAAAAGTTAAGTGTCAAAAAAAAAAAAAAAGTTAAGTGTCAATTTGTTAAAATCAATGACACAAAATTAGAACAATTTATCGTGAAACAACATGGAGACTTGTAGATATACATCTAGTACAGTCAAGTATTCAGTCATTACAATGTAAAGCATTTTGAAATATTTTTAAAACCAAATTTGTAGTCACAACAATTTCTGAGCCTCTTTTTCACTGCACTAAAAATTTGTTTTAGTTATTTTCCCAAAGATGCTTATAAAGTGCACCAATACTCTGTGACGTGATCAATAAATGCTGATGATTGATTGATTGATGTCTTGGTCCTGGACAGAAGAGTTTCTAAGTCACCCGTGCCTTCTTGCAAGACAAAGACTACAGTACGGAATTGTACATATTATAAAGTCACCCCTCTGAACTTGTGTGTAATTCATACCATCTATGTAAATTCTGAAAATTTTCTGTAAAACAGACAAGGCCATGGCTAAGTTCAATGTATATTGTGCAAGAGAGTATTATTTAAAAGCTTTTACAATAAATGCTGGAGAAGGTGTGGAGAAAAGGGAGCACTCTTGCACTGCTGGTGGGAATGTGAATTGGTACAGCCACTATGGAGAAGAGTATGGAGGTTCCTTAAAAAACTACAAATAGAACTACCATATGACCCAGCAATCCCACTACTGGGCATATACCCTGAGAAAACCGTAATTCAAAAAGAGTCATGTACCACAATGTTCATTGCAGCTCTATTTACAATAGCCCGGAGATCGAAACAACCTAAGTGTCCATCATTGAATGAATGGATAAAGAAGATGTGGCACATATATACAATGGAATATTACTCAGCCATAAAAAGAAACGAAATTGAGCTATTTGTAATGAGGTGGATGGACCTAGAGTCTGTCATACAGAGTGAAGTAAGTCAGAAAGAGAAAGACAAATACTGTATATGCTAACACATATATATGGAATTTAAGGAAAAAAAAGGTCATGAAGAACCTAGGGGTAAGACGGGAATAAAGACGCAGACCTACTAGAGAATGGACTCGAGGACACGGGGAGGGGGAAGGGTAAGCTGTGACGAAGTGAGAGAGTGGCATAGACATATATACACTACCAAACGTAAAATAGATAGCTAGTGGGAAGCAGCCGCATGGCACAGGGAGATCAGCTCGGTGCTTTGTGACCACCTAGAGGGGTGGGATAGGAAGGGTGGGAGGGAGGGAGACGCAAGAGGGAAGAGATATGGGAACATATGTATATGTATAACTGATTCACTTTGTTATAAAGCAGAAACTAACACACCATTGTAAAGCAATTATACTCCAATAAAGATGTAAAAAAAAAAAAGCTTTTAATTGAGAAAAATTAAATAGTTTACATTATTTATATTTTCTAAATTCTCTTGTGTTTCTTTCTCACAACCACTGCTGAACATAAATTTGCCTTTCCTTAATGAAATCACTTCTAAGGACATAGTCATTTGAATATGACTTACTTTAAAAAAAAAAAAAAACCAAGTCCAGAAATGATATTGCAACTTCACATTCTCATGACACCTTGGTCAAAATCCTGAGAAAATATTGACAAAGTTATTATTTTAAGATATTAAATACCAATAATAATATGTGTGGCAATCTAGCTAAATAGCACACTAAAACCCACCCTGTTAAGAATGTCAGGAAAAATTAGTTCAGGGAAAACAACAAAAAATTTTAGATTAATTTAAAATTATTGAGTTATATCCAGACTCAGTCTTTCTTCTCTCCTCTAATTTTTACATATTTTTAGAGAATCCTGATGATATAAAGATGAATGAAAGCCAGCTCATAATAGAGCCCATTCTTCAGTCTATTGGAAGAGATATATGTGAATAATAATAAAGATACGAGCTATGATATGTGGAAACTGTAGCCCTCATACATTGCTGGTGGGACTATAGAATGGTGCAGCCAGATTGGAAAAGATTTTGGCAGTTCCTCAAAATGTGAAACATAGAATTACCACACTATCCAGCGATTCCACTCCCAGGTATCACCCAAGAGAAATAAAAGCTTATATCTATACAAAAACTTGTACACAAATATTCATAGCAGCTTTTATTCATAATAGCTGAAAATGGAAACAATCCAAATGTCCATCTACTGATAAATGAATAAATTAAACGTGATATATTCATACAATGGACTATTACTCATCAAGAAAAAAAATGAATTACTGATACATGCTACAACATAGCTAAACCTCAAAAGCATTCTAACTGAAGAAGTCAGTGACAAAAGACCACATATATTTATCTGTTTTTACGAAATGCCCAGGATAGGCAAATCTACAGAGCAAGAAAGTAAATTAGTGGTTGTCTAGGGGGAAGAAGCGGTAGGTGGAGGTGGAAGGGAGGGAGCAGAGTCACTGAGAATGAGCAGTAGGGTTTTGGGGCAATAAAAATGTTCTAAATCTAGATGATATGGCTGCACAATTCTGTGAATATACATTTAAACAGGTAAATGTTATAGTATACAGCTTATAGATCATGTATCAATAAAGCTATTAAAATACAAGGCAATATGTTATAAAATAAAAATAAAAAGCAAAGCACTCCTGAGGATGGAAAAGAGAATAAGTAATTCCTTGTGTGGTAGGGCAAGGGACGAAACGGAATATTCGAGGTTTCCCAGAAGAGAACATTTTTAAGCCAGATCTTGAAGAATTAGTAGAAATTCTCTAAGTTGAGAACATTTATCATGTTAGACAGAGAGGCGAAAGCATGAACACAGGAAAAAAACATAGTTTATTTGATGAATGATTGAGTAGCGGGAGGACAGATAGACTTATGGGAGGAAAGGCATTTGGAGTGATAGGGAATGGTAGAAAATAGACTCAAAAGACAGGTAGAGAACAGGACTCCTTAAAGCCCTTTAGGCCATGCTAAAAAAAAAGAGATACATTTCTTTGTATTTGACAGAACGCTATTGAAGCTTTTCTTAAGAAAATTAGCATACTCCTTTTTGTTTTAGAGAAATAAAACACAACTCTTCTAGATAAGATTTCCATCTCTGATCAAAATTGTCTATGGAATCTAGGAATTAATAAGACACTCATTATAAGACACTGATTTTGACTGCTCATCAACTGAATAAGTAGGAAGAGCGGAACTCTTCCACTTTCTGAGAAAGATTTCTTTTAACTTTGCGGTTCAAGAGGGAGCTGATATAATCTTACAGACAAACCTTCCTGGCCACAGGTCTATCCAGGGATATTCTTGAGCCAAGTAAAGTCAATCATAGTAACCATGACACGGTCCAAAGTCTTTGGTCCTTTGTCACCATTTTTTTTTTCTCTAATTGGGACTAAGAAATGAGATCCCCTTTCTGTTTGATTGTTTGATGGTAAAACTGAAAAGATAAGGTAATCCAAAAGTCACTAATTTTATTGGTGCCAGTGTCATAGAGAATGTCTGTTTACGAAAATTAAGTAGAAAAGCAAAAACTGGCAGCAGTAAGAAACGAGGGGCATCCTGATGGTATTCAAATCCATGGTTCTAGCAAGCTCCGAGGCCACACCCTGCCCCTCTTGGTAATGGGAGCCTAATTTCCTCTTTTGGGTGAAGCTGGCTAAAGTTGAATTTCTGTCACTTGTGGCAAAATATTTCAAACAGTAGTAGAGTTAGCCAGTTTAAGCAGTAGATACTTGCTGGCTTATTTGATGCACCACAATTTATCAGTCACCTGATATCTATGACCTTCTGGTTTGGCTAGAACGTGGATATTAAACTCAGAAGCAAGAACAATGTGTATGTGCTGTGAAAGGGGAACTGAAAAGGGAAGAAATGAAAAAGTTTCATAAATTTTTAACGTCCGTTCCTAGCCAATAGATGGATGTTATCATATCCTAAATGGACACATTTACTCTTAGAAAGTCATTGGCAACTAAGAATGTAGGTCAGAGATTCCAAATATCTAGGATGTGTGTCAACTCTCCCTCCATACTTTTGGCAGGCATGGCTAGCTGACAACAGAATTTTACTAAACCTGGATGTGCCCTAGAATTCTTCATGAACAGCTCTCTAGGAAGCCACTGACAATTAAGTAGAGTCTGCATGCAAGATAAAATCTACTTGCCAGCCTGGATTAGGTTAGTGATAATTATCTTAATAAAATCATTATGACCCCTTTTCTCTCTTCTCTATAAAGTTAAACCTTACTATCAGTTTAAGACAGAAAGCCTGCTTTCAGGAATCTATTATTCATGTATTCCACAGTGTCATTTTAAGCAAGGGGTCACCTTTCCCAATGTATGTGCATTTTAATCCTTTACTACAAACATTGGATGAAAGGATTTCCTTTTGGTGATAAAGAATTTCAGGCATCTGAGAGCAAATGGAAGAGTTATTTTAGGAAGACTTTTTCCCAGAGTTCCTGAAAGCCCACCATGTGTTTGGGGCTAATCCCCCCTTTTCGGAAGTCATACCACCTCTATTCCACCCACCAGGCCCACTCTAGACAAAGAGAATTTGAGAGAAAGTTTGACCTGGTTTATTAAATGAACTGCCCGTAGTTCATTTTATAGAATAGTTCAGAAATCTGTCAAACCTGATTTCAATATCCCTCAATATTCTATAGACCTAAAGTTAAAAATAATATGTATTTTTTCTACCTGGTACATTCTCTGATTTCTCTTAGCCAAGGTAGGGGTGGGGGGATATCAACCAGCTGCTTCTAGAAGCTAAGCTCCTGAATCCTTGCAACAACTGTCGGGAGCCTGTTCTCTTACACACACACACACACACACACACACACACACACCCCCCACACACCCCTACACCCACCCCCACACCCCACCCCACCTCCACACCCTCCCCACACACACACCCCACACACACCCACACACCCCACACACACACCCACACACACACATCCCACACACACACACCCCCACACGACTATGACAAACTAAGGAAATCATATTAATTTAATTTAAGGCACATACACACATTTATACCAAAAGTGGAAATCCAGAAAGTGTGCATGGAGTGAAAACCTCGTCTCCTTTTTCCCCTCCTAAAGAAGTCCCATTGTTCTTTGTCTTTCTCACGAAGTTGTCAAAAACAATGAAGAGCCTGAGATTTTATCCTAACTAGAAGCTAATTAGGTAGCTCACCAAAGTTCCATGGATTCTGTCAAAAGTCATGAGACTCAGAAGTCAGTGACAAACGACTTTGTTATTCAAGAAATAACAGTAGCCAGAATAACCGCATTTTCCTGCTCCAGTTCCACAAGCCTAATTCCCAAAGGGCAACTCAAAGAGGTTCAGGTGACATTTGTACCTGCAGTGGGTTGTATTAGAGGAGAAGAAACCTGGGTTTAGGGAATTCAAGTCTTTTATAATGGGCAGTAAACGTGTCTGCCCATTTGTGCTACAGGAATATATTATGGTATGGTATGGTATGGTATGGTATGGTATAATATAATATGGTATATATAGTATCTTTATTATTATTATTATTATATTAAGCAAATCTGTCTTTTGCTCTAGAGACACTATCTGTATCTTCCAAGGCTGGTTAATATTTAAAAAAATCCTTAGAAAAATAGCACAAGAACAATAGCAGTCAGTGCCTCTGCTCACAAGACATGTAAAAATGAGACACGTGGAAAATTATCTCTCAACAGATGTGTACAACAGATTCTTATTTGTTAAGTCAATATGGGTTGATTATATTAAAAGTCATAGAAGTCCAATTAAATTAATAATGATCAATAGATTTCATGATAAATGTTCTCATTGAGAATTTCTGAATGTAATATTAACTGATTATTGTCATGTAATGGTAAAAAATACTGTCAATGTATAAATTCAGAAAATCAAATTTCAAAAGGAAGTAGTGGCCATTTTATCCCTATCTTATTCCAAGAGTGGAACGCACATTGAAAACAATCCGGGAAGAATTTTATAATTAGAGCAGCAGCTTCATCAATCTGAAATCAACCATTTAAAGATGGTGTAGTACATATTGGACATTGGTTTGCCTTTGTGACAAATGTGTAAAAAATATTTTTATTTTAATTATGTGTGACCCAGAAAGCCAGCTTTATTTTAGATAAAATAGGTAACTGACTAAAATAAGCATCATATATTTATGCCCTCAAATGACAGCTCACTTCAGATTTTATAACGTAAATCTATAATCAATAGTAGTTTAAAAGTATGCTACTGCTAACTAGAAATAAAATTTGACACGCACTCCCCTTCAATCACTTAATAAAGTGATTGAAGTAATTCCAATATTTTTACTATAAACTTGTCAGGTGTGTAAAATGCCATTACCATGCACATGACTCACATAGAAGCTGTGCTTACCACTGTGGAACAGGTGATGATCTCACTTCCAAACTTGCTTCTGCTCATGAAGGGCCCTCATCTCTCACTTCAGGCACAAATTGGTCCCTGCCTTCCCCTATAACTTCAAGGTCTTATCTTCCCTAGGTTGGCATCTCACAAGGGACCCTAAACAAGGGAGGCATTTTTAGGAGCCGCCATAGAATTGCTGTACATTATTTGAGTGATACGCCAGTTGGTAATCCGGCATGAACTTGATCCAAGGCCACATCTGGTGGGCGTCAGACTGGATTGAACCTTTCGGGCCACCTGAGCTCCATGCTATTATCCAGGACTGTATCCATGGTTTCAAGGCTCTAAAAACTCCAAACTCTAATAGTTTCCTTTAGCTCCTGTGCTCCCGACTTGTCTATTCCTTTCCAAGCATATGTTTAAGGGACCATATACCAGGTCATTACAGTTCAATTGAAAGACTTTGTAGAGGCAAAGTTGCCTTTCTTTAGAATGAGCCTGCGTAAGTAGATATTCAAATATTTCCTCTCTGTCGTACTCCTTGTTAACACACTAATGTTTCACTTGTCATCAGGCCGGCCTGTGCCTTGTGCTAACAATTCCTTCATTCTTTTGTCACTGCACGTAAATCTTCACCCTGTTCAAATTAGCCCATTTCAACTTGTTCTCCTCGAGTGTGGCTCCCTGATCAACACATTGCTGTCAGTTTCCAACATGGAAGAAAACCAGCATGCCTTCCACCTTCCATGAGGGTTGGTTCAATTTTAAGAACGCTGATAGCCAGCAGCTTAATGACCACTTTTGGGTTTTTTTCTCTATTTCCTGCCTGTCTAAGCAGCAGAGTGTATGAGACTGAATGAACCCAGTAAATGTGGTACTGGTTTGTATTTTTCTTGAATGAAAAGCCATAATTAGTTTGTTTCCTTTATACAGTGTAAAACGAACAAGATGGATTAGAGTGGTTGCTTCAAGTAATGATGCAATTAAGATGTGTGTGCACTGCTAAGTGAATTCATAATCTTTAGGAAATTCTTTTCAGTTATGACTAGTGCATCGTAAGCAATGTTTTAGCTTTTAAAACCTCAACAAATGTTTATTTTTTTCCTTAACATGCCGAACTAGACTTTATTGACATACTGGCCTACAAATGTTGGTGTTTAAATTTTAGCTGGCTAGAAATGCTCTAGAAAGGTTCATAATCAAGCCTGAAAATCTGAATTACCTAAAGAGCACTTGTTAAAAACTGCCCTAATGCACTCACTGAAACTAACAGTCGACAGCTTGGATTTTATGTATTTCTTGCTTCTAAGAGCTTGCTATGAATTAAATCTGTATGGCCTGACAATAACATTATCTGAACATTCAAAACTAATTACATTGCTGCAAATATTCTGCAGGAAGCTAAATCAATATGAAATTCAAAAGTGCACAGCAAGCTTATTTGCTTCATAATATACTTATTTACCATTTTTAAATTATAGCATTGTGATTTTTGAAATTCCATCCTAATTTGGTGGAATGATGAAATTTCATCATTCCATCCTAACTTGTCTTTCATTACTACCAAAACATAATCAATCAGAAATGCACAGAGAATTTGTTCATTCAACAATTATAACCACCATTCAATAATTCATATCTAATGAACCAGAAAATATTCTCACGTGTATTATAATTATCTTTGTACATGTTTTATATTACTCTATCTCATTTTCATCAGCCAAAGAACCTAGTTTAGTACATTGAACATACATACACACATATTTGTTGAAGGAAGTGCTGGAGGGAAGCGGGGAAGGGAAGGAAGCAAAAGGAAAGAGGGAATACCCACTTTTAGATTTTTTAATTAATTATTTTACACATTTTCAAAAGTTAAATATAAGTTTAATTGTAACTGGGCAAGGGTATCATGAAAAGGTTCTGATTTTTGCAGTGAATCTTTAAAATTATTTCAACCCTCTGCATAAAATTTACTTTTAGAAGAAGTTGAGACTATGATGGTAAATACTTTATCTCAGGGATAAGTTAATAGAAATATTTCCTGGTTTTAACATCCTAATATTTTACAAAGGCGTTTGGTATTCTCTAAATTAAATATGTTTAAGTATACTTACATTTTATAAACAATTAACTAATCCATATTTTCCCCAAATGTGAAACCATTCCATCACCATTTTCAAATATGTTTACTTAGCTTTAACTTAAAAAGAAGTAATATAAAGACCAATATTTGTGCTAATGATAATCAAGTTCTTCAGTAACTATGAGTTTTCACAAGATTTTTTTGGCAGGGGTTCCTAAGATTTTGGTCATCAAAATAAGGAAGGTTTTCTTTCCTTTTCTTAACTTTGAGGTATTCTATCTTTCTCTTGTACTTGTAACTCAAGCTTTGGAAATGGCATCTTGTGGTTAGCCTCAAAGTGAGCATCTTATACCTTCAACTCAAATTATATTTATGTTGACCAATTCTAAATTTTAATTTCAAACACAGCTGTTTCCTCCAAGCTCCAAATATCTCCAACTGCCTAATCAACATTACAGTTCAAAAGCTGTGTTATTTTCACTTAAAAATGAACTTAGATGTCAGTGTATTACTCCTTATCTTTCTGTTTGGATCAGTGGCACCTATACCCCATGTGACACATGCCTGAAATAATTTTGGACCCTCCTGCATGGTGACAACCACCTTTTCTCTAAATTGTGCTGGAATTGGACTTTTCTTGGGAAAGAATTGTAGTCACAGACTGGAAGGCTTGTGATGCTTTAACGTGTGAAAATAATCACCCACGTACTTCTTCCTGATTTAAGGATGTTAGATACAGACTCAGTAAGAAGCATGTTATTTAAAAGCAAAGCTCAAGAACTGTAATATGATCTTTTACCTTGTGTATCAAGTGATCTTGAATGTCCAGGTGACTACAACATTGAGAAGCTGTACCATATTCAAGAGCCAGCAGCAAGATGCCACAAAGTCCTTTTGTATCTCCATCAGGATTTACAAGTGTTTCTGACAAAAGATGAAAGGTGACACCATTTGAGATACACCATAAACTAGTGAAGATTCAGTCCGCATGCTGCACTTTCTCTAACTCTCTTTCAAGCCTTACTCATCAGTTATTGATTGTTGACCAATGTATTACAGGTGATCAAATACTTATCCCTGAACATAAACTATTCCAACTATTCCAAATAATTCCAAACTATTCCAAGGATTTTCTACACTTTTCCAGTATTTCATGGAAAGACTAGATTTCCAGGATTCTTGGTGTTTCCAAATTCCATGATGTCCTCTGTAACTTGCTCAGCGAACAAACCTGATGTGTGAGATGCTTATCACAAAACAAACTTATTTGAATTATTGTTTTCATTAACTTTTCCAGAACTCTATTTTATCCTACTTTCAGATTAAGAAAAAGAAAAAAAAAAGCGGTCCCATTATTTTCTGAACATTCTTAGGTAATTTCAGTGTCCAATGGTGACTTTTAAGACATAAAATACAAACTAAATTTTTAACAAAATAGAATATTAGAATGTTTAGTTCCATGAAATAATCAACAGTTTGACCTTCATTCAAAGATATTCTCTCTTCTGTCATTAGCTAAGGTAAGGGAAATGATCAGCCTCTTCCCTTCTCCCTCTCCCTCCTCCTTTCTCAGTAGCTACTACTTCTGCCCTCCCAGGTTCAGGGCAGGAAGGATTGGAGGGTAGGAAGACAGATCAGGAAAATCCTTATTGAATTGGTAGGCAGGTTTCATTCTCTGAGTCTGGAAGTTGTTTGAAGAAAACTCTCTCCTCTTTGCAAGTTATTAGGTTTTCCGGAGCCTCCCTTTCCTTGCTCTACCCCGCCCTCTGTTCATTCGTAGGGATCTCTGACTTGTAATTCTCCTCTATTCTGGCCGCTTAGTCCTTCTGTAGCTTTTCAGAATTCAGAGGTTGAACTCTAGCAGTTCTCTTCAGGCGTATGTACAGAGGGCTGTGGGGAGTGGGGACAGGGCAGGAGGAAAATAATTAAACCAACCATAATCTTATTTCCACCTTGTTCTAGTCATCAGTCAACTCAGCCTTTGAGTCGGGAGAAAAGAATTGTAAAAAGACATTTTGAGATGAGACATTGAGGACACAAGAATTATAAAGGAAGTTTCAATGGGCCCTACAGGAGAATTACTTCCACTCAGCGTATAAAAAAGGAAATAATGTGATTCAAGTTTTAGACTCACAAATTAATTAAACTTGCACTGTGTTTCCTAAAAACTCTGAGGATCTGTGAATCTATTAAAAAATTCTAGACTATTTTTTCTTCCAGCAATAGGAAGATAGATGCTGCTTTTTTTGCAGTCTTAGAAAGTAATAGTAAAAAACCCAAAAGTTTTCGTTTTATCCACATTCACCCATGGCTGTGTGGATCTGACCTAACCTGCTCACTGGTAGAATTCAGTCTCAGCCTCCATTCTGTCTGTTACATGGCATTGTAAAGCTGAAATTGCCTAAGACCTTGAATTTAAATTCCAAGCAATAGTTTGGAAAATCCCACAATGGCAAAAAATTTTGGCAGCAAGCATGGAAAAGTGCGCTTTGTCAGGACAAAAGGACAGACCTGACCCCTGGAAGTAGTGAGACGCTCTTCACAGAACGTTTCCTTTTTTTTTTTTTTAACATCTTTATTGGAGTATAATTGCTTCACAATGGTGTGCTAGCTTGTGCTTTACAACAAAATGAATCAGTTATACATATACATATGTTCCCATATCTCTTCCCTCTTGCGTCTCCCTCCCTCCCACCCTCCCTATCCCACCTCTCCAGGCGGTCACAAAGCACCGAGCTGACATCCCTGTGCCATGCGGCTGCTTCCCACTAGCTATCTACCTTATGTTTGTTAGTGTATATATGTCCATGCCTCTCTCTCGCTTTGTCACAGCTCACCTTTCCCCCTCCCCATATCCTCAAGTCCCTTCTCCAGTAGGTCTGTGTCTTTATTCCTGTCTTACCCCTAGGTTCTTCGTGACATTTTTTTTCTTAAATTCCATATATATGTGTTAGCATACGGTATTTGTCTTTCTCTTCCTGACTTACTTCACTCTGTATGACAGGCTCTAGGTCTATCCACCTCATTACAAATAGCTCAATTTCGTTTCTTTTTATGGCTGAGTAATATTCCATTGTATATATGTGCCACATCTTCTTTATCCATTCATCCGACGATGGGCACTTAGGTTGTTTCCATCTCCGGGCTATTGTAAATAGAGCTGCAATGAACATTTTGGTACATGACTCTTTTTTAATTTTGGTTTTCTCAGGGTATATGCCCAGTAGTGAGATTGCTGGGTCATACGGTAGTTCTATTTGTAGTTTTTTAAGGAACCTCCATACTGTTCTCCATAGTGGCTGAACCAATTCACATTTCCACCAGCAGTGCAAGAGTGTTCCCTTTTCTCCACACCCTCTCCAGCATTTATTGTTTCTAGATTTTTTGATGATGGCCATTCTGACTGGTGTGAGATGATATCTCATTGTAGTTTTGATTGCATTTCTCTAATGATTAGTGATGTTGAGCATTCGTTCATGTGTTTGTTGGCAGTCTGTATATCTTATTTGGAGAAATGTCTGTTTAGGTCTTCTGCCCATTTTTGGGTTGGGTTGTTTGTGTTTTTGATATTGAGCTGCATGAGTTGCTTGTATGTTGTGGAGATTAATCCTTTGTCAGTTGCTTCATTTGCAAATATTTTCTCCCATTCTGAGGGTTGTCTTTTCGTCTTGTTTATGGTTTCCTTTGCTGTGCAAAAGCTTTGAAGTTTCATTAGGTCCCATTTGTTTATTTTTGTTTTTATTTCCATTTCTCTAGGAGATGGGTCAAAAAGGATCTTGCTGTGATTTATGTCATAGAATGGTTTCCATTTACATGAAATATCTTTTTCCATCCCCTTACTTTCAGTCTGTATGTGTCTCTAGGTCTGAAGTGGGTCTCTTGTAGACAGCAAATATATGGGTCTTGTTTTTGTATCCATTCAGCCAATCTGTGTCTTTTGGTGGGAGCATTCAGTCCATTTACATTTAAGGTAATTATTCATATGTATGTTCCTATTCCCATTTTCTTAATTGTTTTGGGTTCATTATTGTAGGTCTTTTCCTTCTCCTGTGTTTCTTGCCTAGAGAAGTTCCTTTAGCAGTTGTTGTAAAGCTGGTTTGGTGGTGCTGAACTCTCTCAGCTTTTGTCTGTAAAGGTTTTAATTTCCCCATCAAATCTGAATGAGATCCTTGCTGGGCAGAGTAATCTTGGTTGCAGGTTTTTCTCCTTCATCACTTTAAATATGTCCTGCCAGTCCCTTCTGGCTTGCAGAGTTTCTGCTGAAAGATCAGCTGTTAACCTTATGGGGATTCCCTTTTGTGTTATTTGTTGTTTTTCCCTTGCTGCTTTTAATATGTTTTCTTTGTATTTAATTTTTGACAGTTTGACTAATATGTGTCTTGGCATATTTCTCCTTGGATTTATCCTGTGCTTCCAAGATTTGATTAACTATTTCCTTTCCCATATTAGGGAAGTTTTCAACTATAATCTCTTCAAATATTTTCTGTCCCTTTCTTTTTCTCTTCTTCTTCTGGAACCCCTATAATTCGAATGTTGGTGCGTTTAATGTTGTCCCAGAGGTCTCTGAGACTGTCCTCAGTTCTTTTCATTCTTTTTTCTTTATTCTGCTCTGCAGTAGTTATTTCCACTATTTTATCTTCCAGGTCACTTATCCATTCTTCTGCCTCAGTTATTCTGCTATTGATCTCATCTAGAGTATTTTTCATTTCATTTATTGTGTTGTTCATCATTGTTTGTTTCATTTTTAGTTCTTCTAGGTCCTTGTTAAATGTTTCTTGCATTTTCTCTATTGTATTTCCAAGATTTTGGATCATCTTTACTATCATTATTCTGAATTCTTTTTCAGGTAGACTGCCTATTTCCTCTTCATTTGTTAGGTCTGATGGGTTTTTATCTTGCTCCTTCATCTGCTGTGTGTTTTTCTGTCTTCTCATTTTGCTTATCTTACTGTGTTTGGGGTCTCCTTTTTGCAGGCTGCAGGTTCATAGTTCCCCTTGTTTTTGGTGTCTGTCCCCAGTGGCTAAAGTTGGTTCAGTGGGTTGTGTAGGCTTCCTGGTGGAGGGGACTAGTGCCTGTGTTCTGGTGGATGAGGCTGGATCTTGTCTTTCTGGTGGGCAGGTCCACGTCTGGTGGTGTGTTTTGGGGTGTCTGTGGACTTATTATCATTTTGGGCAGCCTCTCTGCTAATGGATGGGGTTGTGTTCCTGTCTTGCTAGTTGTTTGGCATAGGATGTCCAGCACTGTAGCTTGCTGGTCATTGAGTGAAGCTGGGTGCTGGTGTTGAGATGAAGATCTCTGGGAGATTTTCGCCATCTGATATTATGTGGAGCTGGGAGATCTCTTGTGGACCAGTGTCCTGAAGTTGGCTCTCCCACCTCAGAGGCACAGCACTAACTCCTGGCTGCAGCACCAAGAGCCTTTCATCCACACGGCTCAGAAGAAAAGGGAGAAAAAGTAGAAAGAATTAGTAGAAGTAGAAAGAAAGAAAGAAAGAAAGAAAGAAAGGAGGGAGGGAGGGAGGGAGAGAGGGAGGAAGGAAGAAGGAGGGAAGGAAGGAAAAGAGAAAGAAAAGATAAAGTAAAATAAAATAAAGTAAGATAAAATATAATAAAGTTATTTAAAAATAATTATTAAGAGCAAAAAACAAAACAGAAAAAAAACAGACGGATAGAACCCTCGGAGAAATGGTGGAAGCAAAGCTATACAGACAAAATCTCACACAGAAGCATACACATACACACTCACAAAAAGAGGAAAAGGGGAAAAAATCATAAATCTTGCTCTCAAAGTCCACCTCCTTAATTTGGGATGATTCATTGTCTATTCAGGTATTCCACAGATGCAGGGTATATCAAGTTGATTGTGGAGCTTTAATCCGCTGCTCCTGAGGCTGCTGGGAGAGATTTCCCTTTCTCTTCTTTGTTCTCACAGCTCCCAGGGGCTCAGCTTTGGATTTGGCCTCGCCTCTGTGTGTAGGTCGCTGGAGGGCGTCTGTTCTTCGCTCAAACAGGACGGGGTTAAAGGAGCCGCTGACTCGGGGGCTCTGGCTCACTCAGGCCGGGGGGAGGGAGGGGCACGAAGTGCGGGGCGAGCCTGCTGCGGCAGAGGCCGGCGGGACGTTGCATCAGCCTGAGGCGCGCCGTGCGTTCTCCCGGGGGGAGTTTTCCCTGGATCACAGGAACCCGGCAGTGGCGGGCTGCACAGGCTCCCCGGAAGGGAGGTGTGGATAGTGACCTGTGCTCGCACACAGGCTTCTTGGTGGCGGCAGCAGCAGCCCTAGCGTCTCATGCCTGTCTCTGGGGTCTGCGCTTTTAGCCGCGGCTCGCGCCCGTCTCTAGAGCTCCTTTAAGCAGCTCTGAATCCCCACTCCTCGGGCACCAGGAAACAAAGAGGCAAGAAAAAGTCTCTTGCCTCTTCGGCAGGTCCAGACTTTTCCCCCGACTCCCTCCCGGTCAGCCGTGGCGCACTAACCCCCTGCAGGCTGTGTTCACGCCGCCAACCCCAGTCCTCTCCCTGCTTTCCGACCGAAGCCCGAGCCTCAGCTCCCAGCCCCGCCCGCCCCGCCCGCCCCACCCGCCCCGCCGGGTGAGCAGACAAACCCCTCGGGCTGGTGAGTGCCGGGTTGGCACCCATCCTCTGTGCGGGAATCTCTCCGCTTTGCCCCCCCACCCCGCACCCCTGTTGCTGTGCTCTCCTCCGCGGCTCCGAAGCTTTCCCCCTGCGCCACCCGCAGTCTCCACCCGCGAAGGGGCTTCCTAGTGTGTAGAAAGCTTTCCTCCTTCACAGCTCCCTCCCACAGGTGCAGGTCCCGTCCCTATCCTTTTGTCTCTGTTTATTCTTTTTTTTTTTCCCTACCCAGGTACGTGGGGGTTTTCTTACCTTTTGGGAGGTCTGAGGTCTTCTGCCAGCGTTCAGTAGGTGTTCTGTAGGAGTTGTTCCACGTGTACATGTATTTCTGGTGTATCTGTGGGGAGGAAGGTAATCTCCGCGTCTTACTCTTCCGCCATCTTCCCAGAAGTCCCAACTAACATTTCGCACAGAACGTTTCTTAAAGTCAAAGCATGTACTGGCTGGTTAGAAACTCCCCTCCAACCAAGTCTCTTGGAAGGTTAAAATTATACCAATTCAATGTCAGAGCTTTCAGTGCAGGGTTGATATTGAAGTGTGGTATTTAATTCAATGGGATGGAATTTTCCGGTACAATTAAATCCAAAGCTATGGCTAATGTGACTATAAAAAGGGCATTTGATTATCCAAGTACTGTGACCCAGAGAATATGTTTATTCATTTAAAATGTTCAAGATATTGAGAAGTAAATTGATAAGTGATTTGTTAACTGAAGCGGGGAGGGGAATAGTAGGAAGAGGATTAGCAAAAGGCAAGAAGAAGATTAGAAGAAAATTAGACTTTTAATCTCTTTCTATAATTTTTTCTTTGTTTTTTATATATATTTAAAAGCCTTAAAATGTGCTTATTCATGGACTCACCAGAAACAAATACATAAAGAGAAAGAAATCCAATTGACTTTTAATTGTTGGACACCAAATTATCAATTCAGAAAAATTTCTAGGAGAAATATAAAATTAGGTACTAATGTAAGCACACATGTCCTCTGCATCTTGTGAAGCTACAACATAGCCCAGAGAAGCTGAGCACACATTAACCAGGGCCAAGATATAGCCAATCAAGACCATTAAGCAGCATGAAGTCAGTCTAGAAAACTACAGGTCTGGATGGGGACTGCTTATACTTCTTCCTAAGATAGATATTACTTGACTACTGCTATGAAATTTGAATTTATATGTTCTTTCCATTATCTTCACATTATCAATGTATTTATATCCATGCCCTACATACTGTCAACCTATTAAAGTCTATAGTACTTCTTGCAAAGTCAGCCATGTTATTAGTAGCTTATTTATTTATTTAATAATGATGATTGCTAATAATTTATTTCATGATGCTCACAACAAAAACTTAAATTTTCATTTTTCATATGGAAAAATAGGAAGCTTAGTTTTTTCAATTAAGTTCCCCTAGGCCATTTACACAACTAGGAAGTGTCAAAGTCAGAAATTGAATACATACATGTCAACTTCATTCAGGGTGCGTGATCAATTGCTCTTTATTTTCTCCCCCTTTGGGGTTGGCTTCTCATCCACAATGCTTGTCCAGCCCTACCTGTCAAAGGAAAGTGTTCCCTTAAATCAATACTCACTATAGTACTTGTTCTTAAATAATTTGGCCAATTTCCATTGCCTACCTAGTGAACTGCATCTTTTTTTTTTTCTTGGCTGCTTTGGGTCTTCGTTGCTGCGCGCGGGCCTTCTCTAGTTGTGGTCAGCGGGGGCTACTGTTCGTTGCAGTGTGCAGGCTTCTCATTGTGGTGTCTTCTCTTGTTGCGGAGCATGGGCTCTAGGCATGCAGGCTTCAGTAGTTGTGGCACATGGGCTTTGTTGCTTCGCAGCATGTGGGATCTTCCTGGGCCAGGGATCAAACCCCTAGTCCCCTGCATTGGCAGGCGTATTCTTAACCACTGCACCACCAGGGAAGTCCCGTGAACTGCATTTTTAAAGAAGCTTCTAAATACCTAGAAGAGCAAGGCCTAATTCTATCAAGCAATTTTCTATCTGGATGCACTGGAGCCAATGGGCAGGTGAAATATTGGGGACTAGATTTTCTCTCATATCACATTATATAAACAACTTTTAACTCCACCAAAGTGGAAGGAAAGGCCATCTTCTCTTGTAGTTTCTCTCCTGTCTTGGGACTGTAACGTGCACAAATATAAATTTCCTGGAGGGACGATAATGACAATGATAGGCAAGAACATTGAATAGAAAACTCTTCCTATGTAATTGTTGAACATTTAATTTTTATTTAAAATCCCTATTAGTATGTAAAACTCAACTAAAATCTTTTTAAAAATTATATAGAGAACAGCATACATGTCTCAAGCCAGGCAATATCTTTATTAACAAATTTAATTTCCAGCAATCAAATAAGCCATCCTCCTCAAAACATCATTTAAAAAATCCAGTTGTCTTGCTTCAGCCATTTCATTAGCTGATGCCCACAAATGAACTGACACCCTTAGAATTTTTATAAATTTTATTTGCAATATATATTTTAGCTGAGCGATTTTTCCTCATGACCTAAAATAACCTAAGGGCTCAACTATCGTTCTTCATATAATACTGACTTCCCTTCTGTCAAAGATAGAAATCCTTTCACCCTGTGATATGCTGGCTTCCACCCCTTGCTACCAAAACTCCCAGGTTCCTAAAACATCAGTGGGTCTTCTACCTGAGGCTGCCCTTTGCGGTAATGCACTCTTTTGAGTCATCTGTCTTTACTTTCCTTCCTTTGCTTGTCTCCCACTCTAGTGTCAGTTAAATATCACCTGGCATTCATATGACATTACCGTGATTGCAAGATTTTGGATGCCATCTAAAGAGTTTCCATATTTTGCAACTCCCCTGTAGATTAGCTCCCATTGCTGGGAAACACTGTGGCCTCCTACTTTCTTCACTAATAGCTGACACTCATCACAATCGAGGGAGTCAGATCTGCCGGAAGAAAGTGATTCCATCTAGGGTGGAATAAAATAACAATGTTGCTAAGTATACCTACCACTTATTGAGTACTTACTGCATACAAAGCGACATGCTGAGTTCATTTCTTCCTCACAGTGATCTTATGAGAATGTATTCTTTTCCTTAGAAATTTCCAAAGTGAGGAATTAAACACAGAGTAATGAAGTCATTTGCCCAACATTACACACCAGCAAACAGTAGAGTGGAGATTTTAACCCAGGCAGCCTCACTCCAGAGCCTGCTTGCCCAGCAATATTATGAAGTGCCCATAGTAGTTTGGGTGGACAGTACCGAGAAGGCATAGTGGTGGGCAGCAAAGCAAATGAAGATGGATGGGTTTCTGGATGTACAGTGTTAAGTGTGGCCCAGGCTCTACAGTTGTTTGAAAAGAATAAAAATCAGCGTGAAGGGGATATCAAAGATGAACGCTTTCAAGACTGCAAATTCATTTTATTCAATCTCAGTGTGTAAGAATACAGATGGCTGCATAATTTAAGCCGGTCTATGTAAATGATTAGCAAAAATAACTCAAGCCTTGGCCTTTGGAAAAATTGTCAATGTGGTTTCAGATGCTTGGAACCTGTGCTCCCTGGACTAAGCCAGGCAGGGTCCCTTAGGTGAATTAGTGCCATTCTGTGAATCACCACCCAAACGTGTAGGCTACATACTGTATTTCTATTTATTAAGCAACCATGAAAGACAAAGCTGCAGGGAATCGCCAAAGCACCAATAAACAATAAAAGAAAGCCCCACTGTTGTTTTGTTCACATTTCAGTTTTCCCACATGCCCCTCCTCTCAAACTGAAAAATTGCCGTTCATCCCCATGTTGACTTGAATGAAATATGGTAATCTGTAGGGATCGTTTTCTTTTAGAAACAAATAGCAATGAAGCTTGCTATTTAAATCTTCCTTCCATTGATGCACTTGAGTATTTAAATTGCACAGTTAAAAGTAATGAGCACTTGGTACCATTTTCTGTCTGCATCAAACTGTTCTCTCCCATTATCTAAGAGAAGTTATTTCATTCTAAGCTTCTCAGATGTAATAGAAGAGACTTTTTACCTGTTTTTTCTTCTCATAATTCCTTGGTTCTCCCAAGTCTTAGCCCAACCACTTTTAGTTCTTGCATGCTTTCTTTAAATGATAAAGAGCTCCTTGAAGCTGTCTCAGCAATAATGCCTTCTGCTTGCTTTTAAAAGAGCTGTCAATATTAGTTAGGTCCCCAACACAAGTGTTTTCCCTATCATTCTTCTTCCAAATCAGTGATATTAACTTCTTCTGCTGTGAAATTCTTTATAAAATAGTAAAAAAAAAAAAATCATATTTTATTTGTAGCTCAATATGTGACTTGCTATTCTGCCACAGCAATGATTTCCAGTCAGAAGTGTCACAGTGAAAGAAATAATGATTTAAAAATAAACTTGCTGGGCTTCCCTGGTGGCGCAGTGGTTGAGAGTCTGCCTGCCGGTTCAGGGGACAGGGGTTTGTGCCCCGGTCCGGGAAGATCCCACATGCCGCGGAGCGGCTGGGCCCGTGAGCCATGGCCGCTGAGCCTGCGCGTCCGGAGCCTGTGCTCCACAGCGAGAGAGGCCGCGGCGGTAAGAGGCCCACGTACCGCAAAAACAAAAACAAACAAACAAAAAACAAACAAACAAAAAACAAACCCTAAAAATAAACTTGCTGATGTTCAGTGACCAAGGCTTTGAAGTGTGGCTTCACCCAACCACTAATTCTCAACATGAAGAAGGATTGACCCTTGGAGATCTCAGTTTGGATACATTGTCTGTTTTTCAATTAGATTGTGCTGTGTCATCCCTCCTTGGGCTGGATACACTGAAACGTGAGGCAGGGGAATGGCCCATCCCCATTGGTGCCCCGAGCCAATGGCTCAGTTTGTACTGAACCGTGTCCATCTGGCTGATGCTCTGCTCACCATCCGGCTCCCTAACACGCTGGGCCCCCAGCTGGTCTTGCTCACTGTTTCAAGGAGTAGCGGGGAAGCAGCACAGCTCACAAGCTTCCTCTGTGAAGAACGACCTCTGCACGTAACATACACGAGACCTGCTCACACCCAAGGGAGTCCAGCCACCAAGAGGTGTGCACCACACACCTCTTACCTGACACTAACGACTTTATATTGCACTACGGTATGCTTTCTTTAATAAGAAAACTTTTTCTAAAAAAGGAAAACCAAGTATAAATCCAACAGGAACTCACCATTTTTTAGAATATGCTAGTATATAGACATTGAAATGACATAAAAGAAGAGATTCGTGAGTTTTTGCTTTTTATTTTTTAGCATCTTTATTGGAGTATAATTGCTTTACAATGGTGTGTTAGTTTCTGCTGTATAACAAAGTGAATCAGCTATACATGTACATATATCCCCATGTCTCCTTCCTCTTGCGTCTCCCTCCCACCCTCCCTATCCCAGTCCTCTAGGTGGTCACAAAGCACCGAGCTGATCTCCCTGTGCTATGCAGTTGCTTCCCACTAGCTATTTTACATTTAGTAGTGTATATATGTCCATGCCACTCTCTCACTTCGTCCCGGCTTACCCTTCCCCCTCCCCATGTCCTGAAAGATCAGTCTTATGGGAGTTCCCTTGTATGTAAGTAGTTGCTTTTCTCTTGCTGCTTTTAAGAGTCTCTCTTTAACTTTACTTTTTGCCATTTTAATTAAATTCATGCCTAACTTTGCCCTTGACGTTCATGTCCCAGTGACCTTCTGTGGTCCATTCTTCTTTCTTTTTTTAACATCTTTATTGGTGTATAATTGCTTTATAATGGGTTGTTAGTTCCTGCTGTATAACAAAGTGAATCAGCTATACATATACATATATCCCTATATCTCCTCCCTCCCACCCTCCCTATCCCACCCCTCTAGGTGGTCACAAAGCACGGAGCTGATCTCCCTGTGCTGTGTGGCTGCTTCCCACTAGCTATCTACCTTATGTTTGGTAGTGTATATATGTCCATGCCACTCTCTCACTTCGTCCCATCTTACCTTTCCCCCTCCCCGTGTCCTCAAGTCCATTCTCTACATCTGTGTCTTTATTCCTGTCCTGACCTTAGGTTCTTCAGAACCATTTTTTTTTGTAGAATCCATATATATGTGTTAGAATATGGTATTTGTTTTTCTCTTTCTGACTTACTTCACTCTGTATGACAGACTCTAGGTCCATCCACCTCACTACAAATAACTCAATTCGTTTCTTTTTATGGCTGAGTAATAGTCCATTGTATATATATATATATGCCACATCTTCTTTATTTATTCATCTGTCAATGGACAGTTAGGTTGCTTCCATGTCCTGGCTGTTGTAAACAGAGCTTCAGTGAACATTGTGGTACGTGACTCTTTTAGAATGATGGTTTTCTTAGGGTATATGCCCAGTAGTGGGATTGCTGGGTCGTATGGTAATTCTATTTTTAGTTTTTTAAGGAACTTCCATACTGTTCTCCATAGTGGCTGTATCAATTCACATTCCCACCAACAGTGCAAGACGGTTCCATTTTCTCCACACCCTCTCCAGCATTTATTGTTTGTAGATTTCTTGATGATGGCCATTCTGACTGGTGTGAGGTGATACCTCATTGTAGTTTTGATTTGCATTTCTCTAATGATTAGTGGTGTTGAGCATCCTTTCATGTGTTTGTTGGCAATCTGTATATCTTCTTTGGAGGAATGTCTATTTAGGTTTTCTGCCCATTTTTGGATTGGGTTGTTTGTTTTTTTAATATTGAGCTGCATGAGCTGTTTATATATTTTGCAGATTAATCCTTTGTCCATTGATTCATTTGCAAATATTTTCTCCCATTCTGAGGGTTGTCTTTTGGTCTTGTTTATGGTTTCCTTTGCTGTGCAAAAGCTTTGAAGTTTCATTAGGTCCCATTTGTTTATTTTTGTTTTTATTTCCATTTCTCTAGGAGGTGGGTCAAAAAGGATCTTGCTGTGATTTATGTCATAGAGTGTTCTGCCTATGTTTTCCTCTAAGAGTTTTATAGTCTTGTCACATAATTTTTTGATCAATCTGGAACTGATTTTTAGCTAACTTCCAAAACCAGTCCACTGATCAACAATTTCATTTCTGTCATACTTTAATATTTCTATATATATATATGGTTTCTTCTGGATTCTTTGTTCATTGCATTCATCTATCTGCCTTTTTCTGCATCGATATCCACTATATTAATAATAATAGCCTTTTAGTAAGAATTATATTTGGTAGGGCAGGTATTCCTGACCCAATCTTCTGCTGCAGGTGTGATTGATCATTACGGCCCTTTGCTCCTCACATATACCTATGGTTAAATCATATTGCTTCCATGAAAAACTGTTTTGAAAATTTTACTGGCAATACCAAGAACCCCTCGATCAATTTGGGGGGAAACTGACAAATTTATGATACTGAGCTCTCCCTATCAATGTACATGGTCTGACTTTCCATTTATTTAGGTCTTCTTTGATGTCTTTTAGCTAATGTCATACTATTCTTTATAAGAGACTGTTACATTGCTTTTAGTTTTATTCCTATGATACATTTTTCCTGACCTTGTATGTAGTATCTTTTATTTAGCAATTCTAAACATTATTTGCTAGTATATAAAAATAAAATTGACTTTAGTACCTTGACTCTTCTACTTAGCCATGCTATTCAATCACCTTATTAATCTCAGTGGTTTGCGGAGTACTTTGGGTTTTCTCCTTCCTTTAAGATAAGGATGGTGTAGTAGTGCACACTAGAAAAGGCTGGGAGAAATGAACATTCACTTTAGATCTGAGATGTATGTGATAAGCTGTATAATACTGATATAGAGAAAAATGTGAACAATGCATAAGCCACCCAGGCACCCTCAAACTAGGAAGTTTCTGAAGAGCTTGTGTAGAAGATGTCTGGGTGAATTTCTTTTGAGTTGTCTATTCATTGTTCAACTTTGAATCAAACTATTCAAGAGCTTCCTCCATAGGTTTGTTACTCTCTGCCATCTTCTTTTTCAAAAATTAATTGTTGACTAATACAGTAAAAACGTATTTTTTACCTTTTAAAGAGTATATTAGGACTTCCCTGGTGGCGCAGTAGTTGAGAGTCTGCCTGCCGATGCAGGGGACACGGGTTCGTGCCCCAATCCGGGAAGATTCCATATGCCGTGGAGCGGCTGGGTCCGTGAGCCATGGCCGCTGCGTCTGCACGTCCGGAGACTGTACTCCGCCACGGGAGAGGCCACAACAGTGAGAGGCCCGTGTACAGTTAAAAAAAAAAAAAAAAAAAAAAAGAGTATATTAAATGCAGTAGTACATGGAACAAATGTTATAAAGTAGACAAAATGATAGCACTTTAGATGAATACAAAGTGTTTTGAAAACATCCCTATGTCAAGTTCAATTTCTTGCAACAATTATTCATTGAGGACCTTCTACAGGCAAAACCTTGACCCATTAAGAAAAGTATTTGTTTGGTTATCCCGTGCTAGGAAAAATTAAGAAGATAGTAAATTTAACTAATATAAGCCATCAATCTTAGAAACAGAAATAACCCTCACCCCCATCTTTACTCTGTAATAGGTTTATCACCCTGATTTATTGGATAATTGCCTAATCCCTCTTGCATATGTAGACAAGAATTCATCAACCTGAGGTACTTAAATGTATTCATTATTGAAAGAAAACTTCAACTAGCTAGCCATTACGTCCTAATTGATTAGCTATGGTCATCACTCAACACTTTCTAGGGAAAAGTCATACAAAGGAAATGCTTATGAGAATTCTTTTTCGACTCAATGAAAATTCTAATATTTTTCAATTCATGTCTAAAACATGGAAATACTATGGTAATATTTAGCCTACCTCAACCCAAATAGTTCTAGGGATATAATTTCTGGCTCTACCTCTTATGAGAAGCAAATCCTTGTAAGCATAAGAAATTCCTGAACATGTCGTAGATTTTCAGTAATTGTTATCTTTACCCTTGCCTTCTCCTTTCCTCCCTGTGGTGGGTTTGGGAGGGGTGGGGAGGTTGTATCTTTTAGAGGAGATAACACTTTGAAGACTCAATTAGATTTAGGTATTTAAAAGATTTAAAATATTAAATGTTCTTCCACTTAGTTCTTTATTTGAGCTACTCAAGTCTTCTAGACTTGTTACATCTGCTAGTAATACAGAAATATATTTATTTATAATCAATGCAAACAATACTGAAGTATATTTGGTAAAAATGCAAACCCTCCACTGTTGCCACCAATCTTTTTTCCCTCTCCAGAAGGAATGAAAACAGTGTACTTTGTAACTTTAGAATGTTTTTCTATGCATTTACATAGATACATTCATAAATGGATAAAAAGTTAGGACATTTAGGACAAACAGTTTTGTTGTTTTAATACAAATGGAATCATATAAATATTTCTGCAAAATTATTTTCTCATAATAACATGTCTTAAAGATGTTTCCATGTTTATATTTTCAGGTCTTTACCATTGAACTGCCACAGAGTAGCTTTTTATATAGTTTGGGATATTATCTAGCCATTCACTTACTGGTGAAAATTTATAATATTTACATCTATCTGTGTATATATTTTATTTTATATTTAAAATTTTTTTATTGGAGTATAGCTGATTTACAATGTTGTGTTAGTTTCAGGTGCACAGCAAAGTGATTCAGTTATACATATACATATATCCACTCTTCTTTTTAGATTCTTCTCCCATATAGGCCCTTACAGAGTATTGAGCAGAGTTCCCTGTGCTATACAGTAGGTCCTTATTAGTTATCTATTTTATATATAGTAGTGTGTATGTATGTATTTTACATCATCCTGGTGTGACTATCCTTATACATGCCTCCTTTTACAGGAGTGAACAGTATGTACTAAAGATACTTGGACATTACATTTTCCCAAAGCAGGGAAAAAAAACCCTACCAAGTCCTCCCCACATACACATTCTTACATTAGCAGGACCAGAGACTCAGGGGCCTAGAAATTACGTACCTCTTCCCTCAACATACAGAACATATTCAGAAGATTCCTTTAAATTCAGTTATGTGTTTTTCAATATGTCCCCCTAGTAAATTCTCATGGCCATGTACTCTGTCTCTTCCCATATCAATTACCTCTGTCAGATTCTGTAAGATTTGTTCTCTAGATTAGTTATGATTTCTAGTATCCCAGCATTGCCTCATGTGTCGTACAATCAATGATGTAGCTGGCAGGAAAAAAATTGCTTAAATTTGGCTGAATGCAGGTTAGCTGAAACCCAGCTATTCACCTCCAGAAGTTTGTTCAAAAATTAATATGTATGAGAACTGTTAAAAGTGAATATATATAGGAACTGGTTTTTCAAGTATTCTTTTATTAAATATTGTGCAACCACCTATTATCCTTTTAAATATCTGTACAGACCATTTTCTAAAATGCAGTGTGTATTATATAATATGTAAATATTTATATTTTATTTGTTAGTAGAAATGATATAGCATTAATTTTTAACTTACCATAATTTATTCAGGCTATTTTGTTTCATGTTGTGGAAAGTTTAAACTTTTGCTATATGTTAGAGTTTTCTAAGTAAAATCTTTCTCTAATTTTGCAATACCAATTTTCAGGCATTATCTGCTTATTTCCCTATTTTTTACCTGTATTTCTGACCCAGTCTTAGATAACTATGTCCACTCTTTCAGTTTTCATAGAGAAACATGAAACAGAAGTGGCTTAGTTTGAAAAAAAATACTTGCTTAATTTTTTCCCTTGCACAAAAAGTGAAACATAGTCAGATAAGCAGAATAGGCATAACTGTCTTTAAATTGTTATTTTTAAAGTAGAAAAATCCCATCCTTCAAGTTTCAGTTCTTTTTTTTAATTATTTTTTTGAATTTTATTTATTTTTTTATACAGCAGGTTCTTATTAGTTATTCATTTAATCCATATTAGTGTATATATATCAATCCCAATCTCCCAATTCATCACACCACCCACCCCCACTTTCCCCCCTTGGTGTGCATACGTTTGTCCCCTACATCCATGTCTCTATTTCTGCCTTGCAAGCCAGTTCAACTGTATCATTTTTCTAGATTCCACATATATGCATTAATATACAATATTTGTTTTTCTCTTTCCAACTTACTTCACTCTGTATGACAGTCTCTAGGTCCATCCACGTCTCTACAAATGACCCAATTTCGTTCCTTTTTAGGGCTGACTAATATTCCACTATATATATGTACCACATCTTCTTTTTTTAAAAATTAATTAATTTATTAATTTATTGATGGCTTCGTTGGATCTTCGTTGCTGCACACAGGCTTTCTCTAGTTGTGGCGAGCAGGGGCTACTCTTTGTTGCAGTGCACAGGCTTCTCATTGCGCTGGCTTCTCTTGTTGCGGAGCACGGGTTCTAGGCATGCAGGCTTCAGTAGTTGTGATGCATGGGGTTAGTTGCTCTGCGGCATGTGGGATCTTCCTGGACCAGGGCTCGAACCCGTGTCCCCTGCATTGGCAGGCAGATTCTTAACCACCGTGCCACCAGGGAAGTTCCTTCAATTATTTTTTAATTAATGACTCATTATTAGCTTTTATTCTATTTTTCCATATTTTAACAGAAATGTATGCTTTATTTTAGAAATAGAAAAATGTAATTTTTTTATTTTGAAAATACAATTTTTTAATATTTTAAAATAGAAAAATACAAAAGGAGCACAAAAAACCCTAGAATTTTACCTATCCAAAATATCTATTAACATTTCATTATCTGTACAGATTCTTTTCTAAAATACAAAGTATGTTTTATTATATATTATATAAATACTTGTGTCTTACTTTTCAGTAGAAATGGGATCATACCATTATTTTGTAACCTACAGTTATTTAGGCAATTTACCAAATGTTAGATATTTATTTTATTCTAACATCTTCTTATCTTAAACAGAGTGTGCAGGAATAATTTTAATATGAATTAGAAATGTAAAAGCAAAAAGATAGAGCATAAGGAGAATTGGTTAAACATGAAAAAACATGACTGAAATGATGTTAAATATTAAAAAGCGAAAAAGCAGAAAAAGGCCTATGAACTGGAGAAGAATATGTAATGATGTATGGAGGTCTGCAAAGTGCCCCATGGCGCACCAAAAATAACTAAGACTAAAAAAAAACAGTGTCCAGGAATTTTCATTTAAACCCCAT
This sequence comes from Stenella coeruleoalba, assembly GCF_951394435.1. Classification (NCBI taxonomy): domain Eukaryota; kingdom Metazoa; phylum Chordata; class Mammalia; order Artiodactyla; family Delphinidae; genus Stenella; species Stenella coeruleoalba. The sequence continues at coordinate 21,575,850 of NC_137167.1, forward strand.
CATCATTTCAGCCAAAATGACCTGCTGACCAACTTGCTTTTAACTAAATTGCTTTCAATGAAATTCTGTTCTATAAAATTGCGTTTGTCCACATTGCTTTTTCTAAGTTTTTTTTTTTTTAATGGTCAAATTATATCTTGCTATTAGGACAGAATTAGGAATCTGGAAGTCATTTTTGACCCATGCTTAGTTCTTTCCTCTACCTCTGCACCTCCATCCCCCCATCATCTTTATCCTCAAATTTCATCATGGATCAGTTTCCATCCCAGAACCATGAGATTCTTCCTGTGAATGTAAACGTTGTTTGGAAGATGACTTTCTTCATACCATACCTTCAGAAATACTCTGGAGTTATGGCTTTTTAACCATAGAATATCTAACTCTAACTCTCCTAGTTTTAGGATGTTCCCTTCAGTCCTTCTTCAAACTAAATTTCATGTATCATGTTTTTACCTCTCCTTGTAAGATGAAGACTAAGCATTTTAAGTGAACTCTTGAATTGGTGCTATATACGCAATGAACAATTCAACTATATCAACTAGGCTACTCTATTGCTCATTGCAAAATGTTTATGATAGCACACTCTTTCCATATATACCGAGAACACTCTATTCCCCTCACCTTATGGCTTCATCCTCAAATTCCCAAAGCTATCTATGTTAGTCCCATAATAGCAATGCAATAGAAAAAAACCCCAAATTATCAATATGCCTGTATTTGCAGCCCTTCTCACCTGAATTCCAAAGATTCTTGTTTAAAAGGCAATCTACTGACCTCTTCCCTGTAGCCCCAAGTCCAAACAGCAAGCTGTCTGTGAGACTGTGCTTTCCCAGTAGCTGTACCTAGAGTAAAGGAAGGGTAGAGGGTTTGGTAAGAGTGAGATGTGGTGGACAAGGTGCATGAGAGTGTGTTGAATGAGGGTTAAGAGGTAGGGAGGAGCTAGTGAAATAGAGGAGCGGAGTGGCATGAAGGAACAGGAAAGTTTTACTTTTGCTTTGTGTGTGTGTGGTTTTCATAAATGTATAATATCGAAAGAGGAAATTATGTTTGAAAGCATTTATGGTAAACTTCCTGTGTCACAGGTAGAATAAAATGCCTGGCTGGACTTGTTAAGAAGGTGAAAAGCAAAAATGATGCCTCAAGGTTTCTGGACTGAGATTTGTGTTTCTTTTTTTTCTTTTCACACAAACCCGTGCCCCCTGCATCGGCAGGCAGACTCTCAACCACTGCGCCACCAGGGAAGCCCTGTGTTTCCTTTTAACATGATTTTTGCAGAGCCTGAATCATGTGGAGACATAGCTTATAAATATGATCACCTGGTCAAGAACTGAATAAGTTGTCCTGACCACTTCACACAGGTAAAATTAGAATAAAAACCATCCTCCGCTTGATGACAGGCTCCCAGGGAACACTCTAATACCAAGGGGCAAGTCTGGCTCCCTTGCCATCATTTTTACTTCATCCATCTAACAGAAATTGCACAAAAACCACCAACTACATTCCATCTCAAATTTCTCTCAAGTCTATAATGAACTCGTATCCTATTTTGCATGAATCCCTTTCAGCCTAACCACATCACACTCAGCATCTCACCTGAGAATGTAACACAAATCTGTCATCTGAGCAATACTGAAATCTTGCTGTAACACAACTAGCTGCAGTGTTTAGGAAATTGCATTGTTTTGGAGAGAAAACCTGAGAAATCATGATCCATCTAGAAATACCTCTATACCTTACAGCATCCTTTTATCACTACCATGCCAAGAGGACCAGAACTCACACTGGCAGTAACAGGAAGGGAATAACACTGGAAATATATCGGATGTTGGGTTCAAGTGCTATGACAATGGCAGCAAGATTTTGCACATAATTTCGAAAGAAACCCTACCATAGTACAATATAAGGCTATCCTCAAGAATTCATCTGGACCTACTTTGTAACCTCCCTGTGTCTCTCACTTTCCTTGCCACTTTTGTCTGTTATTATTCCTCAGAAGCATATCTTTATGTTTTCCCTTATTTGAGTTGCAATACCCTGTCTTATGAAGGTTGTCCTGGTCCTTAGGTTCATGCTTCCCCTAAATCTACCTATTCACTCTTTACTGTTACATTCCTGGCACCTAGGACAATGTTGGTACATAGTACATGTGCTCATTTGATGGTGCCTCTATCCTATGTGTTCCTTACTCCTGTTTCAGTTCCAAAAGCTAAAACAGTGCCCCCTAAAGTAGCATAAAGGATCTGCACTAACTTTAATCATCAAAGGAAAACTATTCATAAAAGTTCATAATAGTTAAGTTAAAGATAGGAGAAAGTGCAGAAAAATCCTCTGTGAAGAAAAATAAGGACCAAATGATGTTTTTCAATTGTTTACAATGCTCTCTAGGAGCTGAAGTTTGTGAAAAAACCGTAACTAGTGGTTTCTAAGAAGGTGGTTACCTTTGTCAGGGTGCTCAGGAAAGGCCCCTGTGAGGATATTTTAGTAAGAGAACCAAATAACGAGAAGCAGAGAACCATGCACAAACTTGAGAGAAGATCATTCCAGGCACGAAGAAGAGCAAGTTCAAAGGCCCTGAAGCAGGGGTGAGCTCAGCATGTTCTAGTGATAAGGACCGGCAAATGAAGTGATGGTAAGAGGTACTACCCAAATTAAAGAACATTAAAAAAACAATTAATATTTAAGGATGAGATATGTTATTTTTTCATATCAATAACCTGGAAATTGTGAGATATGCTGTCCAGAGATTTGAAAGAAAGAAATTAGTTCCTTCACCCACAGTAATATACAAGGAAACATTTACTAGGCATATGTTATGTAAGTTTCCTTAATTTACAATTTTTAATAAATTTTATTGAAGAATAGCATACTTATACAGAGGTGCCCAAAGCCTAAGAGCAATCAGTACACATATTCATTTAACAGTTGTAATTATGTACCTGGCCATGTTCTAAGCACTGGGTACAGGGGCGAAATGAAAGATATCACACATCTTTCATGCAGCACTTATCTGAAAGGCAGGAGATAGAAAATAGATACATAAACAAACAAATAAATAAAATCATTTCTCATGTTGGTCACTGCTATGATGTGAGTATAGCCGGGTAACTATAGTAACAACTCACTATATTTGGCCTTACTGATATTAGAATAGAAAAAGAAAACTACAACCTTGGTTTTCATTTTTAGTATATACAAGTATCACCTGAGGAACTTGTTAGGCATTCTACCCAAGGCTCCACCACAGAAACTAATTCAGTAAGTTTGTTGGGGCCTGGATATCGGCATCTTAATTAACATCTATGGAACCTTAAGCAGCTGAATGCATAGGGAAAAACATTTTAAAAGAATGATCTAGGGGCTTCCCTGGTGGCACAGTGGTTGAGAGTCTGCCTGCCGATGCAGGGGACAAGGGTTCGTGACCCGGTCCGGGAAGATCCCACACGCCACGGAGCGGCTGGGCCCGTGAGCCATGGCCGCTGAGCCTGCGCATCCGGAGCCTGTGCTCCGCAACAGGAGAGGCCACAACAGTGAGAGGCCTGCGTACTGCAAAAAAAAAGAAACACGGCCAATGAATGTTTAAGTATATAAATGGAAATAATTGTTGTAAATTAGAGTAATGACACGTGTAAATGACAAAATATATGACACTATAACTGATAAAATTTTGATCTCAAATACAAACACTCACACACACAAATATATAAAGTTACCAGCCACAGTCTGCTAAATAAGTGCTTATAATTTAAAAAAAGCTTACCCATAATAATAGAAATCACCAACCATATTAAAAAAAAACATAGAAACACAAATAAAAGCAATTTTGTTACCATTGCATGTTGCAGTTAAGACTTCAAAAATAAATTTCAGTAATACACAATGCTATCTCAACTTATGGCAGTGTGTACTGGCTCATTCCTACTTCAGTGCAATCTGGTTAGGTGCAAAAATACTTCTGAGAATCAGACTACATGAATAATATTGTAATAAATAATATATTAAAAGGCTCTAGAATTATATTGTTACATGGAAATATAAATATTCTATAAATTTCAGGAGTCAAAATGAGTATATGTTTCAACAAATTGTGTGTGTAAAAATATATGCATAAATATTAACAAGAACTGAAATAGAAATTTATAGGATGCAAAATATTTTTGCTTTTCATGTTCACCGGTGTTTTGTTTTTCTAAAAGTTTCTGAATTATCTTAGGCAATAGATAATTAAAATTCTTATCAATAGAAAAGAAGCCTTATCTCATGTGAGGAAATGTTAATTTGTTTCTTTCTGTTAATGAGCCCAGAATCAGTGTCCTGTGACAGTTATTTATTCATTTCTCTCTGGGTGACACAACCTTCAGAATAACATTTACTTCTTGTCTTCCTGGCATCTCAATCTAAAAACCTAAGGAAATAAGATCACATTTCAGCATTTCCCTCACTAAAGATTTTTATTGGTCAAGAGAATTGCTGTTCTCAAAACAACAAATGACACTCAATATGGAAAATCGTCCATCATTTTCCAGATTTGGGAGTCCCATCTTGCTAGCTTCACCAGATGCTGTGCCCTTGCCTCTACTGGACTTAGATTCGCATCCACTTACCTGTGATGAGTCTTATGTTTCCAAAGGATAGGATAAAGGGTATGCCCTCAACAAATACAACTATTTGTCCCTGGCTGGGCATCTGACCCAAATCCTATCTCTTCACCAATTGTTAGTTCAACCTGCCAGCTGCGGAAACCTTAAGATGGGAGAAAATATTTGCAAATGAAGTAACTGACAAGGGATTAATCTCTAAAATACACAAATATCTCATGTAGCTCAATATCAAAAAAAAAACAACCCACAACCCAATCAAAAAAATGGGTGGAAGATTGAAATAGGCATTTCTCCAAAGAAGACGTACAGATGGCCAAAAAGCACATGAAAAGATGCTCAACATTGCTAATTCTTAGAGAAATGCAAATCAAAACTGCAGTGAGGTATCAACTCACACCAGTCAGAATGGCCATCATCAAAAAATCTACAAACAATAAATGCTGGAGAGGGTGTGGAGAAAAGGGAACCCTTCTACACTGTTGGTGGGAATGTAAATTGGTACAGCCACTATGGAGAACAGTATGGAGATTCCTTAAAAAACTAAAAATAGAACTATCATATGACCCAGCAATCCCACTCCTAGGCATATACCTAGAGAAAACCATAATTCGAAAAGATACATGCACCCCTATGTTCACTGTAGCACTATTTACAATAGCCAGGTCATGGAAGCAACCTAGATGTCCATCAATAGAGGAATGGATAAAGAGGATGTGGTACATATATACAATGGAATACTACTCAGCCATAAAAAAGAACAAATTAATATTATTTGCAACATGGATGGACCTAGAGATTGTCATACTGAGTGAAGTAAGTCAGACACAGAAAGAGAAATATCATATGATATCGCTTATATGTGGAATCTGAAAGAAGCGTACAAATGAACTTATTTACAAAACAGAACTAGAGTCACAGATGCAGAAAATAAACTTATGGTTACCAGGGTATGATGGGGGGGAGGGATAAATTGGGAGATTGGGATCGTCATATACACATTACTATAAATAAAATAGATAACTAATAAGGACCTAGTGTACAGCACAGGGAATTCTACTCAATACTCTGCAATGGTTTATATGGGAAAAGAATCTACAATAAGAGTGGATATATGAAAAAAAAAAAAAAAAAGAATTATACTTGTCCTTTTCCTCAAGGCCTAAAAAGAATGGAAGAATCTAGATCCTAGCTTCACAGTACTTGAAACCTAACCTGACTTTTCTAAATTCTCCGTAAGGAAAGGGGTTTCAAAAGCAAAGGGAAAGATAAAATGTATAACCTTAGACATTTTTCATTGTTGCCTAAAGATCTGGTACTCTGTGAGAGCAGGGCTGAAAGAAGGCATTGGTCGGTGACCAGACTGTGTAATCTTAGCATTTCAGAATTCTCCCTGAATATAGATGTGAGGGGAGAAAAAGCTCATCAGTGTTTGCCAGTCTGAAAATTGTTTTCCAAATATTTGCATAATAATGCCTATACTGGTCTCATAGCATCTCTAAGATTTTTTTCTTTTAAATATCTTACTTTCCCTCTTTGTTTCAAAAAACGTTTAAAAAGATTTATATAGTTGCTTAACACACTCCAAGTTATCTGAGAAACTTTTTAGACTTGAGTAGTGGGAGGAGGTGAAAACAATTTGTGAAGTATCTGATTGGGAAGGGCACCTAGAGAAAAAATTTAAAGTACGCATGTAAATAACATTTATATGAAAAATTTAAAAGACTATCATCATTTTTCCCAGACCATGATATTGCTCAGCTATATGATTTTTGCTGGAACATAAGGAAGTGGACAAGCAGAGGGAAGCTTGGAACTTAAAAAGTAAGTTACAACTTTGCCTGATAGTTTCTAAGAGGAAATTATTTATGTCTCTTTTAATACAGGGATAATAAGGGGAAGTGGAAGTCTACAGAAGATAGAGGAAAAGGCTATAAAATTTTTGATACTTGAATAAGTTATTTTAATTCCCAGATGAGGATCCAGTGACAAGTACCATAAAATCAGGATGACCCAATAAAGACTCGTGATGAGCTAATTTTACTCAAGAATGAGGAAAAAATCAGCATGAATAATAACTGAAGATTAGAGGAAAATGTATTTAATACACTTAACTCTGTAAAAAAAAATTCTGACCTAAATTATATATTATTCATTTAAATGCACAGTATTTAAATGCACTAGATAGTAATTCTCATAGACACTCAGTATAGCTTTGTTAAGCACTCTTTGTGTTTTAAAAGAGTAGGAAAGGGGCTTTGGTTTAAATCTCCCAGTTAATCATGCTCATAAGGAAGGAAGAGGTTAGCTCGGCTATCTCCACACACCAGGTGGATAAATATGGACATTTGAAATATAATGCCCAGAAGATAAAATTTTTAAAAATCCTTCAGTTGTAGCCTACAAAATACATAAAAACTTTAAAAAATATTAGTGTATATATATATCCAAACTGTCTTTAGGTTTTCAGCTAGATCAGTTTTGCTAGCTGGTAACTTTAGAAAATGTAGGAAAGCCCACCTAACAGCTGCTGTTATGATTATGATTCCTCATCTTTGAAGCATACTTTCAGTGAATAGTATTCTAAGCTCTATGTTAGGTTTGATGAGGAAGTTAATTACATTCTTGAACTTCCCTGGATGGATTCAGATGTCACAATCTATTTTTTTTCATGGTTTGGGCCAGAGATAGAGTCAGAAATATGTTCACTGTGACCAGGAAAAAGATCTAATCTCTCAAATTAATATTTTTAATAGTATTTATTACTGCTTAGCAGTAATTCTTCTCCCAATTTGCTTCCACATATGGACATGGAGTATTTCCCCCTTTTACAGCCATTCCTCTTCTACAATGTTTCTATCAAAAAGTCATGTTTCTAAGGGCTGCATCTGGAGTTCCAGTGTTGAAAGTGTTTTCATCAGAGAACAGATAACCAGCAATAACTTCACTTGCCTTGTGATGCTCCATCTTCTACAGAAGAATCTATCTTCCCTCACAAAGCATATTCTATAAGATCCAGCACTAAACACGTGCTAATATTAAAGAACAGAATCTCCTACTTAGATAATCAGTACTTTTACTCCTATTTCTCATTTTAATTCCTATACTCAGATACTCCTCTTAAGTGCTTTCATACTAACTGTTACCTATTTGGTTTATAAATTGTAACGTCTGCCACGAAAATACCAGACATTTCTCATGCACTTTGGGTTCCATTTAGGATGTTAGGATTCTCTTTGTAGTTGAATTGTGAAAATATTATTTGTAGATTTATATTGAACTTTGAGTTTTGTGGAATCATATAAATCAAAACTATTTACCCCATGGCCTGACCATAGAATTTAGTGGGTATCATTTAATTTTTCAATTTTAGCCCTATATTTGACAAAAGCATGCATTTATTAATAAGTTTCCATCAGTAACAGTGATATGGTATATTTAGAATCTTTCTTCTGGATTTTTTTCTAGTCATATTTTCTTCTAGCTGTAAAACCAGACAAAATTCTAATCCAATCCCATTTCTTTTATTTACAAACAGTCAAAATTTGAACATTACTTAAACTCTCTCACTTTGTTTCCTTAATCTGTGTAATAAGCGTAATACCACTGTCATAGGCCATTATAAAGATTCAATGACTATATATAAAGTAGATAACGAATAAGGACCTACTCAATACTCTGTAATGACCTATATGGGAAAAGAATCTAAAAAAGAGTAGATACTCGTATATGTAAACTGATTCGCTTTGCTGTACAGAAGAAACTAACACAACATTGTAAATCAACTACACTCCAATAAAAATTTAAAAAAAATAATAATTAAAAAAGTCTTAAAATAAATAAGATACAAGGATGTAATGTATAGCATAGGGACTATAGTCAATATTTTATAATACCTTTAAATGGAGTATAATCTATAAAAATATTGAATCATTATGTTGTACACCTGAAACTAACATAATATTGTAAATAACTACACTTCAGTAAAAAATACAGTAATGTAAAAAAAAGATTCAGTGAGAGGTTATGCTCAGTAAACATTACTTCCCTTAATCTAACATTTTAAAACTTTTTTTATAATTAAATTTTTTAGAGGTAATAGTAGATTCACATGGAGTTGTAAAAAACGATACAGAAATTTCTTCTTACCTTTTAACCAATTTTCCTCAATGGAAACATTTTTCAAAATTGTCGTACAATATCACAGCCAGGATATAACATTGATAGAAGCCACAGCTCTTGTGCACATTTCCCCAGTTTTATCTGTGCTACTGTGTGTGGGTAGCGTGTGTGTGTTTAAAATTTTATTTTAAAGTAATTTTAAACTTATGAAAAGCTAAAAGAATAATACTAGGAGCATTTTTTATTTTTCCTAAATCATTTTAAGTTGCCAACCTGATGCCCCATCGCCTACCAAATATATAAGTATGAATACCCAACAAACAAGGCCATTGTTCCACATAACTGCGCTATTACCATCAAAATCATGAATTTAACATGGGTACATTATTATCTAATCTACAAAGTTTATTCAAGTTTCACCATTTTCCAACAATATCCTTTCTAGAAAAGAATCCAATTCTATTCAGTTGGCACATCTGTTAAGTCCTGTTCACATTGGATCTATTCTTCCATCTTTACTTGACTTACATGATTTGACACTTTTAAAAATTGTAGGTCAGTTATTTTATAGTATGTCCCCTCAATTTGGGTTTGTCTGATTTTTCTTCATGACTAGATTCAAGTTAAGTATTTTTGGCAGGAGTATCAGAAAAGTAATACCAAATTATTCTCACTGCATTCTATCAACTGATAAGCAAATTCACTGTGTGCCATTGCTGGGGATATTAAACATTAGCACGTGATCAAATAGTTTCTTCCAGGTTTCCCCAGTTGTAAAGATCCTCTCTTTTACCTTTATAATTGATAAGCATTTTGCGCAGAAGTTCTTTGAATTTATAGAAATATCTTGTGCATCATTTAACTCTCACCAAAATGTTTTACATGCATTGATGTTTTTGGCTGAGTTACTTATTACTGTGATAACTGCCAGATGATTTTCTTATTCTGTAGTTTTCTCCTCAATTTATTAGTTGGCATTCCACTGTTACGAAAATCTTTCACCTCTGCTCATTTAGTCATTCATTCACTTATTCATGCATTCATATCTGTATGTACTGGTGGATTTCTGTTTTATTCAATTGATTATAATATGTTGCTATTACTACTTATTTTAATGCTCAAACTGTCCCAGATTTGACCAGTGCGGATATCAGGCTGGTTTGTGTATCTTTGGACATGGTTCTATCATATGGGGAACATTTCTTTATTTTCTGGTACATCAAAATGTTCTTGGCTCATCCGTTTCTTCCCTTCCCCAGTCCAGGAATCGGAAGTTTCTCCAAGGAGCTCTGGTTCCTTTTAGTGGAGAATGGCATTTATAAAGCAAGATCTGAGTGAAAGATATGCTCATTGCTACTCGAGTATCTCTGCTCCCAGGCTCTCTCAGGACAGAGCTAGGATATATATGAACTATGTTATATACAATTATATTATCTATCCCCAGATCTTCCTTCCTTCCTCCCTCCTTCCCTCCCTTCCTTCCTATCTTCCTTGCTTTTTTCTATTTGTCATCTATTGAAAACTATAAATTCACATTAATATTTCCATATCTAATCTAACATTACAGGGCTCATTCTAGTTTTCTTTTTTTCCATATTTGTGACTCCCTTTTCTATCAGCAATAAATCGGACTCAATTTTTCTCAACATAAATAACTATTTGATTATTTACCTTCATAGGTACTCAACTCATATCAAAGCTACCGTCACCCTCCTCTCTACCCTCCCCATCTGTCCGCCACCGGTGTGACAAACTTCTCAAGCTGCTTACTTTCTGAATACCTTACACTAGCAACTACCACTTCACTCCTCCTCATGCATGCCATTCTCACCCCACTCAATCTTCAGTCTTTCACATAAGATGCCACTACGCACCTCCGCCTTCAGACATCTTCCTCAACTCTCTCATCCTCGAATAACCAGGCCAGGCTGCCACCAGTGCACCCAAGCCTCCAGACACTCTGGTACCTCACTCAGATTCTCAAAGCCTCCCTTAGGCACTGCCCATAACACTGTATGGATGACAGTTTTTTCACATCTTCACCTAGTAGTTTGTTGACCAAATTAGGAAGAAAGGAATGGAGGAAATGAGGAAGTAAAGGAAAAAAAGGTGCACAGAAAGAAGGAAAGGAAGGATTTTGTTTTAAATCAGGGATCTATAGACCCCGATCTTACACTATACATAAAAATCAACTAAAATGGATTAAAAACTTAAACATAAGACCTGAAACCATAAAACTCCTAAGAGAAAACACAGGGGAAAAACCTCCCTGACATTGACCTTGGAAATGATTTTTTGAATACGACACCAAAAGCTTAGGCAACGAAAGCATAAATAAACAAACTAAAAATTTCTACATAGGAAAGGAAACCATCAACAAAATGAAAAGGCAACCCATGGAATGGGAGAAAATATTTGAAAACCATAAATCTGATAAACCATATAACTGAAAACCATATATCTGATACCCAAAATATGTAAGAAACTCATACAACTCAGTAGCAAAACAAACTCAAATAAAAAATGGGCAAAAGAGCTGAATAGACATTTTTCCAGAGAAGATATACAAATTACCATTAGATATATGAAAAGGTGCTCAACATCACTAATCATCAGAGAAATGGAAATCAAGATCATAATGAGATCTCACCTCACATCAGTTAAATAACCATTATCAAAAAGACAGAAAAGGGGCTTCCCTGGTGGTGCAGTGGTTGAGAGTCCGCCTGCCGATGCAGGGGACAAGGGTTCGTGCCCCGGTCCGGGAAGATCCCACATGCCATGGAGCGGCTGGGCCCGTGAGCCATGGCCGCTGAGCCTGCGCGTCCGGAGCCTGTGCTCTGCAACGGGAGAGGCCACAACGGGGAGAGGCCCGCGTATGGCAAAAAAAAAAAAAAAAAAAAAAAGACAAAAAAGGTAACATGTGTTAGGGAGGATGTGGAGAAAGGGGGACCCTTATATACTTTTGATGGGATTGTAAACTGGTATACCAATTATGGAAAACAGTATGGAGGTTCCTCAAAAAATTAAAAATAGAACTACCTTATGATCCAGAAATCCCTGTTCTGGGTATATACCCAATGAAAATTAAAGCAGTACCTTAATTTTATGCTCCCATATCCATTGCAGCATTATTCACAATAGCTGAAATACAAAAACAACCTAAGTGTCCATTGATGAATGATTGAGTAAAGAAGTGTTTGTATGTACATACAATGAAATACTCAGCTTTAAAAAAAGGAGATTCTGCCATTTGCGACAACATGCATGAAAATGGAAGACATTATGCTAAGTGAAATAAGCCAGAATCAGAAAGAAAAATACTGCCTGATCTCATTTATATGTGAATCTTAAAAAAGTTGAATACATAGAAACAGAGTAGAACAGTGTTCACCAAGAGCTGGGAAGTGGAGGAAATGGGGAGCTGTTGGTCAAACGGTATGATGTTTCCGTTATGTAGAATGGATAAGATCTGGAGATCTAATTACAGCATTGTAACTATAGTGAATGGTACTGGATTGTGTACTGGAAATTTTCTCAGAGAGTGGATTTCAGGTGCTCTTACAACAACAACATGTTAACTGTGTGAGGAGGTGGATATGTTAATTAACTTGAATGTAGTAATCATTTCACTATATATATGTCTATATCTCAAAACACCATGCTGTGCACCTTAAATACATACAATTTTTATTTAAAAAGAAACAAATAAAAATAAAAGTAGAATTACCTTGAGATCCAGCAATTCCACTTCTAGAATTTATCCAAAAGAATTGAAATCAGTATCCAAAAAGTTTTAGTACCCCTATGTTCATTGCAGCATTATTCACAATATTTCCAAGTTGTGGAAACAATTAAAAGTCCATTAACAGATGACTGTGTAAAGAAACTATGGAATATACATCTAATGGAATATTATTTAGCCTTAAAAAAGACAGGAATTCTGCAATGCATGACCATATGAATGAAGCTTAAGGACAAACTAAGTGAAATAAGCCAGTTACAGAAGACAGGTATGGCTTGATTCCATTTGTATGAGGTATCTATGAATAATCTCTAAATAGCTGCTGTACAATATTGTACCTAGAGTCAACAATAACATATTGTACATTTAAAAAATTTTTAAGAGGTAGGTCTCATGTTAAATGTTATTTCCGTAATAAAAATTTAAATTTAAATTAAAAAAATACTTTCATTTTTCAACCATCTTGGACCCTGTGGAGGCCTGCTGGGAGCAGGACTTCTAAAACAACAAATATGTCTGGAAGGCTGTGGTCCAAGGTCATTCTTGGTGGCTATAAGCAGTGTCTGTGGAACCAGAGGGAGCACACAGGTCTCCTGAAAATTGAAGGTATATATGCTTGAGATGAAACTGAATTCTATCTAGGCAAGAGATGTGCTTATGTATACAAAGCAAAGAACAACACAGTAATTCCTGGTGGAAAACCTAAAAAAAACAGAGTAATCTGGGGAAAGATAACTTGTGCTCATGGAAACAGTGGCATGGTTCATGCCAAATTCTGAAGCAACCTTCCTACTAAGGCCATTGGACACAGAATTCGTGTGTTGCTGTACCCGTCAAAGATTTAAACTTACTGAAAAATAAATAAAAGTGTGGATTTGTTCCCTTGTAAAAAATAAAATAAAAAAATAGAACCATTCTGATCTCAGTGTCTAGCATAGGACTGTACTGATTGAATACAAGGTAATAAATATTTGATGAATAAGAAAAAATTTTTAAAAACCAATCAAGAGATTTATTTATCACCTATATCAATAGAGATATGAGAGGAAAATTGTTCTCTTTTTAACTGGCAGTGTGGTTGTGTAAGGGAGAACGAGTAGTGAAGGAAAAAGTTAATTTAGGATATTTAAAATAGGCCAAGAGTTGCCCCCTGAAAAGTTTACAGAATTGTCACAATTTGGCATTAGAGTCCACAACCACCTATAAAAATTAATAAAAAGACATCTTGATTAAAACATTGTCAGGAAGCCAGAAGGGGAGCTCTCCACCCTACAAGGATTGCAGATCCCGACAGGAAGAAGAAAGACGTCCTCTTCCGTCTGGCAAGAGCTCAGCCAATGAGAGACTGTCACAACTCAGCCAACGAAAAGCCACTATACTTGGCACTCTCAATTCCTCCAATGGACTCTTTGTTTAGTACAGCCCTCCCAACTTCCTCTTCTCCTCTTTAAAAGAGTTCTCCTCTCCTTGCTGCAGGGAGACTTGTGAGTGGCTCACCGTTGCAATTCTTTGCTGATCCTGAATAAACCCATTTTTTGCTGGAGAAATAACTGGCAGTCTGTTTGTTTAAGGTCAACACTCCCCATTTTGTGCTTTTCTGTCTCACATATTGTGGACACCTAGCACCCTCATGGACTCTCCCCACCTTGCCTCCACCTATTAGCCAAGGATTTGAAACTCATTCTCATATTGTAAATAAGCAAAAGCCAATTTTTTTTCCTTAGATAATGAATATGCAGAGACGAGGTGCTAAGTATTCTTTATCTACCTCACATCTTTTTCTAAACAGATGGCTTCTCTAGGCACCAATCTTGCCTTTCTTCTCCATCATGCTTAAATCTGAGGTCATGGCTCGGTTTTTGACCTGTATCTCATAACTCATTCCTCCCTAGCTCCATTTTTGACCTATATCTCATATCTCATTCCTCCCTATCTCCACCAGACCATGCTCTAGATAGTATTCATAGCTAGTTCTTGCTTCTTAATAAACGAAAAGATAGAAGGAAATGACTTCTCACCTGCCCAGGGGAAAAACTGATTGCAGACACTATGGGTGAAGTATGGAAAAATGAATCAATGATAGGGCCCTTTGTGTCCTTTCTGACATTACGGAGGAAGACAGGCTACAGAAGACAAGCACAGGTAGGACAGCGCACCAGTTTGTCTGGCAATGGATCAGCGGTGCAAAAGGCAGCAGAGTTTATACACAGAGACCACGATGAGACCCCAGAGAAGTGGTTCTGAGAAGCTTAAACATATGCTCCTGTTGCCTCTGCTGATGGTGTGGTGATCTCACACTCAGACCTTCAGTCAGACTTTCTTTAGATTTTCCTTCCCCTACAGTTTCTCGGCAGTGAGGTGTTTCACTGAACGTCTGGAGTAGCAGCATAGGAAAGTGTCATAAAAATGGAGGAAATTAAACGAAACATGCCCGGTAGGAGCCGAGCATGAATGCACCAGTTCTTGTTCTTCATTGCTGTTCTTTCCAGATGTGGAGAATTTTCGTGAAATGGAAGAAATAAAAAAAGAATGGTTAGTGGTGTCTAAAAATATGTAATTGGATTCAATGACTATTGTGCTGGAAAGGTGTTTTTCAGAAGTACTTCCTGGAGAGAAAAGACATAGGAGAAATTATATTTCGCCTGGCCTGGCAACATTATTTTCCACGCTGAGGACTGTGAATGTTTTATCTGGCTGTCATCCTATTGGCTTTGCTGAAAAATTTAACCCTTTGAACATATGTTAAGAACCGAGTGCCAAGGTAGCTGTTCAGTGTCTCCACCTCAGCTTCTAGTTGGCTGGCATTGCTGCATATTTAAAAAAATAAGATATATTGCTGTGGAATACAGGGGAATATTTTCTTTATGGATAGAACCTTAATGGAAATGTGGAAAAGAGTCACTAATGTCTTAAAAAGTTTCTTTGTATTTAAGTTGCTTGAAATCTTCTTACCTTTCGCTCAGTGCTGTTGACTGGGGTTTTTACCTCCTGCTGTTGACAGGGTTTACCTTTTTGAAGGAAAGTCATTTTCTCGATAATTTTCTCAGTGGTTCTAATACCACTCATGATGAGTGATTAAACTTCACTTGGTCTTTTTCCTCTTTCTAATTCCACTCACAGACAGTTTTCCTTACCTGAAAGGGGAAAAAATTGTACCTTGATCTTTGAAACTATTTCATGGAGTTGCATATGCCCTCAACAAACTTCCCTACTTTGTACCCCTCATAGTTTTCTTGATAGGATAATTTTCCAGCCCAAAGTCTGAAATAAAAGAACATATAGTTTCGATCAAAGGAAAAGGAGAGAGGCATCCTGCTGTAGCAAAGCAACTTTGACATTTTCCTTCTATTCAGAATGTTTGATTCATTCTTCCATTTAGTATCTATCTAGTGAAATGTACTAGCTATAAGGTAGATAATTACACTTTTCAGGTGTCATTACACATTTTAGGTGTAAGGATCTCTTAGACACATTCTCTGTCCTCAGACATTTAGATTCCAGTAGGTAAGAAAAGATATTTTTAGAATAACCTAAAGGCTGCAAGAGAAGTACCCATTAAGTGCTAAAACTGAAAAGACATATGGGAAGCATGAATCAGGGAGTTATTAATTTTATTTTATGAATCAGGGAGTTATTTTATGGGGAAAGTTCCATTTGATTTGGGACAGGAACACTGGTTGAATTTCCATGGGTGGAGATGGGGTGGGAGGAATTCAAACAAGGAAGAATGGTATAAACAAAATCGCTGACAAGGAACTGACCAATATACTTGTTTGTTTGTGTCACATGTTTCTCATGTAGGGAAGACAACGAAAGTTCTCCACACCGGTACTGCCTTTCATTTCTCATGTGTTCCTCCTAGTTCTATGCCTCAACAGGGCTCCATGGAAATGTGAACGCTTCCATGTGTCCCCCCACAAAGCTGTCTACTTAAACTGAAGTTTATGCCCAATCCACCAACCCTCAAGGTCTGAGAATTACACATATGTGATGAGGAAGGATACAAATGAACGTAGCCCCCAAATGAATTTTCAGAAGTAGAGACTCTCAGTAATGGAAAGGCAGTTGGGCCCGCTGAAAGCTTTTATGGGTTTTTTTTTTTCTCTCTTACTACTACCCATCCCCTGCTTAAATACCTCTAGTTGCATGGGACTCAATACTCTAAAGAGAGTCCATTATTCCTTCTGAAAACTTTACTACAAATTTATTTTTCACATGTTAAGTGGAAACCTGAACTTCTGCCCTCCAGTTCTTTTCTCCAGGAGCACTGCTCCCCGAAGCAGTCAGGCTGTGAGAAAATCCTCTTCTGCTAGAGATGAACTCTGTTTTCCTTATGTAAATTACCTACAGGTTTCTCTATAGGGTGACACACATCCACAATAATTCCTACTCTCCAACCCATGATTTGGAACGTTGGATGGATTATTTTGTGTATTTACTCCTAAATTCCAAAGACCTCAAAAACACTTGCTAAAATAAAGCTCTTACCATTAAGAATGAATCATGTGGAGAGAAAAGAATACAATCCACGCCCTTGGCAAAATAATAATAATGATAACGAAAATGATAATAATAATGGCTTTATAAACCTCTTTTTTAAAATAAATTTATTTATTTTTATTTTATTTTTGGCTGTGTTGGGTCTTCGTTGCTGCGCGTGGGCTTTCTCTAGTTGCAGTGAGTGGGCTTCTCATCACGGTGGCTTCTCTTGTTGCTGAGCACGGGCTGTAGGCGTGCAGGCTTCAGTAGTTGGGGTTCATGGGCTCTAGAGCTCAAGCTCAGTAGTTGTGGCACATGGGCTATGTTGCTCCTTGGCATGTGGGATCTTCCTGGACCAGGGCTCGAACCCGTGTCCCCCGCATTGGCAGGTGGATTCTCAACCACTGCACCACCAGGGAAGCCCAACCTCTTTTCTTTATGGCCCATTCTCTTATGGAACCAAATAGCTTGGGTTTGTAGAGCCTTTGTTCCAGAATGTTTAAAAAATGGCAATACAGTAATTCAGGAGGCAGGAGTGGCAGTGTTTTCAGGAATTATTTACCATAGCCTGGCTGTGAGAGCCTATTTTGTGAAGGGAGATAATATTAGTTAGGACATTGGGGAAAACCACTGATTGTCAAAAGTACTGTTGAATCTTTTATAAAACCTAAGCTCGGAGACCAAAATCCAGAATGGTTCCAAGTTTTGCTTTGGCTACAGGAGCTTGTCTGCATCTCTAAATAAAACAAAAATAAACGTAACAGTTCTGTATTTCTCAATGTCTTGGTGAGTAATGCTTGTCTGTTGCCAGATATTTAGTCAAGCTGAGTCTTCCTATAGAAAGTCCAAGATGCTTTGGGTGCTTTTAAGACTGTGTCCCCAGCTGGCTAGTGAAATTCCTTTCTCTAAAGTTTCAGAGGAGTTCCTGGATACCAAATCTAATGGCCTCTTCTAAACCAATTCTCTCTATTTTTATAGAGTTATACAACCTCTCTTTGAAATTCTATCCTCCTCATAGATGTAAACATATCAAGAAGAGCTAGAAAAACACAGGGCTGCAATTCAGAGCTTGGATGCTTTGGAAACTAGTTGGCTGATGACATTTTTAGAACTCTTTTTACAAAAACTGATAAAGAAGAAGGCATGTCTCTCATTAAAATTATAGATTTGCTCTTCAAATTTTTCTCATTTGGAGTTTATTTTGTAATATGCTGTGAGGTAGGCTCAAAGTCATTTTTCTCTACATAGTCAATTTTTCTAATGTGATTTAACAAATACTCTATCCTTTACCACTGATTTTTCATGCCAGCTCAACATATACCACATTCTCATATTTAAAAGGATTTGCTGAACAATCTATTCTCAATTCAATTGCTCTATTTATCTTCTTCATGCTAATGCCATATTCTTTTAATTAATATAGCTTTGTGACATCTTAATACAATAGTTTGGGTTTCTTTTTTCAGAATTGCCTTACCTAATTGTGAGCCTTTGATTTTCAATATATTTTTTAGAATCAGCTTTTCAAATTCCCTGGTAAAATCTTGCTAGAATTTTAATTAGGAATATTGAATAATCAATGTCTACATTAATTCGGAGAGAACTGACAACAAAGTGGTGTTTCTTTCCACTTATTTTGATCTTCTTTAAAGTTCATAGAGTTTTTAAAGCGTGTGTGTGCATGCATGAGTATGAAGGTCTTATGCGTTCTCTGATAAGTTAAACTCAAGATATTCACATAAATGGTGTTTAATTTTGTATTATGTGTTAATTTGTTATTGTTGATGTAAAGAGGTGCTATGGATTTTTAGGTTGATTTAATTCTTGGAAATCTACTGAATTCTTATTAACATAAATTATTTTCTGTGAAGCTTTTCTATGTAAGTGACTGGAGCACCTTCTAATAATAGTTTTTATCTCTTCACTTCTATTCTTACCTTTTGGTCCCTTTTTTAAAACGTATTTTTATTTTTTGCACTGGCCAGAACCTCCAGCACCACCTTACCTATTTTAACCCTTAATTCAAATGTTTCCTTTTGATCCATTTATTTAAACTCATAACTCCCACCCAGTACTCTCTTTCCCCATTCCTGTGTTATTTTTCTCCCGGTGCCTAGGAGAGTGCTTGGAGTATAGTGGGTGACAAACAAGTACCTGTTGAGTGAATAAATGTTGGACGGGAGGAGTGGTAGGGGGTATTCTTTCTTATTCCTTAAATTAAAAAAAAATGTATCTAACATATGAAAATTTCTATAAACATAGCTTTTTTATGTAAAAAATGTTTTCTTCTAGTCCTAGGGTTCTAGTGTGTTTATACTAAAAGTTTAACTTTATCAAATGATTTTTCAGCATCTATCACAAAAGAGGCAGCATAAAGAGTGATTAAAAACCTAGACCTGGACGCTGGATTCAGATTGCCTGTATTTGAATCTCAGCTTTGCCTCTAATTAGTGCGATGAACTTAACTGGCCTAAATAATCTCCTTCAGTTTCATCTTTAAAATGTGGATGATAATACTACCTACTTCATAATATTATTATGGAAATTAAATTAGTTAATATGTGTAAAGCCCTAGAACAGTGTCTGGTGCAGTATGAATGCTTTAATAAATGTTGTTAAATAAATATTATAATAATCATGGATTTTTTCTCCTGAATTCATTTTATGGCATTTTACTTTATAGGGTTTTTTATTATGAAAATCTTTACACTTAAAAAAAAAATCAGGCTTGATCTCGTTGAATTCATTTTTTACTATTCTATTGGATTTAATTACACACAGTTGTATTTAGGATATTTGCAACTTTTTTAGAAATGAAATTAACATAACTTTTATTTCTGCAGAGCTGAATTTTTAAAAATATGGTACTGGTCTCATGAAATGAATTGGGGAGTTTTCTGTCCTTCTATATTTTCTGAAACAACTCATGTAAGATACAGATCATCTATTTCTTGAATTTTTGGTAAAGCTTACTTATAGAACATTCTGGGCCTAGTTTTACTTGTGGGAGGAGAATTAGTGAGAAAGTGCTTGAAAATGAAGGTTTCAAGAACTTTAACGCATATATATCCTACTATTTTGCTAAAATCTATTATTGTGTAAATTATATCTAATTTTAATTCACTATAGTGAGAAAATATAATGTGCATAAAGTTGTTTCTTTTATGGAGGCTCTATTTTGGCCTAGTACATACTCAGTTTTAGGAATATTCACCTGTGCTCTTTTATTCTATGTGTGTTTGTGTTTGTTCACAATAAATTCTCTCTCCATATCCCTCTGTATGTATATTATGTATGTATGTACATACGTATGTAGAAATAATTTAAACTGTATTTTAAAATACTATAACCTCGTTTTTAATCTCATATTTTTCTGAGAGAAATTTTTTAAATACCTTGTTTTGTTTTGTTTTTTAGTTTTTGTTTTTTTGCGGTACGCGGGCCTCTCACTGTTGTGGCCTCTCCCGTTGCGGAGCACAGGCTCCGGACGCGCAGGCTCAGCAGCCATGGCTCACGGGCCCAGCCGCTCCACGGCATGTGGGATCTTCCCGGACCGGGGCACGAACCCGCGTCCCCTGCATCGGCAGGTGGACTCTCAACCACTGTGCCACCAGGGAAGCCCTAAATACCTTGTTTTTAATCTCATGTTTTTTCGAGAGAAATTTTTAAAATACCTAGTGGGATCTTATGCTAGTGATTTTAAAATCTAACGTGAAAGCACTATTATTTGATGTTAAACTCATTTATATTTATTCTAGGCACCATTCTATTAAGACAATTTTTTCAACACACACAAAAATGTATATGCACAAACACACACAGAGTTTTGCTTTATTTTTACTTTTTCTTCTGTCCTAGTGTCTATCTGATATATTGAAATTTCTTCTACTGATTTAAAAGTTTATTTTCTATTTTTACTATTCTGGTGATTATTTGAATTTAGGCCTACATTTACCCAATAAATTCCTAAAGCTTCTCAATATTGTATATTCCCACTGATAACAACCTTATCATTCCTGATCTTCCTTATTACTCTTCCTCTTCCAATATCCTTTGGAGTTTTAGTCCCAAAGCCTTTATTTAAGTTAAATTGACCCTTGAACAACATGGGGGTCAATGGAGTCAACCCTCTGTGCAATTGAAGATCCACATATAACTTACAGTTGGCCCGCTGTATACGTGGTTCCTCCTTATCCTTTGTTCTGAATCCATGGATTCAACCAACTGTGGACTGTGTAGTACTGTAGTGCTTACTATTAAAAAGTCCTCGTAATAGTGGACCTGGACGTTCAAACTGGTGGTGTTCACGGGTCAACTGTAATTACTTATTTAGATTTACTAAATAAGATTTGATAAATTCTTTCTTGAACTTATTTCATCTCTTTTTCAGGAACTTCTTTTATCTTTAGCTACAGAATATTCCTACAAGACTTTTTTCAAATGGGGATCTGTTTCCTAAACTTTCGTCAAACTTTATATTATTTACATAATTATCTTTATTTCATCTCACATTCAAATGACAATGTGAGCTGCATATAAAATTTTAGATTGAAAGTTGCTTTCCTTCAACATCTTGATAGTATTATTCCATTGCCATCTTTTATCTAATATTGTTCATAATTGGAACAATCCAACATAGTATCGAGAATGTATAGATAAGATAAAATAGGAACTATGTTCAGAGGACAGAACTATATTCCCACAATCCGAAAGAGAGAATTCTTTGCAATAAATTGTTCAACTACTGCCTGAAATGTTTTGCCCTTGAAAACAGGGAATCTGCATCTCTGTTCTTCAGATTCCTATTCCTAATATCTATAGAGAATTTATATGTAAGTCATAATAACATGTGTAAAATTTTATATATACTATTAATAAAGAAAATAAAGCAAACTCTTTCAATATTCCCTATTAATTAGTGTTCTTGCTTTGATCTAAGAAAATTAATAAATATATAAATCAGAATACTCTTCATCAAGTTTTAATTCCAGGCTAATTTATTAACTAACCATTTCTTCATCCTTGTGGCTGCATACACTATTTACTTGCTACTTTAAAATAAATTTAATCAAGTCCACAAACTTAAGTTTTATTTTTGAAAGATATTATCAGCAGCTAAGAAATTGAAATAGTTCATTTCAATGATTTCTATAAAATGTTTACCTGTATTCCCTTCGGTTTAGGTTTATTTGAAGGAAAAAGTGATATTCTGCAGTTTTAGATCATCTCTAAATACATCCAAAGTCTTCAAGAAATTTAAATCAGACAAGTTTAAAAGTTAAGTACAATACTAAAAATGTTAAAATTCTAAATAAGATACTTTTTTGTTTTTAGTAAATTTATATAATTGTTTTGATTATCCAAAAATGATATAAATAAGGACTAATTCATTTAATGAAACATTGGACTTTAATTTCCAGAGTCACATATTTTTGTTTATCATAGTGGGAGATGGTACCAGTCAGCTACAAACATGACCCCAAAGATTTTCACCTACTGGTATTTATACCTTCATGGAATGCCTCTCATTGATTGTGGGTAGGACCTGTGACTTCTAACCAATAAAATATGACAAAGGTGATGGATGTCACTTTCATGATTATATTGTATTATGTAAGACTCTGTCATTGTAGATTGTGGGCCTGATGAAGTAAGTGGCTATGTTGGAGAAGCCCACATACAAGGAATTGTAGGCAGCATCTAGGACCTGAGGGCAGCCTCCAACTGACAGCCAGTGAAAAGCCAGGGAATGTGAGTTGGTCATTCACCCTCAAGAAGACAATTCTGCCGGCAATCTGAATGAGCTTGGAAACAGAGTCTTCCTTAATTAAGCCTCCAGATGTGCCCAGTCAACACCTTGAAAGTCTGAACAAAGGATTCAGATAAGCTGTGCCCAAACTCTGACCCACAGAAACTGTGAGATAATAAATGTATGTTGTCTTAAGTTGCTAAGTTTGTGTTAATTTCTTAGGCAATGATAGAAAATACACATATGATAATACATAGATGTGATAAATGGAGGAGACTAAAGTTTGAGGAATTTTAATTGTTTACTTTTTTTAGCCTAGAGAATGCTAAACACAAAAGATATTGTTATGATCCAGTGAAATGAATACGATAATAGAAAATGAAGGCAACTCTGCAAATTGCTTATCCAAAATGAAAGTGAAATTAACTTTGTCTCAGGTGGACTTCAAAATTGGAAGGCAGAGAAGGCTGTTCACACATAGATAAAGAAGGCTCTTGATCATTGGTATTTGGCAAAAGCCACTTAAAATCAATTCATATATCAGAGACTGATGTAACAGTAAATATTGGGGAGTGGGCTGGGGAAAGGCTTTACCAAGACTTTCTCAGTAAAAGTCAGAAAGTTGTAAATTATAAAATAAGTTAATTTTACTTTTAATAAAAATAAGATTATAACATGTTAGTTCTAAATAAAATTAATCAAATGTTAGTAGATGGATTGGGCTTTTATTTTTTCTCATAATATTATATTATAGAGGTATAGGATTTCCTACTTCATTTATTATTCTGTAAAAGAATTCTTAGTTTTCATCAATTTTTCCCGTGATCTTTTAAAATTCTTTGATGGTTAAGTCATTCTATTTTACTTACCTATTATTCATCAACTTTGTTTCCTTTCCTTTTCTTCAGTTATTAGCTAGTCTAGATGGATAGACTTTCATTTGTCATTGGGTTTGTTGTGATCTGAGCAGTTCTTTCATATCACTTTTATTGACTACATGAAATATTGCATCTTTTACAATAGTCACCCTTTTGTTTTGCAAAAGCTTTATATTATTTTCCATTGTATTACTGAATATCTAACAATTTGAAAAACCACTCCCTGTCTCATGGCAAAGACAGATTGTAATATTAAACCTCAAATGTGAAATCTACAAGAGCAAGGATTTTGTCTGCTTTTTGTATAACAATCTCTTTCAAGATCTTAATGCAAAAACCTTAATTTCTACTTTGAAATCTACTCCACCTTCTATTTCTAGCCTCATTCAGCCCACAATGTCCTATCCTTTCTAACTCTAGTCCTCTGGAAAAATATACATAAGTAAGTCCATGATCTAGACTTTCTTATAGTACTTACAGTTGGTACCTTGGTACAGTTGGCACTTGGTACTTGGTACAGTTGGTACTTACTTGGTATCTTCTTAGAGTTTCAATCCATCTCATACAGTGAGCTCTATGAACCAAGAGAGAAGGAAAAGCTTCAATACTTTATTTTTAAGTGCTAACTAATAAAACCAAGAAGTGTATGTATATATTTATTTGTTGTCTTCTTATGGTTATAGGTCAGGTTTACCACATCTATAACTCTATCAACAAGATAAATCAATATAATGTATACGTTGAGTATAAAGTTATTCACCTTTCCTCTGCAATCTTCCCCTTTGTCCATTTCCACATTTGCTATCTTCTAGTATTTGACATGGTGCCTGGCACAAAACAGCTTCTTAATAAAGAGTTGTTAAGTAAAATAGTCAAATACTCTCAAGCAAGAAAACTAATAATAATTTTTATGTTTTAAAATACGGAATTATGCATAAATATTAGTTATAATAAATTTCTTCATGCCACCCTGAACAAATGCAAATTTAGGTGTAAAACAATGTCACCGAAAAGAGGAAGGATTCCAGGGAAAGTTTTGTACTTTACACTATGTGTTAAAGGAGGTTGATGTGATATAACTCTGTGGGGTTCGTTTGTATTTGGTAAGCAAGTGACAGGCATATACGTGGAATCAATGATTTTTTTTTTTTTAAATACGGGCACGAATAGACATGATTTTTTAGTGATCAAGTATGAGCAATGGCAAGGCAAACTTGATTACCACTGGCTCAGGGAAAAATCCAAGGCTTCCTAGTAGATAAACTTACATATATAGTTCATTAGTTTCGTTGATTAGAACACAGCAAGGCCCCAATCAGAAGCTGAATTCCTGTGGCAATCAAATCATCTTCACTCTATACCATGGCAAACTCTTAACTCCCAACAGTAAATCTGAGTTGTTGGTCTCAAGATGATCTGAATGAGAAGAGGGTGCAGTTTTAAACCTGTCAAATCAATCACAGCTGTAACAATTGCCATTCTGGGCTATGAAGACTTTTCTGCAATTACAGCTAATCCAAAAGAACAAAACAAAACATTTAAATAATTTTTTAAGTAAGGTACTAGGGTAGGATTTTTGTTACCATTGAACTGAAAATACATCCACCAGAGCAAAGTGACATCTTTGTTAAAATCTTATTATAACCCATTAGATTTGCTTTTAGGGTAATTAAAACAGACTCAGTTGTCATATACAAAATGGAAATGGCAGCTACATTATTGACTATAAGGCAAAATAAAGAATAATTTATATGAATAAATTGGATCCCAAGCCCAATTTATACAGAAAATTTCAATCCAGGAAAAGAGTTACAATACAATGAGTCTTCTTCTCTTTAGCCTTCATGTAACGTAATAATAAGGACATGAGTGGGTTTCCTTTGTTTTTTTTTCTTGTCGCTGTTGTTCTTTTTTTAGCCAAACTGCAACTGGATTGTTCTCATCAGGTAATATGAAAAAGTTTATTCTGGTTATTTTGTTCAGAAGGAATAACATCACTTGTTGCCATTGGAAGTTCAATATGTTACAAATTTAGTATCACTGAGCCAAGAAAAGGCAATAATCTGACCAAATATTTGCCGTTGTGAGACTACTACTATTCTATCTTTTCCTGGAATATCGACAGGGACAACAAAGATTATTAAACTTTGTGACAAATATACAGCAACATAGAGCAACTTAGTTCATTTCAAGAAATTTTGATTATAAAAAATCAGAAAGGCAAAAGAAAAAATATAATTAAATGTTAGAATAAAATTTAAATGTTTATAATAAAGTAGTTTAAAGAGTACTTATTGAAATTTAAAGCTTTACTGTTACATCACCAACATTTACATATTATATTTAAACACTGAATTTTTACAATAAAATATCTGATAAGTAATTGAATTATTTTCTACATAAATGTTTTGTTATAAGTGGGTGTGGGCTAAAATTTCAATCATTTCTGTTAAGAAATGAGTTTTGTTTCAAGTTAGCAAATGCATACCAGTCCTAGTAGAGTCTGTCACAATTCTTTTTTCTGGTCTAGGATCACACATTGCTTTTAGTTTTTAATGTCCCTTTAGTCTCTGTAATCTAGAATGGGGCTTCATTCTTTCTTTGTCTTTCATGGCTTTGATATTTTTGAAGAGTATAAGTCAGTTATTTTGTATGCTGTCCCTCATTTTGGGTGTGTCTGATGTTTTCTCATGATTACAGTCAGTTTATGCATTGCTAGCAGGTGTACGGACATAAGTGATGTCATACCGTCCACAGTGCATCATATCAGGAGACCCATAAATGGACACGTTTTAAAGAAGAAGTTTAACAACCATTCTGCCATCTTAATGAATAAGCAAGTTCCTCTTTTTCTATGAATGTTTCCATAATTTTTTCATATTTGTAATTACAGAATGATATAATTTTTTATTCTGCTTCCTTTTCCAACATTATAGCATTTTTATGTCTCTGCAGAACTTTATAATAATTATAATTTTCACGTAATAATTGCATAATATGCTGCTAAGCTGAAGTGTCATATTTATTTTAACAGGTTGTCTATTAAGCATTCAGGTTGTTTCAACTGCTTCACTATATTTTTTATTAAGTGGATAAAAACCATATATGTTGCACTGCTGATGAAGTTACTAGGTTTAACTGGACAAAAAATTGTGACAAAATATTATGCTAACATAAGTGAAATTCTATATTCTCAAGTCTTCAGCAATAGCCCCCTTTTCTCAACCAACAGACTTACAAATGGGAGCTTTGCAACAAGCAGAATCTGGCAGAGAATAAGGGTGGGACTGACATGTATTCATTCCCAACCCTAGAAAATAATTTTAAATGTAGGCTACATTATTTTTCTTGATGGACTACAGAATAGCTTTGTATACAAATGTGCTTGGGGGGAAATATAATTTAAATTGGCTTAAATATGCTTAAATTTTTTTTTTATAAAGAACTAACTCATTATGGAAAGTTTAGATATATACCTGGGAATTTTACTCGTGCTTTCTCCAACTTTTACACTAGAAAAGAAAATGTCTTAGAGAAGTTTTTGTGTACTTACACAGGTGGAGAGAGAACGATGTTTTACATACGGCAGTTATTGTGAATGCAACCAGAATGCTGTCAGGTGATCAGATATAGAATGCTGATGTTCTGTAGTGAAGCCTTACAGATCCTCCATACAATATGAGATTTTCCATTAGTGCCAGCAGTGAGCGATTTGGAAGATTTCAGAAATTAAACCTTGAACCAGAATGCCAAGCATCTTAATGCAGTGCCAGACTCCCAGGACAGAAGGTTGGAGGGAAAGAAGAAAGGAAGAGAGAAGGACGCTATTGGTGATCTCTTCTTAGGCTGCGCAGTTGCCTAGGTTCACAGAAATTAATTGACTGCATTTCCAAATGGTGTCCAACCACGAGCTTGCAAAAGAGCCTATCAGAGAACCATCTGCTGAGTGGGAGGGAAAGAATTCGCATAGCTCTTGCTGGTTATATCACTGCTTAATTTGACTCTTCCCTGTATCTAGTCAACTCATAATTATCTGCTCTAATGGGTCTCAGAGGGAGGGATGGGAATGGGTAGCTGTGACACAGATAATACTGAAGAGCAAAGACTGCAAAATATTTTCCATTAGGCTTTTGCATATATCATGTGCTTAAGAAGGAAGTATGTTTATCTTTCTAATTATGTTTTGCTTAGACTA
The DNA here is from genome assembly GCF_951394435.1 of Stenella coeruleoalba. Taxonomy (NCBI): domain Eukaryota; kingdom Metazoa; phylum Chordata; class Mammalia; order Artiodactyla; family Delphinidae; genus Stenella; species Stenella coeruleoalba. The sequence continues at coordinate 21,603,613 of NC_137167.1, forward strand.
ATTTTCTTTTTTTAATTCCCATGCCAATGTAAAAGCTATTTCATATTACATGGATAGTAGGGGAAAGCAGCCTAGGTTTTAAAATCTTCAAGGGAAAATTCCTGAAATTGGTAAACTGCAAACCTGAAACATGTTTTTCTGAAAATGTGGCCTCTCCGGTGTTCCCGTGCCTCAGTTCAAGCCTTCATTGCCTCTTAACCGGACTCCCCATTACTGCAGTCCAAAGGGAGCACAGTGGCCGTGGAAGGGAGTGGTGCTGAGTTAACTCCACTGTCCTGACTGACCCGGAGTTTAGGTGCTGGGGTTGGAGGGGAGTGTTCCCTTGCTCATCAGCACTAATTCCTCAAGGATTCCATACTCTGTACCCAAGGGCCTATGAGTACTTTAACCTACTGAAAGAAAAAGTCCAGATAGTGCAGTGCAAATGGCAAATTTTGGCTCCAGTGATGCACAGACAGGTAGATCCAGGTAACGCCATGTCAATGGATGGCCTTTCTAAGAGCAATGAGAATAGGCAGCGTGGCTTCTCAGCACGGGTGAGCTGTGCTGCTCAGTACCTGGGGTGGATGTTCTTGGGCTTTGTCTTCGCTCAGTGGAACTGGAGACAGCTGTGCTTGACTCTGCTCCAACTCCATTCGTCTGCATGTGGCCAACCACCCACCCAGCTTCCCCACCCCAACAATCACCCCTGTTTGGTGATCAGGCACCCAAACAATCACCTCTACAACCACTGCATTCCCACAGTCAGGCACCCTCTCTGGCCCTGCCCTCCTCCAAAATACCAATCCATCCAAGTCTCCTCTCCTAGGACACCTCATCTCGGTGGAAGTGACTCTTACTGTGTACTCCTGCCCTTATTCCAGTTTAAAGTTTTTAAATAAACTTTAGTCCTTGCCTTAATAAGGTCCTGCTGTTGAGTCTCAAGATTCTTACCTTCTTTCCATAAAATACAACCTTTGCAAAGGAACTTGTTTTGTCTTTCAAAAGTATTGATGGGAGGGTTGGTGAACTTCAAAGAACTATTCTGGAGAAAAAGAAACACGAAATTTTACTTTTTTGCCTCTTTGCATTTCTGGTATACCAACCCAAACTCTCCTCTGGCAGGCAGTTGGCTATTGCTCATCATCTAGTAGACAGGAGGTCACTTACAAGAAAATTTAGAAAGAAAAGCATGGGTATAAATATGTAATCTGTTAGTTCAGTAGAGGGATTGTTCTAGAACAGATCTCTCTATGCTGTTCTCCTGTTTAAAACCCTCTGGTGACCTAGCATTCATGGCATTAAAACTGCATGTCTTATAGCTGCAAAATTTCCAACTGGTCTTTCTAGTTTCATTTGTGCCACTCTCCTACTAGGCCAAACACAAAAATCTATTTTCCATTCTCCAAAGGTGTCATGTGTTCAAGTTAATATACTTTTAGAATAGTGTCAGTGTTAAAAGAAGATGGGCTTGTAGCCTGAATATAGGCTCCAGGGCCACATCCACCAAACACATTGTTTTGGTCAAGCATCTAAAACTTTATTATCCTTGAAAAAGGCAAAACTGAACACTACCACTCACCCTGCCTTTTTGGTCTATTTCTTTATGAATTTAAAAAGACAAGGCTGTCCCTGAAAATTGCATGATACTAAAGTGCTGCCCACATTTTTCTGTGGATGTATAGTTCCCTGGGCTTGTGGTCATAATTAACGTGGATGAGAAGGATTACTACATTTCTCTTCTCCATGCCCCTTCCCTACGCCAAAGGGAAGGTGATTTTTATTACAGATAAATTCATATTTTTTCCTTTCATTTTAATTTTATTTATTAAATTGGCCTACAATATTATGTTAGGTTCAGGTTACTACATAGTGATTCAATATTTTTGTGCATTACAAAATGATCACCACAACCCCTAGGTCCATCCTATTGCTGCAAATGGCAAGATTCTTTTTTATTTAATGGCTGAGTAATATTTCTTCATTTTACTCCTCACATATTAGAAAAGCCTGTTGGCTTCTCTCCAAACTATATTCAAAATTGACCACATCTCCACCACTGCCCCTCTAGTCCCCTGGACCCCAGCACAGCTGCCTAAATGAGCCCCTTTTCACTCCACTGACCCTTTAAGGTCTTCCTCACAAAGGAGTCAGAGTGATCCAGTTAAAATGTGAGTTATATTACATCACCTGTCACTGAGCACCCTTTAATAGCTCCCTCCCATCACACTATAAATCAAATCCAATCCAATCAAATCCCATGCCGTAACTCATCCTACGATGTGCTACCTGATCTGTCCTGCCACCTTTTCAGTCTCATCTTCTACTTCATTTCCTGCCATTTCCCCCTGCTCATAGCACTCCAGCATCAGACCAGCCACTTTATTTTTCCTCAAAACACCAAGCCCTGCCGTGGGCCATTTTCAATTATCTAGAACCTTCCTCCAAAACTACTTATACAATAGGATTTACTTATTTGTCATGCTCATTGCTCATTTTTTATTTCCCACCTGTAGAAAGTAAGCTCCCCAAGGGCAGAGTTCCTTGCTTTATTTACCGGTATATCGTAAGTAGCTAGCTAAGTAGCTCAACACATTTTTGGTGCTTCTTAAGGGTTGGTAGTTGAATGAAAAAATATTGGTTCTTATTGTTGATACTATCAATAACACAAGCTACGCTTAACTCTACACACATACACAACAGTCACACAGCTCCATTGCTTTTCAGCATCAAACAAAGGACAACCATCACAGATTTAACATCTTTGAATATCAATCTTGTAAGGTAAGAATGGAAGAAAAAAATGATAAAGTTAATTACTTTTGTACTGGGTTAGTCAGTCAGGCTTATGTAATTAAGGTTTCTCAAAAATGTTCTCCTTTTCTAATAAATGATGAAGTCTAATATTTACATTTCAGGCTTTGTTTCCACAATAATCCAACTGAATATTTATCATCAGTATTCAGTGAATGTTTTATAGAAAAGTAATAAAAAGATGCCTGCTTAGACATTTCAGAAAGCCATTTCTATATGACGAAAATTACAAGCTCTTGGGGACTCAATGAAATGAATGTGATTTTATCTATTACTAGTCCAAAGAGGGCCAGTTTGTTACGTGGAGTTTTTGCTCACTCTCCTGAGGCATTCTGGTTTGGCATTTTTCATTCAGAATATTCAGATGAGTCCATTCGAGACCATGTAGGTTACATTTTTGATTATGAAACTGCAGAGCAAGTAAGCAGAAGAGTTGACAGCATGGGGACCCTTTAATGATAATTCCTGCCCATGTTAGCCATGGTTTTCCCATCACTGCAACAATGTTCAACTGTGTAATCAGTTATAATTTAATTCAGTTCAGGGTTAATATCGAAGTCTGAGCATTTCTCTAGTGCAACACCGCTGAGGATTAGCCAAAGCTGGATTCTAAGTTCAGAGACCAGGAGCAACAGAGGAGAGAGAGGGAGGATGAAAAAGGACTGCCAAGATAAAGGCTGGCTCGCATGGGTATGTCTGCTTTATCCCCTTCACGTTTATAAAATTCTGGAAGACCAGTTTATTTTGGAAAATTAATCTTTAGTATACATCACATTTTGCAAAAACAATGGTTTATATAAAAACGTCTATACTAAAGTGGCCATGGTGTACATTGTAAGTGCGTATATATTATGTAAGGCATAAGGAGAGAAATAAAATCTGCTTCACACTTCTTCGCTTGGGCAGATTCCAACAACCACCCAGCCGAGCAATAGGCTATTTGAGCTCTGCTTTGTTTTGCTCCTTTTGGAAGCAGTGAAATTTGTATGATTAAGATATAGAGAAGCCCTCTATATCAGGTGGTCATGTGCTAAAGTAAGCACCACTGTTCTACATTAGTTAGTAATTCCTATGGGTTTTGTCTCATTAAGTGGGAAGCCATCCTTAATAAAAAGCAGAGAAAAGCATCAATGTCACCTGCTCACCTTGGTTGAAAGAATACAAGCCCTGGATTATGTTGCTTGGGTTCAAATCCCATCTCTGCCACTGACTAACTAGACAAGTTTGGGCATGTTACTTAGCCTTTCTCTGCCTCTAGATTTTCTCTGTAAGGATAATCATAACGCCTTCCTTAAAGGATATCTTAGGATTTAACTCAAATAGTGCTGTAGTAGTCTGCTTAGGCTGCCCCAACAAAATACTGCAGCCCAGTAGCTTAAACAACAGACGCTTATTTTCTCAAAGTTCTGGAGGCTGGAAGCCCCAGATCAACATGCTGGCACAGCTGGTTTCCGGGGAGGACTTTCTTCCTGGCTTGCAGACAGCAGCCTTCTTGCTGCGACCTCTTCTCTGTGTACAGGCGCTCCTGGGGTGACTTCCTCTTCTTAGAAGTACACCAGTCTTACTGAACTAGGGCTCCATTCTTATGAGCTCATTTAACCTTAATTACTTCCTTAGTGGCCCTGCTCCAAATACAGTCACAGTAGGGGTTTAGGGCTTCGACACATGAACTTTGGGAGGACACAATTCAGTGCAGAGCAACTACAAATTCAGTGCCTGACACATAGTAACTTCACAATAAATGCCGGCTCTTATTATGTGATATGCTTTTACTCTTTTCTCCGATGTGTATATGACTCCTACTTTCAACATTCATCACTTTGGCTGGTTAAAAAGTCCAGTTTATAAGTAGAGGGAAATTTACATAAGTAATCCCCAATGAATGCATTTATTTAAAATGACAGTGTAGTTTTGTTTCTAGTGGGATGATCTGAATGCAGACATATACACCTTACTCATTAATTTATGTAATTTTGTAAAAGGCACTTGACTGTAATCTTGTACAGTACGTCATTGCCCAATGTCAGCAGACTATAGTCTGTGGGCCAGCGCTAGGTCTGTGGCTTGCTTTTTTTATACATCATGTGAGCTAAGGATGTTTTTTACATTTTTAAAGTGTGGCAAAACACACACACACACATACACAAGAAGACTATGTGACTGACACTTTACAGGGTTCACGAAGTTGAAAATATTTACTATCTGGCCCTCTACTGAAAGGGATCACTGCCTCTGCTACATGGAAGGAGCTGAATTTGAGCTCTTCAAATACAACCATTTCTCATCATGCAAACGCCTCGGCTTCACCTCGGCTTTTCTCTATCCTGAGCAAGGTTTTACTAGTTACCCCCAACATTTTCTCTTTATCTTCCATATTTTGGGGAGAAGTAGTTCTACAGTCTCTGGCCTGTCTCACAAACTTCTGAGAAATGTGCTAAGTATAGTTTCACCTTTTCCTGGTTCCTGGGACCCGCTGATGGCCTCAGACGTGAGTAAGGATCATGGCGTTTTTGAGCTGCTTTTTCTATTTGATACCTCTTACGGTCAGGAAGGATCTCTCATTTCTTGCTGTTGTTGTTCTGTGCCTCTTTAAAATCTCCTGCTTTCCATCTGCTGTGGGCTGGGAAAAGAAGGAGAAAAAAGAAATCATGATTGAAGAATACTTTGTATCTATCAGGTTTCATTAGATTCTTTTCATATGTTAGGTTCTTTAATTCTCATAACATAACTTTATGGTTAGATGCCATTATTTCTGCTTTACAGATGAAGAAAATGAACCTCAGTCAGCTTCAGAAGGGTTAATTTTCTTGAATTCAAGCCCAGTCCTTCTGGCTCCAAAATTTAAGTCCTTTCATCAAAGAAACCAAAAAACCTGGCTGACTTGAATTGTAAGTAACATAAGGGCAAACAGACTAAAATGATGCTTTCATAAATAAAGTGCCCAGTGCTGAAGTGTCCTGAGACTTCTGTTTTGTTTTGCTCTTCGCTCTTAGCTGTGTTACAGATAATTCAGTTGTCTGACAAACAACTTCCAAATTAGTGAGGTGTTGTGATGACACTTCCCTTGTTCAAATATATCCTTTGAGACCATTAATTCAATACACTCATTCAAAGGTAAATATTGAGAAAGTGTGTGTACTTATAACCCTAGAGAACGTCCAAAAATGAGTATGGTTATGGACTTATGGCTCATTTATAGTGTTATGCACATAACTCTCTCTTTATAGGTATGAATGTATGCGAACACACACACAGACACACACACTTATTCAGGCATGCACCTTGGAGACCCAACTAGAACATTTCTGCTCACTTCTGTTTTACTCTTCCAGCCTTTCCCCCAAGGCAGGTTTTAAGTTAAACTCCTGGGATGCATCTGACGTCCACTCTTCCTCCAAGCCTCCTATACAACGTAGGTCCTTGTACATAACTCTGCCTGCCTGAAACAAACAGGAGAAACTGAATCATTATGAAGATACATGTTCACTGAGAAAGCAGAAACCCAAAGTATAGGATTTAATAAACAAATTGTTTTGGAGATCTTTTTAATTACCTAATACCAGACTCTAAAATATTTTAATTTCTATATCATTATTACATAAATGCTATATATGATTGTCTTTGCACAATAACAAATACTTGAATAAAAAGAGAAAGAGCAACGTCAGTACCATATCAAGCTAACCATGAGGTTTAGCTTCAGGCAGAGTCTGACAGTCTCACCAGAGCAGGGAAGAAATTCTGGGCTTTAAGGGATTAGAGATATAAGGCAACTGTAATGGCACACTCGGTTTTTCTTCCCAAAGTTTTTGAAAAGCAGCTCACAATGGAAAGTATGAGATATTTATTGAGATGGAAATTTACTTTAGTTCTCTTTGCATATTTCTTTCCCTGTGACAAGCAGGTGGGTCTCACTGTTCTCTCCTGTCACAAGGAAGGCTTGAACTCCAGATGGAAAACAGAAGGTGGTTAAAATCACTCCTTTCCTGGAATTTGGGTTCTAAAAGCCCAAGCTCTTTTAGAGTGCTTTGCTAAGGGGAGCAAGTAGGATGGGAGGTAGTCTGAACAGCTAAGAGGAAGGACAGAAGATTCCCTTATAGACAGGCATAAAAATCGCTGGATTCCCCAAACAAGAGTGACCTCTGCCTCACCCCAAGAGTACCTGCAGAGAGGTGGAAAGCCTTCACAGAAGAATGGCTGCATGTCCTCCAGAGGAGGATGAACTCTACGGACTGTGTCTTGGAGCATCAAGAAAATTCCTAAGTTGGCTACATGAAAAGTCCCACTGGTTGGGACTAACAGGATACTGGGTGTCACATCACCATGCTGGCCTAAAGATAAGAGAGTCGTTTCCCCAATTCCTAGATACCTCAAGACATGCTCATATTCTTGTGGAACCTGCAGAAGGACAGAGGCCTCCAGGAATAACTGAGATGGAGTTTCAAAGGCAAATTTATTTTGAATTAAAAACAATAAAGAACTATGGTCTAACTTCTGTTGCTGGGTTTGTGGACAAAAGTTTCACACAAGTACGTCCCAAAGGGAATTCTCTCCACACATTCAAATCACAGGGCTTTTCCAGCCTCTCCTGGGGCTGGGGCTGCGGTGAACTGGGCCACCATTATTTATGCCAAGAAGGCCACTGCTGCCTGAGCGACGCAGTTCAGTGTGAGTGGTCCCCGGTCTGCAGTGATCTCCTCTGCCTGGCATGACGAAACACCACCTTCTCTTCTGTGTCTTTCATCTCCCCTGTTACAACTTCAGTGTGATGGCAAAGGGGACCCTTTAGTATCGTTATCAGCCCTTAACTCTAAGTACACAAAAAACTTTTCTAGCTTTTCCTGGTCTTTTAAGTAACACCGCAAACAAAAACCAGGACTCGGGCTTCCCTGGTGGCAGAGTGGTTGAAAGTCCGCCTGCTGATGCAGGGGACATGGGTTCGTGCCCCAGTCCGGGAGGATCCCACATGCCACAGAGCGGCTAGGCCCATGAGCCATGGCCGCTGAGCCTGCGCGTCCAGAGCCTGTGCTCCGCTGCGGGAGAGGCCGCAACAGTGAGAGGCCCGCCTACCGCAAAAAAACAAACAAACAAACAAACCAGGACTCACTTTCCCCACAGCAGAGCAGCAGTGCCTCAGGCAGGATTCTGTGAGCGGCTGACTCTTTTCTCTGTCCGTGATACATCTTTCAGGGCTCCTCTTCTTCCCACGGTCTCATCCCTCAGCTGCCCTGGGCTACCTTTCCCAGCAGCTCCCCACCCCTGAATTTTCTGCAACTCACTTCTCAGAACAACTTTCTTTGCTGAGTCTAATTTCTTTAGGACTTTATCCTAGGACAGGAAGAAAACTGAGGAGTAAAAAAGGGAGGAAACAAGAATCCTAAGGTTCCAAATGCCAAAAATGCAAATTGAAAAATACTTCATTGGTTCATGGACTCCAAAGAATATGTTTATTAAAAATGCGAAGAAGGGAAGGGATAAAATTAGGCTATAGGACATCCACCACCTCTTGCCTTTGCTTCAGTCTCTTTTGCATGAAAGTAGCTTTTTCTTATGACAGAGACTTGGCCTTATGACCACTAACAGCTCCTGAATTGTATGTGTTATAACTTCCCAAACTAAAAGGGGAGTGGATCTTTTAGTTTCAGTAAAGTACACAGACACACAGACACACACACACACACACACACACACACACACACACACACACACACACACACACACACACACACAACCCAAACTAATAAAAAACTCAGAAAGGGTTTCTAATTGGCTTGGTTTGGGTCACATATCCATTCATATACCAATTAACTGTGACCAGAGGAAAAAGAATGATAACTGGCCAGTTTGGATCATGGTGGATCTTGTAAGAACATAGACTCTCCCAGTTTAGCACACAGAAGTATTTTCTAGGAAAATAAGCGTTCCTAGAAGATAAGAGCATAACTATCTCTATGGTAATATTTTGGGGTGTCTAGTGAGCCAGACACTAGAACAGATTTTGCACATGTTATTAAAAGGATCAGGAAAAGCCAGAAAATATTTTGTGTGTCAATTTAAAGTTAAGGGCTGATAACGATACTAAAGGGTTCCCTTTACAGTCACACTGAAGTTGTAACAGGGCAGATGGAAGACACAGAAGAGAAGGTGGTGTTTCGTCATGCCAGGCAGAGGAGATGACTGCAGACTGGGGACCACTCACACTGAACTGCATCGCTCAGGCAGCAGTGGCCTTCTTGGCGTAAATAATGGTGGCCCAGTTCACCGCAGCCCCAGCCCCAGGAGAGGCTGGAAGAGCCCTGTGATTTGAATGTGTGGAAAGAATTCCCTTTGGGACGTACTTGTGTGAAACTTTTGTCCACAAACCCAGCAACAGAAGTTAGACCATAGTTCTTTATTGTTTTTAATTCAAAATAAATTTGCCTTTGAAACTCCATCTCAGTTATTCCTGGAGGCCTCTGTCCTTCTGCAGGTTCCACAAGAATATGAGCATGTCTTGAGGTATCTAGAAATTGGGGAAACGACTCTCTTATCTTTAGGTCAGCATGGTGATGTGACACACAGTATCCTGTTAGTCCCAACCAGTGGGACCTTTCATGTAGCCAACTTAGGAACTTTCCATTGCTTTGAAGGCCAAAGACACTTCTGTAAATAAATAACAGGATTGAAGGACTCAGATTCAACCATAATCACAAGATTACTTCTAAAAGCATTATTTACATATTGACCTTCTTTTCCTATTTATAAACTTGTATCTGGTCAAGGAAATGAGTGGAAAATCCAGAAGACTGTGGAGAAAATAAACATTAACACTTGTAATATGTATTCTTTGAAAGATTTTCCTCTACCTAGATTGCTTTTATGTACAGAGGTGATATTCAAAACACTGAATCACCAGCACAGCTGCATAGCTCACCAACCAGTCAGAACAAATGCTGGGTGATAATGAATAAGGATCTTGAACCCTCCTTCCAAATCCCTATCCAAGGCTTTAGCTCATAATTACTTTATCTTGAGGAGGTCCAGGGTTGCCATATTTGGGAGAAGCCCTGTGTATGGTGGTGGTGGTGGTGGCAGAGGTCTTGGTGCAGTGGCTATTTACCAACAGATATAGAGGTCCTTCGACAGTTTAACAACTGGTATGGCTGTATGGCCATCTGTACCAGTACATACTGATGGAGTTATTAGCCTGGGACATGTCATAATTCCTTACAGTTTGTGTTTTCTTCACTTAGCAAAATCTAGTGAACATTTTCCTATGGCGAAATATATTCCTATATGTGAGAACTTTCTAACTCATCTTTGGTGATGAGCTGTAAACACGCCAAGATAATGATCCCTTAGTCTTTTGCAGTGGCTACGTGGGCATGTACCACCAGCTTCCAGAACCAGTCACCTCAAGCCAACTCTACTGTTTACCCCAGTATGTTATAAAAATACTGTCATTTTCTCCATGTGTCATGATGTGAAAGGGTTGGGAAGAACTGTTCTACAACATGGCTTTTCACAGGAACATATCATCCCATTATATGGCTATAATATGGTTAACTTAACCAACCTGCTATTAGTGGATTTTCATCTTGTTTCTCTTTTTTTCCCAATATTTTATTTTATTCCTAGAGGACATGGTTATACGTATGTCTGGTTATTTTTAAATATTTTATTCATGTATTTATGTATGTATGTATCTATTTATTTATTTATTTTGGCCGCGCTGCGCAGCATGTAGGATCTTAGTTCCCCGACCAGGGATCGAACCCAGGCCCTTGGCAGTGAGAGTGCGAAGTCCTAACCACTGGACCGCCAGGGAATTCCCTATATGGTTATTTTTTAAGACAAGTTCCAGAAAGAAGAATTTTGATATATTGGGTCCTATTTAAGACTTGGACACAGAGTATAAAATTTCCCTGCCTTTCTATGAGTTCCTAAGAATACAGGTTCTAGATCTAGATTGTCAGCGTGTGCATCCCTGTTTCATCACTTTATTAGATGTATGACTCGGTGACTCTGTGCTTTAGTCTCCTTGATGAAAATGGAGTTAATCACAATATTTTCCTCACTTGATTGTTGTGAGGACCAATGAGTTAATATATATGGGGCACTTAGAACAATCCCTGGCTCATTGTTATTCATTAAATATTAGCGATTTTCTTTAGCAGTAGTAGTTTCTGTTAATTTTAAAGTTTTACAGTTTTCACTCACCTTAGAAATATATAAGAGTATGTTTCCTTGGGAACCCTCCTACACTGTTGGTGGGAATGTAATTTGGTGTGGCCACTATGGAAAACAATATGGAGGTTCCTCAAAAAACCAAAAGTTGCCATGTGATCCAGCAATCCCACTCCTGGGCATATTTTCATAGAGAACTCTAATTCGAAAAGACACATGCACCCCTATGTTCACAGCAGCACTATTTACAATAGCCAAGACATGGAAGCAACCTAAATGTCCATCGACAGATGAATGGATAAAGGAGATGTAATATACATACATATATATATATATATATATATCTACAATGGAACAGTACTCAGCCATAAAAAAGAATGAAATAATGCCATTTGCAGCAACAGGGATGGACCTAGAGATTACCATACTAAGTGAAGTAAGAAAAAGACAGATACCATATGTTATCACTTATATGTGCAATATAAAATACCATACAAATGAACTTATTTACAAACTAGAGATAGACTCAGACATAGAAAACAAACATATGGTTACCAAGCAGGAAAGAGGGTGGGGGGATAAATTAGGAATTTGGGATTAGCAGATACAAACTACTATATACAAAATAGATAAAAAACAAGGTCCTACTTTATAGCACAGGGCACTACATTCAATATCTTGTAGTAAACCATAATGAAAAAGAATATGAGAAAGAATATATATATGTAACTAAATTACTTTGCTGTACACCAGAAACTGAATCACTTTGCTGTATACCAGAAACTTTACAACATTCTAAATCAACTATACTTCAATTAAAAATATTTTTTAAAGAATATCTTTTCTCCCACAATCCCAAAGGAACTGTGAATTAAATTCTTTATAATTATTTCTATAATATCAATATAATTTGCTTTTAGAAAAATGCAAAATTACAAAATTGAGATTTATGAGATGACAAATCTTTGGTAGACATATGTTTTGTGTTTTGCTCACTTTCTATAAGTTTGTTTGGCCAATTCAGGGATTTTTTAAACATGGAAAACTTTCTGGGAGCCCTAGGCACCTATTACCCCATTCTGGGTAAAATGAAAAATAGAAATGCCAAAGCAATCAGAGCCTCACAGCCGGATGCTCTCTAGACAGAGAGTTTTACAATCTTGGCTGCCCACTGTAATCACCTGGGACATTTTAAAAGGCACTCGTGACTGGACCACACCCCCAGAGATTGTAATTTAATCGGCCTGATTTAATTACCTGGCATAGGGAGTGTTCCAAGCTCCCCAGGTGATCCTAATGTGCAGCCAGGACTGGAAATCATGGCGCAGGTGGGCACCAATTAATTCAGGATTATTTGGGTGTGTCTGTGGGGCTGGCGCTGGAGAGAATGACTTTCATAATCAGTCGACTCTCCAGGCCAACTGAGTCACTTGCCACCAGGTAAGCTGGCTACAGAGCCTTCTTAAACTGGAACAAAAACATCCAATTCAGCTGGACATTGCAATATCTTGAAATTTTTTGCTCTGGACAGTTACTTTCACTTTCAAAATTTTCTTTTTCTTAAAAATCATCCCAAATGTTAGCCCTGCATTTGGTGGTGGGAAAGATCACAACATAACAGATATTTCATGTTCTTGACTATGTTTCTTCTGTGTTTTGTTGCTACTGATGAAGCAAGCAATCACAAAAAGATTAATTGCACACGAAACAGCCTGGATAACATGCACCCTGGGTACAATGGCTTTGCTCTTTTGTCTGCTTTGAGTGTTAAGTGTCTTGAAGTTCAGTATTTTAAGGAAAGAATACTTCACTTGGACTACAAACTATAAACTGAAATTGTCCTTGAACTGGGAATATTCAACCACAATGTGATTTCAGTGGAAAGATTTAAGAGCAGCTTCAAAGAAGTCAGAAACCTAAGGACGAGAAGATGCTGATGTGTTAGGAAAGTCTACAATATTTGCTTCTGTGGTTTTGAAGATGTAAATAGAAACAGCTATGGCAAAGAACTTCTATAATTAGGTTTCATCCTGATTCCAAAAGTTGCTTCTTACAGAGCTTTTAATAGTATGTGAAAACCACTGTTTAAAACTCTGGGTTTGAATTTCCTGCCACTCTAATGAAAAAATTAGTATTTTCAAGCTTTGGGGGTTTTTCTAAAGTCATGCGCTAAACAAGCAGAAGTCCTCTGTTGCCCAAAGGTTTTGGCGGAGGGTGGACGCTCTGGTAATTTTCTTCTCCCCGGGCACAGTCTTTCTCTAAGAGTCAGAGAATGCATTTAAATCAGAAATTAAATGGATTACGGGTGGGTGTAGTTATGGACAGACACTGGCACTTGGACCAAACAGATGTGCTCTTTCAACATGGTGACCATACCCAGTTCTTCCAAAAGCACAACAGAGAACAACCTTGCTCAGTTAGTCATACTTCCCTGAAGGGCCACCACCTAGAGTGGCATCTGCATTCAGCAGCGAGATGGGACAACCACATCCTACCCTGGAAAGGGAACCCTTATCATTTTCCCTCAATCCAAACTGCCAGGCAGTATCAGGTCCCTCTCACGAGCTCACCAAATGTGCTGTTTCCTTACTTGTTTTACCGCTCTGGTGAATTCTTTGTAGGTCTAAATCCTACAGGATATAAATCGAATCTGGAGAAAGACTCTGAATAAGCCTCCACCACCTCCAACCAAATTTTATCCAGGTGCAAAGTAGACCACGTGAGAATAAGAGAACCTAAATCCTGTCTATAACTGAAAGAACAGAGTATTATTGGCAAGTGATCAAGGAACATTTATGGCATTCTTGAGTTCCATTTAACATTTTGCTGAGAAGTTTCAGGAAAAAATTTAATAGCAATGGTGACTGATGGAATCAAATAAGTGAATCAAGTCAAACTGCAGTTGTGTTACTCTTTACATACCAGGGAAAAAAAAGTTAGTTCTGGATTAGTCTCTTGGATACTAGATAGGGAAAATCTAGCCTGGTGTACCCCATAATTTGCAGAGATGGCAGTGAGCCTTGGCATATATCCTATAGAAATTAGTCAAATAAGATTAGTTCTGGGTTCCTCCAAGAACTCAGGATGCTATTTGATGATCACTGTGGGATTCTCCTGGACTTGAGTTTACCCAATAGGACCTGAAAAACTTCCAGCAGTGGTTCTCAAATTTTATTTCTCATAATTCTCTGTAGAGAATTTAAAAAAAATTATCCATACTCATAGCCTATCTCAGAATGTCTGAATCAGAATCTCTGGTGGTATGTATTTTGAAGAAATATTCATAGGTGTTTTTGATGCACAGCAAAGCTGAGCATGTCTGAATTTAGGTGAATAGAAGGGATCAAGTTTCCCACGGGAAACTAGCTCTTCTGAGGGACTAGAGTTTTTTTTTTTTTTTTTTTTTTTTTTGGGACTAGAGATTTTTTAGGATTGTTCCAGATCATCTCGGCAGTCCTTTCAGGGGAACTCAAATCATTCAAGATATTCTAATGAACAAGATTGGTTACAGAAAGGAGAAAGGACACTCTTTAATTGTAAGGAGCCTTTGAACATCAAAGAGCTGTGCACTTGAAAGCATTATTCCAATCAACTTTTTTCCACAAGAATTAAGTTTGGAGATGATTTTTATTTTTGCCTTGCAAATTTTACAAAAAAGCATGATAACTCCTTCAATTAGACAAACTTATATTTTCTGTAATACATGCTTCATGTAAATATTTTCCTGTTTTTATATTTGTCATATTATATATCATTCCCAAGAATGCTTTCATTAGAAAATATTTTCCAAAATATGATCATACAGTTCATAAATAAATTTTATACAATTTATTTGATGAAAAGGAGTATCTGTAGCAGGAGAAATTTGGACTAATATTTATTGATCTCCTCATATACATTTATTTAATTATGGAGTGGTTATTATTCTTCTCATTTTACTGTTGAAAAAAATTGAAGTTCAGATTAAGAGGAATCTCCAACACTGTACAGTTGTTAAGTTATAGTGTCAGTATTTAAACTCAAGTCTGGCTGATTCCATAGTTCCTATTTACCAAATTGCATTATACGAGGACAGTCAATAGAGAAGTAGGTGTCCTTTCTTAATCCTTCAAAATTCATCTGGAGTGTTAGTCTGTATTCACAGCATGGCCATAAAGATTAGACAACTGGATATCTACTAAGACTTTTTCATCTTTCTTATTTTCCAATTTTTCACAAAGGAGTATATAGATACTTTAAGGAATAATTAAGGGGATCCAATTAAAAAAAAAATCTACTGTCTTCTTAACCAACTAAGAAATAATACAAAAGAGTAGGTAGGTGGGAACCAAATTTTTGCCTTTATTGTGGACAGTTTAGGCTGAAAGATATGGCTTAACTCATGAGGAAAGTGGGGCTCCTAAAACTGAATTACAGTTTTAAACAGACTTATCCATCCGGCACAGGCAACCGCCAGAACACTGGAAGCTTGAAGGAACAGAGTTAAAGGTATGCCTTCTGTAGCCAAGCTTCTTTTCAAGAGAAAATTCTAGATCTCTCCAAACTCACCAGTCAGATAAGCTGCTCCACCGGGGGCAAAGAAAGTCCAGCGCTGCTACACCTATGAATCTCCCTTCAAATGGGAGAAAAAAAAAAATCAGAATTAAAGAAAAAGTGCTTCTCCTGGTCAGAAAACTGTGCCAGGAAGATTTTCATATGCTTAATAAAAATGTGTAAGGACACATTTAAAGTTAAACTTCATTTGCTGAGTCAGAGGAAGAAGCAAAAACCTAGCAAAACAGCTCCCACATCCACATATTTACAGACCGGTTCACTGAAGAGGGAAAATAAAAAGCCTCAGGTGGAAAGTCATTTAGTATCAATGTTTCTAGTATGTACTAATCAAGCACATATTCAAGTCAAGGGTTTGAGGTGACGTGAATACTATCAGTGTCAGAGAAGTTAATAATGCGGACTGAATAATGCGGTTCTACTGAACTTTAAAAAAATCTTGCTTTGTAGTTCCTCCATCTCTTTGGTAAACTTTGCCTTAAATTTAGGTTATCTTTGAGGACACATTCCTCACCATAAGTCCTTTGTTCTGTACTAAGACTGAGAGACTGCAGAAACTATAGCGTTATCCACTTAGTTTTAGATATTCTTTTGATTCTTCTTTAGTCTCTTTGAAGAAATATTTCCACCATTTAATATTTGTAAACATGTGGGGTATTTGTTCAGCTGGTAGTTCATTTACACCAGCACACATTAATTCATAATTAGTGTGAATTTAATGAGTTAAATAATTTCTAACAACTTCTTACTCTTCATGAGTTTTTAATTTACACTTTAAAAATGATGTGTAAATATGAAGGCAGATTTCTGAATAGTTTAGGCCAACCTTCCTACCCCATTCTCCTAAAATATTTTTATATCAGATTCCTTAAATTTGAGCCAATATTTGTTTGATTTAACATCTCAAAAATCAGAGAAATACTAGAGCTGGAAGGCACTGGGTCTAATATCCTCATTTTGTAGATAAGGAAACTTGGACTTAAAAAAATTAAGTGATATGACAAAGATCACAAAATAACTTCTTTAGTAGAGCTGAAACTGGAGTTAAGTTCTTGCAACCCCAGAAAGGGCTTTTCAGAACCACTTCCTTTATTTTCCAATTTATTTTCATACTACTAATGTCTAGCTTAAAAATTCTACCTCCTAAGATGATAGTTCTCAATCCTACTTGCTTTGTTTTGCTGTTTAATTTGATAGTGGTTTTTATTTTTTTAAAAAAAGTCTGGTGTGATTCTCCTGAGGAGGAAAATGTTCTTTTATTGTCCCTTTTATACTGTAATATAAAAAAAATTTTAATTTTTAAATCACATATCAAAATTCTTACAAAGCATTTGGCTTATCTCCATTCAGCTCTAATTTTAATAGTCAGTTCTAACTTCATGAAGGATCTGCATGGGCACTTTCCATTTCCCGAATGTTTCAGTTCTTGGCTTTGTTTTCCCAGACCTGGTATTTCATTCGGATTTGACTCCCATCACCTGCATTTTGCAGAGGTCCCTTTGCCGCTTCCAAGCGTATGTGTCAGATTGGGAGAAATGTCCTTGCCTGTTTCTTACATCAGAAGGTGTTTAAGTGCATTTCCCAAATAAGAAGCCCTGTTTTCCACCTGGCTGCTGCGAGTAACTTCAAAATCTCTGGGGATGACCATGTCTGTTCTGGGAGGTTCTCCTTGGAGTCTGATTGTGTAAAAAAAATCTGCTTCTTTTCCGGACGCACTTGGAAGTCTCTCTTTTGTTCCCACTTGATTATAAAACATGTTCAGCTGCTCCACATCAGAATAAAACATTACTTTCCTACCCAAAGATTTTTGCATTGTCCAAGGCTGATTAGATGGTCAGATTTATCGTCCAAAATTTGAAATCAGGTTTTGTGCCTCTTAGCAATGATTTCCATCAACACGATGCAGCCATCATACTTTTCCAACACAAAACATATGAATCAGGGCATAAATGTTTAGAAATATCTTGATGTAAAATAGACCGTAAAATGCAGCATAGCGTAGCATATGTCGACACAGCGGGAAACAACGGGTTCCAAAAGAAATGAGCCTAATTTTCTGATCCACTGGTGTGAGAGTGACTGGACTTGGAGGAGGCACAAAAGAAGCCATCTGAGGATGTAGCATGCCAGAGGAAAGGGACATTTTGATGATCCTGCCCTTCTCAGGAGCACATACACTTTGATATGAGACCCACTTTGATGTGAACACATAGAGGACAGAGTGTGGGAAATGGACCTGTTTTCCTATGTTTCCTCCCACTCATTTCATGGCTGCAGCAGTAATGCCCCATGTCCACAGTGGAGGCTTCATCAACAACTTGCAGGCTCTCAGGACGAGGAACAGTGGGAGTCCTCATCTACGAGTCAGATCTACTCTGGCTAAAGCATCATGTAACTGAGATAGGATTACATTTTTAGTGTTGAATTATTGACTGATGTCTCCCTTCCTTCTACATGTATGGACCCAGCCTAGCAATGTGAATCAGCAATCTAAAATACATGGTATAAATGTCTCTCCCCACCCCATTTTTTATCTTTTCACAACCTTCAGCCAAAAAAATAAAATAAAATAAAGAACGGAATTTCTCAGGAACTGTTAGGGAGCCAAAAAATATGCTAGATGCATTAGGTTTATGTCAGATGTAGGATCTAAGGGAAACAAGAAATCCAGGAAAGGTTTAAAAATCAGATTGAGTCTGAGAGGAAGCAGTCTCTGGCTTGGCGCCTTATGGACGGCAGAAATGATGCAGGGAGGATTTCCCAATTAGATCTGATTTTCCCTGACAGCACCATAAAACCATGTCTCCACACAGCAGTAAAACTCATATTCCACTGATCACTCAGGTTCTTTATTGCTGATTAGGTTTCCTGAATAAGTTCAGTAGTAGCCCTAATGAAATAGCTTCAAATTTGTTGGATGGAGAGAGTTGGAGCCTTGTTTAATAGTACCGTTTCAGTTAAGATTTTCACAACTCTTGCCAAATGGAAACTGAAATAAAGTTTTAGCATATCCAACCTGGCTATTTTCATGACAGACAAGTTATTGGTCTTGAAGCCCCATCAACATAGCAGCATCATATAGGGAAGGTCACTGGCATATGGGAAAGGCCAGCAGATCTGGACTATGGACGTGATCTGTCCAGAACCATTCACTTCATTCCATGGTCAAGAGTTTCCTTGCTGCCTGTAAAATGGGAAGTTGAACTAGAGATCTCCTCCAGGTGTAACCACTATGGTCCTAGGAACAGGACAAAATAAATGTCCTAGGAACAGGACAAAAAAAATCACATTGAGTCTGGCTTCCTTCATGAGAACACTTCAGCCCAAACAATCACAATTAAAATAGCATGTGAGAAATTAGTGTTTTGGGTACCACTATTTATCAAGCAAATGGATCAAATGTCTTATGGACATTTTGGATAGGACCAAATAAATATCAAGGGCCTACTGGCATGAACCAAGTGTCTTATAGATGTTTGGGGCAGGACCAAATATCCTGCAAGGGGAAAGGAGAGGAGAGAGGCGAACACTGACTTGAAGTCGAGAGTGTGGACAGCAGGTCCCTGAACCAGTTTGTACAGAGAACATCATTGAGAGAAAGCAGTCCCTGTCCCCCTTCCACTGCCATTACAACCAGGGGGTGGCTGCTGTGCAGAGAGGGGGCTAAGGGCAGCGTGCACAGCTCTGATGGTGCTGGTCACCCCCCAAGCCCTGGACAAATGCAATGTAGGCAGAGCCCTGTCCTGGTCCTGTCAGATTTCTCCATGAAATCCTCTCTTTCACTCTCTCTTCTCTCCTTCATGACCAACACAAAACACCCAGATGTTAGTCCCAAAGAAATCAGTTTCCCCTCCACCAGGAACCCAGTCTCCCAATTATCCTCTTCTTGTTCATTATAAAACATTCCATTCGGAGATATTCACGTGATTACAATAATTTGCCCATGAGAATATGAAAAGTCATCTTTAACCCTCCGGTTGGTGGCTGTTTATACCCTAAAGCACTTCTGGCGTTCTACTCAAGAGGCATTCTCACTTGTAATACATGGAGGACGGTACTTCTGAGCAGCGGGTTTTATGGCACCAGAGTGCCGTTCATCCAAACTCCCGGAAGGAATGAAACAAAGAAGTTAACTTTATCTCATTAATCTTCACAAATTAGCAAGGCAGGCTTTATTTTTTCTACTTTTTATAATAGACTGAAATTCAGAGGGGTTAAATGACTTGCCCAGAGCTTAGTAACTCCATGTTCTAAACACTCAACATGTCTTTGTACTTTATCACATCAGAATTTTTAATATGAAGTTTCAGAAGTGTTAATTTTGAAGGCAAATTAAGAGTCTTTTCTATTTATGATGTTAGAACATAGGACTGTTCTTCTTAAAATAACAGGTGCTTTTTATCTGGAAAGACCTGAGTTTGAATCCCAGCTAACTTGATCTGAGACTAAGTGAAGGCCCTTCAGATGTTTTGAGAATCATTCTCATCTCTCCAGTGAAGGTAATGGAAAGCCAAACGTGGAAGCAATGTGGAGTGTACACTTGAGGACATTTAGGTTAGAGGGAGGCAGACTATTGGGCGGTTTTGTAATAACACAGGATGCTGAGTTAGGGACACAGATCTGGAGACAGAGATCAAAAGATGTTAGAGTAATAATACAGGACACTGAATTAGTGCTACAGAGCTAGAGCGTCATAGATCTAGAGGTAGAAGTATTATCTTGGTAGCCAATTTGATGGTTAGTTTAGGCCTATTTCACAGCTCAGAAACTGAATTAAGGGAACCAATTAGTCTACTTTTTCAGGTCTTATTATTGACAGTCTTCAGATAATATTTTTTATTTATTTATTACCATTTTATTTCTCCCAAAAGGAAAAATCATGCCAAAGAGCAAGTTAAGACAAGATTGGTTATAACAAGACAGTTTTCTGTGACTGAGCCTCTCAGGAGAAAAATCACGACAGAGAACTGGATTCAGAAACCTGTTGGTCCAGTCATTCTGTCTAGAACTCAGAGAGTATTGAAGATTTTCCCGTGTGATGACTTTCTCAGCCACAATCCAACTAGATCTGTATCAATTAATTGTATTAATCAATTCAGATAAATTTTATGTAACTCGGTTCCTTCAAAGAATGTGGAAATAAGTAAATGACCTATTGTACATTACCTCCATTCACTCCTTCATCCAAAAAACTAATGATAACTAAAGGTTAGGCCTTTGCTGGGCATTGGAGATAGCATGTCCCTACCCGCTGGGCAATCAGAGAGTTCATGTTTGCAGAGAGGTGTAATAGGGGCACGCACAGAGTACGGTGGAAACATGAAACCTGAAAAAACTAAGACCTGCAAATCAGCAAAGGATTCTGAGAGGAGATAAGTTTTGAGGGTTGTATAGGAACTACCAAGACAAAAGGGAAGGCAAAGAGAAGGTAGAACATAGGCAAAGAAAGGAAGAGTGAAACAATGTGGCATTTGGAAAACAGGAAATACTGCCAATGTTCCCTGGGGAATAGGACAAATGTCTCAACTCCTTCCACTCTCTCTCTCTTTCAGTATACATAAGAACACACACACAAAAAAAAAAAAAAGAGTGTGTTTTGCCCCTCTATTCTTGACTCTGTTCTGAGAAACAAAACCAGTAAGATACATACACATATATGTATTGATATGTATTAAGAGTGGAGGGGGGAAAAGCATTTGTTCAACTTTTTTGAGGTTTAATTACCACATAAAATTGTAAGATACTTCAAGTGTACATGGTGAAAGGATTCCTCCCATCTAGTTAATTAACACATTTATCACCACACATATTTACATATTTACCTTTAAAAAAAAAAATCTTGTCTTATAGCTGAAAGTTTGCTCCCTCCTTTTACCAACGTTTCTCCATTCCACGCCCACCCCAGCCCTTGGCAACAACTTTTCTGCTCTCTGTTTCTATGAATTTGACTTTGTTTTTTCTTTTTTAGATTCCACATATAAGTGATACCATGCAGTATTTGTCTTTCTTTATCTGGCTTATTTCACTTAGCATAATGTCTTAAGGGTACATCTATGTTGACACAAATAGCAGGGTTTCCTCCTTTCTCATGGCTGAATAATATTCCATTGTGTGATATATATATATAGATATATATATATCCCACATCTTCTTTATCTACTCATCCATTGATGGACACTTAGGTTGTTTCCTTGCCTTAGCTGTTGTGAATAATGAACCTGGGAGTGCAGATATCTTTTTGTATCCTGTTTTCATTTTCTTTGGATATATACCCAGGAATGACTTGCTGGATCATAAGGTAGTTCTATTTTTCATATTTTGAGGAACCTCCATACTGTGTTCCATAATGGCTGTACCAAATTACATTCCCACCAACAGTGCACAAGGATTCCCTGGAGAAAAGGCATTCTTGATGATAATTTTGAATCAGATCATACCATATCTGAAGCTAGTCATCCCTGGAATGTCCCAGTTGAAGAGCCTATAAATTTCTTTTTTAAGAAAAATAGCATTAGTTTGATTTCATTTACTTACAATTGAGGGATTATTGATAGATACATAAATAACCCAAGCCAAAAAAAAAAATCACAAAAGTTATTTTCTTCTTTCATAAATATTCCTAAAAGCACTGAAGGTGTCTAAGTCAGAAAACCATTCATAAAGGCAAAAATAACATTCATTACATATACACCTATATAAACACTACCTCTATATTTGAAGCTGCCAAGAATTCCAACCAAATAGGACAGGTACCCCTAGGCTTTAATGCACCAGAACTGTTTCAATTCGTTGCTTTTCATAAGAAAGATTTTATTTCCCCAGCTGATCAGAGAGTATTCTTGGAGAAAAATCTGTTGATATTCCCCTTGCTGAGTTTTAAATAACCTGAGTATGTGTGATATATCTTTTGTAGTGGGTACTTCAGAGAAAAAACACTGCTTTTAAATCTCATGCATGCCCCAAATGTAATGTGAAATAAATTCCACGTGAATGAGCTCCTGCCATGTCTAAATACTGAATTGTAATATGCAAGTTTCTCCGAGACGGGCCATTTTTTTTGTGGTCTTAAAAGCATCAAAGCTAAGAGGATTGATAAATTTTAAGTGTCTCTAGCAGATTTCGTGTAAAGCTGTAAGTTTATATCTCCATGCAGCTGTAGTAGCAAAAACATGAGTAATTCATTCTGAGGTTTCCCCAGGAACTCAAGCCTGTTCAATTAACAGGGTGTATTTCACTCAACACAGGAAAGCTGTGAATAAAAATGTTGATACCGACAGCCTTCAGTCTGCCCTCCAGGAATTTGTATTTCATCTTTGAGATGAACCTAGTGTCACAGAGTGTAGTCTCTGAATTTTTCCATCTTGTTTCGGCATGCTTCCAAAGCTCTCAGATTGTAATTAGAAGCTTGAAATCAATCGAATCTCTGTTTGGTGGCTCACTGCTATAGGGAGTAAAGAGCTGAAGTCTCCTTTGTGATTCGCTCATCCCTCAAGTGTGAGGGGTCTTTTTTGAACTCCCAAAGAACATCTTACCTTCCCTAGAGATCCTTGTCAAGCTCAATAGGAATCGAATTAAAATGCCAAGATCAACTATCATTTACTGAGCACATCCTACATGCCAAGCACTTCACCTGACTTTCATATATCATTTCTCTTAATTTACACCATAATCTTCCATGTATAGGTCTTGTCATTTCCAACTTAAAGAGCCTGAAGATCAGTGAGGTTAATTAACTGAGCTAAGGTCACAAAGTCTTTAAAGGAGCCAAATTCAAATGCTGAGCTGTCTGTCATCAAAGACCCTGTTCTTTCCACTATACTGTGCTTTCCTAAAAAAGTGCCTTCAGGGCCTCATCTTGAAGCTGTGAAGTAATACATTGGCACAAGTACAGTTATAGAGGCTCTGGCTGGCTTTCTTCTCCCACACCTCAGATCTTTCTGTGAACTACTAAAGCATAGTCTGTAACCTGAGAAAAAGTCTTCCCAGAGGCCCTTCACCTGCAATCACTGAAGATAAGAAAGCATTCCATACCCACGCCACTCTTAACACAATCCACAGAGGTCACCCCTTCACTGTTACCAGAGTTTCATGACTGAGCAGAAAGGTAACCAGTGGACCAAAGGGACATTCATTTAACATATAAAACTTGCAAGTATCAGCTCCTGAGTAACAGTCACGTACCATGCACTGGCTGCTGTGTATGCCCAATATGAATCGAAATATGCAAAACAAACAGTTGAGCATACAAACTTTTTTCCCAAAACAAGCCATTTGCAGCTGCAAATGCAAATTGAGGCCATAAAGGCGTGAACTGAAAAAAAAGCGTTAGGACATTCTTGTTTTATCTTTTCAGCTCCAAGAACTTCACAGCTGCTCTTAATGTGTGCCTGAATATGTTATGTGTGTGTTTTGAAAGAAGTAGTGTACTACCTTTCTTAAAATCCTCTATGAATGGCAGATTACGGCAGAAAGGTTTTTTTTCAAACACCTAAGCTTTCCTAAAACACTGGATCTTATTCTCAGAACCCAGTGTGTTAGGAATAAAGTAAGCCAATGTCATTTATTCTTAAAAGGAAATGTGTCATTTCTTTCAAACTTCTTAAGAGTTTTTTCCTTTAATTTTATTTTCCTCTGGAAAACATTTATATAAAACATTAGATTTTATAGATTTTTAAAATTTTCCACTCCATGCTCTTACCAGTTACATGCCATTGAAACTGGGCAGTTTTATTGGTTAAAATAACAGAATAAGAATGTATCAATACTATGTAATGACCTATATGGGAAAAGAATCTAAAAAAGAGTGGATATATGAATATGTATAACTGACTCACTTTGCTGTACAGCAAAAAGTAAGACAACATTGTAAATCAACTACACTCCAATAAAAATTTTTTAAAAAGAATGTATTATAGTGTTAAATTCCACTATAGTAAGCCATGTTTTTTTTAATTGTGGCTAAATACCCCTAACATAAAATTTGCCATGTTAACCATTTTTGAGTGTACAGTTAAGTAGTATTAAGCACTTTCACATTGTACTTAATCACCGTTATCCATTTCTAGAACTCTTTCTATCTTTCAAAACTGAAACTGACCCTATTAAACAATAACACCCCGTTTTCCCCTCCCCTCAGTCCCTAGAAACCACCAATCTATTTTTTGTCTCTATGAATTTGAATACTCTAAGTGCCTTATATAAGTGGAATTATGCAATATTTATCTTTTTGTGATGGAATATTTCACTTAGCCTAATGTCCTCAGGCTTCATCCATGTTACAGCATGTGTCAAACTTTCTTTTTAAGGCTGAATAATAGTCCATTGTATGTATATGCCACATTTTAACCATTCATTTGTTGAGGGACACTTGGGTTGCTTCCTTCGGCTACTGTATACAATGCTGATATAGTCATGGGTGTACAGACATCTCTTCAAGATTCTGCTTTCACTTCTTTAGGTATATGCCAAGAAGTAGAATTGCTGGATCATATGATAATTCTTAATTTTTTCAGGAACTGTTATATTGTCTTCCACAGTGACTGCACCATTTTACATTCTCACCAACAATGCACAAGTGTTCAAATTTTCTGTATTCTCACCACCTAGTTTCTGCTCTTTAAAAAAATTATAACCATCCGAGTGGGCATGAGGGGGCGTCTCACTGTGATCTGATTTGCATTTTCCCTTATATGATCTTTCCCTTAATGATGTTGAGCATCTTCTCGTGTGCTTTTTGGCCATATGTATATCTTCTTTGGAGAAATGTCTATTCAAGTTCTTTGCCCATTTTTAAATCTTGGTTGTTTATTTCTTGTTGCTGAGTGTAGGAGTTTTCATGTATTCTGGATATTGACCCCTATCAAATATATGACTTGCAAATATTTTTTCCATTCCATGTGTTGTCTTTTCACTCTATTGACTGTGTATTTTGATGCAGAGTTTTAAAAGTTTGATGCAGCCCAATTATCTATTTTTCATTGTGTTGCCTGTGCTTTTGGTGTCATATCCAGAAATCATTGCCAAATCCAATGTCATGAAGATTTTCCCTTAAGTTTTATTCCAGGAGTTTTATAGTTATAGCTCTTCCACTTAGGTTTTTGATCCATTTTGACTTAATTTTTGTATATGGTGTAAGGTAGGAGCTCAACTTCTTTTTTTGTATATATATATATATATACATACACACACACACACACACACACACACACACACACACACATATATGCCACCAATTCTCATTACTCATGGAAGTTTTGTCCTATACAGTCATTTTAAACACTGAATTAGGGAATCTGAACCGTTGCTCTAAGAGAAATACAAGGTTAGTCTCCTGAGAGCCTGTGGTCACGTTTTTGTCACCTAATCAATACATAGCCTTGTATTATGTGTGTTTCTGTTTAAAGACACCCTATTCAATGTACACTGTTGATTTATTAATGTTGAGCTCAGAGCCAACAGCACTATGACTCATGCCCACATGAAGCTTAACACACGGGTTTTCTCTTTAAGATACAACAACTCTGCTCTTAGGAATACTAGAATGCACTTCAGCCCAATGTTTGGGGGCCATTTTAAACAGAAAGATCACCAAACAAAAAAAGAAAATTAAAAATGAGGAAAATGTGGCACTAAACAGACCATGAAAACGACACTTGTGTTCAGTATGAGAGGAGAAACATGAAGGCAGTGCGTCGCCTTGTTTCACTGCAGTTGGGAACATATGCGCAGATGGACTCAGATGTTTTGCTGCTCTGCAAATGATGTGTCTGCAGATGCCTATGAGAGCACCACACGTATTGATGTGGGGATTACAAATACATTTTAGCGAGTAGGCGAATTCGAAAAAGCGAATCTCTGAATCATGAGGATTGTGCAAATATGTATTTCTGCTTTGCTTCAGGAATCCTTATCTCTCTGACATCCACTGAGAGAAAGAACTGGATGTACAGAAGCCGGGAGGAAAACATGTATGTGCTTAGTCTTGGTCCCTCATCAGGGATTTTGATATAATTTATTGGGCCTTCCCTCCCCTCCCCCAGCAAACTAACTTACCCTCTCTCACCCACAGGCATAATTTCAGAAAGCACTGAGAAAAAGATGTTTATTCTAATCCTGAAATTATACTCTATGTGGTTATTTGGTCCAAATCATTAAATTTTCTAAAGATGGCTCAGGTTGACTCGAGTATCTAGACACTTAAACAAACACCTACCTGTTGCGGAGATAAAGGCACCTGACTAGCAAAACCCAATGTCCTTAATTAAACATTCGAACAGGTGACTCAGGGACATTGCCTGGCTGCCATGTAGCTTCCTATAGGATGAGACTATCTAAGCAACGACTGTGAGTTCTGGGCAGCTTGGCTGTGAGGGATGTTACTGGAAATGAACAGGGATGCGGTATTACTATGGTCACTTCTCTTAAACTGCACTAACCTGAGGTTGCACACGTGAGTCCCAACAATTCTGAAATACTAATAAGATCCCAATCTCTGAGAATTCAAGGCTGAGGGCACACATGGGCCTGTGGTGAATCCAAATTAAAGATAACCTTGTGGAGGCTCTGGGGCTCTTCAAGCCGCCTTCTCCTGTTGAGACCTCCTTCATGCCTTTCCAAGGAAATGAGTTGATTTTTTAAAAAACTAAAATGGGGTTTTCTGTTTTTACTTCATATTCCTAGCATTCACAATGAATGCCCGTGTATGTCTATGTATATGTGCATTGAAAGATATAAAATATATTCGTATTGTGTGTCCATTTTTCTTCCCTCCATGTGTCTAGATCTCAGGATTTTATCACTACTTTGTTTGAGACTCGGGCCTCCTTCAACAGAAAAAGACTGTACCTTCTGGTGTTCCTGTGGGTTCAACTGTGTCCCCCAAAAGATATGTTCAATTCTTAGACCCCAATACCTGTGAAGGCAACCTTATTTACAAACAGGGTCTTTGCAGATGTGATCAAGTTAAGATAAGGTCATACTGGATTGGAATGATATTCTCATAAGAAGAGAGAAATTTGGACACAGAGACACTGACACCCAGGGGAGAAGAAGACAGAGACAGAGATTAGAATGATGCATTTACAAGCCACAGGACACCAAGGATTGCCACCAATCATCAGAGGTTGGGGAGAGGCAAGGAAGGATCTTCCCCTAGAACCTTCAGAGAGAGCGTGGCCCTGCCTACATCTCTATTTCCAATTCCCAGCCTTAGAACTATATGAGAGAATACGTTTCTGTGATTTTAAACTACCCAATTTGTGGTAATTTGTTAGATCAGCCGTAGCAAACTAATACAAATGCCTTTTCTGGAAATAGTACTGCTTGTATAATGCTTTGTCCCTTTCATCCCTGAGAATTACTTTGTAATTAAATGTGTCATAGAGAACATCTATATCATTTTCTCATTTTATGGATATGGAAACTGAGATCTGATAACATTATTTGTTGTAGATCACAGAGATATAAAGGGGAAGAGTCAAAAAAAAAATAACACAATCTCCTGACTACTTGATTTGTATTTCTTTTCAATGCACACACTTGCAAAGAAATTTTAAACTAATGGTTGAAAGAACGAACACATAATTCTTTATCATCCTTTTAAACTACGGTTATAGATTTAGCAGCAATCAAGAAATATACTCAGAGCTACAGGAACTAGCATCTCACTGTTCCAAATGTAGCTTAAGATTCTGCTTGGTTCAATTAATAATTGTTAAATACAACTTATCACATTGTCTTGGATTTTGCTCCTCATTATAATAGCATTTGTAACTGGATTCAGACCTGCATCATTTAACTCATGATTCTAGCAGATTAAACACTTTCTACCTTCCTTTTCCCAAATGTACCCTTCACACACATACACATGCAAACCTACAGTAATGTTTAGACCTTGATTGACGCATATTAGGTATATGTGAAAATCTATACATTTATATATTTCCCAGTGAATAAGATCTATTTCTCCCCAAATTATCATGTATCTGAAGAGCAAATATTAACAAGGGAAGGCTCAGCATCAAAGATAAAAGGTGGGGCAGTGGTTGAGAGTCCGCCTGCCGATGCAGGGGACGCGGGTTCGTGCCCCGGTCTGGGAGGATTCCACATGCCGCGGAGCGGCTGGGCCCGTGAGCCATGGCCGCTGAGCCTGCGCGTCCGCAGCCTGTGCTCCGCAACGGGAGAGGCCACAGCAGTGAGAGGCCCACGTACCCCCGCCAAAAAAAAAAAAAAAAAAAAGATAAAAGGTGGGAGGATACACTATCTGTAGTGGTGGCAAGAAGCACCACGTACCATCACGTCAAAAACAGGAATTTCAGAGCTTATTGGTCATTTCATTTTCTTAAAACTGAACAGTAAATCTTATTTCACAAGGCTGATTAGAGATAAAATTTGAGTTATTTTATTAACACTTTATTTTAAGAGATAAAATTTGAGTTATTTTATTATATTTTATTTTGCGTGGGCCTCTCACTGTTGTGGCCTCTCTCGTTGCGGAGCACAGGCTCCGGACGCGCAGGCTCAGCGGCCACGGCTCATGGGCCCAGCCGCTCCGCGGCATGTGGGGTCCTCCTGGACCAGAGCATGAACCCGCGTCTCCTGCATCGGCAGGTGGACTCCCAACCACTGCACCACCAGGGAAGCCCCTTTATTAACACTTTAGATCATCTAGTTATTCCTCTTGTTCACCTGTTAGTAGGTATGTAATATCAAGAGTAATCAATGATATATTTACCTTTCTGAATGCCAGAGCATGACATTGACTTTTCTTCAAAATAAGTATTTTCTGTATAGTTACTGCTGCTTCTTGGTAAGCTGTCTTCAAGAATTATGGTTACCTTCAGAGAAATTCAACTGAATTTCTTTTATGTGCCTTATGTTTTAGTTACCAAGATTCATTAAAATTCAGTACCACCTGTGCTTTTTGGTATTGCAAGTATGGTGGGACTTATTTTTAAATTAAATTTGTTGTGTTTCATTGCTAGATATGTACCAGTACTCACTGACAACAGCATGTATTTTTTAGCCATGCAACTTTATAGCAACTTCTTTAGTTTTTGTATAATATTACTATATAACCAAGTCTTACAAACTCTTTCTTGTTTATATGTATATAAACATATATATGTATGTATGAATATGTATATTCAATATATATTTATATATGCTACTCCAAAAATACTTTAAAATTAGTTCAACGCATGTACGACAAAAAGTTCTTAATTTTTTTTTTCAAAAAATTATCCTTGTGTAATCAAGAAACATCTTACACTTCAGCTACTCTTAAACACTGGCAAATTGATACTTTGAATAGTCTACAGCTACGCTAATATGGAGGCTGTTAGCCACATGTGTATTCAATTTAAATGAATTAAAAGTAGATAGAAATGAAAATTCAGCTCCTCAGTCACACTAGTCACATTTCTGCTGTTCAATAACCACGTGTGGCTAGTGGTTACCTTATTAGGCGGTGTGGATATAGAAAATTTCTATTATTGCAGAAAGTTCTATTGGACAGTGCTGGTCTATAGCATTAAAAGTTAAAATTTAAAGTTAAAAAAGAGATTATTTGAAAAGAATATGAATGTGGACCACTTATGTATTCCGGAGAATTGATTTTAGGACTCTCTAAAACAAAGACCAAAAGAAAAGGGAAAATAAAGGATCTAAATGTTTTTGCATTTAGATGCAAATATCCAGATGCCCTCCTACATCCAGTTCTTCTGTTTCTTCGGTTTTGGTTCTCTGAGTGCTGAATCAAGTTGATGTATACCTAGCAGCTATATTTTCCATTGCCTTTTCCACCTATTTCAATAATTTGCATGCTTTCTATCATATAACCAGCCTGTGTAACATGGAGTGATAATCCTTAGCTACATTGCTTAGAGTGCTCATTTCAATTAGGGATTTAGCTAGTTTTCTGAAAACATCCAGATCAAATTCTAAATTCCCTAGTACATAAAATATAGTAACATGTGAACATTATATACAGTCTCCTTTTATTCATGTTATAGATAAATGTTAGGTGGATATAAGGATAAAATACACTTAATTTATATGTCTTAAAATTATATTTATAATTTTTTAATTAATGACTTACCATTATTGTTAATTCAAGTTGAACTTTAATTTTTATATAAAGTTTTAATCCACACCTGGAAAGAGGAAGGGAAAACTTAAGAAAATTCATACAAAATAACACTTCTGCTACGAAAAATAAATTATTTAAACTGAGTGAAAAGAGCTAAATATGGGCCCTCATTTAAATTTAAATTTCCCCTTCCTGTCATTCATTTCTAGGTTTTAGTTTCAATGTGAATATTAGATAAGAAAAATGAACAAAGCACGCCCTTAAAGATTATTAAATAATATGTCATAAAAATTGCTCAAGGTCAACTCTCAAACACCATAGGGAAAGCTGCTAGCTCTTCAGGGAGCTTCTGACTAACAAATAAAATAATAGTTTCAAAGATGCAAGGGTGCCTCCAGCCAAAAACAGGAAAAAGGGCTCTCCCACAGAGATTATTGTTGTAATGGCGTGTGCTCCTGGGAAAGAGATGAACTTTAATAATGTAACAAGTCTGTCAAAACCTCACAGTAATGTCCTTTGGTGTCTGGCCAGAAAGATGTACTGTGTCTAACAGTTGAAATACTACCCCTATTTCTTTCCCCAGTCATCAAAACAAAAAGAGTTTCACTTCACTACTTCCCAGTGGACAGTTCTTTGTTATAAAAATTAAAAACAGGACACAGAACACGTTCAAATTGTAAAGCTCACTAAAGTTACATTAATTTAACAGGACAGATTATGAAATTGCCTAAGTGTTACAAGAATGCTCATTCAACTACTGTGCACCAACCTACCCTAGGAGAAGACTAATGCTTGTTGTTACACAAGCAAAGATAAATGTAATTTATGAAAGTACTAAGGAAGAGGAGAGGGGCTAGCTGGGTATCAATTATTAATACCTTTTAAAATTCTGTTTCCACTTTCTTTTCAATCTTTTCTGATTTCTTTGTCATCTTCAGCTATATTCCCTGGAAGATTCAGAAAGAGAAAAAACAAAAGGATGAGCAAGATAATTAAAAAGAAAGTATGTGTAGTAGAGATAGGAGTTGGTTATAGGGTAAATTTCACATAATTAATAAATTGACCATATGTGTATTGATATTTTACCCTATCTCCAGCACCATGCTATGCCCTAAAAACGGCACTGATTTCAGCAGATTAAATCTATTTTGTAGTGAGGATATATACGGTTTGCCCTAAATAACTTCTGGAATCAACTAGGGCATTAGTTAATTAATCAGAACCTATGAATAATTATATAATAAAAAGTATATTTAGTGCCACATCATCTTGTATAGACACGTCTTATCATGTAATAATAGTTCAATTATAATTCAAAAAAGGGAGAAAGCCACAATTAGCTGGATTCACCTTGATGAAGGAAATAAGAATTCATTTGGCCCTGATAGACTGTTTACATACATAGAGAAAGAAAGTGGGGAGGAGGGTCTTTGAGGTCTACAAAGAAATGGAGTCAAAAGTGAGCATCTCAGCTGAGAAGACAATTCAGTTTTTACTGGAGAAACAGGATTTTGCACATGCATTGTATAGTTATGGAAAATCAGGTCACGAGGATCAGTCAGAGGTCCATATCAAGGACCCAAATATGCCTTCCAAAGCAGGCAAGACTTTCTAAGTTACATGGCCGATTAGGCATTTGCAGGCGCCCTCTGTTGCACTAGGGCCTCAATGATATAAAAGTTCAGAAGTACAATAAGGAATAAACTTAAACTATGATAAACAAAGATGCAATTGAGGGTCAACCATAATGAGTGACCTCAACGGATTTTGGAAGTTGTTGAGGGGCAGGGTGTACACAGCCTACTCTACTGCTGTGCCGCTGAGAGGCTGGAGAGCAGGGGAGGAGTCAGTCCCCCCATGAGGCTCTGATGGGGTGCCAGGCTCCAGTCTGCAGGGACTGCTGAGAGCTGAGGTTGTCGTTGTGCAGCTGAAGAGAGTGAGATGAACTGAATCAGCACTTAACATCACTCCATCCTTATCCAAAATGGAAAGCAAATAAAAGCTGACATCACCCCAGTGTCAAAGCCTAGAAGTTCTTCTCTAGAGAAACAGAAAATGTTTCCGGAAAGCTGCAGCTCCCAACACGGATGCTGACATTCCAGAGTAAATCTCTCTTTGTTCTGCTATTGGGGGATTTGGAGTCTGACAGCTAGCTCCTTGTCCACTTACTGGAAAGAAGCTTTACTAATCAGCATGACATCAGCTCTGTTCATATATCCCGTCATATTTTTGAGTCAGGCAGGAGACCTGGCTAGAAAAGAGCCACAAGTGCAATTCCCACCAGATTCCCACCCGCGCATTTGAGTGTGAGTTCCACAGCAGTTATGTGGAGCTGCTTGTGAGCATCTCAGCAACATCACTGCTTCTCTTTATGCACAGGCGGGAAGCCTGGAAAAGTACATTTCCTAGACTGACTCAGTGGGAGGCACCTGCACAAGATCTGGAAGGCACAAGAGAACAAGTCATGGCTTCCGCAGACAGCGGAGGTGAGTGTTTGCCAACACCACTCACAGGTCCTCTTGTGAGCCACTCACTGCTCTGATCCCCGTACTTGCTCATTTTCTGAAGACCAGGAACAACTTTCTGGACCTAAAACACCACCAGTGCTTCCTATGGTTTTGTAAACCTCTAATTTCCTGTGTTCAGTTACTTCTTGTTTCTCTTTTTCTGAATGAAATTTGTCCTATTCAGAGATATATATGAAGAGACTCATGTACTACTTTTACTTTTATACATAAAAGTAAAATAAATTAAAAAAATCAACATGAAAGAATAGCTGGCACTAGAGTTAAGAGAGCTAATTTAGAGAAGAGAAGAAGATACCGGGAAAAAATAACTAAAAAAATTGGATTCCTCTTCTTAGACAATTTTTACAATAAAATACATCCTTGAAACAAAACAAGATATTACAAAAAATAAATGGAGAATAAAAGATATTTAAATATAATAGCTGAAGTAAATGACTCAACAGAAAGATTTACAAAACAAATGTGAAGAAATCTAAACTAAAAAGCTTAAACACGGCAAGATTCAAAGATACAAAAGAAAACAGAAAAAAATTTAAAAGAAATTATCAAAGAAATGATAAAAGAGAAAAGTCCAAAATCTAAACAAATGCTCTAGGAGATTTTGAGGGTTTTGGTGGGGTTTTTTTTACACTTGATCTTGATCACCTAAAGGTTATTTTCATTCCTTAAACAAGTAATCTCCTTACCCCATCATTAAGACCCATTATTGCCAGTACATTTGTTTTTCAATTTCAGCAAAAATTTAGTGTCTTAACACCTCTGCTGTCTTATCCAGTCTAGATTCCCTGTGATCACATCACATCAAGCATTCACTTAGCAAGGGACCTTTCATGTCTCTTTTTCCTTTTGTACCATTCACTGGGACCAAATCACGACCTTGGACCAACCCAAGAAATTTCCTTCTGTTCCTACGCCACGCTGGGGAGGAAACCACGCAATCAAATAGATGCAGTGTAGTAGTACACCAGAGCAGATCATTCTTTTCCTGAGAGCTAATGATTAAATATTCAGAAATCTTGCAAGTCAGTTGCTAAACCATTGACATCACCCACGTCGGGAATGTTTATACCAACAAAACTGGCAAATGCCACAAATCAGGGCATTTCATTTTTTTCCAAGGAGCCAATTTACAGCCCACCACTGCCACGTTTCTGCTCTCCAAACCCACCTGGGCCCTCATCTCTCCAGATAATCCTTTCCAGTTTCATCATCAACTTTCCACTCAATTCTCCATGAATTATTTTCTAAAACTCCATTCTCCTCAAACGTCTCACTCTAAACCTCTTTCACTCTGGTCACATTTCCTAATGAAAATAATTACACCAGTCCCCAATTCTCTCAGTGTCCTGACACTCCTACCCCACAGTTTCCCCACATTCTTCCATTCTAATCTTTTCCTTCTTCCTTCTTGTTACAAAGTTTTCCCCTTTCACCTGGATCTCATCCCCTTTTGCCTCTTGAGAAACTTTTGTCCAACTATCTCTTTTTTTTCCTGTGTATATATTAGTTTCTTCTCATTAGATTGTCAACATTCTCAAATTTCTCTAATTAGAAAAACAATATCCCTTAGCCCCCCTGCATCCATCTCCAACTATTATACTCTCCTTCTTGATCTTAGGACCAAACCAGGCTTTCTGAAGGGCACCTCTCCATCCGCTGTGCCTGCTACGGTAGCTCTGGAGCCAGACAGCTGCAGGTGAGATTCAGTGTCTATCTCTTACTATTTCTGCTGCCTTAGACAAGTGACTCCAGCTCTCTGTGCCTCAGCTTCCTCATCTGGCAACTAGGGAACACCGTCATACTTATCTTAATAAAGGGGTTGATACAGCTAAAGCACTTAGGTAAGTTCCAGACACACAGCAAATAGAAACTGTCAGTTAGGCACTAAGAACCATTGTTTCTACTCACCTCACTGCCCTCCACCCCCAGGTCATCAGCGATCTTCACGTTGCTAAGTCTAATGCACATATTTCAGTCTTTATGTTTTCAAACTTTTCGGCAGCATTTGACCTTGAATCCTTGGGTAATTTCCCCTTCCCTTCGGTTCCCTGCCACACCATCTTCATTATCTTCTAACCACACGTACTATGTTCTCCCCATTCTAAAAGGCTAGTGTATCTGATTACGCCATGTTTTTCCTTGACCCTGTGCTCCTTGAAAATGTCCTAAGTCAACTGGCTCACAAAAAATGTTTTTGAGAATTTTATCATTATTATTATGAATAGCAATTACTGTCAATAGATAGAGATAGGTGAGTGACAGAGAACAGGTTTGAACCAATCCTTACTATGGGTTGTGTAAGCTAAATCCCAGTTTCCTGTCCTGCTTGGTGTCACTATACTATTCGTAAAAGGTTCACTGGCAGGAAAGTGACATGTTACAGGTAACATCCAGTTCATATTATAGTTTGTATCCTCTTAAATAATAGTCAGACACAGAATCATTCATGAGTCAGGCCTCAGGCCTCATCCCTAAGGGATCAGGTAATGTGGATTGCATCATACCTACACCCATGTTCTTACAAGGATGGAAATGTCTCCAACATACTTTTGCCCATCCATACTTCCTGAACACCACTAATTTCACCCAGGCAAGCTTCTTTCTAACACCCACTATGTTATCCTGCACACCTCTGATTTCACCAATGAAAACTCATTTCTAAGGTTAATTATGCAAAGTAACAAGCCCCTCAGTTGTTGATGGGAGATAACCAAGCTGAAACACTTGTAGGAGCTGCTTGTGAAGAATGACCTTCCTCATCAGCTGAACACCCCCTGAGGTGTTTGTTCCTGATTAGAGCAACTGGCTGTCCCATCTAACATGGAGAATATCTCACCAGCTCCAGGAAGGTTTTGTAAAGTAAATCATAAGCATCATAACGGGTCTCGTCATACCCTTTCCCAAAGCGAACCATTCTTCTTCCTGCACCTCCCTCAGCCCCTCTTCTCCTGGAGAAATTCCGTAAGTATCCCAGATCGCTATTTAACGTGACTTCCTCTGGGATGCCTCCCCATCTCCAAGTGGTAAGTGCCTCAACTGTGAGCTCTGCTCCACTCTGCTGTGGCGTTGTTGCATTTTATTGAAATTGTTTATATACTTATCTTTTTTTCTCTTTAAAACTCTACATTCCTAATAGCTAGCATTTATTGAGCCCTGTGTGTCCAGCACTGTGTTCATTCATTTACATGCGTTAATTTACTTACTTCTTAAAATTGTATTATAATGTAAATCCTATTATTATTGTCCACATCCTTATTTTTCCAGTTTTATTGAGGTATAATTGATGAGTAAAAAGTGTATATATTTAGGGTGAAAAAAAAAACCCTCTACATTCCTTAAAAGCAGAGACTGGGTCACTGATTTTCTGTTTATTCCCAGGGGACCGCCACACGCCGGGTGCCATGTAGGTGCTAAGTGAGTGATCTTAGAATCGATGAAAGGGAACAAGCCTAATAGCTTATATTGGAAACTGCTATTTTATTCACAATTATCAAACATTTTGAATGCCTATGATGCAAAACGACATGTACGATGATCTGGCAATATGAAGAGATATAAGTCAGGAGCCCCAATCTTCTGAATTCACATTCTAGTTAGTTAGATAGATACACAAAATAGGCAATGGTAATAGAACATGGATAAAGATGTATATCCCCACTTTCAGGGGCAAAAACTGACTGTCAAGTCAATCAGGGTAGTACCATCCTCTTGTTCTTAAAATTGGTTCCCTTATCTAGGCCTAAGTCAGTAAGTTTTGACATTACCCTGATCAGACCTTGCTTTAGAAAAGGGCACATGACACATTTTAGGCCCAGTGAGACACAAGGGGAGTTTGCCTGGGATTTCTGAGAAAGAAATCTTACTCTTTCAGAGCTTTCAAGAGAAACATTTCCTCTTCCAGTATGTGTGATGTACCCATAAAAGCCTGGAACTGCAGCATTTTGCTGCTAAGGAGGCAGTGAGTCTTACAAAAATCTAACACAATAAAAGGCAAAGGGGAGAGACAGAAAGAACCAGTTCCTTTGTACACAATGATGTGCTGCTGAATCAAACCAGCCCTGAAGCTGTGTCTCATATAGGCTTTCCATTATAACTGAATTTTCCCTTATCTCAGTTTTCTCCCTACTTTCTATTATTTATATTTGAAAACCATTAATTCTAAGTGTGAAAACAGGACACAGAATCCAGATTCCAAGATTTGTATTTAATTTACTCCTCAGTATGCACTGGCTAATAAAGCTGCCGTTTTGTATGGCTAAACAGTATGGCTAGTCACTTAAATTAGACTAATTAAAATAAATACACTCAGATACTAGAGGTCTGGTGGAATTAATCAAACCACCTGTAGTTTTGGCATCAGGTGAACACTCAACCTGGTTTGAACTACCAGGTATTTGCTTATTAGATATTTAGTTGTAGAAGAAAAAGAACTGGGGGGAGAGAAAGATGATAGCACATGAATCTTAAGGAGGAGACTGAAATGGAATAACCAACCTTCAAAGGCAGAATGCTGCCTTCTGTAAGAAAGAAGTTCTGTACAATTCATAGAATGGAACAGAAAAAAATTCAAGAATAACTATAAAATCACTGCAAGATGATTAGGAGCAAAATTTTTTTAAGGCAGGATTCAAACATATCTACTACAGAGTGACCTATCCTCCAGTGCGTGAGGTTTAGCTGAATTCCTTATACGACTGGAGGTCAAATAAAATGTATGTTTCAAGTGCTTTGAGAAGTCATCTTTATGCTTGTTTGGAAAATTGAGCACAGCAACAGCATTCAGAAGTAAATCCCAGCCCTACAACCTGCATAGAAAGAAGGTATAAACTGAATCTTATTATTTCCGCTGCTTCTCTGTTTCCTACACAATCCAAGGTAACTGAAAAGAATATTTAACTCTTACAGATCATCAGTTTATTTCAAGAAATTTCCAGAATATTTTGTACGTGATCATTTTAGAACATTCCTGTCTGACAATTTCTCCTTCCATAAAAAATGCCTGATTTTACAGCCTCCGTTCAAAGTGTTGAAAGGATTATTCTTATGCACTAAATCCCACTGCCAACCACACTTGGTCTGTTACCCTAGCAAGCCGCGTAGGTACAATGTGAAATAAGGCCAGTGAATGCCATAAGAGCTCGTAAGTTATGGCAAAGAAAAAAATGATGGGTTCACATAAAAGAAGACAGAGAATAGTCTTAAAGCAGGGTTCCTCAATCTCTGAACTATTAACACTTTGGGTCACTATTAACATTTTTTGTTGTGGGCGGTTGCCCTGTGCATTATGGGTTATTTAACAGCATCTCTGGCCTTCACTATTTAGATGCCAGTAGCCCCCAGTTGTGACAATCGAAAACATCTCCAGGCATAGCCAAAAGGCCCCTCTCCTGGTTGAGAACCACTGGTTTAAGTAAAATCATTTTCAAATGAAATGATGGTAAGCTGGTGCTTCATGAGCATTATCTAATTTTTACAGGGCCTTGAAAAGCAGATACTATTAGTTCATCTTAAATGGAAATGGAATTAGTGTGAGATGGAGCAAACAATGACCCAAGGCCCAACAACGGTCCTGGATTCAAATGCTGAATGTGTCTGGTACTGTTCTAGGCCCTGGACATTGAACAGTGACCAAGACATAATTTTTGTCCTCAAGAAGCTTCTAGTGCTTTGGCTCCTGGCTGACGGGTGGAATGGAGACAGTGCTATGGGAAGCCATCTGAGACTCTTCATGCAGCCTTGGAACTGGGAGGAGAAGTGGTCAGAGGAAACTTTCTGGAGAAAGACCTGAGGGGTGAAATGGGATTAGCCAGATTAAGGAAGGTCAAGATGGGCTTTGGAGGCCAAAGCAGAGAAAAGCATTCCAAGGAGTGCAAACAGGATTTACAAATGCCAGGAGTGAAAAGAGAACGTGGCACGGTTCAGCATGGCTGAAGAAGGGGATGGGGAAGAAATGACAGTACTCCTCCAAGTGTCTTAGAGCCAAATGATGAGCCGGAAATAAGATCAGTTATTTTCTACGATCCTTATCACATGTTGGAAAAAGCTTACCTGTGCTTCCAAGGAAATCCTGGTCTACACATATGGATCAGCCATGGTGTTGGTTTGATAATAGAATTAGTGCTGTGTTCTTGACTAAGCATTAAAAACGAAATAAAAACACTAGAATGGGATCATCTCAACCTGTTGAAAATAGAAAATAGTAGAAACTCAGTAGGCATTAATGTTATTTATTTAATTTTATTCGTGTTATTACTTATCTCCATATAGCTTGGAACTTTTTTTTTCCAGAATATTCTCACACACACATCTAGTAAAAATATATAAGATTTCATCAAACTTCAGAGGCTGTCTAAACTGTGCTGCTCATAGTATTGAGCAAGAGGCACCTCAGAGGTCTACTCAGAGCCGAAGGGAATTGGATTTCCAGAAGCTTCTGTCACCCAGAGCTAGTTTAGGAGAACTGTACTGAGAAAGCAGACGTGTGAAACAAGTCCAAGAGTAGACAGTTATTTACAGCGTGCTTCAATTCACTTCAAGACATTGTATGTGTGCTTCATGAGCATATTTATATATTATATTTAAATTAATTTCCTCCCAATGAATGTAAAGAAAACATTTAACTGGGTCTCAAGATGTAAGAGAGCCAAACCTTCTCTTTGGTGTTTTTTCACTGTCTTCAACTTCTATTTTTAAGCTATGAACTTCATCGTTACACCTACTGGATTTAGGAGACTAAGGTGTAGTGTGGCTTAAAAAAAGCACTGGCACCACAGTCAAGAGATCTGGGTCTCTCGATATTTTATAAATAGCATGATTGACACTGTGTTACCATAGATAAGTCACATGAATGGATCGACGTACGTCCTGACAACTTCACCAGGTTGTCGTGGGGATAAAAATAATGAAATCCTATGCAAGTGCTTTAAAAAGTGAGATGAGTAATGAAAATATTTCGGGGTGTGATGTGTGCATTTTATGGCTCCCAAATTCTAAGCGACTACATTTTTAAATGTTTGAAAGCTTCCCTTTGCCTCCACGAAAGAGAGAGAAGAACCACAGGAATAGGACTTTTGATGACCTTAGAACAAACCCAGTCTCTGCTAGATTTCCGTGGATTCCTTCATCAACCTCCTTCTCAGGCACCGGCACCATTTTTTTCCTAATGCCCCATCCCCAGCCATCCTCCTTTCTCTCTACAAGATCGCTATCATTATAATGTCAATAGATACAGTTTCTTCCGTATTTAAAAAAAATAAAATGCATCCCAAACCCTTCTTTGACTTCACTTTCCTCTTCAGCTACCACCTATTTTTTCTCCTTCACAGCTAAATATCTTTTAAAAGTTACTTATACACTCTTTCCTCTTCTTCCATTAGTGTGTCAATCCACTCCGATCTGCAGTCTGTCCCTAGGTTTCCTAGCATTCATGTCACTAACTACTGAGGGCGTTTTCACTCCTCAGCTCACCGCACCTGCCACTCATTCAACACTGCCGCCCCTCCTGTTCCGGAAAAGCTCTCTTCCCTGTGGTCCATTAGGCTTTCCTCCCCTCTCTCCACCTCTCTGCATGTTCTGCTCCCCTCGCTGAGTCTTGCAGCTCCTCCTCTATACTGGATCACTAATGTTTGGAATTCGTCAAGAGTCTTTCCTTAACCTGATTCTATTTTTATCATATAATTTTTCCCAAATAGGTATCATTTGTGGCTACAGTTGCAACAAGCATTGTGGCAGAGCTCAGTGACCCCCGTAGATGCTTTCTTCTCTCCCACAGCAGCCTAGGAGAGAGAATTCCCTTGTAACACTAGCCTCAGTTTGCAATGATATCTCTCAGTCCCCCGCTGATGAACAACTGTGCTCCCCATTCTAGTCCAAAACTAATGGGAGAAGAAACCATATCTGTTTTACTCACTGTTAAATTCCCAACGCCTAGCAGAGTTCTTGCCACATAATGGGCACTTAATAAAAATGCATTAACTGAGTGATTAAGGGACTGAATGTAGAAATGAAGGAATGGTAAAATTATTATGGATTGTAGGCTACAGTGGGACACCCAATGTTTTCTCTATTTCTCTGATTATAAAAACAGTGCATGTTCCCTCAACGTATTCAGGTCTCTATTTATATGTCACCTTTGGGAGAGGTCTTCATTGATTGCCCTAGCTAAAAATTTCCCTTTTTCATCATCTGCTCTCTCCTTAGACCCTGATTTATTTTTTGTAGAACTTAACACTATCTGACATAATTGTGTGTGTGTGTGTGTGTGTGTGTGTGTGTGTGTGTGTAAGTATTTATTTTCTGTATCCCCAGACTAATCAAGTGGTGAAGGGGAAGGGGATGATGGCAGCGGTATGCCCTAGGAAGAAAGAGTATTTTATCACTGACATTGTTTAGAATTGAGTGATATTAAAAAATGACTGACTTTTGGTGGGTTATTTTTTTTTAGTTCTCTACAGACAGTGCACCCTTTATTACCTGCATTCATGATGGACTGCTCCCTCTGTTACACCCTTAGTGCACCAACGTAAACCACACTAGAACAGAGATAGCTTTTGGTTTTTTTCATGGATCTTTCCCATGTTAGATAAATGAAAGGTCAGTATAAGCATTTTGGAAAATAAATATTAACATTAAAAAATAGACAAAAATAGCCACTCATAATCCCTTCATTGAAAGGTTTAAATGGGTTTTTTAAACACTTTAACATGTTTTCTTCCACTTTTTCTATGTATTTTTTAACATAAGAGCATGAAATGTACTCACATACCTGCAATTTAATTTTTTTTCCTTAATAATTTTCAAGTAGTTAAGTGAACACAATCTGAAAGCAAACAGCCACAGTTCCAATCCCTAATC
This sequence comes from Stenella coeruleoalba, assembly GCF_951394435.1. Taxonomy (NCBI): domain Eukaryota; kingdom Metazoa; phylum Chordata; class Mammalia; order Artiodactyla; family Delphinidae; genus Stenella; species Stenella coeruleoalba. The sequence continues at coordinate 21,645,592 of NC_137167.1, forward strand.
AGACACTTACAGTCCTGTGAGCTCTTAAGTCACATACTTAACATCTTTGAGCCTCAGCTTCCTGATTTTAAAAATAGGCTAATCACATAACTGCCTCTTTGGGTTGTTACAAAGATTAAGTGAGGTCATCTATGTGCCTGGTTTGTGGTAAGTGAATGTTAGTTTGGGGATGTGCAGCCTCTAGAATGGTCGGCAGTGATCCTAGCCTCTGGGCATTTGCATCCTTGTGTAATCTCCTGCCTCTGAGTTTGGACTGTGACTCAGTGCTGGAGAAATGACAAGTGAGGCACAGCCAGAGAACAGAATATGGCAAAAGTAATAGGGATGTCACTTCTGAGAACTGGTTACAAAGAGACTGTGGCTTCTGTCTCGTACACCCTGTCTTGCTCTCTCCTTAAACTCCAAGGGAAGCCTGCTGTCACAGGTGAGCTGTCCTAGGAAGAGGTTCTTTGTGGCAAGGAGCTGCCAACAGCCAGCAAGAAACTGAATTCTGACCACAGCAGGAATGAGCTTGGAAATGAATTCTTCCCCTGTTGAACCATCACGTGAGACCACAGTCACAGTCCAAATGGTTTACAACATTGTCAGAGACCTCGAAGCAGTGGCATTCAGATTAAACCTTGCCTGGATTCCTGATCCACATAAACTAAGAAATTTTAAAAATGTCTGTTGACTTAAAATAATTTCTGCATTTTGGAGTAAGGTGTTATGTAGCTTTTATGAATGGGCAATTTCAGATATTGCAGAGTGTGGAGAGTTCTCTGGAATGTAATGCTTTTCTTTCCCAGCAAGTTTTTGAAAAAGAGATATGAAACAGGACTGGGCAATGGGAAATGAATATACCTTTTCTTTTTATTAGTAAAAGTTAAGCTTCGGTATGTGGCTTAGTGTGATAGCCAGATAATCTTTCTAACTGGATCTCAGAGGTAGGCAGACTTGGAACCCTGTCTTGGACAGCACCGGGGGAAAGAGCCTTTCCCATGTGTCTGGAAAGAACAGAATCTAGAGAAAGAGTCTGCTACTGGGGAGAAACAGAAAGAAGTCTTCTTCCAGCAGCCAGATACCCAAAGGAAAAAAGGGTAGAGCAGATCATGTCCAGCTTTGCATCCGAAATTTACCAGTTATTCCAGGGGCAGCATGAGTAATGGCACAGAGTAAACCCAGGAGGCGACTATCATGGAGTTCCCTGCACCTAGAGGGAACTTAATCAGTATTGGTTAAGTAGTACTCCCTAATTTTAACCTTTACAAACTACTTATGAATATCACTGTAATAGTTGTATCATATTCATCATGTGGTTATATTCCAATTTATTAAACTAATCACAACTTGTTAGAAATTTAGATTATTTCTAGTTTTTAGTGTTATAAGTATTGCTGATGTGAATGTCTTTCTCCTTATTTCTTCAGCATAACTCCCCAAAAAGACAGTTGCTAACTCAAAGTTTATGAGCATTTACATGTATATTGTTAAATTGGTCTCAAAGGTCTGATTAATTTCCACTCCCTTCAGCAGAGTATAAAAATGTGCTGACACTTGAAGCCTTGGATTTTAGACTTTATTTAATAATCTGTGCTAATTTATAAGTGAATCATATCTTGTCCTTACTTGAATTTACATTTCCTTGATTATTAGTAAGGTTGAAGACTTTTCACTGTTAATCGGCCATTTGTATTTCCTTTCCTCTAAATTATCTGTGTGTCTGGTGCTCGTGGATCTGCTGGCGTCATCTACCTCTGTCCTTAGGGCAGACACTCAATTGCCTCTCTTCTGGAGCAGTGTGATCCCACAGAGAAAAGGGCCTGGGAAAATGCACTGAACGTTTTGGATTATTCTTAACATTTCTATAATTCCCTTTTTTAAAACAATTTTTCTAGAGTGTTTCATACTCTATTATGGCTCATAATAACACTGAATGTAGCATGATACATATCAGGTTTTGTTCCAAGGGCTTTGTATAGATTAATGCACTGAATCCTCACACTGACCCTATGAAGTAGCTACTATTTTTTTTAATAAACAAATTTATTTATTTATTTATTTGTTTATTTTTGGCTGCATTGGGTCTTCGTAGCTGAGAGGAAGCTAAGGAGAAAAAGTACTGAGTATCTGTTTTGCCCCAGGTAAAACAGATAACAGGTGGCAGAGCTGGAATCTAAACTCAAGAGCTTCCATGCCAGGGTTCATGAGCTTATCCACTAATCCACCCAGTACAACACCTTGGTTAACCCTACAGGATAGCGGACTCAATTTTTCCTAACAAGTCATCCTCAATAAATAACGTGTTTGCACATTAAAATGATAAGGATTCTACCTCACTCTGATAAGGTTTTAATAATAAAGTGATTGTTTTCAAAATTGAAGAGCTTCTATTTACAATAGCCAGGACATGGAAGCAACCTAAGTGTCCATCGACAGATGAATGGATAAAGAAGCTGTGGCACATATATACAATGGAATATTACTCAGCCATAAAAAGAAACAAAACTGAGTTAACTGTAGTGAGGTGGATGGACCTAGAGTCTGTCATACAGAGTGAAGTAAGTCAGAAAGAGAAAAACAGATACCGTATGCTAACACATATATATGGAATCTAAAAAAAAAAAAATGGTTCTGAAGAACCTAGGGGCAGGAAAGGAATAAAGACGCAGACGTAGAGAACGGACTTGAGGACATGGGAAGGGGAAGGGTAAGCTGGGACGAAGAGAGAGAGTGGCATGGACATATATACACTACCAAATGTAAAACAGTTAGTGGGAAGCAGCCGCATAGCACAGGGAGATCAGCTTGGTGCTTTGTGACCACTTAGAGGGGTGGGAAAGGGAGGGTGGGAGGGAGGCTCAAGAAGGAGGGGATATGGGGATATATGTATACGTATAGCTGATTCACTTTGTTATAAAGCAGAAACTAACACACCATTGTAAAGCAATTATATTCCAATAAAGATGTTAAAAAAAATTGAAGAGCTTTATTTCTTTCTGATTATAAACGATGTGTATATTTTGATGTTTAAAGTGTTCAGGGAGTGCAAAAAGAAAAATTATATAAGTTCATCCTCCAGAAGCAGAAAAAGTACTGTGTAAAAAAATGAGAGTAATTTGAAATTCTATTTTCATATTGTTGCAACAAAATCTGATGGGGTTTAAAAGCATAAAATCCTACTTGCTGTAAAAGATTTTCACACCATCCTTTGACTATATATATTACACTGTAACATTTAGATGTTACCAAAGAAACATATATATTGGGGGAAATTTAATTATTTAGGTACAACCATCTTAAATTCAATTATAGAAAGGAGATTTCACTTAATTCAAGAGATGAAACAAAGCATTTAAAAACAGCCCAGATAATCTAGGATATTTGTGTTGCTTCCTGTAATCCTATTTCCCCTTCTATTTAGAACACTAATTTTTCCATTTACAAGAAAGAACTTACCACACATTTAAGTTAATCAAACTTACATAGTAAATCATGGGTGAATACAATTTAGGTGTACACTGATCCCTGAAGCAATGCTATTAAAAACTGATGACTTCCACTTTACTGAATGCTCTAAAAATTATGACAAATATTTAAAATCAATTAAGATTGATTTCTGGTTAATGGGACTATTCAAAAATCATACAATCCAAAAACTAAAAGGATAAGCACACTGTTCACATTTATTTAATTTTTAAAATTTAAACAATAATTTTTAAAGTCTAAAATAGTCTTTACTCGAAAACCCTTTTAAACTAAACATTGATTATTCTTCTAAAATCATTAATTATCTCATGCCTTAATTGTCAGTGTTACAAAGTGGGAATTGATCCCAAATATATATTTTCTGGTCCTAAATTAGCAGCTATTTCACCTGTTTCAAAATACTGTGAAAAATTACACTTCACAATGTAGGGACATAATCTATTCAAGGCAAGCACCATATCTTTATCCTCTTGTGTAACAATACACCTGGTTCATAGCAGACATGCAACCTATAATTGTTGCTATGTTTTCTATTTAAAGGTAACTATATTATATCTGGAATATTTTCTGTTTCATATCAGTATATCACTAAACTTCTCTTTCACTAGGTGTTCAAAATGCACAGCCTTAAGAAAGACAAAAAATATGATCAACTATTTTGGTAGCAATCAAATGACTCCTCTGTACTTGACCTCTTTTGACTCTCTTTGATTAAAAATCAGATATTTGATTGGACTTAAACTGTAGGGTTTTTTCCTTTCTCTGTTTTTATTTTCTCTATCTTCCGCCCAATGTGGTTAAGTACTGAGCTATAATAGAGTTGCACGATACAGAAAAAAGGACAGAACTAAGGTATATCCTAACTTTACCTCTTACTAACATGTAACTCTGAGCAAATTTCCCATTTGCAAAATAATAGGATCTAATATTATTTCCTCATAACACCACCTAACAAAATCATGATACTATGTATCGTCATAATATTTAATAGCTGCCACAGTCCTTGTCTATTTTTAGGGATTGTGTAATTTCTTTTCAACGTTATTTTTATTTCTAATTATTCAAGGTAATCAAAGATGTGCTTTTTTTGAAAATAAACTTCCACCAATAAAAGAAAAATTCTAAAAATGTGGATGGGAAAAACCTATAAACATTTTGGAAAAGTTCACAAAGAGTTGAAATGTTCCAAATAGATGACATGATGATGAGATATTAGGTGACAGTGAGTAAGTCCCATCTTTTCTATTTCTGGTTTTGTTCAGGGCCAGCCAGGGAACACGAGGGAATCAACAGCTCACGTGATCTTACACTGCCTACCTCTGTCGCTGGAACAGAAGGTCCTTTGATACGTCTCTCGTTACTTAGAGAAACTGGGTGCGCTCTAGTCAGTGTTAGGCTAGGCTGTAACATGGTGTGGGGAGGGGCTCATCCTGGCATCGGGATGCTTTGGATTGTCTCGTCAGCCCAGCAGCCATGGAGGACATTCTGTGCCGAAGCCTGGACCATGGTGCCTCAGAGCAGCTATGCCCAGCCTATGCTGTGGATAATCACAGACTCCATTCCTTCTCTGATGGTTGGCCTTCTGTCACATCTACACCGAGTGTTGCTTAGTGTTGGTGTTGAAACCAAGTTGTATAAGCCCTAAGACTCACTGATTTTTTTAAAACTGGCTGTGCACATTGACATGAATCAGAATACTTTGCTGGGCAACAACAAAAAAAAACCCTGGCCAATATATACGTTTTACCAACTTACAAACTAAATTGATGATTTTTTTCCTTAAAAAAATAATAAAACCAGAAAATAATGCAAGCAGAAGCAAAACTATATGTGTTCTAAAACTATTAGTCAGTTATCAAAATACTGTTCAAAATGAAGCCAGACTAAACCCATGCTTTATTAAGTAGAAGTCCCTCAGTAACCCAGCTGCCTCCAAATGGAATTCTGTCATGCACCCCTTCCGAGCTCTCCACGTTCAAAGACTGAAAACTCATCAAAGTCTGATGGGATTGACCTCTCCACCATGAAATCTTGTATAATGTTCTCAACTGCAATTCTCTCTCCCATCTGGGAACTTATTAAAACATATTATCAAGACTTCTTGTGACAATCTTTATTAAAACAATATTAACAAGGCATGTGCATTTACAATCCCTAAATCCCTACTAGGTACAGCGTTCATCTGAAAATACCAGAATGCCCTACCAACAGTCCTGAAACAAGAGGAGCTTCCCTCCACCAAACAGCAATTCCAGAAGTGGACAGCTGCTGGGATCTTGCCTGACATTGCCTTCTCAGTGACTGGATAGGGGAGCAACCCTAAGCACCGTGTTTTCATGCAATAGTGTGCAAAGGCACTCAGCAGGGGACAGCATGGAAGAGAGAGTCTCCTTGCCCCTTTGTATCTTTGTAGGGAGGCCCTAGAAGTCTTCCTCTTTTATCTCATTGCCCAGTGGAGGTCATGCCTACTTCTGGAACATACCTCTGTACCTTAAGATCAAAGTACTTGAACCAAATCAGGGTTCTGGTGAGAAAGAAGGTCAAAGGTAGGGTACTTTTGGATAGGCAATATACTGTACCTAATTTAGATCAACATATGTCATACAACAAACCTATAAGATAAGGGAAGATTTTGATTTTTTTAACAGCAGCAACAGCAAAAATCCCTGAGGTTCAAATACAGTAAGTAACTTGTCCTAGACCATACGACTAGACAGGAGTGAAACAGGACTGAAATTCAAGTTTCACTCGCTCTAAATATTAGTTTCATTCTTAAGTTCATCTATTACTTCCCCTTTTTTTTTTTTTTTTTTTTTGCGGTACGCAGGCCTCTCACTGTTGTGGCCTCTCCCGTTGCGGAGCACAGGCTCCAGACACACAGGCTCAGTGGCCATGGCTCACGGGCCCAGCCGCTCCGCGGCATGTGGGATCTTGCCGGACCGGGGCACGAACCCGTGTCTCCTGCATCAGCAGGCGGACTCTCAACTGCTGCGCCACCAGGGAAGCCCTATTACTTCCCCTTTTGACTGTTAAATAATTTAACTGGAGTATGTTTGTTTCAGCTTTGTATGTGTACAAATTTATTGTATAAATAAAAAATAACTCCCTCAACTCTATTCGGTAAGATATTAATTTCCATAAAGATATTGAAAGACTTAAGCAGAATTTACAATAGAAAGAGAATGGAACATCAAGAACTAGTAAAGTTGAATATGGAGTAGGTAGGGAGCCATGGGACTTACTGTATTTTAAAATACAAAGCCAGCTACTAGTTATATGGCAAGAAAATTATTGCTACTAATAACGAATGACAGTAATACACCAGCAGTTAGAGATCCTACAAATAGTCTTTTCTGTTAGCTTAATGATGTAGGAAACAAGATATTATTTATTCTAGTTTTGCTATTGGCTTCTACATTTTACTAGTAAATTGTCTTAACAAACTTTAGGATCACTTGTGATAATCTAAATGGCGGTAAGAGACATCAACATTTACCTAAGATAGTGGGTGACCCAGAGACATTTTACAATATAATGTTTTTGAGGCAGATTTGTTTTGCTTATACTAGTGTTAAAATGAGTTTGCTATTTTTAAGCACATTTCAGCTGGTCTAAATACAGAAGAGTCCCTGAAGGAAGCCATATTTAAATTAACTCTCCTCGGTATAGTTTTAAATTCTCACATTAACTGATTTTGCAATTTTTCTCACTGCCTGGTAAGGGCAAGTAATTTTGTACATTAAAATACTATGTTTGAAATTGGCACCGCTCTTAGTTACTGCGAGGATTTACCCAGCAATTATTTGTGCAATTATTTGTATTTTTTAAAATAAAATATCTTTCTGTTGAAGGAGCACTTGTGACGTAGACTTCCATCATTAGAATTAATTAAACATCAAGAAAAATCAGTGTGCATTCACAAAGAATCAGTGTTGTTTTTCACTTCCATAAAGTCTCATGTTCAAAGCTAGGATTTATGTAGAATTTCATTTAGAAATATATCTATAATCACTGTGTTTCTAACTTCAAACTGAACATACCGCTTCAGGCTGCAACATCTTACACCTACACATTACAGCTGCCTTAGTTCTCTCATCTCTATTTCACTCTCTTCTTACCTTTAATTAAAATGCATTAAAGAAAGAAAAAAGAAACAAATGGTTGTAGAAAGTAGCATTTGAATGGGAACGATTTCTCTAAATACTGCTGTTCAGGCAATATACGGCATGGTGTGCAGCTTCATGGAGTATACACACAAGATAACATAAATATTACTGATTATGATGTTGGATGGAGTGAAAAGGACTCGTCCTGGGATCTGACTTCCAGATGGAACTTTTCAACATGTGAGCTATAGCATCTCCTGAATCTTTCACTTTTTGAAATCATTTGTGTTTTCATAAAATTTACAAATGAGTATAACTTGTTACTTTTCTATTGCTGCTGTAGAAAGTTACTGCAAATTTAGTGGTTTAAATAATACAAATGTATCATGTTAGAGTTCTAGAGGTCAGAAGTCTGAAATGGTCCCTCTGGGCTAAAGATAAGGCAGTGGAAGGATTTCATTCCTTTCTGGAAGCTCTGGAGGACCATCTGTTTCCTTGCTTTTCCAGCTTCTAGAAGCGGCCCTTACACCTTGGTTCAGAACTAACTCCCTTCCATCCTCAAAGCAAGTGGCAGCCAGGCAAGTCACATCCGATTCCTCTGACACTGACTCTTCTGCTTTCCTCTTCTGCATTTAAGGACCTTGGTGATTACATGGAGCCCATCTGAGCAATCCAGGATCATCTTTCTATCTTAAAATCAGCAGATTAGCAAATATAATTTCATCTGCTACCTTAATTCCCATTGGCTATGTAATTTAACATAGTCAAAGGTTGCAAGGATTAGAACAGGGATATTTTTTAGAGACCGTTTTTCTGCCCACCGCAAATATAAACAGATATACCCCACTCTAATAAATTAGAGGTATAAATGTTCAGTACTCCAACATTTTCACTCATAGATTAGACATATTTAAAGATTATAAATGATGCATATTTGAACACGTATATAACCTATGTATAGAAATAAATATCACTTTTTATAATAAATATACTGGCATATTGATAAATATCCCTAAATAAAACAAGTCACGTGTTATATGTACAATAGTAAATCTAAGCTCTTTGCTTCACTTCCCTGGTTTTTGCCTTGGCTCCTGGATCATACTTTATCAACCTACTTGTTCTAACGAGGGGTTGACCATCAACCTCTCTTTCAAAAAACAAAGGCATATAATCACATTTGTACACATACAAACCCACGTACAAGCACACACCCACACACCTCATCAGGTTTCTGAATCAATCCCATCTGAGGGAGGGAATGTTTTTTCACCCTGATTTCCAGGGGTTCACCTTTTAGTTGCTGCTATTAAATCCACTCCCATGTTGCTTCCTGGACTGAAGCCATTCTAATCCCAGTGATGCCTAATTCCGGTAAGAAGGTTATGGTTATACCTGCACATCAAAGTCTGAGTCCCTATGTCCCTTCAGTATAGGCACACACCGCGCATCCGGGTTCACCTTTCAGTATAGGTTCACACTCTGAGGAATCGTACAGCCTACCTCATATTTTGATTCTAGGAGGATCCTAAAATCCTGACTGCACGTGGACTACATTGGTTTCAGAATGTAAGATCTTGCACACTCAAATTAATTTGTGGCATGGCTATTGAGCAGAAAATCGTATTTATTACACAATGAGTTTTGTTCTATTGGGAACGGAAGAGGAGTTACACTGGCAGAATTCACTGTGTCTTAAATAAGTAACATGCTCAACCTAAAACAGCTGAAGAATGTTGAGCTTCTTAGGCAGCTAAATTCCCTAAAAATTTTATTCTTTGAGACATTAAATCATTGCAATAAATATTTACTAAACACATATTGTATACCAGGCTTAGCTCTAGGCACATGGGATACATGAATGTACAAAAGAAAAAACGACCCCTGTCTAACATGTGTCATGTTGCAGAGCAGAGCAGTGCGTTCAGGAAACCTCACATAAAGGGCTTTGTCATCATAACCCATAGTGCAGGAAGGAAGCAAAGGCAGGCTGCCTTTCTCATGGTCTGGCTCTTCCCTAGGCTTCTTGTCTTTCAACTTGTATTTTATAATTTACCTTTTTCTGTGTTCTTTCATTATAACTTACCCATCACTAGAATGTAAGCTCCAAGAAGGCAGGAAATTTTATCCATGCTGGTCACAGCTGCATCTTCATGGCTCAGAACAGTGCCTGGCACACAGTAGGTTCTCAAGAATTTATTTGTGGAATGAGTGAATAAATAGGCGAACTTTGCCTTTTGGTCCACTCCTGGCTGCTCTCCTCCTTGGCTCCTGTGTCACACTTTATCCAGTTTCTGTGGTCTAAGTCTTCATTGGCAGATGCTGAACAAAGGAAAGGGAGTACTAGTATTTTTTACCTTTAGCTCTCATAGCCTTTGTTTCTTCACCTGTACAATGAGGGTGATAAAGGTTTTATTACTTATCTACTGCTGTGTAATAAATGAACCCCAAATTTAGTGGCTTAAAACAATAACAACAAAAGTGTATTATTTCACATAATTTTTATGGGCCAGGAATCTGGGAGTGGCTTAGGTGGGTTCCTAGAACCAGGATCTACTAGTCAAGGTCTCTCATGAAGTTGCAGTCAGGAAATTGGCCAGCACTGTAGTCATCAGAGGCTTACCTGGGGCTGAAGGGTTATTTCTTGGGTGGCTCACTGGCAAGTTAATGCAGGTTGTTGATAGAAGTCTCAGTTCCTCAATTTGTGGTCCTTTTCATAGCACTACCTAAGGGGCCTAATGACATGGAGATGGCTTCCCTCCAAGAGTGACCCAAGAGTAAGCAAGGCAGAATCCACATGGCTTGTGTGATCCAGCCTCGGAAATCACACACCATCCTTTTTACAATATTCTACTTAGTTACATGGGTCAGCCCTGTTCACTCTAAGAGGGGAGTACACAAAGGCACAAATACCAGGGGGCGAGGATCATGGGGGATCATCATCTTCAAGTCTGGCCACCAGAAGATACCTGACAAGATGGTGGTAGCATTTAAATAAGTCACACACGTAAAGCACCTGGCATGGTGCCAAGCGCACAGTAACTAGGAAATGTCGGTTCTACTTGGTTGCTCAGGCTTCACTGAGCTTTTTTTTTTTTTTTTTAATCGTGGTAGATTATCGCTCAGTGCTTTCTGTAGACGTCTGCCTTTGTCTATGGAATTCGTATCTCTTTCTCATCTATTCATTCATTCAACAAGTCTGCTGTCCTCAAATACTAGAGACCCGTGACAAGCTTAACCACCTGAATTATACATTTTTGGCACTAACCACTTGGTGAAATATGACCCAAAATGGCTGGTCTGCCACTGTGGTATTAGAATGTGCTATTTCCTGGCACCTGTGCAATGATATTATCTCCCGGATTTCCAGGTTACACCTGGTGTCTGTCAGTGGTAAGTAAGTTGGTCATCTTCTCTAACCCGCTCTGATAACTTTGACCCTTTCAACATTACCTTCTATGCTTCCAACCTTTCTACACACAGAGAAAAATCTATCACGGCCTCAGCTTGGGTGTCATGAAAGCAGACTGCTGTGGTCTGAGTAATACAGAGCTGTGCAGAAATAAAAGGGATAAACAAGCAGATGAGAACAAGTCTTTGACAGATGACTGAAGACCAAGCTGAGAAGAGAGAAAAAAAATCCTTCTAAAATGAACTTTTCATCAAACCTGAGAACAATTAGTGGGTGAAGAAGAAATTTTGTAAACCTCATTCCTCTTGATTCTTTTCAAACTATGAGCTATTTATGAGTGCTCTCCCAGAAGCATTATTTTGCACATTTGAAGAAGCTAATCATAAGCTTCCCCCGAAGCCAGCACCTGCTCAATTCTATATTGCCAGCAAGGGTGTCACAGGAGTAGAGGCCTCACTCCAGGGAGTTAGCAGCAGATTAAACTTCAGCCGGAATGTTGGGAGAAGCTGGTATGCTGAGTCAATACCAAGTACCAGGTTTAATTTGATGTTTTCCATGCACGATGAAAATTGCGGGTTTTTTCTAACTGTAGAACTATTGCCTCTTCTGCTTTCTTTTATGGGTTCCCTGTAGAGTGTGTGTTATGCTCTGATATTTGAAATTGATCGTGCAGGTTCTATTTCGAGGGTGATAATAAACCTGGTACAAAAGCTGGGGTTAGTGAAGGTGACTATTAACCTTTCTTCTAATACAGTCGATCGATTTTGCCTTGTGGCACCAACAGATTCCCAGTATGATCTGCTGATGTCTTCAATTTAAATATCACCTATAGATGAAGAATTAGAAATGGAAGAGAAATAGTTGTCTGAATTTTTGCAGGGAGAGCTAAAAAAGAGTTACCCCTCATTGTGTCCAGACTATTATAAATTTTGCCACTAAGGAATTCATAGGCAAATTAAAACCCTTTATTATCTGTCATGTATAGAACATCACATTTCTCATTTACTTATGAAGGTAAAGATCAACATACTAAAAAACTTTAAGCAATTTTAAGATCAAAATGATTCTTGCCATTGTGTGGCAAAAAGAAGTTTTGTAATTAGATAAACCAGACTTACTGTGCTGTCTTGGGGAGGTAACTTAATTTGAGCCTCAGTTTCTCTATCTGCTAAGAGAACAAAGAATTCCTGCATATTAGTTCTGTGAAGGTCAAATTATTTATCATCTGCAGCACCTAGAAGAATACTAGGTGGTTGTTGAATACAACGTGAGTTCTCTTCTCTCTTTCTCAGAATGGTTTTTACAACATATGTACAGATTTTCAATTCGTTTTCCATTTCTGAGTCTAAAGAATCTCAGGTTTTATCCTCATTTGCTACAACAGATTTCCTTCAGATAATGCACTGGCAAGGTGACAGATGAGTTACCCAGTGTTTGATTGGGAAACACATCTCTGAACTTCTTACTGTCATCTTAAAATGTGGGTGTAGATTGGATTACAACTGGTTTGGCATTATAAAAATATATATGACAATTATAGTTGCTCTACATGGGAGCTTTTACTGGTGCCTTGTGACCTGTTTACTATTTCAGGTTGAAGTCCAATAAATTTCATTTTTGTAATAAAAAAAGTCTTCATTTCCAAATGATTAGCCAGCTAGAAAAACTATAAACCTCCTAACTCAAGACTTGGGTAAGAAAGAGATTTGATGCTCCTTGTAAATTCTCCACTGCAAACAAAATCAACATTTGTGTGATATAAGAATCACATCTTGGGACTTCCCTGGTGGTCCAATGGTTAAGACTCTGCACTTCCACTGCAGGGGGCACAGGTTCGATTCCTGGTCAGGGAACTAAGATCCTGCTCGCCAGGCAGCGCGGCCTAAAAAAAGGAAGAAAAAAAGATTAAAAAAAAGAATCACGTCTTGACCAATTATCGATCATTACATACATGGCTTTAAATTTCTAAAGTTAGGATTATAAAGATATCCAACAAGGACCAAATGAGAACATGACACACGAGGGTAGCCTGACCTTAGAGCTACTTAGGAATTACTGTGTAAAGGGAACTTTGATTTCATGGGTTGAGAATAAGTATGCATCTTGATAGCTTAAAGCAACATTACAAAAGTGGACCCATGCTGTATCAGTATACTTACTCTTTTGTCCACGTAGAAAACCAAACCTCTTATTGTTTATATCACACCTTTTGGGGGGTAGGAGGAGGAAAAGCAATTTATTTAAGAAATTAAAAAAACAACATTGAAAACAACTCGAAGCCCCAGGAAGCTAAAGGACATGGTAATAATTGTGCCTTCAGAATGAGGTAGCAAGAGCTGTCTGTTTTACTGAAAATGACTGAGTTGGATAACAGTTGTAAAAAGACTCAAGTGTTTGAACATTTTACTACCTTAAACATGGGAAAGACAAACCCAATTAGGTTTTTCCTGAAAAATCTCTCTTGTGCTAAAGAAATTAATACACATCCAAGGCTATGGCATATGTATATTGTATTTGGAAGTATCCTGTTGTGTTTAATGCAAATTCTTAAAGTAATACATTCAAGGCATTGCATGCATCTCACCCATGGTGTAAATCTGGATTAAGCAACAAAACAGAAGGCCTGCTTTGTTCATGACATGAAACATATAATTTAACAGTCAATGAGTAAAAACTGCTAATGGACTCAACTCGGTAAAATGTCGTTTTACACTAACCCTTAGTCAGTCTCCCTGAGTTTGCTGTGCCTATGAATGCCTGGAAGGGGATGGAAAACCATGGCCTTCCTCGGCATGGAGAGCTGACAGGGGTTTGACTTCCTGATCAGCTCATTTTGTAATATTCCTTTCTCCTTCAATTTTCTGTCTTTCATGTTCTAAAACACTTTTTCTCTCTACATATAGAATTTCATTACTAAACGGTAACTTGATAGTATGTTTCTTGAAGGAATGGTTTGGGGGGCTACAGGCAGTTAGGAAAATGTTTGTGTAAACATTTTGTTTTCTTACCAGAAACTGGTTTGACAACTTAAGTCTGGCTGTGTTGTAGGCAGATTTTATAAACTCAGGGTTGGGACTGCTAGAGAGGCCAATTTTATTGCTTTGGCCTTAGTTCTGGAAAGGATTATTTAGATTTTTTTTTTATTAGTATTGCCTGAAAATTTCACAATCCTCTAGGAGTTAAGTACATGGACTCTGATTTTACATGAGCCAGACCTGACTCTGACTCCTGATTCCGGCACTGCTTATGTGACCTCTGCCACCTTCCCTCTTTAAGCCCTAGTTTCCTCATCTGGAAAATGACATCATAATAGTATCTATTCCTCATGTTTTGAGGATTAGATTGGGTTTCCTTATGCAGTACAAAGCACATGTGATTACTGCATATTAAGTTTGCAGAACTTTTTAGCTTTTTCTGCGTTTATTCTCTGTAGATGTCGGTTTCGCTCAGTTCCTTCCTGAAGAGCTCTGAGCAGCTTTCTTGCCTCATCAGTCTTACTCTGTGAAAACCACTCTTCCAGGTACACAACAAAAGAGATCTGTGACTTTCCAGAGCTCCCTCTCTAGTGGGGGTAAATATGCACAAAAATAGCTTCAAAACAACAGTGTAGATGATAACCGTTAGAGCAGAAATATAAGATTGTTAACTTTAGGAGTACAGGAAGAAGACCCGGCTGTATAATTTTCGAGTCCAGTGCAAAATGAGAATGCAGAGGCCCCTGTTCAAATTTCAAACAGCAAGAGCAGAGCATTAAGCCAAGCACTGACCACTTCTGAGCTTGGGGCCCTGTGTGACTGTGTTTGTCCCACACCTATGCATCTGGTCCTGACTGGATGGGCATATTCATTTCAAGCAAGAAAATTAGAGATCTATTTGTTGAAAGATCTAGCAGCTCAACTAGACCTTGAAGAATGGAAAGAACTTTGAAGAATGGGTAGAAGAGTCTGGGCAAAAGAGAAAATTTGTGTCAAGCCCCCATGGAATTAAAAATAGTTAGTTTTTTTTTTTTTTTTTTTTAAGAAAATGAGACTTATTGGGGAAAAGGAAAAGTGATTTGTCAATAGGAAAGGAAGGGAGACGGGGAGATAGTAGAACTAAGTTTGAATTTTCTGCTAAGAATAAAGTAATCCAAAGGATTTTGAGAATAGATACAAGAGCAGATCAATTTAGGAATATGTCTCTGGTGGCAGAAAAACAGAAGAATTGATTTTATGAAGGAAGTATAGGCAGTAGGAACTTTGCAGGTGAAAGTGACAAATTCCTTAACGGGGAAGTGGCAACAGTTCTTCCGTTTCTTTCTGTTTTTCTGCAGTCTGATGTATGCTTTTTTCTTCTCCCACACGAAGCAACGATCTGTTTCTGTGTTGAGGACATCTTCAATTATACAGTGCAGGCCAAAGAAAAACATAATGGAATTTTAACCAGATTGCTTTTTCTCTGTAGACAGGTTTTCAGGAACATCTCCATTCTGGTTATAGAAGGAGAGCTTGAAAACACCGCAATGTGCATTAAAAACCTATCACCTTTTCTTGGCCTTTCAAACAGAACTGTATTCCAGAAACACCATGTCATTTTGTATTCCAGGCAATGCTTTTAAGACAACATGGGTAAATCCTTGCCCTATCCGTTGCTGAATAGAAGTGCGAGTCTGTGCGCGTTTGTGTGTCTGCCCTCATGCTGACTGTCTTCAACAGTGGGAATTAAAATCTTTTTCCTTCCTTTTCTGTTTTTTTTTGTAATAACTCAGCCTCAAGTCAGAGGTACATGTTCAGCCTCCCCAAAGTGCTGCTGTCATATAGAAGGAGTTCCTTAATTTATCACGTCTTAAGGAAAGCTAAAAAGTTCAGGACGACAAGGACAGGATCAGCCATCCTCAGAGTGGTGAATGCACGTGGGGGGCTGTAGTTCAGTATCTACAAAACACAGGGAATACAATCTTATCCACATTGCAGATTCCACTGAAACGGGAGAAAAGGGTGAATATACATTAATGTCAATGGAAATTATTAAAACTAATTACAAATTTTAAGGAAGAACTCTCTCTAAGGTAAAAATTCAGAAATTGTTTTTTTCTTTTGCTCCTCCATTAACTTTTACTATCTCTGTTAAACTGGGCAAATGACCTAAGTCTCTCCAAGCCTCAGATTCCTTACCTGTGAAAGGAATAGGTACTTGCTAAGGTCTCTTCAGCATTCGAACATAAGCCTTGACATTCTCTGGCTCAGTGAATCTCCGTCTCGGATGCCTCTGTAGCGGGTAAGAGGGAAGGGGTCACATTCCTGCCCAAATATGTGCCCACAAAACGCCCATACCCTTGAGTGCAGCACTTACCTCTCTAAATGTCTATATTTCTTAAACAAGGGTAGTTACCCTTGTTATTTTCTCCGGGATAATGTGCAGATTACAGGCAATAATTAACATTCTTCTAGCCATGTGCAGCCAGTTTAGGATTGAGTCAGCAGCTGCCGGTCAAGCTCAATCAGACTGGGGGGCGGGGAAGGGGGCAGTGGGAGGGGAATGCATATTCAGAGACATCATTAGAAGCATGCATTTCCAGGGCTCTAAGAATGGGGCTGAGCAGCCCTTTGAATTAGAATTTCCTCTGTAGGTCTATTTCATAATTCCAACCAGACTTGAATACTGTTTCTTCATTTTAGTTGCTTTTTAAAAACCCTGACCCTTCACTTTTTGCATCTCTAATGTGCTACACACACATATACACACGTATATACACACACACATACTAAAAGAATGTCTGATAGTTGCGCTGAAGTAATTTTGCTATTTGGAACATGCACAGCAGTAGGAGCTAAGCGGCGTGACCCTTGGGAAATCTCTATTGTCTGGAGTCTGGATTGTTGGGAAAGAGCTACATCAAAATCCCATATTATGCCAGATAGTGAGGTGAGTAATGTGGTGGGGAATCTCAGATGGTCCAGGAAACAAACCTTTGTCCAGTGACCACAGCTGCAAGAGGCGTGGGTTGTGAGAGTGTGAGTATGAGAGAGCTATAGGCGTTTACTGCTTTCCTGGAGAAGGGCTATGGGGTGAGGATGGGCAGTTTCCTTAGAGCATTTTCCACTCAGTAAATGGAGAATTTACTTTTAGACTTTTAGAAAATACCTCCAAGTAGGTACCAAGAATAACTCCAAACTTCTGTCGTTGAGCTGCAGGAACAGAGCAAGAAGTTGTTTTGTTAAGGGGCAAGAAGACTGTAACTAATTGTTTAAAAATGCTAATAACCATGAGGCCAGTGATGCAACGTCCTTAGATTTTTTAGTCACTGGAATACGGGAGTGCAGATATCTACTGATAAACAATAATAATAGAACCACGTGCCAGCTACCTGCCTCACAGTCTGCACTCTCACATGTATTA
This sequence comes from Stenella coeruleoalba, assembly GCF_951394435.1. Taxonomy (NCBI): domain Eukaryota; kingdom Metazoa; phylum Chordata; class Mammalia; order Artiodactyla; family Delphinidae; genus Stenella; species Stenella coeruleoalba. Next base: position 21,662,956 of record NC_137167.1, read on the forward strand.
TTCCTCCCTTTTTAATGTATATTGCAAACGAAGTTCAAAGTTGTTTAGTGATTTGCCCCAAGTCACTTAGAAAGAGGCAGAGCTTATAGATCCCACGGCTTAGAGGGTAGCTTTGCTGCTCGCATTATAACACTTTACCTCTCAAGGAAGGGTGGTTTTACTAGAGGCCAAGATTTCTCATTTTCTTTAAATCACTCATGTTGTCGTTTGTCTCATTCTTCTTAAAAATAGTATATGTCAGTTTTAATATGTTTTAATTAGAATATTATTCACAGACATGAACACAATGGGGAGACATTTCTCTCTTGCTTCTACTTCTTGGAATTTCTTCTGAAGAAGATAATAATACCTTTGAATTTATGATTATTTTTGTTTTCTTTCATTTTTGCCTCTTACTATGTCTAGTATGGCTACATAGAACCAAAATGCAAGAATTTTTGTAATTCAAAAATTTGCAGCAGAAGGGACAAAATGGTTTGTTCAATCCAAAGAAACACTGATACTTGGTGAACTTAGCAAAATGCACAAAACATTAGTTATGAGTTTTAATTTCTACTCCATTACCAATTCAATCATATTTTTACTGGAGTCAGTGGGTGAATCTGAATTAAAGAAACATCAAAGTTTCTTAAGTTTTGTTTTGCCTGTGTTTATATCTCGTATTGTTGTACACCTGTGCACTCCTGTTTTTTTAAGAAGCTACAACGTATAGGCATCTTTCTCATTTGAAAGGAAGGTTACGTTCATTTGAAAGGCATGGGCTGCCTAGAGTACTTCTCTCCTTTTACCATCTTGCTGTAGAAGGTCATATGCCTCACAGTGTGTATCCCTCTGTTACAATTTGCTTCCAACTGAGCAGAAGGGCTGAGCCAAGTTCAATGTGTCTAACAAACCTCTAATGGGAACCAGAGGCTGCAGATGCTGGCAGAGTCAGAAAAGCACCTGATCCCTCTTTATTGGCATGTTGGGGCTAATTGTGCTAATCGATGCTCCTTGGATTCCTTGCTTCTTCTCTGATACAGCACTTTATAATCCTTTCAATTTCATTGAGCTGCTGGAGCTCCCTGTGGAGATAGGAGATAGCTCAGAGACACGCAGATAGGTACGGTCAAGAAGAAAGTCCTCGAGGAAACTGCTCTGAGTCAATCTGTTTCTTTTGTGATCACTGTGGCAATGTTACAACAAAAAGAAAAAAGGACAATTTAATTCATCAACGAATTCTAAACACAGACTAAGTAAAATATGTCAAAGACAAATATAATGTGATTTCACTTGTATGTGGAAATCTAAACAAAACAAATGGACAAACGTAACAAAACAGAAACAGTGTCAGAGATACAGAGAACAAACAGGTGGCTGCCAGAGGGGAGCAGGGTGGCGGGGATGAGGGAAATAAGTGGGTGGAGGTGGGGGTGGGGAATCGGAGGAAGGCAGTCAAAAGGCACAGACTTCCAGTTGGAAGATAAATAAGCTCTAGGGATGTAATGTGCAACATGATAAGTATAATTTATCCTGAAGAAAGATAAGTTTAAATAATTCTAAATCTTTAAATGTATTATTTAACAACACTGCTGTATGTTACGTATGAAAGTTAAGAGCAAATCCTAAGAGTTCCCACCACAAGGGAAAAATTTGTTCTCTTTTTCTTTTCTTTTGTTTCTATGTGAGACGATGGGTGCTCATGAAACTTACTGTGGTCACCATTTCACAATGTAGGTAAGGCATGTCATTATGCTGTACACCTTAAACGTATACAGTACTGTATGTCAATTACATCTCAATAAAACTGGAAGGAAAAAAGTGTTCGTAATAAAAAATAAATTCCAAACATACAAAAGAGTTTCAGCGATATAAAAAGAACTACCTCATCCCTGGGTCTACTCTCTTTAACACTGTGACCAGGACCAAATACTAAAACCTCTGTGAGATATAGCTTTTTCTTATGTTAAATGGAAACTGACAAGAATTCCCCAGCCAGATCTGATAATAATCACATAAGATAACATGTGTGAAAATTGGGGGACATACTAAAGTGTTGGGATTTTATTGAAGCATCAGAATATTCTTAGGTTTTTTAAAAAGTGGCCACATTAAGGAATTTTTTATTTTTATATGGTGGCTTTGACATCATCTGAACAGTTTCAAAATAATGTCATAAGAAGGCACATGTGCCACAAAAATAAAGTTAATGGCAGGTTGTATATAAATGGCATTACTTTCCTTCTTAGATTATTTTTCTCTGTTGCTGTTTTACTTTTTTGATAATTTGTTTACTCTCTTGATGACATACATGGAACCAAGGTTATTTTTTTCTTTGTCTAGCTTAAAATATACAAAACCAGTGTGCAATACTTACTTATGCATTCTTCCCTCAGTCAGGTGTATTTAAAACAATTTTAGTTTCTGATCCCTGCTCTTATCGGAAAGCTCCTAACAGAAATACAGCCCCAGGGGGAGATATTCAAACTGATATGTTTGTGTAGCTCCCATTAGTGATCTGAAGTATATAAAATATGTATTAAAAGGTTTCCCTATGCTCCACTCACCCCTTCATGACCTTTGCTCAAACAGGGTGCACCAGCTGGCTGCCCTGAGGGCTCAGCAGCTAAGCTACATAAAGAAAGCATTTTTTGAAAAGGGTAAAGCAAGGTGTTGAACTCAGGCTCTTGGTAACCTGCAACCTCACTCCAAGACTGCACTGCTTCAGAGGCACATAAAACGCATTCCTCTTTCTCTCCTCTTAACTTTGCAGGCAGCAATGATAAGAACCTAACAAGAACTGCCTTTTTATCACTAGAAAATGCTACAGTGGATCCAGAGAAATCAGAAGTTAGAGGGGTCAAGCTGGGCACCGGAATTGTTCTCTCTGTTACAGGAACTATTCTCTATGTTTTGATCCAGCGTTGGCTGTGTTTCATTCTTCGTGTTGACGGAATCCGAGGGAGGGCAAATGGGGCAGAGTCAGATGAAGCAAACAAAAGGTTCATTTTACAGTTGTGGCCTGTTACTGATTGGTGCACAAGAGCTTTTGAACTATCACCCTGATGTTCAAGGAAAACAAACAAACAAACAAAAAAACAGCAAACAGGCTGAATTCTATAACCATTTTCCACACATACACATCTGAATAGAATTAATTAGCCCTCTTCATTTTCACACATTTTAAAGACTCAAACTTAGCTTTGTCTAACCCTTAGAAGTTCATTCGATTTATTTCCCAAGCACAATGTTTGAAAATGTGAATTCACAGTATACTGATATGAGAACTTGTTTTCTACTCCTGTGAATATTTAAATAAATAAATGAGAAGAGATAGAGAAAAAGAGAAAGGGAGGGAGGAAAGGAAGAAAGCAGTTAGGGAGGGAAGAAGAAAGAGAGGAAGGAAGAAAAGAAAGGCATTCTTGGTATGAAATAAAAAGCTTAATGTCAATTTCCTCTACTTTGGGGATGTTCCAAGTTGATGGAAGATGGGTGATAGAAAGGAACGGGAGGAAAAGCAAAGACCATAAGGATGTTAGACTGTAATTTTTCAGTCAAAGTAAAACATAATATTTGAAAGCAAAAATTTGTTATCATATGAAACTACAGTCAAAATCTTTGTAGAACTCTCCATATATTTCAATCTCAAAACCCATGAAACTTTAATATGCAGAGAAAAATAGGGTAGAAAAAGGAAGATGATACTATACCTCAAAACTGTCTCTCTTATTAAAACCTCACCTTTGGAGAGGTCTACATGACAGCAAGTGAACATCTGGAATCTGCTGATTAAATGAATATTTCTTATTTTAATCCAAATACACAGCATTTGTGCAGTTATATAAAAGTGTATACTGAGAAAAACTCTGCAGCACAGAAACCATATCTCCTCTTTGGAAAATGTGTTCTCTTGTCCTTTATTTTTAGAGACCCAGGCTGCAGAACTGGTTTATCATCGTGACTTGGAAAAGGTCATAAGAGACAGCCTTGTTACTATATCCAGGTGTGGCACAGAGCACAATGTCAAGACTATGCCCTAAGATTCATAAGATTCTCCCAGCATTGCAGGACTAAAAACTGGATAGACCCCATTATTGAGTATACACAGAAGCATGACTATGACAGCTCTTCCAGTTGGGTGGCTACATCCAGGATGTCTGGTGAAGACCCGGAACACAGCAAAGCAGAGTAAAACACCCCACAGAGGGCATGGTATTCTTTCAGGGATTCTAAACACTGTATGTATCTTCCTAAGTGCCTAATCTGCTACTGAAGAATGATTTGGCTTCTGGAAGTAATTTAGTTAGAAAATAGGGGATGACGATCAGGCTAAGGACAGTCTGTAATTTAGGGTCAGACTCCATGGCCCAACATCGCAATTTCTCAGTAGTTTATAATTTTTGCTTCCAATCTTAAACTGGAGAGAGTACAAGTGTGAGAAAACAAATGACCATTTTTCCTTCCAACATTCTAAATACTTCATCTGGAGTTAGGTACATTTTTGAATTTTCATTGTGTTAGGAAAGATAACATTATCTTAAATCATTTCTCTGTCTGTGTGCCTAATCATCAGATTGGCACAAAGAATCTCCATGTTTTTCATATCATTTTGTAAGTTTATCACATGTGTACATATATATGCATGCACGTGAATTATGTATATTTATTTGTAAGTCATATCAATTGTTGTAATACATTTGAAGTTTAAAAACTTTATATTTGGGCAATATTACATTAAGTAAGAAAAAGTTATATACCCTCAATGAATAGTGTTTCAATTTTTGCTAAAGAGACTATGGAAAAAGTCAAGTGAATCTTTGATAGGCACAATAGTGTTTTAATTATGAACACCAAAGGACCTCGTAAAATCAACAGAGGTTCAGAGAGCAAACTGTTGTGTTAATGCTAATCATATTCTTATCTAACTTACTGAAAATGTCTTACCATGATATTATGTACCAATACAGTTGTAAAGTGGCAAATCTTTAGAAAATGGCAAGTTGCCGAATAATAATAACCCAAGAAATTATGTATCATCTGAGGTTTGGAACCGAAATGAAGTACACAATTTGTAATAACCACCTGCAAATTTGCAAAGCCACCACACAATCATAAAGTGTGATCAACAATGTGAACAAAGGGACTTCAAAAATGAAAGAAAAATTAAGGCAGGTATATTCTTTTCCAAGAAAACAAAGGTAAAACTGAAGTGTGTGTTTTGTATATTTGTATTATAGAAAACAAACTGACCTCAAAACAGTATAAATGACTTGTGGAAGTTAATGACTGTCATCCTTTTGCCCCTCCCCCTCCCCCCAAACACACACACACACACACACACACACACACACACACACTTTTTTCTCAGCAAATGCATGGGGCTGTGAGGATTTTTCTTAATTGAGGTAAAGGGTCTAAAACACCTAGAACCCACAGTCTTTTTCCATTTATGTACAAACCTTTACATTTTGTGAAGTTAGCAGTGTCGTTGATCAAGTCATCAGCATAATGAAACAGTTGGTGTATTGAGCACTTCAGGTAATGGAGTCATTAACTGTACTGGGAAGGAGTACATAGGTTACAGGCTCCCATCACTGTACATATTGGAGAAAAACAGGTTTTTTAAGTTATAACTTTTTATGGTCAATGTAGTTATCAACTGTAATCATAGAAGTATTAACGTGGCATAGTATTTTGGTATTGAAATGAAATGCAGCATTACATAAAAGTAATGCTGTTTATTTCAGGAAGAACTCTGTCTAACCAAGATAATTTCTACACATCTTTAATGAAGGAAGCTTAGCACTTCCCTTGATAATTATTCCTACAGTCTAACAATAGCTCTATTCAAAAGCTTTTGTTATATGTAGTAAAATAGTTGCTCCAATTTTTACCAGTTTCTCCCTGAAGAGAAATAATTGATTCTTTGAAAGCTTTAAAAGGCTTTCAGATGAATGTTTCTGTCTTATGACAAGTGAGGAGATCTCTGGGACCATGGCCTGGTCTCCATGCAGTTCACATGGGTCATGTCAGTTAGTCTATTACAGTGGAGAAGGGAGAAGAATCCCATATAAATTGCTAATTATGATCAAACCAGTCACAAGTAACATGAAACAATTTGAAAAATGAAAAATAAAATGTGTCTAGTTGTCCTGATTATGTAATTACACCAATGTGTCTAAATCTATAACCAAGTATCTTTTTTATTACTCCCTATTGACCGGGGAGCACATGAAGCTATAGAGATTATTTTAAGGACAATAAGACATGATTTTGTCCAGAGTTCCAAAGGACACCTGAATCTCGTCATGGCCCAGCCATCCCTTCTCCAGTGGGATACCTAATGGTACAAATAAAAGGGAAGTCAAAATGTCATTTAATTATTAACTAGGCTAAATCACAAAACCCAGTTATTTGGTAAAGTGAACTGAGCAGATGGTCGCTTCCCCCAAGAATGAATCTTACCACCAGATGGGCCACAAGAAACTAAAGCAACCAGTGTTTACATAGAAAGAAAAGAAGGGAAAAAAGATATCTGCTGGCTTTCTTGTCCAGCCAGCTCTAAGGAGTAGGAAACCAATGAGACACACTTACATAATAAGTAAATTTGGCCAATCAGATTTGTATTTCATCCACTTTACAGAAAACAAAAAAGTGATGGGTAGAGGGGCAGGAACCTTAACTCCTCCCTTGCAAGACACAGAGCGTTGAAGAAGTCAGGCCTATTCTCTTACCCAGTATGTAGGATAAAATTCTCCCTCGGTATCTGCAGGGGATTGGTTCCAGGACCCCAGGGGATACCAAAATCCCAGATGCTCAAAAATGACATATTTGCATGTAACCTATGCACATTCTTTAAATCATCTCTAGATTACTTATAATACCTAATACATGTAAATGTTAGGTAAATAGTTGTAAATACAATGTAAATACTATGTAAATAGTTGTTAGCACATAGCAAATTCAAGTTTTGATTTGGGGAACTTTCTGGATTTTTTTTTCAAATAGTTTTGATCTGCAGTTGGTTGAATGCAGAACCCTTGGATACAGAGGGCCGACTGTACTCTGCAAAACCACACAGGAGCACCAGCTCCTCTCCGGGATATCCTGCCACGGCACAAGTTTCACAAGCTTTCTCTACAACAGCTGAAGGGGGAAATCAGGAAACTCCAGACAAGAACTCCCAACCATTTGGGGCAGCTCTCCAACAAAGAAATTCCAGGCCAGTGATCTAAAGTTGGAATCCTTTGCTCTGAAGGCAAAAGTTCTACTAAATAGAACAACTTCAACATTCTTTCCTAGCGCTGTCTTCTGGACTGCATGCTCCTTTTAATTACACAATAGAGTGTTATCAGCTATAGTCACCATGTGTCCATCAACGGATGAATGGACAAAGAAGATGTGGTCTATACATACAACAGAATATTATTCAGCCATGAGAAAGAAGGAAATCCTGCCATTTGTGACAACATGGATGGACCTTGAGGGCATTATGCTAAGTGAAATAAGCCAGACAGAGAAAGACAAATACTGCATGGGATCCCTTATATATGGAATCTAAGAAAAAAGTCAAACATAAAAACGGATGGTAGAAAACTGGTTGCCATGGAAGCAGGGGTGGGGAAAATAGGAGGAGGTTGGAAAAGGGTAGAAACTTTCATCTATAAGATGAATAATGTCTGAGCATTTAATGTATAACAAGGAAGTTCTATTCTTTTTGGTATCTGTATGCCTGGCAATAAATGTTTGTTGAATGAATGGAGCAGTGAGATATATAATTAATTTTTCAGGAAAGAGTCATTTGAAAAAAGATATGCAACCAAACATAGTAAACATAACAATTATTCATTCTGATTTGTAGGCTGAAAGATAATGACACAAACTATCTGCGTATTTTATTAACTACACATACATGGCTGTTATTCAACTCAAAGTCGTGAAGTAATATGAGAAGATGCAAAAGATGGGCACCCATCAAGAAGGATTCCAAGGGGGGACCTGAATATTACTAAGACTGTTTTAAAGTTTCCAAGCTGTAGAATACATCTAAATAATTAGAGGAATAAGTTCACGAGGAGACGTCGAGGCTTCCATCCTTAACATGGGTGCTGCAGATATTCATTCAGTTATTCAACAAAATGTCAAGAGCACTATGTTCCAGGGACTGTACTAGGCATCAAGAGTTCAGAGGTAAAGAAAGAATAATTCTTGGCCTCATGGAAATCCCATTTTAGCCAGGTACGCAACATGAGAAAGAACAGTCTGCAGATCTTTGGGAATGTAGGAAAGGAAGTATTGGTTTTCCATACGCATCTAGATGAGCAATTTAAGGGAAATTTTTATGAGATCTGAAGCATGATCAGGATATTTCTCCATGTGACCTTTGGGTGGGAAGGAAATGGGCATTAGGCAGAGCTGGGCTAAGTGTAGAAATAGGGGTGGGGGCAGTTAGGTGAAAACAAGGTAAAGAACACAGCATAACGAAAGTATAAAAGGGCATGATATTTTCTGGAAACTTAGTTCTCTGGTGGTTAAAGCAGATTGTGCCGATAAAGAAAGGGGTGAAAATTTTCAGAAGACAAGTGGTGGAAAGTGATACTTTAAGGTAGACGGGGGACAGCTTGTAAATATTCTTGGCTTCCATGTTGAGGAGTTTGGACTGCTAGCCCTTCAATGCAAATCTATGGTTAACTTCTACCTCCAGATCAACGTTCTTTGCCATCCTACCTAGAAACCTTGATCTCAACCCTTTGCTTCTTCTCTGGGATCATGCTTAATGAATTATTTCCTTTATCATCAATCTCTCCTTTTTTCCTGTGTTTTCTCTTTAGTGTTTGATTAGCCTCAAATATCTTACATAATTAAAAAAAGAAACATTTGAGTGATCCTCACCAGCCACCATGCTCTTTCTTACCCTTCACTTCATGAAGATTGATCAGTATAGTTGCTTTACTCCTAATTCCACCGCAACTGAGATTCTGCTCCACTGGTATACCTCCTGTGTTAAGACAAACATCATCACTGACCCTGTTGTTGCCAGCTCTAGGGGATGTCTTAAAATTATCTGTGGGGTCTTCTGCTGCATTTGTTAGCGTCACACATGTACTCTGTACTTTCTAGTGTCTTGTCATCACTCGAGTTCACTTACTTTTTTTTTTTAACCATTCATTCCCAGTCTCAAAAGTAGGATACTCCTCTGTCCGCCATTTAATGTTGACGTTGTTCAGGATTCAGCCCTTGTTCCACTTTTCTTCTCATTCGATACACTGTTCATGAGTAATTTCATATTCATTTGTGGTTTATTTTATATGTATATATAATGAATCTGAAATCTGTCTCTCTGGCTTGGTCTTCCTGCATTTTAGATTTCTCTGCACAAACTTCCATCTGTACATATCCACTTGGCTATCCCACAAAATATCTCAAACTTTGAAAGCCCAAGAAATAATGGAAAGATCTCCTCAAACCTTCCCTATTGCTTGTATTCTCTAATATCAACTGTCACTAATATTCACCACATCATGAGAAAACCTTACATTATGCTAGACTACTTCATCTCCACTATGACACCCTCCCTCACAAAATTCTGGTGATTTTATTCCTAAATATTTCCTAAATTTTTTCTTTCCTCTATACAAATGCCAGCCTCATCATCTGTTGCTTGTGCAACTTCTATACCCTTCCAATTAATATCTTTCCCCCAGTCATATTTCTCATTTATTCAACTCTTCTTCCAACCACTACAATGAGTCATCTTAAGCATGATTATAAGTTTCCCTAGTTAAAATCTTTTACTGGTTCCCCATTACTCAGAGATACAGCCAAACTCCACTTCATGCTATACTCTTGCTTGTTGAAGACTATCCAAAGTTTTCCCATTGTAATTATGAAATTCATATAAGTCACCAAGACCTACAGTACCTTGCAAGAGAGGTTCCTCCCTATGTCATCAATCTCATTTTTAGTCACCCTGCCACCTTTGCTTGCTATAGCCATGTTCGTATTTTTTCAGTTCTTCAAAGAAGCCAAGCTCTTTCTTTCCTACCTCAGGTCCTTTGCAATGGGACTCTTCCCCAACTATGTGTGTTAGTTTCTTCTCACATTTAAATGAGACCTGATCAGAAAGGCCATTCCTGGCCATCACATTTCAAGTATGTCCATCCTCTCACTTTTTATATCAGCAGTTTGTGCTTACCTGCATAGCACTCCTAAGAGCTTACACTCATTTTTTTTTTTTTTTGACTCTTTAACATGTAGAGTGTGAGCTTCAAGAGAGCTGTGTCCACAGCAGAGTGTCTGGCATACATTGAATAACCACTCAATGAACGGTTATTGAGGCTGTAAATTGCATGTGATATTCATGATAGCTCATTTTTACCTCCTTTTCTATCCTTCTGAACCTCTACTTCCTACCTCATAGTTTATGTTTTCATAATTCTGAACTGTTTGCAGTTATAGAGAAATGCCATGTTACACGGTTTGATACCTTTTCTCCTGCTCCTGTGTTTGTCTGGATAATCATCTATGTTTCCCTTCCTTCTGAGCCTGGATGACTTATTAAGCCTCAACGCAGGCGTCATCCCACCAGGAAACCTTCCTGAAAATCTAGGCTATGCTAAGTCAGGCTCCACTGAGCTCCATGACACTCTGGGTTCCCTCTATGGTAAACTTTCCACGTTGTATTGAAATGATCTGTTTTGGGCTGACTCCCCACCTCCCCCATCACATATCTGTATTCATATTCCTTTAGGGGAAGGCTCACATCTTATTCCACTTTGTATTCCTTCTACAAATAAGGTGGCTAACAAAAAGATACTTTTGGATGACCCTATTTTTAAACTTTGTTTCAAGTAACAGGAATTTCAAGAGTATTAAACAAAACCAAGACATGGTCAATTCCGTGCTTTTACATAATCACTTAGCTACATGGAGGCTGGACTGTAATAGAGCCTATTAAAGCCTAATAAGAAGATGAGACACAGTGATGGAGCAAGCAGGAGATGCAGAACAAAAGGGAGTTAAGACTCAATAGGGGGTGAGGGAAATAGGGATGGATTGGTAAAAGGCTGCAAACTTTCAATTATAAGATGAAACGGGTCTGAGGATCTAATATATAAAATATGATAACTACTGTTGATAACACTCTATTGTAATAATTGAAATTTGCTAAGAGGGTGGAAATTAAATGTCCTCACCAAAAAAGAAGGGACAGGGTAAATAAGCGAGGTGATGTTTGTGTTAATTAACTCGATGGGGGAAATCCTTTCACAATGTGTATCAAACCAACACATAGTACACTTCAAATATCTTACATTTTGTCAATTATATCTCAGTAAAGCTGAACAAAAGGAATCAGTAAGACAGAAGGGCTAAGCTGAAATGGTAATGACAGGGAAGGTGAACTGAAAAGAAGGAAGAATCTAAGATGATTACATTTTCTGATTTCATTAATGGAAAGGACGGTATAACCATCTATAAAAAACAAAATGATATATGATGAGGCTGCTAATGCGCTGCAACTTCAGTTCTCATAACCTTTGAATTCTATCAACCTTTCCTATAAGTCAAAGAATAATTTAGTTTGTTCTTTCTCATTCCTGCATTTGCTAATGTGGAGTTTGCTTATGTGTGCATTCTGAAATACTTACCATTAGTGTGAAATGAGAATGTATCTTTCATTTTTTCTGCCTATTAGTCCATTAGCCTTTCATGTTAATTCTGTGTAATTCGAAATGCAACCAATATAGGAGAGGATAATTTTTTACATTTTCCTAAAAGATGGTACACTCACTTGGTAAAGTAATCAATTTTACACATTTACTTCAATTATATCAATTTCTAAATGTTATGAACCTTTCTCTTGACATTTATATAATTCTACATAATTTTCAATTGCTTTCAATTCCACCACTTAGTTGAGCTTCATTCCAGTTACTAAATAATGAGTTTTGAGAAAACCAGAATAAAAATCAAATGTAAAATTCCAAGGATTATGCTAATGTAATGTTTTTTCCTGTGTGGAAACTTGGATATACACAAAAGGAAAAAAAAAGACATACAAAAATTTGACTTAAAGTAGAGAAAAAAATTCCAAAAATCACCAAAACAATTGTAATGCTAGTCCATATCAGATCTACTCTATCTACGATTAGAAAAGAATTTTGAAGGAGTATTTCATGAAGATAAAATTTCAGGGTGTAATCCATGAAGATTTCCTGAGTGTACTGATTTATTTAAAATCTTTATCGGAGTATAACTGCTTCACAATGTTGTGTTAGTTTCTGCTGTATAACAAAGTGAATCAGCTATACATATACATATATCTCCATATCCCCTCCCTCTTGCATCTTCCTCCCAGCCTCCCTATCCCACCCCTCTAGGTGGTCACAAAGCACCGAGCTCATCTCCCTGTGCTATGCAGTTGCTTCCCACTAGATATCTATTTTACATTTGGTAGTGTATATATGTCAATGTTACTCTCTCACTTTGTCCCAGCTTACCCTTCCCCCTCCCCGTGTCCTCAAGTCCATTCTCTACATCTGTGTCTTTATTCCCGTCCTGCCCCTAGGTTCATCAGAGCCATTTTTTTTTAGAATCCATATATATATATGTGTTAGCTTATGCTATTTGTTTTCCTCTTTCTGACTTACTTCACTCTGTATGACAGACTCCAGGTCCATCCACCTCACTACAAATAACTCAATTTCATTTCTTTTTATGGCTGAGTAATATTCCATTGTATATATGTGCCACGTCTTCTTTAACCATTCATCTGTTGATGGACACTTAGGTTGCTTCCATGTCCTGGCTACTGTAAAGAGAGCTTCAGTGAACATTGTGGTACATGACTCTTTTTGAATGATGGTTTTCTCAGGGTATATGCCCAGTAGTGGGATTGCTCGGTCGTATGGTAGTCCTGTTTTTAGTTTTTTAAGGAACCTCCATGCTGTTCTCCATAGTGGCTGTATCAATTTACATTCCCACCAACAGTGCAAGAGGGTTCCCTTTTCTCTACACCCTCTCCAGCATTTGTTTGTAGATTTTTTGATGATGGCCATTCTGACTGTTGTGAGGTGATACCTCATTGTAGTTTTGATTTGCATTTCTCTAATGATAAGTGATATTGAGCACCCTTTCAAGTGTCTGTTGGCAATCTGTATATCTTCTTTGGAGAAATGTCTATTTAGGTCTTCTGCTCATTTGGATTGGGTTATTTGTTTTATTGATATTGAGCTGCATGAGCTACTTGTAAATTTTGGAGATTAATCCTTTGTCAGTTGCTTCATTTGCAAATATATTCTCCCATTCTGAGGGCTGTCTTTTCATCTTGTTTATGGTTTCCTTTGTTGTGCAAAAGCTTTTAAGTTTCATTAGGTCCAGTTTGTTTATTTTTGGTTTTATTTCCATTTTCTAGGAGGTGGGTCAAAAAAGATCTTCCTGTGATTTATGTCATAGAGTGTTCTGCCTATGTTTTCCTCTAAGAATTTTATAGTGTCTGGCTTACATTTTGGTCTTTAAACCATTTTGAGTTTATTTTTGTGTATGGTGTTCTAATTTCATTCTTTTACATGTAGCTGTCCAGTCTTCCCAGCACCACTTATTGAAGAGGCTGTCTTATCTCCATTGTATATTCTTGCCTCCTTTATCAAAACTAAGGTGACCATATGTGCGTGGCTTTATCTCTGGGCCTTCTATCCTGTTCCATTGATCTATATTTCTGTTTTCGTGTCAGTACCATACTGTCTTGATTACTGTAGCTCTGTAGTATAGTCTGAAGTCTGGGAGCCTGATTCCTCCAGCTCCATTTTTCTTTCTCAAGATTGCTTTGGCTATTCGGGGTTTTTTGTGTTTCCATACAAATTGTGCAATTTTTTGTTCTAGTTCTGTGAAAATTGCCATTGGTAGTTTGATAGGGATTGCACTGAATCTGTAGATTGCTTTGGGTATTATAGCCTTTTTTACAATGCTGATTCTTCCAATCCAAGGACATGGTATATCTCTCTATCTGTTTGTATCATCTTTAATTTCTTTCAGCAGTGTCATAGTTTTCTGTATACAGATCTTTTGTCTCCTTAGGTAGGTTTATTCCTAGGTATTTTATTCTTTTTGTTGCAATGGTAAATGGGAGTGTTTCCTTAATTTCTCTTTCATCATTAGTGTATAGGAATGCAAGAGATTTCTGTGCATTAATTTTGTATCCTGCTACTTTACCAAATTCATTGATTAGCTCTAGTAATTTTCTGGTAGCATCTTTGGATTGTCCATGTATAGTATCACGTCATCTGCAAACAGTGACATCTTTACTTCTTCTTTTCTGCTTTGGATTCCTTTTATTTCTTTTTCTTCTCTGATCGCTGTGGCTAAAACTTCCAGAAGTATGTTGAATAACAGTGGTGAGAGTGGACAACGTTGTCTTGTTCCTGATCTTAGTGGAAATGGTTTCAGTTTTTCACCATTCAGAATGATGTTGGCTGTGGGTTTGTCATATATGGCCTTTATTATGTTGAGGTAAGTTCCCTCTATGCCTACTTTCTGGAGGGTTTTTATCATAAATGTGTGTTGAATTTTGTCGAAAGCTTTTTCTGCATCTATTGAGATGATCATATGGTTTTTCTCCTTCAGTTTGTTAATATGGTGTATCACATGGATTGATTTGTGTATATTGAAGAATCCTTGCATTCCTGGATTAAACCCCACTTGATCATGGTGTATAATCTTTTTAATGTGCTGTTGGATTCTGTTTGCTAGTATTTTGTTGAGGATTTTTGCATCTATGCTCATCAGTGATATTGGCCTGTAGTTTTCTCTTTGTGACAGCTTCGTCTGGTTTTGGTATCAGGGTGATGGTGGCCTCGTAGAATTAATTTGGGAGCGCTCCTCCCTCTGCTATATTTTGGAAGAGTTTGAGAAGGATAGGTGTTACCTCTTCTCTAAATGTTTGATAGAATTTGCCTGTGAAGCCATCTGGTCCTGGGCTTTTGTTTTTTGGAAGATTTTTAATCACAGTCTCAATTTCAGTGCTTGTGATTGGCCTGTTTATATTTTCTATTTCTTCCTGGTTCAGTCTCAGACGGTTGTGCTTTTCTAAGTATTTCCATTTCTTCCAGCTTGTCCATTTTATTGGCATATAGTTGCTTGTAGTAATCTCTCATGATCCTTTGTATTTATGCAGTGTCAGTTGTTACTTTTCCTTTTTCATTTCTAATTCTATTGATTTGAGTCTTCTCCCTTTTATTTGTGATGAGTCTGGCTAATGGTTTATCAATTTTGTTTATCTTCTCAAAGAACCAGCTTTTAGTTTTATTGATCTTTGCTATTGTTTATTTCTTTTTCATTTATTTCTGATCTGATCTTTATGATTTCTTTTTTTTTTTTTTTTTTTTGCGGTACACGGGCCTCTCACTGTTGTGGCCTCTCCCGTTGTGGAGCACAGGCTTCGGACATGCAGGCTCAGCGGCCATGGCTCATGGGCCCAGCTGCTCCACGGCACGTGGGATCTTCCTGGACCAAGGCACGAACCCGTGTCCCCTGCACCGGTAGGCGGACTCTCAACCACTGCGCCACCAGGGAAGCCCTTTATGATTTCTTTCCCTCTGCTAACGCTGGGGTTTTTTTGTTCTTGTTTCTCTAATTGCTTTAGGTGTAAGGTCTGGTTGTTTATTTGAGATGTTTCTTGTTTCTTGAGGTAGGATTGTATTGCTAAAAACTTCCCTCTTAGAACTGCTTTTGCTGCATCCCATAGGTTTTGGGTCATTGTGTTTTCATTGTCATGTGTTTCTAGGTATTTTCTGATTTCCTCTTTGATTTCTTCAGTGATCTCTTGATTATTAAGTAGAGTATTGTTTAGCCTCCATGTATTTGTATTTTTTACAGATTTTTTCCTGTAATTGATATCTAGTCTCATAGCCTTGTGGTTGGAAAAGATACTTGATACGATTTCAATTTTCTTAAATTTACCAAGGCTTGATTTGTGACCCAAGATATGGTCTATCCTGGAGAACGTTCCATGAGCACTTGAGAAGAAAGTGTATTCTGTTGTTTTTGGAATGTCCTATAAGTATCAATTAAGTCCATCTTGTTTAATGTGTCATTTAAAACTTGTGTTTCCTTATTTTCATTTTGGATGATCTGTCCATTGGTGAAAGTGGGGTGTTAAAGTCCCCCACTATGACTGTGTTACTGTTGATTTTCCCTTTTATGGCTGTTAGCAGTTACCTTATGTATTAAGGTGCTCCATATGTTGGGTGCATAAATATTTACAATTGTTGTATGTTCTTCTTGGATTGATCCCTTGATCATTATGTAGTGGCCTTCTTTGTCTATTGTAATAGTCTTTATTTTTAAGTCTATTTTGCCTTATATGAGAATTGCTTCTCTCGCTTTCTTTTGATTTCCATTTGCATGGAACATCTTTTTCCATCCCCTCACTTTCAGTCTGTATGTGTCCCTAGGTCTGAAGTGGGTCTCTTGTAGACAGCATATATATGGGTCTTGTTTCTGTCTCCATTCAACCAGTTTATGTCATTTGGTTGGAGTCTTTAATCCATTTACATTTTTTAGTTATCAATACGTATGTTCCTATTACCATTTTCTTAATTGTTTTGGGTTTGTTATTGTAGGTCTTTTCCTTCTCTTGTGTTTCCTGCCTAGAGAAGTTCCTTTAGCATTTGTTGTAAAGCTGGTTTGGTGGTGCTGAATTCTCTTAGCTTTTCCTTGTCTGTAGAGATTTAAATTTCTCTGTCAAATCTGAACGAGATACTTGCTGAGTAGAGTAATCTTGGTTGTAGGTTTTTCCCTTTCACCGCTTTAAATATCTCCTGCCACTCCCTTCTGGCTTGCAGAGTTTCTGCTGAAAAATCAGCTGTTAAGCTTATGGGGATTCCCTTGTATGTTATTGCTTTTCCCTTGCTGCTTTTAATACTTTTTCTTTGTATTTAATTTTTCATAGTTTGATATGTGTCTTGGCGTGTTTCTCTTTGGGTTTATCCTGTATGGTACTCTCTGTCCTTCCTGGACTTGATTGACTATTTCCTTTCCCATGTTATGGAAGTTTTCGACTATAATCTCTTCAAATATTTTCTCAGACAGTTTCTTTTTCTCTTCTTCTTCTGGGACCCATATAATTAGAATGTTGGTGCATTTAATGCTGTCCCAGAGGTCTCTGAGACTGTCCTCAATTCTTTTCATTCTTTTTTCTTTATTATGCTCTGTGGTAGTTATTTCCACTCTTTTATCTTCCAGGTCACTTATCCGTTCTTCTGCCTCAGTTATTCTGCTGTTGATTCCTTCTAGAGAATTTTTAATTTCATTTATTGTGTTGCTCATCATTGTTTGTTTGCTCTTTAGTTCTTCTAGGTCCTTGTTAAACGTTTCTTGTATTTTCTCCATTTTATTTCCACAGTTTTGGATCATCTTTACTATCATTACTCTGAATTTTTTTCAGGTAGGTTCCCTATTTCGTCTTCATTTATTTGGTCTTGTAGGTTTTTACCTTGCTCCTTCATCTGTAACATTTTTTTTTGTCATTTCTTTGTTGTTTTTGTTTTTTGATGGGTGGTGCTGTATTCCTGTCTTACTGGTTGTTTGGCCTGAGACATCCAGCACTGGAGTTTGCAGGCAGTTGGATAGAGCCAGGTCTTGGTGCTGACATGAGGACCTCCGGGAGGCCTCACTCCAACTGATATTCCCTGGGGTCTGAGGTTCTCTGTTAGTCCAGTGGTTGGGACTCAGAGCTCTCACCTCAGGAGCTCAGGCCCGACCTCTGGCCTGGGAATCAAGATCCTGCAAGCCTCGGGGTGTGGTTAAATAAAAAGAAAAAAAGGAGCAGTGCAATATCAAAGAATAAAAATCAAAATAAAATTAGAAAGATCAAAAATATATTAGGAAAATAAAGCTATCATTGAAACAACTGCAACAAGGTAAAATAAAACTACAACAGAAAAAAGAAAGGAATAAAAGGGGGTGGGGACAAGCTCAAAGGAGAGAACAGTAACAAAGTATAAAGAATAAAATAAAATTAGAAAAATAAAAGATTTATTAGGAAAAAGAAAAATCTAAAAGAATCAACAACAATGAATCAACAAGGTAAAACAGAACCCCGATCTAAAAGAGGGGGGGAAAAGTCTTGGCTATGGGGGTGGAGTTTAGGTGGGGGTGGAGTTTAGGCAGGGGCTGGGTTTAGGGTGGGGTGGGACCTAGGCAGGTCGGGGGTGACCTTTGAGCATGGAGCAGGGGCATAGGCGGGGCAACATTCAAGATGGGGTAGGGCCTCTGCTTAGGACCTGCTTGGAAGGCGAGAGGCAGCACATGGAAAGGAGGGCCTCTGGAATGTGGAGTTCTCCTAGTTTGAAGGTAGGGCCCTGAGTGAGTGTGTGTGGGTGGGGTTTAGGCCCAGTGCGCTGGAGGGGGTCTCCGAGTGTAGACTTAGGGCCCTGCGTGGGGGTGTAGGGGAGGGGCTTGGGCTCTGCAGGGCAGGAGGGAGGCTCCGAGGGCAGAGGATTAGGCCCATGAGCCCAGCAGGCTTCCCGGTGCCTAAGTAGACAGGGAAAGCACTGGCCCCAGCCCCTTCCATTCCTTTGCGCCCCTCTCCTACTGTCTCCCCCAGGGTCTCCCCGTCGCCGCTGGACCCCTAACCGTGGGTGGGTCCCACTGGGTGTAGGAACTCCTCCCCTCCCCCAGCCACCCCTCAGGGATGCCGGTCCGAGGTCCGGCCTTTACTTTTGCTCCCCCTTCCCTCCCTGCTACTCCCTCAGGACCCCTGTGGCTGGAGGGGGCCTCGGTGGGCAGAGAATCTGGACTGAGATCTCAGCAGGTCCCTGGGGTGGGGGGGGAGGAGTTTCCCCAAGTGGGCAGGGGAAACCTAGCCACACTCCCCTTTTTTTTTTTTTTGGTGGTACGCGGGCCTCTCACTGCTGTGGCCTCTCCCATTGCGGAGCACAGGCTCCAGACGCGCAGGCTCAGCAGCCATGGCTCACGGGCCCAGCCACTCCGCAGCATGTGGGATCCTCCTGGACTGGGGCACGAACCCGTGTCCCCTGCATGGGCAGGCGGACTCTCAACCACTGTGCCACCAGGGAAGCCCCACACTCCCTTTTGATCCTCTGCCCTCCCAGTGGTTCCCCAATTTCCCCGCTTCGGGCGTGGGATCCCTCCCCCTCCCCCAGCTGCCCCTCAAGGGCGCCAGTCCCGTCCTGCCTCCCCTTCTCCTCCCCCTTCATCCCCCACGCCCCACATCCTACCCGGTCGCTGGGGGCTCCTCCCGTCCCCTTAGGTGTCTGTGGTGTCCCCCACGGGTGCCTGGTAGGTGCCCTAGTTGTGAAGAGACACGAACTCCACGTCCTCCTAGTCTGCCATCTTGACTCCAGCCCCCTGTACTCACGTACTGACATACAGTATAAGAGCACAGGACCTGAAGTCAGAGGCTTTTACTCAAAGATTTTCTTTCTGGCAAATTTCTTAATTTCTCTCTGAGCTCCATCCCATTGTAAAATGAGAAAAATAATTCAATTAATTCAGATTTTATAGGATGCAAGTTTTAGAAATGCAATTCAAGTTAGTTTCAGTGCAGAAAAGAATTATTACCACAGCTTACCAAAAAGTGTTAAGAATCCTAAGTGCTAACTTACTCAAGTGGTATCCATGTGCTCAAACAATGGTTCTTTTTCACCGTCTCTATCACTTGTGACTGTTTCTTGAGGTTGGCTTCATTCTCAGCCAGGTGCCAGGGCCTATACACATGGTAGAAAAGTTGCTAGCTCATTTTTTTCTTTTTCTTTCTTTCTTTCTTTTTGGTACCATGAGCTGAGAGGACTTATATAATTCTGGAACTCTCACAGAAATAAATAGCAACTTTCCTAGGGCAGAACAATTAGTCATGCTTGGATCATTGTGACCAGCCCTGAACCAACTGTAGTTTCAGGAAGAAAAATAATTATGATCATCCAGGCCATGGGTCCAGCCAGCATTTGGTCCACGGGGCAAGATCAATTCCACCCAACCACAAGGTTTCTGCAGAATAAGGAAAGGGTGCTCCCTGAAGGAGGAGATAACAGAGAGGCAAAAAACTGTTTTCCATTATAATAATACATATTCCAAGGTGGTTGGAAGGTTAAGTTAGATGATACACAAAAGCACATCAGAAAACTCAATAAAAGTGGATTTATTATTAATTACTGATGTGCAATATTAATGTAATCATGGGCTATGCTTATCTTCTGCCTATAGAGGAGAATTTGGTCTCTGCCTGACCAATTCCTGGGCCTTTATTGTTCAGGTTAAAGATAAAGATAAGAAACACAGTGTTGAAGAATTGAAGAGAGTAAGGGATCATATATTGAACAAATATTTCCTGAGCCTGTACTTTGTGCTAGACAGTTCTAGGTGCTAGGATAAAGTGGTTAAACTAAACAGATGCAGCCCCTCCTCTTGTGCACTTGTTCAAACAAAATAATTTCAGGTATGATCAACGATTTCTAGAAAAGTAATGCAAAGTAATAATGCTAAAAATTGCCTAGGAATGAATTATTTTAGATTGGGTAGCATGAAGAGGCCTTGGCAAGAACGCAATAAGACAACGGTACAAGACAGTCAGTACCTGTTGGCTAGAATGTGGTGGGTGAGAAAGGGAAAAACGGAGATGAAGATGGAGAGAAAACAGGGACCTTCTTATGATGAAGAATCTCAATTTGATTATTTGAATCTAAATAGAAGCATTGAAAGATTTTGATCAGGAATAAAATGTGATCTGCTTTAGGTTACTGAAAAATCATGGTATCTTTTTTTTTTTAATTATTAATTGGGGCAAAATTAGAACCAGGAACACCAATTAGGAAGTTTTTGCATTCAATGCTGTGATTATGGTGATAAGAAATATGAAGATCACAATAAAGGTGAAAAGAAAAGTGGATCGATACCAGATAATTTTGGAGATAAAATTGACAAAACTCAGTATTGTATTGGATATGGAAACTGAGAGTAAAAGAAGTATCAAGGATAGTTTCTAGGTTTTAGCCTTGAGCAACTGGATGGATGAAAAGATAGGAGGAGAAATAAATTTGGGTATAAAAGAATCAATAAGGGGCTTCCCTGGTGGCACAGTGGTTGAGAGTCCGCCTGCCGATGCAGGGACACGGGTTCATGCCCCGGTCCGGGAAGATCCCACATGCCGCGTAGCGGCTGGGCCCGTGAGCCATGGCCGCTGAGCCTGCACATCCGGAGCCTGTGCTCCGCAATGGGAGAGGCCACGACGGTGAGAGGCCTGCATACCACAAAAAAAAGAAAAAGAAAAAAAAAAAGAATCAGTAAGAGTTTCCTTTTGGCCATGATAAATTTGAGCTCTCTATTAGACATCTAGGTGGCAATGTCAAATAGGCAGGTGATCACATGAGTCTGGAGTGGTCAAGCTGAAGATATAGATGTCAGAGTCATGAGCATATAAATGATACTAAAGCCTCAATGTTGAATGAAATATCCTAGGGAGAGGTTTTGGATACAGACATGTAGGGGACCTAGCAGTAAAGTCTGAGACTCACATATTAAGGTGCCAAACACAGAAGTAAAAGATGACAGTTTAGATGCTGAAGAACACAGGTATCAGTGAAGAAAAAGGAAACCATGGAATTGTGATGTTGCGGAGAGTCTTTTCAAGAAGGGAATGATGAATGATGTCAAATTCTTCTGAGAAAATCTGACAGTGTCAAGAGAAGTGACCATTGGATTACACAACATGAAGGTCCTTGGTGAGCTGGACAGGTGTAGTTTCAGTGGATTGATGGTAATAGAAGCCCAGATGGAGTGGATTGTAAAGAAAATGTGGAATGAAGAACAGGAGAAATAGAACAGTAGTTACAGGTCAGTGTGCTCAAAGGATGGTTTTCTTAAGGCATGAAAGTTGATGATAATAATCCAGAAAAGAATGTGAAACTGAAATGCCCAAAAAAGGTGTGTGGTGGTAGTTATATGTGGGTAAAATTCCAAGAAGTAGAGAAGGATGATATCCAGAGCACCAGTAAAGGAGCTGCCTTTGACGGGGCTGGAGCCCTCAGCCACTATCACAGGAGAGAAGGAAGGTAGAGCGTGTGTGTGGAGATGGAAGTATTTAGATGGACTCGATGGTGGAAAAAAGAGAACATTTTCTTCTGAGAACTTCTATTTTCTCAATAAAATATGTGACAATGTCATTATCTGATAATTTAAACTATGGGGGGATATTGGAGGTAGCAGAGAGAGGAAACGGCGTAAAATTGCTGTTTCAAAGTGTAAACAAGCAAACTACACAGAAAGGTGCTATAGGATGAGGGGTGCATAGATCGTCAGATAGTATTTGTGGTCATGGATTTAGGCTGAGCTCAGGGAGCTGGCTTGTGTGTCATTTCTAGCAACTTTTAGTATACAAATAGTTGGGATTAACCAAGTTTGGGATTTTGCTAGTAAAAATCATATTGGCAAAGAGAGGCAAGGAAGTTAAGGTTGTTTGCAAGGGAATAATTAGACTTATAGTCAATCTAAATTAAAATATGGAAGGGGAAAAGTAATGTTGAGGATTATGGATAATTTAAAAAGTGGTGGAGTCAGTGAACACTGAAAACTGTTGGCACAAAAGCAAGTAATCGATTTTGAAGAATTCATTTGAGAAAATATCAGAGTCAGTGTGGACTGGATTTGGGGAGTTTAGAGAAGTTTGGCGAGAGGAAGAAAAATCTAGGTGACAGCTCTGTGAAAAACAATGATGCACAAGGATTTTAGGAGGGCTTAATTATTATGAATGGAACTCTTCGTTGGCATTTTTTGAGGCACTGCTGCAAAGATTTACAATTGCTTTACAAGGATGTTTTGAAAAAGGACTGGCATTTCTTTGAACATGACCCAGCACTGAGAATATGCCTGCCTGAACTACATAGGGGATTCTGATTCTTTATAATTATCAGATCTTCATCAGACCTATGGAGCAGCCAGGATGATCTTTTAGAAGACAAGTCAGCAAACTACTTTGTACCTAAAGTGTTGCTGGAACCCAGACTTACCCATGTGTATACATATCACCTATACCTGCAGAACTGAGTGTAGTAGGATAGAGGACACACAACAGAATCCACAAAGCCTGAACTATCTCCTGTCTGGCCCTTTGGAGAATGTTTGCCCATCTCTGTTTTAGAACATAAATCAAATCACATTGCTCCCTACTTCAAACCTTCCAGTGACTTTCAATAAAATCCAAATTTGTTAGTCCAGCTGACCTCTCCATACTCACTCCCCTGACTCTCCTTCCAGCTAGCTCATTTATCCACAGCTACAGAGGCCTGCTTTCTGTCCCTCCAATGCAACAAGTGCCTTTCTGCCGTGTGCCTTTGCCATAGGCTAAGAACACTCTGCCCTGAATCTTCACGTGGCTGGTTTGTCTCACCATTCAAGCTTCAACCTCCATGTTTCGTCCCAAAGATCAGCTCTGTGGCACTGCACACCACACTTTCCTTCAGAGCACTTACAACTATTGTGTACTGACTTGTTTGTTTCTTTACCTTCTGCTTCTCTCCATGAGAATGTAAGTCCTCTCGGGATGGGACCCATGTTTATTTTTTGTTCCCTACTTGTAAGCCTCAGAGGCTAGAGCCTGGCACAGAGGAGGTGGTCATGAACACTGGTTAAATAAATGAAAGGAAAATAATAAACGCCTAGCACTTCAGAATGTTACATATTTTTCGCAATAACTGCTCTGAGGTCTATCCTCTAAGGAGTTCGTACTGTGACTACCCTTAGTGTCTTCTTTACAGTGCACAGATTCTAGAGCCACGCTGAATTACAGCTCTGCTCCTTGCCAGACGTGTGACCTTTGATAAAGCACTTAACCCTTATTTCAGTCTGTCCATTTGGAAAATGTGGATAAGATAGTAGCTATCCCATAGCGTTGTGAGGATTAAACAAATTTATGCATCTTAAGGGCCTCACAGATGTATGTCTTGTGGTAAGCAAGGAACAAGTGATGGCTATTTTTAGCATCGCCATCATCATCATCATCCCTAGACCAACCAATTATTGCCAGGGAGGCACTGTCACATAAGAACACAGAAGCTTCTGCCATGTTAAACTCCATAAGGATCATAAAGGTTGGGGAGGGGGTTGCTCAGAGAAGACATGGTGATGCATGATTTATGATTTTCAATCTTATTTGAATGCTAAAAAGAACAAATTAGCAGAAAGATAACAACCTTACCTAGAATCCATTTCAACCCTGTGGGGACCTGGGCATGCCATTTTACTTGTTTTGATCTTAATTCTTTCATTTGTAAAATAGATTATTTCTAAAATCTTTCCAGTTCTAAAAGTTTATGACTCTTATAACCACAAATTCACATGTAATACAGAGGAGAAAAACTTAAAAATTAATTTCCTACTCAGTTTTCAACAAATTCTAACTTTTTAATGTATAAGACATGAGCCAGTTTTCATTTTCATCCTGATTTATATGAACAATATTTCTGGGTCTCACAAAATTCTTATGCTGTAAATTAAGTACGATTGTAGTCTATTTCATGAATAGGTTAAAGGATAGTAAATGATTTTTCCAAGGTCTTTCTAAAACTTATTTTAGAAGACCTGAGATTGAAATGAAATTATTCCGAGTTTCTTGTCACTTGACTGAATTAGCTTTCATTCTCTCTCTGGCACAGCTAACTTGATAACATTCTCCTGTTAAGAGTGTAATCTTGGATGAAATAACCATACATCACTCCAAAGAGATTTCAAAGTACCAAGAATGCTTTCTGGATTATAAATTCCTAGGAGACTTTACTTCATATAGACCACAAAATATATTCAAATTAACCAGTAAAGAGTCAAAAGTTATTTCACACTAGGAATTAGATAGGTGTCAAAGGGGAATTACAAAAATGTAACCATTACAGAAACCTCTTACTTTACATTTAGTGGCTGCTGCTCCTTTCTGTGCAATTCATCATGTAGATAATGATTTAAGTGGCTGTGAATACTTGTTTTAAGATCACTTTTCTAGATTTTTTTTTGGTTTATTTTTTCCTTTAGATCTCAATTAACATTGACAACAGACATTTAAAAACAGCTAACAAAAGATGATTTTCATATGCTAGAAATCACATACATGAAAGTAGTATTTGTCAAATATATTTATGCTGCATTAAAAATTGCATTTAAAAAACAAAAAAAAAACCCTTTTTGTTGATCTCTTTTCAACCATTAACAAAAGGACTAAGGGGCTTCCCTGGTGGCGCAGTGGTTGAGAGTCTGCCTGCCGATGCAGGGGACACAGGTTCGTGCCCCAGTCCGGGAGGATCCCGCATGCCGCGGAGCGGCTGGGCCCGTGAGCCATGGCCACTGAGCCTACACGTCTGGAGCCTGTGCTCCGCAACGGGAGAGGCCACAACAGTGAGAGCCCCGCGTACCACAAAAAATAAGAAAAAAAAAAAAAAAGTACTAAGAATAACAGAGAGACACATATCTATGGTTATAGAGATAGATAGATAGATATCTCCCTCATGAAATGTGATGATGATAAAGATGTGAATAGCATCAATATGTGGATCATTTTCATGAGCTTTATTCTCCTTTAATAAAAATGAGAATAATATTGACCTTAAAAATACAGTGAAGTTTATTATTACCACTTCCTGGCCCTTGGTAATTCTTGCCCTTCTGAAACTTGGGGGAAAGCAAAGAGTAAACCCTTCTTGGAATCTACGTATCAGTCATGTGTCAGGGATGCCAATAACCTTAAGGGCCAGATAATTTATAGGAACATCACATTTCACATGAAATTCCATCCCCAACAGAATCCATGGATCATTTCCCTTTAGGGAAACCAAATCAAAACAAAACAAGACAAGCCACACTTTCCAATTTTGCAGCCAGAATGTATCAAAGGGATGTTTTCTTAGAAGAAAAGAAAAATCAATAGGCCTATATTCTGCAGCACATGAATCACAAAACCCTGAATTTCCAGTTTTCTACCACCTCTCAATGTCCTGCAAGGGATATTTGTCATTGTCACAATTATTAGACTCTTCAAATAGAGACATGTTCCAGAACCCTCCAGGAGATAGGTTTCAATAGCACTTTAGGCAGTTTACACGACCCGCTTCCCACTCAGCCGGAGAAAAGGCCCTCAGCTCACTGAGGGCTGCTGAAGGGAAGGGGCGTTCTGCGTCTTTTGGTAACCTAACTGGCTTCCATTTTGCCCTACCCCACAGTAGATAATATCCCTCACAAATGGCCTTGTCTGTTTTCATTCCACTCTCCTCTTTTTCTGTTCCCTTCCTCCTGATTTTTGCAGTTTCCTTGCTTCCTACATGTCTCTCTCCGCTTACATTTTTGCAGCAGAAAACAAGAGAATATGATTTAAAAGTGGTGAATACGAATTGGCAAAGAAATACTATTCAAATGTCTTTCTTTTGTCCAACTTCTTTGTGAAGGGCAAAATACACATTCAACAGAAGTTGTATGGGTGATACGTAGTATTAATAGGAATGTTTTTCTCCGATTATGTTTATATCACTATTTAGGGAATGTATAAAATGAGAGACTTATCTCCTGTTTGTAACTTTACTAGGAAAACACACAGTTTATCTAACATCGTAAGATTAGAGCAAAAATTACCAAATTATAGCTAAGTTCTCTGTATAAGCTATATGAACTGCTTTACGGAGCCGGAAGTTTGGATTAGGCAATGGACTCCATGTTGTAATGTAAAATTCCAAGGGGATTTTTACAATTTTTCCAATCCATTACAAGTGCAGAAGGTATATGTTTTACTTCACAACTTTTGCTTTCTATTTTCGTGTGTGTGTAACAATGCACTTAATATGTGTTGTGTAAATGTGTAAATATATGTATAAATTGGCAATGGGCAATTGAAGTTTTGGAAGACCTCTGAATGAGAGTATCTTCTGTACCTAAAATATTATTTTTAGCCATATCAAATAAGACCTCTAACAACGTTCTCTTTTCAAGATTCTTGAAAGGTAATTTTCAATTTGGCATAAGCTTTGGCTATTTACAGATTTGTCATAATTAACACTTGGGCTTAATCAGGGTCTTTTCTAAAGCTGTAGATAGATCCCCATCTCTGACTATTGATCATAGTGAGGTTAATAATTAACCACACAGCAGAAGGCATTTTCATTTGTTTTAATCTAAGTTCATCATTCTCCTCAGGGTCAGTTATCCACGTGAGTGGCACCACAACCTGCTAGTCTGTGGGATTTGTGGAAGACACAGCACTACCTGGAAAGCATTTTCTGAACAACACTTGTCTTGGCATCCAGAGGTAAGTCTCCCAAGGTGTGCTGCAAGAACCCATGGGGAAAGGTAGATTATAATGCGTAAGGCTCTATTTTCCCCTCATATGAAAAGCAGGAATAAGATCTTTATCTTAATTTCTTGGCAAGATGTTTGCTGAGGGATTGTGAATTTTCCAAATTCTCTTTGTATAAATAATTACTACTGATTTCAAAATCATTTCAGCTGTCACCATGATAACCCTTGGTAAAACAAAAAGTCTTAACACAATAAATGCAATAGCAAGGGCCAATATGGGGAGAAAAGGCTACATATAACTAATAGCAGGAAAATATAAAATGTTGACCAATGATGGACAAATATTAGTTTAACGCTGCCGCTTACTAGCTGTAAGACTTCAGGTGAATTTCTTAACTATGACACACCATATTTTTTCTTATTTGAAAAACTTGGGTAATCATAACCTACTCAGCAACGTTTCTGTGTGGATGAAAACCTAGACTATATTCCACAATCAGTGAAGTATAGCTGTCATTATTACTGTTATTATTATTATTACATTGGAAATGTAGAATTTGACCAAAATGACAAGTCTTTACCCCAGCTTGTTAGAATCCTTTGGATTGTAGACACACACTGCAGGGACAGTTTTAGTTCAGATTTCAGATTTTCTACTTGGGCTGAAAATGCCCGTTGATATTAGCATAAGAAGAATTTTGGTTACTACAGAATTAACTTCCATAGAATCTGCAAAGTCTAGGGAAAATAAATCTGCACGTGAGCTTGAATATCTCTGATCCTCCATGACAAGGTAAAGGTAGGAAAACTACTAAGTATCACTTGCCGAGTGGCAAAATGGAGAAGAAATGGGGATGAGATGGCTAAATCCACGCCAATGCAGGATAAATGAAAGGGTGCGCTGCTTTGTCACAACCGTGGCCTGACGCTCAGACCTAAGTGTGAATCTCAGTTTACCCACCTAGACACGGGATGCTAAGGAAGTAACAACTTCAGCAATGAGTCTGCTTCCTTCTTGCAAAGCACATTCCCACAAAGCTTTTTTTGAAGTGCTACTGGGAGGATCAAATGAGACAACATCATTGAAGATGCTATTTAATATTGGTGAGTTTTTTTCTTTTTTCCCATAGAAATGCTTGTGGACTACTGTGCAAGTTTATAAACAACATGTTTCAAAAAAGTAAGGTGAAAGTAAACAATGGTGCCTGGGGGGGGTATGCCCATTTAGCCAAAGACTCCTTGATGATTAAGGAGGAAATTAAAATTCCACATTTAGCTAACAAACATTAAAGAAAGATAAAGGCAGTACTGAGCAGCCCCTAGAATGTGTTGTCTTTTCCTCATTTCCAACTCAAACGAATTACTAAGGACAACAGAACCATTCTGTTATTTCACAGTAATAATAAGGAGCCCCACTGCAAATCGCTGAATATCCCTGATTAATCACTAAATAAAGAAGTCCCATTAAAAAAAAAAGAAACATAACAGTGATGAGATAGAGGAGGTGGTATGTTCATTCTGTAACTGCAGCTGAATTTTAATCATTTTGGATAATCCTTTATTCCACATATATGAATGCTCTTTAATGCATTTGAGGTAATATCAGACGGCCTCACCATTTCCATGTCTCCCTGGAATTATCTAAATACTGAACGAGTCCATTAAGAAATCTGGATGATGGGTTTATATTAACATATGCCACACTCATATTTTAAAATGGTTTTCATTATCTTCTCATTTTTCTTTTAGGTTTTGATCATTCCTCAAACTCAGGCATGCCACAATCACCACTGAGTAAAGTCACGAGTTCAGCAAGGAAGGAAGCAGGCACAACACTATTAATTGGTTCTCGTACACTCTATTCGCAATCAACAATGATCACAATCGCTGAGGCAATCATGTGATCATCTGCTGTGCCTGTTAAAATGGCAGCAATAAGTAGTTCAGCTGTCCTCAGACTATTCAGTTTTACATAAGTATACACTGACTCTCCAGCAGACCAAGGGTATTCAAATGAGATAGTCAGAAACAAAAGCCACGTTTGCACATGCAAGAAAGCAAGCCATTATTCTAGAACCCAGAGCACTCTAACCCACCTTACAAGGTTATCATAGAAATACCTTACCTATGTCTGATCCACTAACATAAACTTATTTGATAGTAAATAACGCATTCTTGAAGAAAAGGCCCCAAATTCAATTTACATCTCACAGTCGAAGTAAATAAGAAAAGACTGACAAATCTCCCTCCATAAATCCCCACGATTTCATGTTCCTTTGGCCAAATTGGGGAAAAGGCAGAGCAGAAAATGAGGTTTCTGCTCTGTTAGAAGGCCGCATAAATAAATAGGAAGTTTGTTTTTAAAGTACTCCAGGAGATCAATTATATCAAGGAGATAGGTATGACAGAAATAATATTTGCAGAAAATTAAAGGGGATTAAAATGAAAAAGTCTAGTTAATAAAACTTCTTAATCCAAAAATTATTACCTAGTCGTTAATAACACATGGAATAAGGGATCCTGTTTGTTTGAAGAAAGTATAAATTGTCCTCTGAGGATATATATGCTACTAGTGAGCAAAGGAAAACAGATGCTGTTCATTTCAGAATACCTAATACAGTTATTTCCCAGTTCAGGATAAAATGAGCAGTTTCAAGGAGAGGAACTTACTACAACTGAGACTATGAGGAGAGAAAGCTTTGGTAGCCATCTATGAGCTATCTCACTTACAGGCTTATATGTCACAACTAGTTGTTGACATTGGCTGGAACAGCTGCTAGAGGATGAGACTACTTGTTTTACCCTCCCTTTCAAAAACTACTTTCTAATGTAGCTTGTTTACATTGGTACTACAAAAGCACTGACCATCGTACTTAGTTTTAATAAAAGGACCTTGATTCTACCCTCTGCCTTATAGATTTTTTTTTAATTTATGGATCTCTTTTAAAATTGCAACATGACATGGATGGATCTAGAGATTATCATACTAAGTGAAGTAAGTCAGAAAGAGACAGACAAATACCGTATGATATCACTTATATGTGGAATCTAAAATATGACACAAATGAACTTATCTACAAAACAGAAACAGACTCACAGATACAGAGAACAGACTTGTGGTTGCCAAGGGGGAGGGGAGGTGGGGGAAGGAGGGATTGGGAGTTTGGGATTAGCAGATGCAAACTATTATATATGGAATGGATAAACAACAAGGTCCTACTGTATAGCACAGGGAACTATATTCAATATCCCGTAATAAACCATAATGGAAAAGAATATATAATATATAAAAAAATATATAATATATATATAAAATATATATATAAAAAACTGAATCACTTTACTGTACACCAGAAACTAACACAACATTGTAAATCAACTATATTTCAATAAAATAAATTTTTTAAAAACACTAAAATTGCAAAACAAAATATCTTCACTTTTGGTTCTTGCCTTTGATTACAACCTTGAAGTTTACACTCTTCAATTCTTATTAAGAATAGAGCTAGAATTCATACATTTATCTGCACGTTCTAAATTTTCTCCTAAGGTCAATCCTGACCATCAAAATAATGTTTGTTTTACATTGTTTTTGTTGCCTCTTGTAAAAATACTCACAAAGCTTCAGCACTCTGTCATTGACATATGTTGAGAGATGTTGTATATTGAGAGTGAACCTACGGATTACTATTTATTCACTGTAGTGATGATATTAAAGACGTCACCAGGGATCACCTTAAGAGGACTAATGGGAAACACTTCTTCTGACTCCAAAATGAAGGAAAGCAATGATTCTCATAAACAATTGAGTCGTATTTATTGTCTGGTTACTATTTCTTGTAAATGGTGGTGTCTCTCTCTGCTTTGGCTCTCCATTAACTTAGATACTAGACTTAGGTTTGCTTCAAGCAATCGTGTGTCAACTACACAATACAATATATATGTTGATGTGTTAATTTTATTCCTGAATATATTAGTTTCCTATTGTTGCATAATAAATTAACCAAAATATTAGGGCTTAAAAGCAACAAACATTTATTACCTCATAGTTTCTGTGGGTGCAGCTTAGCTGGGTGACTCTGCCCCAAGGTCTCAGACAAGTTTGCGATCAAATTTTGGCCAGGGCTCTCTTTTCAACTAAGGGCTTAAGGAAAGGAGTATCTGCTTCCTTGGAATCACTTACGTGGTTGTTGATAGGATCCAGCACTTCACAGGCTGTTGGACTGAAGTCCTAAGTTTCTGATTGTTCGTCAGAGGACTTGCTCAGTTCCTTGTCAAGGGGCCTTTTCCACATTTCTGTTCACATTCATGGCAGACTAAGTGAGCAACAGAGAAAGCAATAAAGAAGATGCAAGTCACTGTCTTTTTGTAACCTAATCTCAGAAGTGATGTCCCATCACTTCTGGTATATTCTATTCAATTAAAAGGAAGCCACCAGGTCCAGCCTACACTCAAAGGGAGGGAATTGCACAAAAGCATGGAGACAAAGAGGTGAGGCCATTGGGGGCCAACTTAGAGACTATTATTTCTATTTTCTTACATGAACTTACCCTTTGCCTTATTCTTCATTATTTTTATTCTTTGTACTATACATACTTCAATAACCTTGCTTACAATGCATACATATATCATATGATAACATGTGGTGTGTCTTTAATAAATGTCTATTGTGTTAGACTGAACAGCCTTGGTCATTCCCTTCAACAACTGCAGTAATCATTAATCCATCCACTAAGCACAGATCTGTTTTGGGGACTAGGTACACCATGATTTTTAAAAAGGAAGAAAAAAGTCATGCCTTCAATAGTGGGTGTGGGGAGTCAGCACAGAAAGTGAAATTCTAATCATCATCCATTCAGTCCTTTAAAAATCACTGATTCAGTGCCTACTATCTGTCAGGCACTCTTCTGGCCATAAGGTGTTTTGATTCTGTAGGACAGAGTATGGCTCAGGAAGAAGTTGGAGATTAGGTTCTAGGTGAGAATCAGAGATTGGAGGAGGCTATATTTCTGTGTAAATCTCACACAGAAATTTATAATATTTTTTGGTGAAAAGTTTAACGATTTGCTATTTTTTGTCATGACATCTGCATAAATATCATGTACTCTGCAAAAAATGCAGTGTCCAAATAACCCTCGAGTGAACTTGCCCATGTCAAGGCAGGCACGACTGAATGACCACGCCCAAACGCCATGTGCTCAGGAGGGGTGCCATGCAGTTCCTCTTGGGCTTTGGATCATAACAGTTATAGGTTTAAATTGTTTGAACTATTTTTTTTGTTAGACAACTGATATCACACAGTTTATCAAAGTGACAGAACTTTTATTTGGTGAGTTGTATTAAAGTACCACAAATACAAAAACGTGCACAAATCATAAATGTAAAAAAAATTATGTTTTTCTAATATAGAGAATTCAAAACTCTAGGGAGGTGAAATAAACTTTGAAGATTATAATTTTGTATTTTAGAAAGCTGTGATGCAAATAAGTCTAAGGGCCACTTAGTTCATTCACAGCAGCGACAGGGCCACAGTTCCCACCTCATGGCTCCTGCCCCAAGACCACATCACACCACGTTGTTCTGTAAAAGAAATTATATATATAGAATCTATCTTAAGAGACTCTTAAACATTTTGTTTGTTTATAGTTTAAATATTCAATAGCAAATATTTACATAAGTAATTCTTCATGATAAGATTAACAATAATTAAGTATTCAAGTAAATCTTGGAAAATTTCAAGTTGAACAAATTTAAATATATTTTTCTATAGTAAGATTTCTCTGATCCTCTAATATATTAAAACAGTGTTAATTTTGCTCACCATCTAAATGTTTATTAATGTGAGTTATATTTTTTTAATATAAATTCTTTTTGCCTATTGAGGATAAACCCAATCTTGCCTTGGTGTATTTTCTTTTTTAATACACATTGGATTTGATTTTCTAGTTTTCTAATATAAACTATTTTTAGGACTTTTTACACCTATATTGAAAAGTAAAATTGACCTGTAATTTCTCCTTTTACATGTCTTTTTTGGCTTTTGATAGGAGGGTTATGCTTCTTTTGTAGAATGAGTTGGATATTCCCTCTTTTCTTACCATTAAAAAGAGTTTGTTAAATTCAAAGTTAAATAAATTAAAGATACTCTGCATTTTGAACATTTGGTAGAATTCGCCTGTAAAACCATCTGATTCTGCTGTTTTATTTGAAAAATTTTATTTTTATCTGTTTTATTTGAAGATTTGAAGACTAGTTTGTTTTAATACTTACAGAATTATTCAAGCTTTAACCCTCTTTAGATCATTTCTACACCTATATTTTCTCAGGAATTTTTCCATTTCATCTCACATTTCAAAATTGTAGGAATATAGTTGTTGATAGTGTTATTACCTTTTTAATTTCTATTTATAGGAAGAGTCCCCTTTCACTCATAATATTATTTATTTATGTCTTCCTTCTCCTGATCAGTACTGTCAGGGGTTCATCTCCTTTGTGAGATTTTTATTTTCATGTTTTCCAATTCTGGATTCTTGGATCCCTCATCTGACTTTTGCGTTTCTACAATATAGTCCACAATTCTAGTCTCTCCTCTTGATTACGAATGCTAGCATCCTGCATGGCCCTCAGTCCCACTTTCTCCCTGGGTTTGGATTTCCCTGATTTGTTTTGGATGAGATATTACCCACTATTGTAGGAATACGCTCTACATATAATCTTAACACCTCTTCCCCTTACACTGAGGAGATTTGGATATCATGTGATAAAAAGTAACCAACTCTCTACTCCACCCTAGTTCTGGTCCTGTAAGCCAATCCTGTCTCAATAAAAAAATATACACTCAGGATGGAACAAAGCAAGTCTCTGAGTCCCAGGAGCTACTTCCCATCTGCTCCTGGCTCCTCTGCACCTCGGTCCCTAATCCTGCCTCTGGAGCTTTGAATTATGTATAATGCCATCACTTGCACCTGGCCAAGGTTCGGACCCTTCCATGCTTCTTCCTGGCCTTTATCCACTTAGCCAGTGTCCAGCCTTGGCTATCCCTGACACTCTCCACCTTGAAAATAGTCTACTCCATTTGCTTCTTGTGTTTTGCCCCCAACTATTTGTGTCTTCAAGGGGGTGTGAGCCACTGAGACAGAGAGAGGAGAAGTCCAGAGAGAAAGAGGGAAATGGATAAGCACTGGAAATGGGTGCCTGAAAAGAGTTCTCCTGACTGAAAATAAAAGCCTGAAGCTGAGGCTTGGGGGATTGACTACACTTGATCCCTCATGTCCATTACCCTTTGGAAGATTTAGCAGCTATCATGTCTCCACTTAAAAGTAGGCTGAATAACTCTAATACAAAAAATAGACCTCTTCAATTAAACGATCTTTTGAATTTTTATTAGATATATTTTAAGCGGATTTTTCTTTCTGCATCATGTACTTTCTGCCTAATCTCTGACATGCCACTCACTCACATCTAAGAAATATGTGATACGCTATAGCCTGGTGACTGGATAAGCTGCTCCTGCTCTCTGTGTGCCTAGTATTCACTTACAGTTTTCTAATGCCTGCACTTCATCTTGATGTGGCTTAGTACCCATGTGACAACGAAAATCAGGCTGTTTATTTCCTTGCCCTTGACATTATTTTGTTAAATGCTGACAGCAGACGTAAATATGAAAATGCTCTAACTAAAGTGACTATGACAGCTTATTCTATAATTTTCCCATTTTTCTCCTTTCATAAATTGGCAAAGAATCTCATCAGTCAAAGCCTCGGAAAGAAAATTCTCCAATTCTTTTAAGCTGTTTAACAAAGGCTGTGTCTTTTTTAATCTCCTATGTGGGGATCAATGCTAAAAGGAATAAACAGATTCTCTCCCTGAAGAAAACTGATATCAAATGAACCTAAAAAATCATCTTTGTTCAGTATCAATCATTTGCTTAATTATCACTAACTTCAGAGCTCTTTGAATTAGAGACAAGACCACAATGACACAGAATAGAGAAGGCGCCCTTTATTCCTTGAATTAAGGGCTCTTCTGCTGTCTCTCCCTCTTATTTGACACATCTAACAATCTGGAGGTGAATGTGTTTAATAGGCTTTGTCTGCGAAAAGCTTCATTTCTTTTTTGTGAAGGAAGCTATAGTCTTGGACTTGTCTCCTCATGCATTCCACCTTTTGACAGCACTGAGCCTTTATTTATGAAGGAAGTTTAATTAATGCCCTTGGATGTACTGTTAACCTTTGAAACGGTTTCCTGATGCATGGAGGCCCTTTCTCTCCTGCCAGGAATTGATTTTGGAAATGGCCCTGCCTCTTTGTGGCTTAAGGTTCAGAGAAAGGAAGAGACCATGCAAAGTGTAGCAAGGCAGGGATGAGAGCCTTGTGAAGTGTAGTGATGGAGCACTTGCATCAGTATCTGGAAAATATAGATCAAAAACATGGGGAATCAACTTCAAAGAAGATGATGGTTCTCTGAAGAGATTAGAATATCATTCCACTGAAACAGAACCATAGCACTGAAAATAGAAGGCAGGTTTCAAATAAACTAAAGCAAGCCTCTCACATTTCTAGCAAGATAATACAGATTTTTAAAAAATGGCATAGACGATGGAGACACAGAGCGGGGAAGGAAGGACACAACTTTTGGGCCAAGAGATTTTACTGTATTTTCCTGGCACGGCTCCCAGAGACCTTGGCAAAGAAAAGGATGCCAAAGAGTTATTCCTCAGAGGCTTTATTCTATTAATGTAGATATTATTCAGTGTACAGTTGTTTAATGGGACAGATGTAATTAACTGCTATTTTAGAAAAGTGATTTTCCAAAGCAGAAGCAGTGCTATGGGGCAGAGTGTGTGGGGAGAAGTGTTGCAGAAGTTTCCTCGTGTTTGCGCTTACCTATTCCAATAGTAACTCTTGGTATAATTAAATCACTGCGGCCCTCACCGTGTTTCCATGGTAGGACAGTCAATGGAGACTCCACAATTCGTCATCTCAATTATGGCCTTCAGAAGACGACCATATTGGTTTGCTTGCATGGAAGTTACCAAACATACAATCTGCACTGGAAAAAAAAATGAAACCTTGTTCTCAGTTATATTATTATCACTTCAGTTTTTAGATCTTCACTTATAAAAGCTATTTGTCTTCTATACTAGCGATACAGATTGCTTATTGAATTAACAAGGACCAAGCAATACAGATCTGAGAACAATAACAATTTGGAGCCCACTGGACTATAAAAAAATTCCATTTTATCAATCGAATTGTAAGCGTTAAGCTGTCTGTCGCCTAATGAGAAATACCACCGCACTGTGTTTCCCTCTAAAACCCTGGAATTTTCAAATTAGGAGACAGGTGTATGCTTGAGGCTATGCTATCTACCTTCATGGCTTTAGCCAACATGGCACATTCTGTGGAGAATGATGAGAATTGGCTAGAGGTGAAAGAATGCTCTTTTGGCCAGGCCAGTGCGTCCCAGCCACATCACTCCTCACTAACTGGGAGCCACAGCAGAGCCCTTCTGGTAATCCACTCACTCCTCCACTGGTGAGGACCACTCAGCCAACTGCTGCTCTGGCATGTGTTCTCTTGGCAAGGTCCGTTCAGATGAGTGCAGCCCAAGAGATGTGACCTGGCCCGAGGCTGTAGAAGAAGAAAAGGCAGGACAAGTCATGAGTCACCAACTCTTCCAAAGTGAGGGGATGTTGCAGGCTCTGGCGTTCCTCTGACTCGAGCAGGTAGCCAATTTCCTGGAGCATGATCTTATTTTAAGATTCCTTCTGAATTTTATCACGAATGTTCAGTATCTTAGATGGCAGAGGATCATAAAATCTAACCTTTATTTTGCTGGTGAGAAAATGAAAGACCAGGGAGCATTAACTTCCAGTAATTTCCCAATGGTGCACAGCTTCATAAGCAGCAGCCCCGTCTCTACAAGCATCTGATGCTCAAAATTCTTAGTTGGAGGGCTTCCCTGGTGGCGCAGTGGTTGGGAGTCCGCCTGCCGATGCAGGGGACACGGGTTTGTGCCCTGGTCCGGGAGGATCCCACATGCCGCGGAGCGGCTGGGCCCGTGAGCCATGGCCACTGGGCCTGCGTGTCCGGAGCCTGTGCTCCACAACGGGAGAGGGCACAACAGTGAGAGGCCCGTGTACCGCAAGGAAAAAAAAAAAATTCTTAGTTGGAGGTTTTTACCAATATGTAAGGGAAATATAATTTTGATGTATAAGCAGAACAGAAACAGCAGCAATGTAATTTTATCTTATCAATGTTAAGAGATTGTGATGGAACGTGTTCCCTTCTGTCCAGCACACAGTAAGCACTGAGAAAGTGTATCACTGTGATGCTACTGCTACTGCTGCTTCCCGGAGTTTTTAGGAAGGTGGGAGGGAGGAAGGAGTCTAAGTATTTCCTCTTCCTTTCAACCTACAATAAGGCCAGGATTAAACTGAGATCTCCATTCAGCACTTATCATTGTTCACTGGACTATAATGAAAAGTATTCACTTTCTAATTTTCCAGGAGACAGCAAACATCATGTTCTGTCATCTCTGAATATTAGCTAACATTCTGGTCTTTGGGAATGATAGTCAAGGATTGAAGTCTGTCATAGCCACTTGGAAACATATACAATGATTCCAGTCATCTATTTTAGTATAACCTTAAGCACCTGAATAAATGATTGGTATCTAGTATGCATACATCTGGTCACGACCTCCATGCTCCTAATTTCCTTCCCTGTGCTGTACTTTATAAAACACATAGAAAATACCAATTTTCATAGTATTTTTCACCATCTGCACTGTGAACACTCAAGGTCAATGGTTCTTGAACTTCGAAGTGCATCACGTTGCTGATACCCACTCCCAGAGTTTCTGACGTGGTAGTACATATGGGGTAGGGCCCAAGAACGTGCATTCCTAACAACCTCCCATGTGATGCTGGCGCTGCTGACCAGAGGACCACACTTAGAGAACCATCGCACTATTCTGTGGAGATTTTAAACACACAGGTTGCAGATGTGGGGAATTAGGCACAAGAGGAGAACCATGGAAAGTGGGTAACTTTCATTCATGCTCAAATACAAGAGGAGCGGTTTCTTTTATTTTGGGGGCAATAAAATTTACAGAATACGTTGGTAATTTTTATTACCTCAAAAATCCATTTTATGGGAATCATTTTAAACCTAAATTTGCAAACATGTATATGAGAAGTGTTTAACTAATACTGCAACATGCTATTTAGCAGACAAGGTGCTGCTTAGTAATTAAAGTTAGACACACTTGGATTTGAATGCTGTTTCTACCAATTACCAGTGATGGAACCTTGGAAATATGTTTTAACCTCTCCACCTCATCGATAAAATGAGGGTTATAACAGTGGCCACTGACAGGGTTGTCTAGTGAAATTGTTAGTTCAGTACTTGGCATTGCATGGGAAACAGTAAGCACATTTTAAGTCATGGAATTAGCAAAATAGCCACAGTAATACTCATTGTAACTAGGAAGTAGGCTAGTAATAATGTGAAGAAAATTTACAATTATAAGGAAGATAGTACCCAAATCTAATTTCAGTCTTTGTTATAGTTTTGCCTCCTTATATAATTTTTGCTCTATGTATGACAGTTAGAATTGACTGATTTAGTTTTAAGATTTTCATTTTTAGTATTCTTCATTAGAGTGGCAACACTTGATGGGAGATAAGAAAAAAAACAAAACGGGCAGATATTTTCAAAATTTAGATACCATGAGTCTAACTAATAAGGAATTTATGTGCATCACTTCTTTTGATATGAACAAACAGCTACAGGAGAAAAACACATTCTTTGTGTTATTCACAGTGGTGAAGACTATGGTTCTAAGGACACTTGAAAGCTAAGTGAGTTACAGCTGATATCTTACTTCTCTGGTATGGCTATTGAATAATAGTGTCCTAGAACATAAGAATTTTGGCCCTCAGTAAAAATAAGGTTTTATTCTTCCCTAAGTGCAGCCAGGTTTTATTTCTACTAAGTACTAGAGAGTAGGTGTTTTACATAGGTAGATTGAAACTCTAGGCTTTATCCTATCAGCCAAGTCAGCAAATACTTTGAGTACTGACCTTTAGGCAGCAATTCAAATCTCATCCATCTGCAAAGGTGTAAAGCTGAATAGGAAATGGAGCTGCCCCTCAGGCTCTCTGCATAGGAAAGGAATTTTTCATTGTGACCCTTTCAATATGAACAACGTGTTCATTATGAAAATCAAAAAATGAATGACTTACAAGACACTGTGGATATAAATATTATGCCCTTTTTAACTGACAAGTGAAATGAAGCCAAGAAAGATGAAGTACGTCCCATAGGCCACACAGTCAGTGGCAGAAACATACTTCAAAAGTTTTGATCTTGAGTCCCTGTCAACATTCACCTTCCACATCCAGTGCCACTTTTCCTTGTCTTGGCTTCAATGTTGATTAATTTAACTCTTTTGAGAAGGAATTTCTTTAAAGACAGCAGAATTGAAGAGTCCTCAGAAAATGTTCTCTTTTATAAATCTCAATTTAAAATTAAAAGAAGCTGCTATGAAAGCCTGAAAGAAAATGAAACATGATTAATTAAGCTTGTAAACTAACCAAAGAGATGTGTAGCCATGTTAATACTGTAATAACCATCATAGCCAATTTGTGAAACTTCAGAATTTATATCACAGAATTACAAATGAGGCAAAAAGAATGACCTCTTTTGCAGTGATTGTGGTGTGTGAAAGGCAGGTACATTCTACAGATGCTAGAATACAATTTCAACTTCTAGCTAACATCTTGCACACTCAGCCTACAAAGTGCTTTTCAAAAGAATAATTTAAATTGACATGGAAAATGAACACTTCCTCTAATAAAAACTCTATGTTCCAAAGATATTTCCACAGTCTTACTATTAGAATAATGTTCAGGTGACAAGTTTATTTATGCATATATACAAAGGATTCACTGTTAAAATGAACTGAAATTAGAGACAGAACTGAATCTCAACAAAAATGAGCTACTTTTCTATATAAAACTGACATTTCTAGGGATAGGTTCATATTTGTGATATATTTGATACCATCAAACAAAATTCAACCTATAGAATTAGCTATGAACACATAAATTCCCAACCCACTAAGATCTACAGCAATGGCCTTTATCTCTACAGCTAATTCCACATTTCTTCTTATGGTCTTTTGCTTAAATATTGTATTGAATAAGGAACTGTTGACAACAACAGACTAAAAGGAAGTGTTTTAGGGTCAGGTGTGGAAGAGAGGTATTGAACTATTATGATACACTTTACCTAAACACTATTTAGGAGCTGCTTAATAATGTTCGTTCAGCTTTCAGTTAATAGGCTACCTTGGGAAATATCTCATGCAGAAAAGATGCACAAAGGTCTGGATGACAGGGTATCAAGTAGCTTTGTATTTTCCTCCATCATTGGGAAAATGACAACAATGACTGAGAGATCCACAGATTCTCAACCAGCCAATGATTTTAGAAATATCTGTATAAGAATGAAAGTTCATCCACACACAAAAGCTATATGTAGAACATCCCTCAAAAGAGTTGCCCTCTCGGTCCAGAGGACCCAAGTACGGTCAGATCTAAGAAATACCACAAAAGCTCCTAAAAACAGAACTCAAGAACAACCTTGAAATATGTCTAAAAAGAGTATGATTCCACTTTCCTGTAGTTTCTACTGGACTCCTATTTGGCCCCATACCCACTCTTACACTTCACTTCCTACTCTGCCTGTGTTCTCCACCCCACGCACAGATGTAAAATTCTCTTTCAGAGTCCCTGGTTCTATCGTATTTCCCTGGGTAAAAAAAAAGAAATGGAAAATGGAAGGTGAGTGGGACAAAGATACTTCAATATGTAGTAGACATATTTTCTACTATGTCTAGTATTATTGTCCATCTAGTATTATTGACATTGAAATGCAGCTGCACAGCATTTCACACACAGCAACTGCAAATTCCCATGTCACTTATGCCCTGTGGGTAGAGAATCATCTTGGTCTTCAAAAGTCTGTGTTTGGGCTTCCCTGGTGGCGCAGTGGTTGAGAGTCCGCCTGCCGATGCAGGGGACATGGGTTCGTGCCCCGGTCCGGGAAGATCCCACATGCCACGGAGCGGCTGGGCCCGTGAGCCATGGCCGCTGAGCCTGCGCGTCCGGAGCCTGTGTTCCGCGGCGGGAGAGGCCACCACAGTGAGAGGCCCACGTACCGAAAATAAATAAATAAATAAATAAAGTGGGACTTTAAAAAAAAAAAAAAAGTCTGTGTTTGACGTTTAGCTGCTGTGGACACATTCCATCTAAAAATCTCTTAATTTTACTCATGAAATTGATAACATGTATTATAGTATTTTATGAAATGCTATTATTTAATTGAAGCCAAATTCTGTGGATTTTTTATGTTCTTAAATCTCCTTGTCCCGTAACAAATAAGTTTCTATTTTTCTGAATGCTCTAGCTTTGAGTTCATGGATTCTCTTCACTATATATTTTCTATTGTGGCAGGCTGGCATACTCTCTTTTCCTTAAATAGGTTTTAATACATATTTTTTATGTTCATAATTCCAGCTCTAAGTGGTAAGCAAAGGGAATTTTGAATTAATACACACTTTGAAACCAAGCACTGTACTATTACAAGGTCTCCAGAGATTTACTTGTGCATAACAGTTAACTCTGAAGTAAGGTTAGAAAGGTAAGATAGATTACTGGAAGAAAAATGATTTATTATTTTATTACTTTATCTCTAGTTATATATTTTTAAGCATCCAAATGACATTACTCTCATTATTTCAAAAACTAGCAAGTGGTAAATAATATATTAGGAGCATTTGAGAAATTAAAAAGATTCAGGTGGATAATAATTCTTTAAAAGCTCAATTTAATGCCTCTAGAGCATTTACTTTGGATTAATCAGACAATTTTAATCAGTACATTCAATATACGTTGCTTATTAACACATATTTCTTCAGGATTAACATCCACACTTCACAATTCACATATGTGACATCAGCATTTACAATCTTTCTGATACCCAACTATTAATATTATGTGTAAACTTTACCTAAAAACTCTTGTCTCATGTCAAAGTGCTCACTCTGTTATTAATAGAAATTATGCAGGAATTAGAAATTAGAAAGAAAGAGGTAATAATCTGTGTGTATTTTTACCACAGCTCTTGACACATTTTACTGAAATTGTAAATTTATATCCTATGAATTATAAAATCAAGAATTTCCATATCTCTTTCCTCACAGGGCTTAGATGATATGGTAAGCTTCTCAAAGACAGATAGTGTATTTTAGCTGATGCAGAAACTAAGATTGTGTATGGCACACAGTAAGAAAGCAATAATGTTTTTGCTAAACTAACTTAAACCTATGGTAAGAGGTTATTTATCAATATTCAAAAGTAGAAGAGGTCCAATATATAACAAACACTGCTCAACCAAATTGAATTTTAATAATGGTTAAATTACATTAACTAAAACACTGAAGGGCTCTTACTTTACACATAAGAACTAAAACTTTAAAAAATGTTAGATGACAGTATAATGAACATCAATATGGTATTTAAAGAAGCCTATGGAACTGAAACTAGGGAACAGCCACAATCTTATGATTAGGAAATAGGTGTGATATATTTTTTAAATGGTATTTTAATAAGTAAATACCAGGCAGTAGAATTTAAAGTTTTATATGCTTATATGCTTTATAAAAATAGCAATTAATAATTTTATTTTTAAATTTTTATTGGAGTATAGTTGCTTTACAATATTGTGTTAGTTTCTACTGTACAGCAAAGTGAATCAGCTACACGTATACATGTATCCCCTCTTTTCCTGATTTCCTTCCCATTTAGGTCATCACAGAGCACTGAGTAGAGTTCCCTGTGCTATACAGTAGGTTCTCATGAGCTATCTATTTTATACATAG
The DNA here is from genome assembly GCF_951394435.1 of Stenella coeruleoalba. NCBI lineage: Eukaryota > Metazoa > Chordata > Mammalia > Artiodactyla > Delphinidae > Stenella > Stenella coeruleoalba. The sequence continues at coordinate 21,706,168 of NC_137167.1, forward strand.
TATCAGTAGTGTATATATGCCAATCCCAATCTCCCAATTCGTCCCACTCCCCCCATTCCCCCTTGGTATCCATATGTTTGTTCTCTACATCTGTGTCTCTATTTCTGCTTTGTAAATAAGATCATTTATACCATTTTTCCAGGTTCCACATATATGCGTTAATATACAACATTTGCTTTCCTCTTTCTGACTTACTTCACTCTGTATGACAGTCTCTAGGTCCATCCACGTCTCTAGGAATGATTCAATTTCATTCCTTTTTATGGATGATTAATATTCCGTTGTATACATGTACCACATCTTCTTTATCCATTCCTCTGTTGATGGACATTTAGGTTGTTTCCATTAGTAATTATTTTAATGTTTTAATAAAACATGCCTTCGTAAAACACGCCTTCGTTTTCCTTCCACTAAATGATCAAAATGTTTCAACTTTAAAACTAGGAGTTCATTAGTCTGTATTTGTTCCATCACACATAAATGAACACAAAAGAACTACATAGCAAATTTTTCAGACAGACAGCTGCACAGTAAAGAGATTTTACACAGTAGCAGAGCATTCAACGCGAACATTTTCCCCTCCCATCATAAATCAAAGTGATCTTTTTCCCAGTCCTGTACTAATAGGACCTACAAGGCAGGGTGTGTATGAGTGTGTATGGGATGCGTGGGGATGGGAGTTGAGGATAGAGAACTGGTCACAGTATATTATCAGCCCAGAACCTGACTATATTGTATAGAATGCAAATCCTGTTAATTCACCCCTGCTGGGAAACTTCTAAAAAATTGTCACCAGAGTCCAAGTTTCTTCTTAATGGTCTTGTGCACTAAAGAGTAGGAAAAGAGCTCATTTTTACACACCAGACCATGCAGAAACAATCCTAAGCAGCAAAGTGCAGCATTGCAAAAAATATTTAAAAACAAATTAAGCTGAATTATATACATACTTGAGGAAAAGCAGTACTTTAAAGTTGAACTTTGTAGACATACTAGAAAAATTCTGTAATTAATTTAGCAACCATGGTACAAGAATATGACAATTTGAATGCAGACTAGCAGAGAACCTAAGAGGACAACCTCACATGTAATCAAGTCAACAGAGAGGAACAATTTCACATTTCCCTTAGCTACACTAGCTTAGGGTTTCACCAAAACTTTAAAGAGGTGATGGAAAATAAATAGAATGCCTGGGTAACTCACTCTATCACCTGTCTATCTATGTGTGCTTATGTGTATACATCTCCAGGACACTGAACATACAATGTCCTAAGTATAAAACTCTGTGAAACCAGAGACTTTTTAAATATGTTTTCTTCACTGATGTATATACAGTACCTAGAACAGTGCCTGACACATAGCAGGTGTTCAGTAAATACATGCTGGATGAATGAATGAATAAATTGTATAAGCAGTTTTACTTTTGTTTCCAACCGTCCCATTAAAGCTGTTTGGTACTTGCAGTCCATCCCCTGACCTTGACAGAACAATGAAGACATTTCTACAACTCTTTCGGTCACTCAGATAATAGAAAGGCCTATGATAACTTTAAGTAATGAATATGATCTCAACTAATATAAATTTCCTTTCCCAGGTAATACTGAAAAGCTCTAACCTGACTCAAGTTAAATCCCAGCTCCTCCCTCAGCTGAAGCCTGTAGCGAGCAGTGGGGATGAAATTCTTTTCCTGCTTCGGCCAGCTGGGGTTGGGGGAGGTTGGATGTAAAAGTGACAGGAATATTCATGCTTCTGACATGACCATCACTGTCATAGGTCAGTGTCATGCTTTCCAGCCCTTGCACATGTTTTAAAGCTGATGTTCTTGTGCAGGTGCTTGTGTGAGTCCTTTGACAATTCCTCTGTTGGGCCCCATCAATTGCCACTCCCATGGCATGGGCAGCGTCTTTCCTTGAGTTTTCAGCTCTGGAAATCGCACTTCAACTTCTGTCCCTGGTGGTACACCTTTCAGCCAGTTACCACTGGGGTCACCTTACCCTGGCAGGAAACGCCCTTGGGCAAGATTCATTTTGAAATGGCATCACTATGATGTCCTCTGGCCAAGTATCCACACCTCTATTGACTTGTGTTGGTGGGGAATGCATTTTCTTCCCAGTTACAGAGTTCTTTTCTTCCACACAAGCCACTTCCACTTTCTCAACAGTGACTGTGCTACTACAGCCCTTTAACTACAGAATTGGCCAAGTCATCCCTGAAAGCAGCCCTTAATAGCCTCGAGCCAAGGGAGTGTGACTCCTTAAGGGGAGTATGGCTCTTAATGCCATCTCGACATAGAAACTGTCCTTACAGAATCCCTTCCCAATCTTGCTCAACCTTTCACTATTTTATCTTTTATTGTGAAGGGCCCCTGGAAAGAGACCCAAAATCATGTAACCAGTTCCCAATAAAAAGTTTGAACTTGATTTAATCATTTTCATCTTCCAATTTAATAGCCTGCTGGTTATTAATATACAGCCAGGGATGGCAAATAGGTTCAACTCCCATGCCAGCTCTGATCCAGTCATAGGGCACCGAGGTGAGGAGGTCCAAGCTTCAGGGTGAAAACGTCTTTGTTGATTAGTGATGCCTACCAAGGGAGCAGGAGTAGATGTCAGGGACACTCCTTGTGCTGGGCAGGATCTATAAGGGCAGACGCCCTCATGTTTGACCTGTTCATGCTGTATTTCCTGACCTAGCAACATGCCTGGAATCAAGTAAGTTCTTGATAAATATGTGTTGAATACATGAACAAGAGTGTGTATGTGTAAATGAGTGGCTATTATAAGTTAACTTATTTAAATATATTATACATTAATTTTATATACATATTTAATAAACTAAATATTGTTTAATAGGCCATAGTACAAGTTCAATTACTTTCAACTAGTTGTTTCCTATCTTTATAAGAGTAATTTATAAAACCTAAGGCAATAGAAGTCCTTTAGGCATAATTAAAAATATAAACTTGAATTCAACTCAAATGACAATTATGACAATTTTAATATCCCTTTCAAAGAAAAGCCTAAACATGGACAATTGCTGGCTACATTACCATACAGAATATGCTTTTAAATAAAGTTAATTCAGGTTTTCAGAGTATGTTAGTAGTATCATCTAAAAAGAAAATTATAGTCGGAGATATAAAAATTGATAACTTTATGACTTGAAGTACATATTATTTGATAATGATTGGTAATTATTCATCCTCTATTTGCTGACATTAAATTTATAGTGGGCTTAATGGTTGTGTTGAGTAATTGATGATACAGATCCAAAGATACCATTGAGAACACAATACGCATGTAAATGTAAACGGAGTTACATTGTAAGAGATAAGGTAATGAGAAACATCCGTTTAAAAACATTAATTAAATTATATATCTGGAGAGGCAGCATTATTCTTTCAGCTTTTTGTTTAGAATAACATGGGAAAGACTTTAGGAAGTATCCACGTGTAAGGCACCTTCGCATAAAGGTTAAAAACTTCAGGCATTTATCTGAAGAGTCTCTCCATGGAATGCTATACGTGTGGGAATTCAGAAGACATCTGGATGTTTGGCTACTTTTGAAAATTTTTCATTTGAGTATTTAACTTCGTGAAACATTCCTTGTTGTAGAGTATTTCAGATTTCTAAGTGTTATTATATAGATTGACAATGGACTTAATTCAATAGCAGTAAACAGCCAAAAAGGGGGGAGGCATGCAGTAAGGATCATACAAGTCTATTGGTTATAAATGGTGGTAAAAATCAATTTCAAACAAGTACCTTGTCAATGATTTGCAAATCAGAGCTAAGTGACAGGGAAAAAAAAAAAAACTGTTTTGGAAAATAAGATATCTGGATCCAGGCAATATCAACGGTTGGACACCAGGCAAAAGCTATTTCAACTCTCTAAGTTTTGGTTTCCTACGTAAAAAAAAGCAGGTTAAACTTAGTAATTACTAAGGAAATGTCAGAAAGCACAAATTTTATAAAGGCAACCCTAGCTAACGGAGCCCCTGTGCAGGAGAAAAAAAAAACGGAATACAGCAGAAAATATATATGCTTAGTTACACTTAACTGTGAATTGTTTTATGGGGGCAAGTGGAAAGAAACATACTATCTCCTGAGGACGAAATTCAGCATGACCTCTATGTTCATGCAACATTCATAAAGCCTAGGAGTTGAGGGGATGTGAATGACAAAGGACAAATCACCCCTGATAACGTTCAAGGGGCACTTCTTCCAATCGTTTTCAGTAGCACTGTTTGTATATACAAAAAAATATTCTATTTTAATAATGACAGCAGTGTCTTAACTGTGAACTTGGCAGAAATATAGTCCCAGTAATATTAAATTTTCAGTGTGACAAACCTCACCACAACTGCATTCTTGATAACCAATCTATAGGTGTAGACAAATGAGTATGGAGTTTAATTCAATTTTAAAGAAGATTAATATTATTATTTGAGTGTAGTAACTGGAACACTAAAAGGAGATATCTTTAAATACCACTTTCAAAACTAGTTAAAGGAACTAGCACTTTAGTCTGAATATATCCTAAACCTTCCTAAGCAGAGAAGACAGGCATTTTAGACACGCATTTACACTATTAACTTAGGTATACATAAGGAACCAACCATAATGTATGACTCACAAATATCACCTCAAAACCTACTCTGAGCACCTGCCCTGTACTTACGCCATGCTAGGCTCTGTGAGCTGAGATAGAAATAGACACGTTTATTCCTAAAATCATAATCGATCCTTTCCTGCCTGCCGAAGCACCGCCCAGACCCTTTATCTGAAATTTAGCCTCACCAAAACCCGAAGGAATTCTAAAGGACGATGAACTCCAGGACCACCAGCAGAGGAGAATGGAATTTATTTTTCTGCCCCAAACCCAGTATCCATAATCCAGTGTTCACTAGGCTTAGAATAAGGCCTGACCACATTCTCCATTTGTCATAAAGACTGGCTTTTTGCCCTCCTGAGAGAACTGACTCTTCCTGCCACTGGGGCTGGAGTTCTGCCTTAAAATTTAGACCTTTTGGCTGGACAGTGGACCCATTAGGTTTTATCAACAACCCTCCAGCCTCAGGGGCCAAACACACTCCCTCCACCCTTCCATTGCCAGCTGGAGGCTTACTTAAAGCTAGACTCTCCTGTAATAAACCATAATGGAAAAGAATATGAAAAAGAATATATATATATATATATATATATACACACACACACACACACATACACATATATATGTATATATATAAAACTGAATAACTTTGCTGTACACCTGAAACACAACTTTAAATCAGCTATGCTTCAATCAAAAAAATGTGGATTTAAGACTCAAAAAAAAAAGCTAGAATCCCCTGAAACTTAGGTGACAGCATTCCCCTCACTGCATCCTTACCCCTGTCTAGTGGCTTCCTGCTTCCATGTCCTAGTCAACAGATTGGACCTCTGGGAGAGTAACCCTACCCTGCTAGTCACCAAGAGTCACCTGTTTCCCAGATACTGTTATATAAAACACCAGCCTTCCCCATGTGGAGACCAGCTCTCCACAAGGAGAATCCCATTAGTCTGATTCTGTCTCTATTATTTTTCCCCTTCATCTCTGTTGAGGTCCCTGCATGTCTCACAACTGAGGAGAAACAATACTTGTATACGTGAAACAGTCAGAAGGTAAAGCAAACATTTTATAATAATTGATTAAGTAGATACAACCAAGGACTAATTCATATAGTATAGCCTTCATATGTCACAGGAGAATATCAAAAGGAACACATTTCACTGCAACATTATTTACAATAGCCAAGACATGAAAACAACCTACTTGTCTATTCATGGGTGAATGGATAATAGAATACTACTCAGCCATAAAGATAAGGAAATCTTGCCATTTGTAACAACATGGATGGACCTGGAGGGTATCATGCTAAGTGAAATAAGTTAGACAGAGAAAGACAAATACTGTATGATTACACTTATATGTGAAATCTTAAAAAACACCAAACTCTTAGACAAAGAGATCAGACTGGTGGTTACCAAGGCAGGGGGTAGAAAGTGGTGGAAATGGGTGAAGGTGGTTAAAAGGTGCAAACTTCCAGGTAAAAGGTAATTAGTACTGGGATGTAATGTACAGCATGGTGGCTGTAGTGAACACTGCTGTTTGGTATATTTGAAAGTTAAGAGAGTAAACCCTAAAAGTTCTCATCACAAGGAAGACTTTTTTTTTTTTGTATTTATATAAGAGGATAGATGTCAACTAAACTTATTGCAGTAATCATTTCAGAAGATATGTAAGTCAAGCCATTATGCTGTACACAGACTTCTACAGTGCTGTAAGTCGATTATAGTTCAATAAAACTGAAAAAAGTAAAAATATAACGAGAGAAAAGTGAAAGAAAGAGATATGAATCGTGCACAAAAACATAAAAATTTCCTTAATGTAGACAAATTGTTATCCCAAGAGAATTGACAGAAAAGCTATTAAAAATAATATCAGATACCAAAAAGGAACATATTACACGTAAGTAATTAATTGCATAACTTCACTAGTTACACTGGTCACTGTTCACGATTCCTGATTGGGATGATGCATAATGGTTCCTCGTCCATGGCATATGTAAAGTGATGTTACTTCTGAGAAGGAACTTCTTTGGACTACCATTTAAATAATTTAGATTCTGGAAAATATTCACATTCTAATTCCTCTCAAAGCGCAAAATACCTTCCATTAGACTTCATGATGAACATAATAAAGCTTTTAAAAACCCGTAAAAGTAATATTCAAAACTCATGTTGAAGCTCTTCGTGGGAAGCACTTCAGTATGGCTCATTTAAGTTCACTGCTGCCACTTGGTTGAGATGAATGAGCTCACAGATTTGTGGCTATTATTCAAATGAAGACAGCTTCCCAGAAGGCCAAATTAATAGAGCACATCCTGCCAGGTTCTGCTTTGAAGGTTGTATCTTCACAGTGAAAAGAAACAAACATCAGAGGACTAAAATGTAAGACTGGTTTACCGAGCTTCCCTGGTGGCACAGTGGTTAAGAATCTGCCTGCCAATGCAGGGGACATGAGTTCGAGCCCCGGTGTGGGAAGATCCCACATGCCACAGAGCAACTAAGCCCCATGAGCCACAACTACTGAGCCTGCACTCTAGAGCCTGCGAGCCACAACTACGGAGCTCGCATGCCACAATTACTGAAGCCCACGTGCCTAGAGCCCATGCTCCACAACAAGAGAAGCCACCGCAGTGAGAAGCCGGTGCTCCACAATGAAGAGCAGCCCCCGCTGGCTGCAACTAGAGAAAGCCCTTGCACAGAAACGAAGACCCAACACGGCAAAATAAATTAATTAACTCCTACCCCCAACATCTTCTTTAAAAAAAAAAAAAAAGGCGAAATTCTTTTTTTATGGCGGAATGATCTTCCATTGTGTATATACACCACATTTTCTTTACCCATTCATATGTCGATGGACACTTAGGTCATTTCCATATCTTGGCTATTGTAAACAATGCTGCAATGAACATGGGGGTTTCTTCTACTCCTGGTGCACTGCAATTAATCTGAGACAAGCCCAAGGAGTATTTTTCAGAAAAAAATGGCTAATGGCCTATTTATTGCTTTCCCTAGGACAATAACATGTTCTAAATTCTTCCCTATTCCACCACTGAACAACAACAACAAATCAACAGCCTTGTCCATTGGTGGATGAATGGATAATCTTCTACTCTTCTAGAGAACTTTTCTAAAGGTATCAGTATTCACGATGGTCTTCCCCAAATATCTTTGTCTAAGTAGGTCTAACCTTTTTTTTGAAACAAAAATTTTCATGATTGTGTTGCTGAATATCTTCTAAAATACTTACATTCCCCTAAATTCAAAATGAGAAGTCTTGTCTATCCTCAAGTCGATCTAGTATTCTTCTCATGACACATTATTCCGCTGAGAAGAGCATCTCGGATGAGGACCTGGAGAAAGTCTGCTCAGCGTCACTTTTATCATATTTTAATCTCAGTCCTACTAATCAAGAATTGGATGGTTACTGTTTCCTTTAAGATACATGTATTAAAATATATAATATTCTTAATGATCCAAGTTGCAGCATAGTTGAGCTGATTGCTCTGAAAGTCTTCAAAATCAATGACTGGACAAACCATTTATAATCACTTACAATCATTATAACAGGACAAATTGCATTAATTAGGGCTGTGGAATAATCGAATCAGCAAAGTTTCAATTTGACTAATTCACTAATAATCATGAAACCATAACTTGGGCTCCTTTGGACATTTTCATTCCAAACTAAACCTGAAAAAGTAGACAGAATAAATAAAAACAGCCTAACATCCAAACTGAGTTCAACACTGTTATTAGAAGCAGTATACAGGAGAGGTGAGGCAGTGAGCATACTTGGCAAAAGTGTGATTTTGATTCCTTGACTCTGCTCCTTACTGTGTGACCTTGAGCACGTTACTTAAACACTCTGTGTCTCAGAATAACCTTCCTCTTCTTTGCTATGAGCTGGGAGAGGCTGCTGAGCCGGCACTGTGTGGGCCACCTCTTCCCGAGTCCTATGGAGGTGTATGAATAATGCTACTCTTCAGAATCACTGGGCGCTTCTCACCAGTGTGTCTCATCTTTGGGGTCTCAGACATAAAATGAGATAATTTAACATCCTGTTTCATTGGACTAGCTATTTTAAATATTTTGAATGTTATTATCTTGCATTCCTGTAGCATTGTATCACATATTATTTTTTTCTATTTTAATTTGAAAAAATTCAAATTTTAAGAAAAGTTGTAGAAATCATAGAGAAAAACCCATATACCACTTTCACCAGTTGTAAACATTTTGCTACATTTTCTTTCTCTCTCTTTCACATATATATGTGTATGTGTGTGTGTATGTGTGTGTGTGTGTATTTTGCTGAATCACTGGAGATTAAGTTGCACATATCATGACCCCAAATACTTTAGCATGTCTCCTAAGAACAAGAATATTCTCCAGAAAACCACAATTATTACATTCAGTAAGTCTGATATTCATTCAATACAGTTTTCCAACAATGTTCATTATAGCAATATTTTTTTTCTGATTCAGCATCCAATCCAGGATCTTGCATTACATTTGGTTATATTTTGTTACTTATTATAACACTGCTTTACTAATTTTACCATTAGTCTCCCAGTATTAGGCTAGGTTATAAACTCCTGATACATACTATATTTTAATATTTATTTTAATCTTTGTACTTTGGGCATAAGCACAGTTCTAGCACATAAAAGGACTTGGTAACTATTTTATGAAAGACTTGTGGAAGCTATTCTTCAGTTTTTCCCATATTAAGTACTAAGCCAAAAATTTGACAATGATATTTTCATTAAAAAAGTGGGATTCAGGGCTTCCCTGGTGGCGCAGTGGTTGAGAGTCCGCCTGCTGATGCAGGGGACACGGGTTCGTGCCCCGGTCCGGGAAGATCCCACATGCCGCGGAGTGGCTGGGCCCGTGAGCCATGGCCGCTGAGCCTGCGCGTCCGTAGCCTGTGCTCCGCAATGGGAGAGGCCACAACAGTGAGAGGCCTGCGTACCACAAAAAAAAAAAAAGTGGGATTCAGAAATTATTTTGTCCAAATCCTTATTTCTTAGATGAGAGCTCAGAGAGTAAGTTGCCAACATTATGAAGCCAGGAGGGCCAGAGCAGGACTAGAAGCATGTTCCAAACTCTTAGAGCATCATGTATTCCGTCATGCCACGCTGGCTTTCTCAGCCACTCTCAGAATCCATTACAAATATGTTCCCTTGCTCAGCATCTACTAATGTGGGCAACTGCACTAATGAAAAGAATAAGCATAATTTAATATCTTGTACTACCTTCTCTGGTCTGAGCCATTCTCATTTGGAAAAACAATCATGGCACAGAAACAACCTTTCATAATTGTGATAGACGTGGATCTGCTATCACTGTGCATCAAACAACAAGCCATTTTCCATCATCACATGGGACATTGTTCAGTGTTCAACTGGAGTGTTGGAACATGAATATCACAATCAATTTAACAATTAGCATTTTCCAAGACAATAGACACATTATTGGTTGGAACAGTTGCATACACTTTAAACAGAGAGCCATTGAACCACCACTTAATGGCTGCTTTAGTCCCTTTTATGTAGGCTTCATCAACAAGGATGAATGTTAGGGAAAAATTTATTTGGAAATTCATTAAAAACATATTTTATTCAAGCATCTTTATTGGAGTATGATTGCTTTACAATGGTGTGTTAGTTTCTGCTTTATAACAAAGTGAATCAGTTATACATATACATATATCCCCATATCTCTTCCCTCTTGCGTCTCCCTCCCTCCCACCCTCCCTATCCCACCCCTCTAGGTGGTCACAAAGCACCGAGCTGATCTTCCTGTGCTATGCGTCTACTTCCCACTAGCTATCTATTTTACGTTTGGTAGTGTATATATGTCCATGCCTCTCTCTCGCTTTGTCACAGCTTACCCTTCCCCCTCCCCGTATCCTCAAGTCCATTCTCTAGTAGGTCTGCGTCTTATTTACCACTGCAACAAAAAGAATAAAATATCTAGGAATAAACCTACCAAAGGAGACAAAAGACCTGTATGCAGAAAATAATATGGATTTTAAGGATGAACTCTCTTACTGATTTTCACAGGCATACATATAAATTCTCTGACATTACAATGTAGTATAATATGTCATAATATAACAGTATTATATAAATTAATACACGTTATCATTTTTACCAGCTCAAAAAGATGGTTTACATCCTTAAGAGGAACCTAATTCAAAAAAAAGAGGAACCTAATTCATATTGTATTTCACAATTTTACCCTAATAAAAATATCCATTTTATACACAAATTGTTAAACTGCAGTTTTCTCTGTGATAGAAAAGGGAAAGTCAAGTTTCTCTGAGATTTAAAAATCAAAGAGATAAATTCCATTTTATTCCTAGAGTCATTAGGCAGATTAAGTCTCTGGAGTACTGCTCACTTGACTAAGGCATTACCTTTCCCTGATAAAATTTACAGCTATCAATGAAAAAAAGGGTACATGTCACCTCGTCTATAAAAGGATCAAATAAAGGGGAATAAGTGTCTTGGGGGAGGGGAGAGAGGAAGGACTCTCTCCAGAGATCAAGATCAAGAGTCTAATTCAGTTCTGACCATCAGAGGGGCAGAAGCACAGAGTAGTTTCAGCAGAGGTGTGTGTGTGGTTTTTGTCTATGTGTTTCTCCTCTTCTACCAGACTGTAAACAATTTGAGAACAGAAACGATCTTTTTTACCTATACTAACCACAGTGTTTCACCCAGTGCCTTGGAAGGAAGGAAGGAAGGAAGAAAGGAAGGAAGGAAGGAAGGAAGGAGAGGGGAGGGGAGGGGAGGGGAGGGGAGGGGAGGGAGGGAGGAATCAAGAAACCTTCCAAAGAAAACTAAAATCTTCTCTCTTCCACTTGAGTAACTTCCCTCAAATTGTTTGCTTGGAGCATCCTCTTTCCTTGAACTTCCTCATCCTCTGCCTGGCCTCACAGGAGATCTCAATTCTCACAAAATGCAACCACAGTGTTTCTTCTTCTAGACCTTTTTACCCCTTATCCCAGTCTTGCCTAACCCCTAACTGCAATGTTCTTGAACCTGAGAAACTTAAGTATTGGGTCTATAAGGAATTTAAGATAATCTAGTCCAACTCCTTCATTTAAGAGATAAAGAAATGGAAACAAAGGGATGAAGTGATTTATCCTCCCTCAAACAGCCAGGTCATAGCACAGCCAGCTCCAGAAAATAGATTGTTCTAGATTCCTGATATTTTTTTCCTTTTTTTTCCTTTCAAAATGATTTCAAATTTCAACGCAGTTTTTCTGCCTTGATGCCCTGTTACCCTCAGTTATTTAAGGATGTGTTTCCTACAAGTAGTACCTTTTCCTACAAAGCTCCAATATAGTAATCAAAATAAAGAACTTAGTGGTAATATATTTCTACCATTTAATCCATGTTCATATCTCCCCAGTTGGCCAGAATATGTGTTTTAGCAAAAGGTTCAAATCTAAAACCCTATTGGGTGACCATGTCATTTTAATCTCCTTCAATCTCAAAGAGTTTCTCAAAGTTTCCTTGGCTATCATGACATTGAGACTTCTGAAGATTACAGGCCAGCTATTTAGAAGGATGCCCTTCACTCTGGCCATCTGATGCTTCCTTATGATTACATTCAGGTCATATATTTTCGGTGGGTATCACCCACACAAATGTGATACTGTGTTCTCGGTGCAGCCTAGCAGTGTTGTATAATTTTGCTTTGTCTCATTTGGTAATGTTCAACTTGATCCCTTGGCTAAGTTGTTGTCTGCCAAGTTTCTTCACTGTAAAGTTACTCTCCGTCCCTCTGTGAAGGTACTTTAAGCCAGTAACCCATTCCTCATCAAAGTTTCTACCACTAATTAATACCCATGGATGTTTCTGGCCTGAATTATTGTTACGATGGCTGCCAAATGATTTTCTTCTTCCTTATACATTAATCAGTCAGTAGTTTACTGTAAGGAAAAGGCTGACTACCATTTTTTATTTTGATACTAAAATTGTCCCTTATTTGGCCACCTGGCTTCTCTGTCCTTTTGAAAGGTCCTCACTGTTCTTTGAGTACTTCCTTATTTCTGGCATAATGAGATGCCTCACATTTATTTTGAAACTTCCCTGATCCCTCCCTAGAATCAGCCATTTCTCTGAGGAATCCTGGTTCTTTTACTGGAGCATGGAATTTACATGCCAAAATCTGATGGCACAAGTGTGCCACTGCTCTCAGGCTCTCTCATTGCACAGAGCTAGTTAATGCATGTATGTACGTGCACGCACATACTGTATACGTACACACACACCTGTGTATCTATCGAATATCTGTACATTGAAAACCATGAGTTCAAACCAATACCTCAATTCCAAACTAACACCACAGAGTTTATTCCAGTTTTCTCCTTTTCCTTATTTCCTACAATGAGAAACCTGTCTCTCTCTGTCTTTATTGTACTTATTTATTCACTCAGTCCCCCAGAAGGTAACCAATTCCCCATCAAACCACCTCCACTGCCAATCTTCATGTAGATGTTCTCTTCAGCACCCCCAGCCGCTGCTGCTACAGTCCCTGCACAGGTACCCTACACACACAGAGGCTTGGGCTCCAATATTCATGCACGGATGCTGCTGCCATAGCCTTTGCCTCCCACCAGGATGCTCTCAGTCACCTTGTTCTCGGTCTCCATGACCCATGGTGGGTCTCACCTCCAGCACCCACACACAGGCAGCCTCCTTCTCCCTCTTGGGCTCCGATGCTCCTTGCCAGGCTATATGCCCTTTGCACCCTCTGAAGCACAAACTCTCCCCCAAAAGTAGGAGGACTTCCACCTCTCAATTTTAAAACTTGCTATAAAGCCACAGTAATCAAAGCAGTGTGGTTAGCATAAAGATTTACATATAGATTAATGGAACAGAATAGAAAATTCAGAAATAAACTCATATATTTATGGTCAATTGATTTTTGACAAAGAACCAAAGAAATTCAGTGGGGAAAGGATAATTTTTTCAGCAAATAGTGCTGGAATAATTGGATATCCATGCAAAAAACAGTGATAGTAATCATCATCTTAGCTCTTTATAACACACACAAAACTCAAGATGGATCATAGACCTGAATGTAAGACATAAAACTATAAATATTCTAGTGTAAACATGAGAGAAAATATTTTTGAAATTGGGTTAGGCACTTTTTTTAGATGTGACACTGAAGTCGTGATCTATAAAAGAAAAACTGATAAATTGGACTTCAGCTCCGCCTTGCCCACACAAAGACTTTCTCCTTCTCTAACTGACTTTCTCTACCCATTGCTGTCAAAGCCGCTGCCTCCTTTCAAGGAGGCCCCGTTCACCCGCTCTGATGCCAGCACCCCTCGCTGGGGCTTCCACAAGCATCCACCTGCCCCTCCCTAGACAGAAACCCGCTCATCCAAGTGGGTTTTAGAACCCCACCTCCGGCGGCACAGATGGTATCCTCAACTTGTTCAAGCATGCACAGGACAGAGTAATGCATCTTCTGGGGCTCTCAACAAATATTCATTGGCTGAGAAAAATATATTTTTGTTGCCAAATACATAGCAGTTCAATTGAAATTGAATTTCACATCATAGTTTGTGAGAGCTATAAATTATACGTTGTGAATCATAATTAATGAATTAAATACATATAAGGAATTAGATTAATAAATTTAACTCAAGAATATTCCAACAATTGTTCACTCCCATCATTTTGTTTTCTAGCCATGAGCACCAAAAACAATTCTTTTCTTTTAGTAGAAATTTTTAATGAAAAATCTATAATTAATATGTTGTTTTATTTTGAACTAAATCATTTCAATAGGCAGGGTGACACAGTTGTGGCTGAAATCTATGACATTGAATTGACAATAAAATATCTATTTTTTAAAAAATGATTTGATTTGAAATGGCCATAACCTTCTGTTATAATACTGGCCACTTAAAATGAATTTCTTCTTATGTCTCAGCATTTGCCAAACTGAAGGAAAATCTATTCTTATAATAAGCCCATACTGAAAATAAAAATTTAAAATAGTCAATGCCAGATATTAGAAGCCTAAGTCAATATAAACTATACCATTTTAATTTAATTTATAATTGAATACCTTCTAAAAACTTTGGTCATGATTTATTTTAATAGTGAAGTTTTGTTATGGTTTCTGCTGGTTTATGATTACCTAAATATTATGAAAGCCTCATAAACAATGCACTGTACATACAGAAAATAATGGAGACAGATGACCTGTTATAGCATTCAGCTTTTTTTTTCGGTACGTGGGCTTCTCACTGCTGTGGCCTCTCCCATTGCGGAGCACAGGCTCCGGACGTGCAGGCTCAGCGGCCATGGCTCACGGGCCCAGTCACTCCACGGCATGTGGGATCTTCCCGGATCGGGGCACGAACCTGTGTCTCCTGCATCGGCAGGCGGACTCTCAACCACTGTGCCACCAGGGAAGCCCAGCATTCAGCTTTTGAGGTGACTGAAACTTTACAAACCAGAAAATTGGGGGGAGGGACTGGGAACTGGTGGAAAGAAGACGGAGAGTTTCCATCTATCTACATTCATGAACTAAAATCAGTTCTGTGCAAAGTTAGACCAAGAAACAGAACACTGAAGAGGATGTGCGTGATAATCTAATGATATGCTTTGTACTGCACTGAATTTAACAAAACTGCATTTCTCTCGATCCACAATATACGTGGATATCCTTTGTCTAAATGTCTCAAACGGGCACTGCCTTCATTGTGTAGGTCTGGATAAATCTTTCTACTCTACAGACTGCATAAATATGAAATTTTGAGAGGCTGGGCCTCTTCTGCCTAAAATCTTGCTCAGCTAGTGAAAGCACTGAAGTTAGATTTAGCTCCTTTCACTGCAGATGGTCATGTATTTCATAGCCCTTCTTCTAGAAAGAAGGCTTTTATCAATTCAACAGTGCCTCATGATCTTCACTCTGTTTATCAGGCATGCTCCCTCAAACGTTCTGGCAATTCAACAGCAGTTCCAGGTTTGGGTATCATTTGCAACTATCCTCTTCTTTCAAACAGGTCCTTGCATGTTTCCAGCCTTAGTCTGGTGATTCTCTATTATCAAGTAGTCTATAACAACACATATTGTGATGCTAACCAGATTAGCACGCTTTAATCACTATATTTCTGTGGCTTATTTTATATTAATTAAAGTTAGTAAAATTTCCTGCTAATTTAATTAATGAAGGCACTCATCTTTGACAACATCATCTTTCTTTCTTTTTTTTTTTTTTATGATTCAACATCACACTTTAATGTTTGCTTTTACTTATATGGTGGATAAAAAAGTTTTATTTGCCCTTTCAAATACTGATTTTTTTAAAGCACTTTACTGAAGTACGAATGACAAATAAAAAGCTGTACACATTTAAAACTTGATGAATTTGGAGATAAGTAGGGATCTATGAAACCATCACCACAATCTTTGCCATAAATATATCTATCATCTCCAAAAGTTTTTACTCACCCTATTTATTATTAGTTATTAATTTTTCTAATAAGAACACAAGATCTACACTTTTAGCAGTTTTTAAGTATACAATACAGTATTGTTAACTATAAGCACAGTGTTGTACAGTATATCTATAAGACTTATTTACCTTGTATAACTGAAACACTGTGCCCTTTGATTGATAATCTCTCCATTTTTTCCTCTCCTCTGCCCCTGGCAACTACCATTCTACTCTCTGCTTCTAAAAGTTTGACTATTTTAGATGCCTCATGTGAGTGGTGTCATGTAGTATTTCTCCTTCGGTATTTGCTCATTTCATTTAGCTTAATGTCCTCCAGGTTTATCCATATTGTCACATACAGCAGGATTTCCTTCTTTTTTAAGGCTGAATAATATTCCATTGGTTGTATATACCATATTTTCTTTATCTATTTATCCATCAATGGACATTTATGTTGCTTCCTCCATGTCTCAGCTGTTGTGAATAATTCTGCAGTTAACATGGTTGTGCAGATATCTTTTTGAGATTCTTATTTCAGTTCCTTTGGATATATACTCAGAAGTGAGATTCCTGGATTATATGGTAATTCTATTTTTAATTTTTAAAGGAACTTCCATACTGTTTTCTATAGCAGCTCCACCAATTTACACTCCTACCAAGGAATGTAAAAGGGTTCCCTTTTCTCTACATCCTCACCAGCATTTGTTATCTTTTTGAAAAATAAGTCATTCTAATAAGTATGGTTTTGGCTCACTGTGGTTTTGATTTGCATTTCCCTGGTGTTTAGTGATGTTGAGCACCTTTTCATAAACCTGTTGGTATATCTTCTTTGGAGAAATGTTTATTCAAGTTCTTTGCCATTTTTAGTTATTTGTTTTTTGCTATTGAGTTATAGGAGTTCCTTATATATTTAAGGTATTAACCCTTTATCAAATATATGGTTTGCAGATATTTTCACCTGTTCTCTAAGTTTCCTTTTCAGTTTGATTGATTTTTTTCTTTACTGTGCAGAATCTTTTTAGTTTAATGTAATCCTACTTGTCTATTTTTGCTTTTGTTGCCTGTGCTTTTGGTATCATAGCCAAGAAATCATTACCAAGGCCAATGTCAAGAAGCTCTTTCCTGTTTTCTTCTAGAAGTTTTATGGTTTCAGTTGTTAACATTTAAGTCTTTAATCTCTTTTGAATTGTTTTTTTGTATGGTGTAAAATAAGAGTCCCATTTTATTATTTTGCATGTGGATATTCAGTTTTCCCAACACCATTTATTAAAGGGAATATCCTTCTCCATTGTCTATTCTTAGCATCCTTGTTGAAGATCAGTTGACTGTATATGTGTGGTTTATTTCTGGGCTCTCTGTTCTGTTCCATGGTTTGCATGTCTGTTTTTATGCCAGTTCCATACTGTTCTGACTACTGTAGTTTTGTAATATATTTATAAGTCACGTATTATTTTCCTGATTTTGTTTAGTTGCTCATGTTCTCTTGTAGTTCACTGAGCATCTTTAAGATAACTACTTGAATTCTTTGTCAGGCAGTTTGTAGATCTCTATTTCTTTAGGGTTGGTTATAGGAACTTTATTTTGTTCCTTTGGTGATGACAACATCATCTTTCTTGCTTCATCCACATATTTAAACAGAGCCTGAAGCCTGCAGGTGATTCAATTAAATCACCATTCTAGAAGGCAGCAACTATGCCTATCTGTGACCAAGGACAAGCTGTCATTTCCTCATAAACTCTTTTATATAATGACAGCTGTGCCCATCAACACTAAAAAACTAGCCTCTTACTCAGCACCTCAAGTGATCTAGACTTGTAATAACTTAAATTTGGTCTGATTTCATATTCACAATCCCAACATAATACACTAAAATAATCATTTTAACCAACAAACTTGTCAGATAAAAATGAAATCAAGGAGCTGTGCTTGAATTGTCTACATGGAATTGAATTAATTGGTTAGTTTAGCTAAAAAGTCTATCCAAATTCTCAGATAAATCCAGGTTTATCTATCAATATATATGCTGAAATAAACACAACTCAGGTTAAACCCAATTTATAAATGAATTGTATTTGTAAAACTATTCGCTCAATTATTTTTTCCAATACAAACATCATTGGTAGCTGGTTTTCTTGGTTGGCCCAAAGAGTGTATTTAATCAATAACTACTGTTCTAACATAATAAAACTACTCACCAAAGCCATACAGATTGTGAGCAGGTCAACTTTACTTACTGGGCTATGCCCAGACTACTCAGCTTCCTTCCTCTTATTTGCTTCCAAGCTCACCTCTTTGCTAAAACATTCCAAGTGTTTTCATAACAGCAGCGGCAGCAGAAATTCTAATGCCAGTGGTGACCCACAGCACATGGAGAAAAAGACAATAATGAATTTTGACTCATGAATTTAGAAATATAGCTCTGTCTTCCCACCAAAAAAAATAGGTAGCTGCTTCTACTTCTTTTCCCCCCAGAAAAATACAGGAAAACACCTGCGTGACTTGTTTATCTGCACAAAAGTAGTGTATCCTAATGTCAGGATGCTTATCCCTTCAATGCAGCTCTAAGGTACAACCTTCGGATTTGGTCTGTGTGAACACTAGGATCTCTAACACTACCCTGTTCTAAAAGTAAATCATGTTAAGTTAGGAAACGATGGAATTGGGAATCCCTAATTATTCTTATTGAAGAAATATTTCTGGTTCTTTGGGTTTCCCCAAAGTTTTGTGATCTGAGGGAAAATTATAAGGAAATAGTTTATTTTTCTATATCCCACTCTAGGACTCGCTACCGGATGATATGTGGGGTCAGTGGATTGAGAATCTGTGTTCTCAGAAGTTCCAATGACATCCAGCTGGAATCAGAAGTTCCAATGACAAAAGACTGTTGTTTAGAAATAACTGGTTTGGTACACCCAGAAACGTGATTCTCTTCACATTCAAAGCAGTTAACTCCTCCAGGTTGCTTAAAACTGTGGTGGACTGACCCCAGCAATGCCTTCAATTAGTTCATATATACCTGTATTCTCCTTTGGTAAAGCCCTCCCAGTGGATACTGGTTTTGGCTTTGTCACTTGCTTTGACCAGTGGGACATTAGCAAAAGTGAGATGAGCAGAGATTTCAGAAGCCTTTTCTCTTGCTTTTGTGGGTACCCTGCTGCCATATGGGAACAAGCTCAGTCTAGGCTATTGTATGATGAGAAACACATGGCCCAGTTACCCACATTGCCCAGCTGACATCCAGTTAACAGAATGACCAGAAGCAGAATGACCAAGATGACTGGCAGGTGACTACAGACACATGACTGAGATCAGGAGAAAAACTGCTCAGCTAAGCACATCTCAGATTGCTGACTCAGAATTGTGAGTTAAACAAATGTTTTTTTTTTTTTAAAGCCACTAGTTTTGAAGTGGTTTGTTATCTTGCAAAGGCTAACTTACACAAGAGCCAATAAAAAGTTCCTAACACATTTGTAGAGGTATAAAGGCAAAGATGAGTTCCCCCTTTTCATGATTCTTTTAGGAGTGGAAATTAAACCATTTCCTATAGTGGAAGGAGTGCTACTAGGATAAGATTTGGCTCCACTTAGAAAAGAAGAACAAAGTAGGAGGACTTTACTCAATTTCAAAACTTACTATAGGGCTTCCCTGGTGGTGCAGTGGTTGAGAGTCCGCCTGCCGATGCAGGGGACATGGGTTCGTGCCCCGGTCTGGGAAGATCCCACATGCCATGAGCGGCTGGACCCGTGAACCATGGCTGCTGAGCCTGCGCGTCCGGAGCCTTTGCTCTGCAACGCGAGAGGCCACAGCAGTGACAGGCCCGCGTACTGCAAAAAAAAAAACTTACTATAAAGCTACAATAATCAAGGCAGTGTGATTAGCATAAAGACTGACATACACATCAATGGAACAGAATAGAAAGTTCAGAAATAAACCCTTATATTTATGGTCAAGTGATCTTTGACAAAGAGCCAAAGAAATTCAGTGGGGAAAGGATAATGTTTTTCAACAAATGGTGTCGGAATAATTGGATATCCATGCAAAAAACAGCAATAGCAATCATCACCTTAGCTCTTTATAACATACCACACACAAAAAGCAACTCAAGATGGACCATAGACCTAGATGTAAGAGATAACACTATAAAAATTCTAATGAAAACATGAGAGAAAAGTATTTTTGAAATAGGTTAGGCAAAGATTTCTTAGATATGACACTAAAATCATTATCTATAAAAGAAAAGTTGATAAATTGGACTTCATCGAAATTTTAAAACTTTTGTTTTTTAAATTTTTAAAATTAAAATACAAACTACAGACTGATAGAAAATATTTCAAATCATATATCTCATAAAGGACTTGTATACTGGATCTATAAAGAGCTTCTACAAGTCAATAATAAAAATCCAAACAACCCAATTTAAAAATGGGGAAAGGATTTGAATAGACATTTGTCCAAAGAAGATATATAAATGTCCAACAAGCATTTGAAAAGATGCTCAGCATCATAAATCACTAGATAAATGCAAATCAAAATCACAGTGAGAGGGGCTTCCCTGGTAGCGCAGTGGTTGAGAGTCCGCCTGCCGATGCAGGGGACACGGGTTCGTGCCCCAGTCCGGGAAGATCCCACATGCCGCGGAGCAGCTGGGCCCGTGAGCCATGGCCTCTGAGCCTGCGCGTCCGGAGCCTGTGCTCCGCAACGGGAGAGGCCACAACAGTGAGAGGCCCGAGTACCGCCAAAAAAAAAATCACAGTGAGATACCACTTCATATCCCCTAGGATGGCCATAATCAAAACCCAGACGATAAAAAGTATTGGCCAGGAAAATCTGGAACCCCCCGCACATCGTTGAAGCAAATGTAAAATAATACAATCACTTTGGAAAACTACTTCTCTTTCTTAAAAAAGGGTTAAACATAAACTTAGTATATGGCACAAAAATTCCATTATTGGCTATCTACCCAAAAGAAATGAAAACTGACATTTATACAAATATTTGTATCTGAAAATTTCAGAGCAGCGTATTCATGATAGCCCAAATTGGGAACAATCCAAATGTCTATCAACTGGTGAATTGATTGGAAAAAAAAAAAAAACCAGCAATGTGGTATACCCATACACTGGAATACTATTCAGCAATTTAAAAAAAAGCTACTGATACATGCTACAACAACACAGGTGAACCTCAAAAACATTATGCTAAGTGAAAGAAGCATTCCAAAAATCGTATTGTATTCTACTATTTGATTTCTATAAATTTCTTACAAAAAGTAAATCTATGGGGCAGAAAGGACTCAGTACTTGCCTGGGACTGGAGATAGGTGAAGCGATTGACTGCAAATGGGCACAGGGAACTTATTGGGGTGATGGAAACATTTTAAAACTGGATTGTAGTGATGATTACACTGTTGTATAAATTCACCAAAACAACATTGATTTGCACACACACCTGCATTTTCACGTAAGTTACTAATACCTCAATAAAGCTTGACTGTTAAAAACAAACAAACTTTGGATTTCCTCTTGAAAGAGAGAAAGAAAAGGAACTGGGAAATACCTGAATAAATATGATTTGTAATTTGCCTATAGAGAAAATACGGTTTTTAAAAACTGACCCACTGTTATGCCTGTGTGTGTGCGTGTGTATGTGTATTAATGATCGATGTACTGAAATGATTACACTATTCTTTTCTTTTGGAGTTATGTTAAAGTGAAAACTTTCATAACATAATCACTCCAAGCAGGGGGGATTGGACAGCAGGGAACTTGTGGCTGCCCACAGCGTGTCTGGGAGGCCAGCAGGAGGACAGATGATATATGCATAACAGGTTGTAACCGTATCTGTGAAATCGCTTTCCTCAGCCCTCTCCCACTACCCATTCTGTCAGCATCCATCAGCACACCTGAGCATGGTCAACCCCCTTGGTCTGTCCAGATGCCCAGCTTCAGATTCACGTGAGGAATGTGAAGGTGGTCTTGATGGAGCATATGGTTCCATTTTGCTGATTCGGTCCAGTTGTTTGAAAACACATTGTCTTAAGTAGCATGCCATTTATCATATTTCACTACCTTTCAGGAGAGGTTTGAAGAGGAGAAAAACATACATTTTCCTGATGTAATCTTACTTTCCCAAATTTGAGAAATAAACCATTTTATTACTTTACAATGGAAAAGAAGATTGCACCCCATTTTTGTTTTACAACATTTATAAGAACATGCGTTGTTGTGATAAATTAAATCTGGCAAGGATTAAAAGAAAATTCTCCACCTAAGTAATCGTACAGCTTAAAGCAACATCCGTAGGTCAACTAACCTATCCCTCTGCCAAAGACAGACTGTGCTTAAAAAACCGCACCCAGACAAATGAAAATTTATTCTATTTTTAAAGATTTCCCAGGGAGAGGATCATAGGAATTTTTGCCCCTTAAGGTATTTAGTCTGCCTGAAAAATTCATTTTACATAGGAACATGATAGAAACAAAGAGAATACGATCGTCTGGCTGCCAAATCCAAGGACTTTTATTAATATTTTCATCATTCTGAAATACAAAGGACAAAGTGGAAGATAAAATTCATGCACTATGTCTGCTGTGTTTCTGATTAATGAAACAGACCCTTATATTTTGTTAAGGTTAAGTAAGCGAGCCTAGTCAAGAAGCTGAGTTTTGCATTTTAATTTAGGGAATCTCAACAATAAGAAGTCTGCTGAACATAAGAAGTTAAAGCCAAGAACTGTTTTCTCTATAATTCTACTATGCTTTTCCCCAGCTATTGCACTAAAGGAATTGTGGTTTAGCTAGTAAGAGATAGTTTCACTAATTTAAAGTATTTATGGGTCATTGTCAATTTTTACTCTGAGATACAGAACATCCTCCAGCATAAATGGAAAAGTCAGCTCACAAGTGGTTTAAAATGAGGAAGACTGAATAACAAAAAAGTCATTTGAATATATATAAAATATAAATAAGCTCCTGGGCGTATTTTAATTTAAAAGAAATCAATGTTTTGCTAAAATAATTTTAATTACTCAAATTGCCCATTGTCATTATGAGCTAAGCCTCATTCTTTTTCTAATTAAATGTGATCATTTGCTTAAGTTGTCCTCCTCTCAATGGGTAATGGGCACAAACTGACCTTGTGAAAAGAACTAACTTCCAAAAAAATGAATATTTCTCTTCATTTCAGGTTGTGATTAAACAAACAAATGGAGGAAGGGCAGGGGGGTGGCATGGAGGTTGAGACAGCTTTCTAAATGCCCAGGGCATCAGAGAAAAAGCTTACTCCATGCATATCTGACGTAAGGGCAACAACAGGGAAACAACCAAGAGAAAGCCTGTCTGTCTGAACAAAGAGCTCGTTTGCTGGCCAGCTCAGCCCAGATCTGGGCTCTGAGCTCCTTCAGGAGGCTGCTCTGCAGGAATTGCCCACTTTGTCCTCGTGGCCACGACCCTCTCTCTTCCTTTCCCTCACCTTCGCCCGCCCATATATAAATAAATGTATGAAAACTCCAAAGTAGAGTTCTGTCTAAGGTAAATATTTAACCTTTATCTCGCCCATATTTGCCATCGCACTCAAAAGATATTCCCATACGTATTAGTCATTTTACTTCCTTGTAAGTCATGTCCATGGTATTTTTAAGAAGTAGAGGAGCATGCTGGGAATGGGAGATATCAGCGGGTCCCTGATGCTGAGGTGGATGGGAAAGAAGAGGCCGGCCCGCCTACCCAGTGCTTTGAGACAATGCCAATGGCTTCTGCTTCGTAACACTTAGGTCAGGAAGAAACTCAGATGAATTTACCTCTACGAGGGAATGGGGAAACCTGGGGATGTGGTCCTGACAGGGAAAGGTGACCCCAGTGAGGATGACAGTGACCACACCAACTCATGCCCAAGAGCAAAGAGAGAGCAGGGCTGCCGTCTGCTCACTTGGAATTCCAGGCGCCATGTAATCTGCCCAGTGCTGGGTGGAAGTAATGAGAAGCATTTGGGCATCAAGTGTCTGGATGCTCATATGCTCTTTGCATGGGCACAGAAACTATGTGCCAGGCTAGTCTTAAGATTCCACAAAGGAAACTTCAGAGTTCTAAAAAAGTGGGGCTATAAACTGGCTTGGAAATCTTTGATTGCCTTAGAAGTAGCACAGAGTGGAGGAAAGCCAGAGATAAACATTGGTTTTCATCATAAGGCACTTTTTTTTCTAGATGAGAGAGAATCTATTGAACAGAGATGAAAATATTCTCTTCAAAGTTTGGTTAATTCACTGAGGATTTGAATAAGTCTTCATAACTCTAGGTTAAAGAAAATGTGCAGTAAGCTAGAATGTTCATATAAAACATGGAGAGCCATAAGCAGAAGGGGGTAGAAACTGCTACAGAAGATTTTGGGTTAGCTGTAAAGAAGAGGTTTCTATAAAAAAAGTTGCAAAACTTAACTAATTTGAGGCGAAGATTATTAAACCCATCCCACAGAGTCTTTAAACGGAGAGTAAGTAGTATATTCAAGCCAAGAATTAGAATCTCGTAATTAAAAATCCTGTGTGCTTTAAAAATGTCCGGCATTAAAATATATGCTTTGCGTGAGCTTTCTGTCTTAAACATAACAAGAGTTATCTGAGGTAGTGTTTTTTATTATTATTATCATTATTATTTACCAACAAATACACTGAAAATTAGAATAGTAAAATAAATAACCTAGAATTATTGATCTCATGATTATTGGAGTAAGGATTTGAACCCAAGTTTACCTGATATTAAAAATTTTGCTTTATTATTTCCCTATTGTGATTCTCAAAGATTTGGATTTTTATGAATGCTTGATAGCTCTCAGCTCAGGACATTCCCTGTTGTCATGACTAAAGAATCTTAGCCTGTGAAAGGCTAGGACTTAGATCATAGCTGATATCAGAGTTCTCCCACTAGAGCCTGGGAGAATTCAGGGGCCCAGATTGAACAAGAGCCTGCAGAACTAGTTGTCATGAGTCTACAACGTACTGATTCATTCCCTTTCTCCAGCCCTTATGCTCTAAATCCATCATTAAGTCTCAATGTGCATGTAGGTTTGAGCTCCTATCTGTGTTAGGTGCGGTTCTCTGGGAAACAGATCTGAGATGAAGACTTGCATGCAGGAGGTTTATGGTACCAATACACATGGATAATTGAAGGAAGCAGGGTGGGGTGGATGGAAGTTGAATTGTGACGCAGTTCCAACAAGGCTTGCCAACCCTTCAGCTGCCAACACTCCCAGAAGTTGGTGGAATAAATGCCTTTGTTCTAAAGGGGGTGGAGGGAAAGTGGCACTCACAACTTCCACAACATGCCTTCTGTGCATCTGCTGAGACCAGTTTGACTCAACAAAGCAGACATGGCTAATTCAGCAAGCAGTAGACTCCCTCTGGGCCAGCAGCCTGCCAACAGTGGCACTGCAACCTATCTAACGCAGGGTCACTAGTTCCAAGAAGCAAAGCCACACCCATGAAGTATTGCATTTCTTAAAGAGCCGGAGGTGAAAACAAAAATAAAATCACCAGCAAGGATATACCTGTGTACGTTGGCAGACGTGATGAAGGTTATGGTCTATGCTTGAATTAGAGATGTTCTGTGGAAGAGCAAAACTGTGCCCAGCCCTCCCTTTGGCCCTGCACTTATGACAGGGGCTCCATAGAACATCTGAGAAGGGGAGAAATGGAGAAAAATTATTTGGTATCAACCCAGAGTGATCCAAAGCATCACATCCAGACACAACCTGCTGGGATAGCTCATTATTAAAAAGGAAGCTAATCTCTGGGTTGAACACATTCTTACATGCCACACTAAATTTATTTTATTAAAGAGTGTTGTTGGAACACTTTCTCTAAGTGTTTTCCAAAGATCAAATGTTAAATCCGATTACACCCTAAGGTTCTTTGTCTGCAAATAATGGGCATGGCCAGGAGAGCTTTCATTCAATCAATAAAAAATTTATTAAACACCTACTATGTACCAAGCACTAGTCTATTCACTGGAGACCAAAAAATTACTGACATAGTGTTTTCTGATATCAAAAATCTTATGTATTGAAGACACATAAACAGCCAGTTATAAAGCAATTTGACAAATTCTACAATAGTAACACATACAAATTGCCATGGGAGCCCAAAGGAAGAAGTAATAAGAGAGGCATGACAATAACACACTTGGAAATAATGGCAGGTGTTGAATATAAGAAGCATAGTGAATTCCTAGAGCCCTGTAGTCTAGCAGCCGTTAAACTAACACCATTGCTGATTTTAATGTCATCCTTGCAAGGGCAGCAGGAGCAATTCTGGGGTAACGGTAACAGAAAAAGCAGAGGGGGACAAATGCTCAAGTTAGCTAGGTTTTCTAAAATTTTTTTCTATAGAATCTAAACACAACTTTACATTTTCCTTCAAAGAATGCAGTAATAAAAAAGAACGTAAGTACAGTTAAACCACCCAATCCTTTAACCACTTTCTTTTTCTTTTGTAGTAATCTCAGAAATTCTGATTTACACATACCTTATTACCAAAGAAAATTGACCTTGATTTCAAAACCACTATTTAACAACTCACCCAGACCTACACTACCTACCCTCCACAACTGCTTCCTTTAGAAAAGAAGAGCTATTTCTTGCTTAGGATTTCTTGCATGCATCAACAGCTTAATTTTTGTTTATAATTTTTTAGATGGTAGTTAGGAAACAAGAAAGGACTCACCTCTTTGAAAAACAATGTAACGTCTGGCTAGGTGTTTATTCCGCCGCCTGGGAAAATGATTTCAGATGGTCTGTTGTGGATTGCCCAGACTTCCTCAGCTCCCTCCCGCTCAGGAAAAAATTCCTTTCCTGGGGTAGTAAGTTGAGAGAGGAGAGCTGTGTAACATTAGACAGTGAGCACCTGTCCTCCAGAGCTTCCGGCAGATTCTTCATCACGAGTAGCCTAGAAGCAGGAGTTTAGAGTCATCCTTTTTCCATGAAGGATGTGGTAAAATCTGGGACTTTTAAAATGGACAAAATTGGTATGTAAATATTGTAATCTCAAATCAAACTTGACTGGGAGGGGAAGGAAGTAAGGAGAGATGGGGAAACATTTCTACCAGTTTAGAACTGTGCATGAGGCTTTGAGAGTTATGCACTCCTAATAACTGAGGACAACCTTCTGATAAAGTTCTAAATGCATTGTTAATGTTAGAAAGAATTAAATAAGTGATATTTATATAAGAAAACCTTTGTTTTCATTCTGTACTGTTTTATTATTTGATTTTTATGAGACACAGTTTTCAAAAGAGTGAAAATTTGCCAAAAGAATGAAAAACAGAAATACGTGAAAATGTTTTCACATGGAGTACCCACTCCATGTGAGTAAAGCCCCATCTAGCCTGGTACCTCTCTCCCATGATAATCATGCCCTGTGTTTCCAGCAAGCACCAGTCTCCTCTTGGCCTGCTGAGGTTGGGATGACCTTGGTTAAAGGGCAAAGGCAGAAAGGAGACCAAGGCATGCACAGAAACAATGACTGAAGAAGACAAACTTGAATTGCAAAGCAATCTAGCAGGACCAGCAAAATGGGCCAGTGCACTGTCTGTCACAGTGCGTACTGCAGCTGTCTGCGCTGACAGAAACAGCCCACAGCAGCCTCTGAATTACAGGCACACATTGCTGTCGCTCAGCCACCCCCCACAGCAAGCATTCTTCCATGTAAGTTGATAAAACAATGAGAAAATAACTGTTGGCAAACCAGTTTATTAGACTCCTTTGAGAAGAATAATAATGATAATATTAATACTTCCATTTGCTGGGATTCTAGAACATGTCAAGCATTGGAATGGGCACTTGAAAAACATTACCTCTAAATATAATTCTGTAAAATAAGTCACCCATTCCTTAGAAAATTAAATGCCTCAAAGTTAAATGACTGAACTGTGTTCACAAACTTACCAAGTTGCAGAGGCTGTATTTGAACCTAATATTTCTGACTCCCCCAGGTTTTCATATTTATCACTATGGATCCCTTAAATAATAATGCTGTCAGGTATCATTTATCGAGCACCTATTGTGTACCAATTAACTTTACATATATCATTGTATTTAATCCCCGATGTAGTCTTTGATATCAGGTAATGTCATTTCCATTTAAAAAAATCTCATATAAAGGTAAAATATTTGTCTAAGTAAGGTTTGGGGATAGTTAGTTATTATCTGGGGATAGTTATTATCTGTATTATAGTGCAGGCATGATGTATCTTTGTTTCCTACTTTTGTTCAGGAAAAGATTAAATGTAATATTTTCTACATCTTGATAATTCTATAAGGCTCTCTAGAAATATTATCTAACATTGTGCTCCTTGTACATCTTTTACCCACAGAGAAGAATGACTGCATTAAACTGATGATAGTGATTGAGAGAACAAGTTTTAGAGTCATCCCAAACTGGTTTAGAATCCAAGGTGGGTCGTTTATGAGCTCCATGACGACCCTGTAGATACTATTTAATCTTTCTAAGCTTCTATTTCCTTAGTTATAAATTATAGATAATAACACCTAACTCATAAGTATTTGTATTTTACAAATCAAATCAGACAATGTCCATAAAACACTTAGCACAATGTCTGGCATCTACTAAGTGAAAAATAATTGGTAGCTGTAGTTATTTTAAAACAACAATAATCACATTTTATTGACTGTATCAGTTAATTTTCGATATAGCTGCTTTAAAAGGAAAAAAAATAGCATTGCCTAACAAAGATAGATATGAACTTCTCTCTCATGTAAAAAAGCACAGAACAGACCAGGACATACATGGTGACTCTGTGGTGTCATTAAGGACACCCAGGATGTTATCTTTGTTCCATTACCTAGACGATTGCTTCCATTCTCAAGATCACCTCATGGTCCAAGGTGACTTCTGAAGCTTAAGCCAGCTCATCTGAATCTTGTGTCTGAAGGAGAAAAAGAAAGAACAAGAAAAAAAGGGACCCCTTGAAGCTGAGTCAGCTCCCTTAAAGCTGCCTTCCCATGGTCCCATGCAATTCATCTGCTTCCACTTCATTTACTAGATCTTAGTTACATGGCCACACTATGCTACAGGGAAACTAAGACATATAGTCTTTTATTCTAAAGCTAAAGTATCAGGATTTGTTTCTAAGGTAGAAGGGGTAGATGGATGTTGGAGAAGGCAACTGACAGTCTCTGCCACACTGGATAAGAATGATACTACCCTGATCATAGCATGTCAGGGCTGATGGAATATTAGCGATATCTTAGTTCCATCATTTTATTTAAAAGATGAGTAAACTGTCATTCAGGGAGATAATAGGATGTATGAAGGATTGCATGATGAATCAGAGGCAGTGCCCAAATAGAACTCAGATCTCCTGACTTCCAGTCCAATGTACTCTCCGTCAACTTCACTGTCTTTCTAATAAATGACTGGTTTTTTCTAATGTCCTTTTAGAGGGATGTGACCTAAATATTTTAAGGCTTCCAGCTCTTGTTTCATCCTTCACATTAGTTAACAGTGGTCATTATTCAATTTGCCATTGTAAACTCTGTAATTGCTAACAGCCATTTTACCAAGGCAAAAAATATAATTCTGTTATTTGCTCTACAGGTATTATTTTCTAAGCCTTTATTCTGTTACTCTCCTCTGAGTCCATTTTATTGTTCTTTCAGTCTAAAATTTATCCCCTGAAGAGGTACTTTGCTCTTCCTGAGGTTACAGCCAGGGAAATATTATACAGTCTGTAATTTGCAAGCTTGTGTTTTTATTAAAGGAAATTTAGTTCACATGTTTCTATCTCATTTAAACTAAAATCTGTGAAATACTAGAGTGCTATTTGATATCTATGCACTCCTGAGAGCCTTTTAAATAGGTTTTGAAATAACTTTTTATTTTTAGAGACAGGAAGCTATGCAATGCTAAAAGCATCCTAATAAATGGACACAAGCAGTGAAAGATTAGAATTGTAAGTGCAGGCCAGTGAATTTTAAATGAATCCTAAATTAGAGTGATTTCTCTAGCTCCTAATTAAAGAGGTTTTAGTCACAGACAAAGAACAAAAAGCATAAAAGAACACGTGGCATAAGGAAAGAAATCATAATTATTTAGTTGGGAGGAAGATGTGTTAGAAAAAAAATTTGTGTAGTCACATTAGCTTGTCATACCTTCCAGGCATGATTTCAAAGGGAAACAAGAATTCCTTTCCGCTCTCTAGAAACCTGGATTTACCTCAATCACAGATTCCTTTGAAAATGATTTAATAGGGAATTTCAAATTTTAACAAGCTGTCTCATGGAAAAATGTTAATCCTAAATTGAAGAAAAAAGACAACAAGCTATAAATAGAGCCTGGAAAAAATCTCTTTTAAAACATATTAAATATACGCATGTATATTTTAAAAGTTACAGGAGGATATACACCCAGATATTAATATTAAATATCTTGAGTCATAGAATTGTGAGGAATCCCCCCCTTTTCAGTCTATATTTTTTTCTAAGAGGAAGAATATGTCTGTTCATATTTTAATTCTGAACGACACAGTTACCTGATGACAAACAACTGATTTTGAAAGAAATAAAATAGGCTAATTCTCAAATTTTAATGAAAGAACAAAATGCATCCAGTGACAGGTTTATATTGTGTGAACAGAATATCTATTGTATTTGGGGAAGTTATGGCTGCATTTATCCAACAAAACATCTGGTCCTTCTAAGGTGTCAGAATTTGTCTGCTCTTAGTTTTATAAAATTTGAAAAAAAAAGAGCTTTGTTTTCCAGATGTCCACATGATGGTACTATTAATTATACTATGCTATATTGGGGAACAAATGAAAAACAGAAAAGTAATAGTTCATTTAAAAATAAATCTATATTCTGTTATATTTGAAGCATAGTAACACAAGTAAATGGCATATATTATTTATTCAATCTGTGAACAATGGCAATGTTCATGGCACGTATTGATTCTAACCCCTGGCATTAATTCCAAATATCTTAGGGAGCTGAGAATGGGAACGTCTGGTGAATCCATTTGGGTTCCTGCCCTCTCCACTGTGTGCACAGCCTGAATTATCAGCACCTTTGTTAATGAAAAGAAATTTCCCCAGAAGTCGGCCTTATCCTCACATCCTCCTTGCCCTTTTGCCGGTGCTTTCTCTCACCTGCCTGTCCCCTCCTGTGCTAAGGAGCAGAAGACAGTGATAGGAGATGGAGATCCAGAAAGAGCCAAAAAATAGGGCACTGAGTAAAAAGAGTGTTAGGTGATGTCTCATGCAGTAAAGATCAAATAGAGGTGTTGACCACCTCCTTCCAAGCTCTTCTCCCAGGTGGTGCACAGTACCTCACACCCTTGAGCTGCCCCAGCCATAGACTAAACCCCGTGCTAATTGCAGACACTGCAGCCTCCAATTCCTGCTGTGATCTGCTCTTCTTCCACATGTAATGGGAATCTAGTCTGAGCATAGACTATGTCCTGTCTGTATCTATTTCTCATCAAACCTGATAAACTAATAGCAGAGCCCAACAGGAGTCTGTATCCATTGGGCTGATAATCTTCTGGGAAAATAACCCAATTATGCAGAATTCAAATACTTTATCTCAGCCATGGAAGATACACAAAACTGTCTCTCTGAGGTTTATTTGAATCTCCTTCCAAGGTGCCTTCCAAGAAAGAACTCATTCTACAACCTTATGAGCTGACTGGTCACCATTCTTAGGAGATTCAAAATGAGTAATGATTGAGTACTATTATCAGTTAGATTCGTTCCCAGTCCATTTTCAAAGGAAAAAGAGAGCTGTGAGTCAAAGGTGAAAACCCTGCATCCTGAAGTCTCTGCAAGTCATTGGGGCGCAGCAAAGTCACTTCAAGAGACCATGTCATCTCAAGTAGATTATGACTCAAAGGAAAGTAAGGTAGAGCGGCAGGGGAGTCAAGCAAAGAACAGGGTGCCCAGGGGTAAACAGATTATGGCCCAGAAATGCAGACTCTCTGCTTGCAGTTTAGATTTCTTGGCTGATCAAACAACTTACCAAGTCTTAAGCCAGCAAAAAAGAAGTGAGAGTTGATATTTCCACCCTGTTATGTTTGCCTCTTTGTGGTCAGCCTGCTTGCCAGGAGAGAGCAGCTGGCTCATGGTCAGCACTCCCTCCCTTGACAATTTTCACTTGAGAAAAGCCTAAGGATGATGCACAGGGGAAATAAAGCATAGATTCCAAAACTTCAGATGTTACACTATTTTTTAAGTCTCTGGTCTGTTAAAATGAACCAAAGAACTTACTCTTAAATTATGCTAAATTCACTCCCTGGGCAATTTCTGGGTTTCATCATTCTGGATGTCTACCTCTTTTGATCCAATGATTCTAGAAATTGACTGCATTTTGCAGGGATAATTCGCCAGAGACTGTGGCTTCTCTTGGTTCACCCATCATCTGCTTGTGTATCCTGATGCATGAGTGAGCAGAAGACCAAGTGCCAAGACCCAGGCTACCTTATTCCTTCCTGAGGACTGGCCACTGACCACTGTGTACTGAGAGGAACACCATGCCCAGCTTGCACAGGCTGTCTTGCCTATAGCCCAACCAGCCCCACGGATCCTTAACTGCCTTCCCCTGGGACCTTTCCAAAAGCTCTGAGTAAGACTTTCCTCAAGCCCCAGGACTTATGCCTGACCCTATCCACATGCCATTCTGTAAGGGATGACCTCTCAGAATTATGGGATTGGGATGTCCAGAAGCAAATG
Organism: Stenella coeruleoalba; assembly: GCF_951394435.1. Classification (NCBI taxonomy): domain Eukaryota; kingdom Metazoa; phylum Chordata; class Mammalia; order Artiodactyla; family Delphinidae; genus Stenella; species Stenella coeruleoalba. The sequence goes on from NC_137167.1 coordinate 21,738,976, forward strand.
CATCTTGCGAAATGCCTAAGAGACACAGAGTATAGAAATTTTATCAGGAGAGAAGAAAACTGAGTCCAGAATAGGTTTCATCACTGTATTAGTTTCCTGTTGCTGTTGTAACAAATTGCCACAAACTTAGTAGCTTCAAACAATACAAATTTTTTCTCTAACAGTTCTGGAAGTCAGAAGTCCAAAATCAGTCTCACTGGACTGAAGACAAGCTGAAGGCAGGGCTGGTTCCATCAGAGAGTCAAGGGGAAAATCCGTTTCCTTGCTTTTCCCACTTCTAGAGGCCACCTACATTCCTTGGCAGGTGGCCCCTCCTCCATCATCAAAACCAGCAGCCTAGTGTCTGGCTTCTGTCTTCACAGTAGCTTCTTCTATAATAAAATCTCCCTCTCCTGCTCTCCTATATGGATCCTTGTGATTACATTTAGGGCCCACCAGGATAATCTCTCCATATGGACACCCTTAACTTTATCATACTGTCAAGGTCACCTTGTAAGGTCACACTCACAGGCTCCGGGGATTAAAATATGAGCATTTTGGAGGGATCATTATTCTATCCAGCACAACCAGAAAATAAGGATGTTTATGGTTGTATTAAGCAAGGTTCTCCAAGAAACATAACAAATGGAATATATACATATAATATTATACATTAATTAATACCATATTAAATACCTTAATACTATATATTTATTAAATATAGATACATCTAATATATAGTCGATATTATAATTATATAATATATATCTAATAACCATAAATTTTTATATGTTTAATTATATATTTATTTTACAAATATGCCATATTTGTATTGCATATTTATATTTTAAATATACTATAATTTTACATCCAGAAAGAGCTAGTATATAATTATATTTCTAAAAATACTGTTATAATATATATCTAGAAAGAGATCTAATGTAAGGTATCAGCTCACGTAATTATGGAGGCTGAGATGTCCCACTGCTGTCTGCAGGCTGGAGAGCCCCTGAAAGCCAGTGGTGTAGTTCATAGGCCTGAGAGCAGGAGAGCAGATTGTGGATGGTGTAGATGCCAGTCCGAGTGTGAAGGCCTCAGAATCAAGAGGGCTGAGGACAGAAGATCAGTGTCTCAGTTCATCAGTCAGGCAGAGAGTAAATCCAACCTTCCACCACCTTTTTGTATTCCATCCCTCAGTGGATTGGATGATCTCACCCACACTGGGGAAGGCCATCTGCTTTACTCAGTCCACCAATTCAAATGCTTATCTCTTCCGGAAGCATTTTTACTGATTCAGAAATAATGTTTAACTAGTTATATGGGCTTCCCTTGCCCCAGTCAAGTTGACACACAAAATTAACCATCACAATGGTGCAAGATATTTTATTCTAATAGACATTTTATACTCTATAGCTATATACCATATGATTCTTAGACTGCAAATGACCCTATATTTTACAGTTACTGGAAAGAAAATAGATAAATCCCTGTCATTGGTACCTGATTTTTCCCTTGGAATTACGGTGCTTATGTTAATTAATGGAATTGGTAGACTTTAATTTTAATCTTTACTTAAAATATTCCTGAGTAAATCAAATTAATCCTGTTTATCTTTTTCTTATTTTGTCATATAAAGTGGATCTGTCCCACTCCACATAGCAGATTAGTTCTAAATTATTTAAATCCAAATGGACTTGTAGCCATTGTCTTCAGTTATGTAAAAAATCTGTAATTCATAAGGTATCTGCTTCTGTAGGTTGGAGGATGGTGGCAGTTGTTGGATACACAGCACAGAACCTAATGGACTATCAAATACAGAGAAGAATTTGTGCCTCATCACATATTTCAGGTTTGTTAATGAAAATGGGATGTTAAATAAGAAAATTAGAATGCATTAATAAATTTTTGTCAGTGGAGACCATGATTCAATATTTAAAAACCTAACTAATCAACATTTATGTAACTGAGAGTTTTTATTGCATCCTGAAATGCAAAGGCTTTTAATCTATTTAAAAACTGATAAAGCCCTTTAAAACATCTTCTTTTAAAACAAAACTAATTGTAGTCAATACTAAAAACTTTTTTAAAAAAAGCCAAGTCATAAGGTAGTTATAGTAGAATGAATATTAGATTTAAGCAAACAAATCCCAGAATTTGGGCTCTGGTTATGCTACTTATAAGCTGTGTACATTAAGGCAAATAGTTTGATTTCTCTCAGTCTCAGTTTCCTTATTTATAAAATATGAACTACATTGCCTCCTTTAAAAGATTGTTGCCATAAGTAAATGAAATATTATATGCTAAGTGCTTTGTGAATTGCTATAGAAAAAGTAAGATGTTATTTTGAAGGGCCCACCATGCACTATTGCTTACTTACAAATAAATACATTGTTAATTATATATATATTGGTAGTTTAAAATAATTTAGGTGTCTATAAAGTTAAAAGAGAAAAACTCATTTGTAGCCCCAGAGGACTTCTCTAAACTCCCCATGTTGGTAAAGTTACTATTAGTACTTCATCATATAAAGAAATACCAACTTCTAGAAATAAAATTAGCTTCAGAAAAAGAGACGTGATTACAGTGTCAAAGTGGCTAAGATAAATGGTACCAAAGTTGGCTATTTTGTTAGGTGTAAAAGGGATCTGAAGAGTAGTTACAAAGATATTTGCATTTAATACATACATAGTGTTTTAATTTAATATGTGAGCAGACTATCCAATGACATTTTCTAAAAAGAAAAATTAGTTACAGTGAGCATTTAAACATCAACCCTGAAAAATAGGGCTGTTATAAGGTTGTAGCTCTGTAGCTCACTGAGCATCCCAAAGGGCAGAGACTCTGGTCTCTGCCCTGTGATCCTCCAGCTTACATCTGTCCAACAGCTGTGTCCCTTCTGATTGGTCCATACCTGTGCTGTCCCAGGTGTTCCATAAAATACCACGTCAGCTAACACGTAAGCCAACTACTGTCCCCAGTCTGTATCCAGAGGTCTGCCTTCCAGATCATGGACCAAATGTGATATCCAATTATACATACCTTTTCCAATTTTCCATGAATCTAGCATTTCTGTTCATTACTACTCTAGTGAGGCATTATACATAGTAGCCACTCAATAAATATTTGATGTTAAATCATTCCAATATAAGACTAGAAAGAAAAGTAGGAACTATCACAGTTTCCTATAAATTATACATACAAATACTACTTTGGGAAAGTAAAAGGCTTGTTAAAATAAAATTTAGACATTATAATATCATAAGCAAATATTTTTCTCTCATAGAAACACATGGGTTGTAAAATGATAATATATTACAAAAACTGATAAAATTAATTAAGGAGCAGCAAACATATTCTCCTTAATTGATAATGTGAGTAAAAATTGTATCAAATTTTATGGAGAACAATTTGGCAACACAAGTCAAGAGTATTTAACAGTTCTCCCTCCTTTTATCCAAATATCTGTTTCTAGGAATTTTGCACAAGACACAACCTTATGTTTAAACAACTAAAAAGGGACTAATAAGATTTAAGAACACAAGAGTTCATCAAAGAATCACTCATAATAGAGACAAGCAAAAGGAAATAATATAAGTGCCCAATTATAGAATTAGAGAAATAAATTATGTTGTTTACATATAATTAATACTTCACACATAATTAATATTTCCATTAAATGCATTGTATAAAAATGTTAAATTATACAACAATATGTACTGTTTACTTTTAATTTTAAAGTAATCAATAAAAATATTTTAAATAAAATTAAATAAATATAAAAATTGTAAAAAATAAAAATATATGAAAATAAACATATATCTATACATTTTATCTAAAAAGATTTAGACCAAAATAGAAATAGTGGTTATTTTTCTGAACTGAGTTAATTTTTAAATTATTTTCCCTTTTTCTTTTGTATTTTCCTAATTTTCTACAATAAACATGTATTGATTTCATAATCAAAACAAAAAAACCTCTCTAAAATTGAAATAACACACTGAGGCAAATAAATATCCAATGTAGAAAAATAAATTCCATCTTACTGTAATAAACTCTCTGTTAGTCAATGCGTCACTGTGTACTAGGCTCTGTCGATTGAACAAGGTCATTACCTACATGCCATTCATCAAAATGCATGTTTAAAATACCGTCTCAAAGGAATTTGGCAAAATGCCTCCCTGAATGCATTATTAAATATGTCCAGGAGGATACTGGTTTGAGTTTATAAGTCACCTTCAGAAGACAATGAACGCAGTCACCACAACATTCTCAAGTCAATCATAACCAATTTGCTTCTAGTCAATGGTACACTGACGGCCCTTAAATAAACTATGTCAATACAGTCACTCTAGTGGATCTCCATCATCTGAATTTGACTCATGGGAAGAATATTGTATAAATATTTTCAATTCATATGACCATTTTGTTTGCTTAGATGAAGATTTTTTTAACCCCTGTGAAAAGAGCTCTTACCATCCTGGACTCTCAATGATCACCAATACCTTTATCATCATTTTAAAGGTTTTAATTAATTAGAAAAAGTTAGTGTGCTAGCTTCAGCTAAATTAGCCCCAAAATAGAACCTTTGTCAGAGAAGATACCTTGAGAAAAATAAACTTAGTAACTATGTGTTGGGCAGTACAGAGTTCCAGGGATTTATTAGGCACAGTCCCTGCTCAAGATGAACTCAAACATAAATGTTTATGTCAGATCTAGTGGGAACTTCAATACAACAGATGGCTCTTAGGAAGGGCAAGGAATTGGAAATTCACCGGGGAGTCATGAAGACCCAAGGCTGGTTTAACATGATACAAGAGAAACAAGGCAATCAGGTGGAAATGAATTTGAACATCCTGATTGAATTTTCAGAAACTTAAATGTTATTGCATTTATCCATAAAAACATAAAGTTAACTTTCTAATCTTTGATCCCCTCCTCTGCAGCCATTCAAGATATTCATTCAGGCTTCAACTAATTTTATCAGTGCTCTAAGAATCCCACTATTTTAGAAACTGCTTTATCTACCTAATCGTATTTTGTTGCAAAATATTCCCACCCTATGAAATTACTTTTGTGGAATTCTTTACTACAGTGTGAATTATTTTTGCGGTGTTTCAGTAATTTCATGGATGGAGTGTAAAATGCACCTGGGATAGTTATAAATCAAGGATGGGAATTACCACTGGATACACCAGTGCAATGGTTAAATGGAATAGAAATGTGATGCTCAAATAAACTGTCTCTGCACAGAATAGTGCCTTATTTGATTGTATGTTTTCTTTTTATAGAAGAATATTGCAAACTTCTGAATTGGGTATAAAATGACAAATTGTTACATGACTGCTTTTATCTATACGACGAGGGAGTTGAAGAAAATTATTTCTAAGTTCCTTTCCATTTTTAAAATACTATGATTCTGCCTTTTTCACTCACAACATGACAGTAATGGCTGCCCAATGCTATAGCAGAATTCTAAGAATGTTTTTAATGACCGTTGACTGCCAACTATCATTTTCCATGTCAATGGCTCAGAAAAAGACTTGAGGTCCATTTGGAACTCATAGAAAATAAGGTACTAGGAGCACTGATTAAAGTAAAGTTATCCTTTGTGAAGTTGCTTCAGAGATGGGTTTTTAGTTGAATAATTGAGAAAATATTTCTGAACGGAGGCTCAATATTTTGGCCAAACAATACAAACCATCATCCTTACAAACAGTAGTGATTAATTAATGATGACCCATATCATTCGTGCCAGTTCTCAGAAAGTAAAATATATCTCAAAATATTCTTAAAATGTTATCTTGGCTGGGTGAAGATGAAACATAAATGCTTTTTCAAAAGTGACATGAAGAGCACTCTCCTCCCCTGCAGTGTTCCATTTGCCTTAAAATATTTTCTGGAAAAGGAAGAGGCTTTGGGGGGGCTAGGAGAGAGTGTAGGGAAGAGGTAGAAAAATGGATGGTGGATGGTGTCTGAGAGTACTGAATCTCAAGGATTCAGCAGAAGTGTGTGAAGATGTTCTGAGGCTCTGAGCACAAGAAATTCTGCACTGGACACCAAGTAGCTAGTCTCCCTACTTCTGCACCAAATACACAGCAGCATCTTAAAGTAGTGGTTTAGGACTTAGGGACAGCAGACCACCAACAAGAATATGGAAGAAAACATTAAGAGCTGTATTGCTGAGTGAGTCATGGCCACTCTGAGAATTCCTGAGTTCACTTGGGAAGGGATTGGTCTAAGGTTCTGCCTGGGCAGGTAGGCATTTGGAGCTAACTAGATTTGGGTGTCAATGTTAATATGATCACATTTTTACTTGCAAGATAATGAAGGTCAGAATGTTTATACTGAGTAGCAGATGAATTTCAAGAGCAATTTAGATTAACTTTTCACTCTACATGATAATGTAGATACCTTCTATATGGTAAATAAAGAGATTAAATTTGAGGCCAAACTAAAATCCTTTTTTCTGAATGAGTTAAGTTGAAGTTTTAAAGCAGAGACACAGAAAGATTATTTATATGCAAATATTATTATACTTTAAGGAAGTGTTATCCTGACCATTAACTATGGAAACTGGATAAGTCAATTCAACCCTCTGGCCTCAAATTTTTTATTACAAAAACAGAGGGATAAATAATATAATTCTTAACTCGTCTATTAATTCTAATATTTCAAATATTCCATGATTCTGTCAACTGCTTGAGAATACATATATATTTAAAATACATATGTATTCAAATACATGATTCTATATACAAATATATAATTGTACGTATATTCAAATATATATGATTACATATACATGTATAATCAAAGAGAGGATTTTTAATTTGGTAAGTCCTTTGATTGCTTGGTTATTTTTATTTTTGATGTTTTATATCAACAGTTACATTTATCGCTATCCCTGGAGAACTGGTAAATTCCTGTTACAGTTTGACTTCCTGATCTTCTAAAAAGTAGATGAATCAGCATCCCTAGCTACAGACATTATAAAAATCAATACCTTCACATCTTGATTTTGGTCTTTAATTTTAAATATTACCTCCATACAGACCCATAGAAGAATGAGAATTTTCCTAATTTTTAACCTCTCAGTTTCTCAGCCTCTGTAGCACAGTCACAAATTAAGACAGAAAAACACCTATACCTTCCCTATATAGTCTGCTAACCAGTAAAAGAGAAAAGGATCCCAAACACTTAGCTCCTCCGTGTCAATGATTTATATTTTAACAAAATTTATACAATGTTTGTGCATACAGGCCAATCAGGTATGTAGTAGGCTCACTATATATGAACTTAGACATTCAACTGCAGGCCATCTTTTACTCTGTAAACATTCTGAGGCTGAGTTTTAAAATTTGTCTTTGTGGAATATACTAAGTACACTAAGTTACACAGCACACACAGCCTCCTGTATTTCTGCTCTGAAATTTTTTATGAAGAGACTCAGTGTGGGAGAATTGCTGGATCAGATGAATGTGAGCCCACTTGTAACCCAAATATAAGGCCCTTTGTTTTATTTTCTTCACTAATAAGAACTTTTCGGTACATAACTACAGAAGATGAGGGTCCTTGTTTGATTTACTTTGTTCAGTGGACAGGCATTTACCTTACTCATCAGTTCAAAAACAAGAGGTACCAAGATCTAAAGTAAATAATTGGGATTACAAATGTATCCTTTTAAAATAAACTTGACTTTCTGGAAATGATATGGATAAGCTCACGACTTTTTTTTACCTTATATTAATACAATGAGAAAATTGAGGTTTTCAGACCCCTAATTTTTTTAACAATTAGCTTGACGCCCTTTAGAGCAGGCATCCTTAAACAGCCCTTCCTGCTACTTTCCCATCCTAACCACCACCAATCCCCCCGAACCACCAACACCACTAGATTGAAAGAGGAAGGCAGAATCCATGGGTGGACTTAGGAGGCTCATTAAAATACTGAAACTGTTTCCTTACCTTTACGTGTATTAAGGCTCTTGTTTGCAAACAACAGAAACCAATTCTGGTGAGCTTAAACAGAAAATGAATTTCCTGGAAGGATATGGGATAGTTTGCCGAATTTACTGGAAAGATACTCTACAGCCTAGAAATCAGTCACAAAACCAACGGAAGCTAGGCAATAATAGTAAGAATCACACCACAGGAAGTGTCTGGTTAGGACCCCACTGCTAGTAGACACTGTATTTCACCACTGGAAACACAGCTCTTGCTGGTCTGGAACATTGAATCCACTTGTACCTCCAGAATAAATGCAAAACTATTCCTGTTTCTTTGTAACACTAACTCTAGATTCAAAGACCCAGGAATAGACAGGATGATTCAATTGGCAGAACTCAGGCCACGTGCCAGCATTCTACCTGTGCAGTCTCAGAGAGTGCAATGGGCCTCTCCAGATTCTGGGGTCCATGCTAGCAGTGGGGCTTGATTGTTATGAAAACGTGCACAATGGCTGCTTACCCAGCATCTAACACTGGGCAGCTTAAGAGAAAAGAAAAAAAAAAAAAAATATATATATATATACACACACACATACTTTTCACATAATAATATAAATATAATTATATATCTATACAGTTGACCCTTGAGCAATGCAGGGGTTAGGGGTACCAATCCCCGTGCAGTACAAAATTCACATGTAAGCTTACAGTCAGCTCTCTGTATTCAAAGTTCTTCCAAAGCCAACCGCAGATTGTGTAGTATTGTAGCACCCATTTAGTGAAAAAAATCTGTGTCTAAGTGGAGCAATGCAGCTCTATCCCATGTTGTTCAAGGGTCAACGGTATATATCTTTTAGGAAACTATACCTTTTACTGGGAAGAAAAAGTTTTTATCAGATTCTTATAAGCACTGATTACCCAACCAAGCTGAGAATCATTTCTGCATCAAATCATAGAACTTTACCTCCAGAAGGAACCAGAGAACGGAGAGATTAAGAGATAACATGTTGCCACCCATTAGCTAAATCAATACAAGGGCTAGAATAGAGGAGCTCAGAAAAGTGAAGCTGTTTTCACTCAAACAAACTGAATCACATTTATAGGCCTTTAATCTGAAGTTTATATCTCCCAATAACTTTTCAGTTTAGGAAAACTGTCAAGTTTCTTCACTGGCCACCAGATTAAAACAGAAAAAAACCTGTTAGCTGACACAGAAAAGATCTCCATCCTAGGAAAAAAAAATAAGGTTTTAAAAACTGGATGTTGTTGCTTAGCTGCAAGTTGCTCTTTTGCTCAAGACCACGTTTTTTTGACAGATTACTGTATCCACTGGCTTCCACAATTAAGGATGCAATTAGGTTTCTGGCTCATATATGGTTCCATTATAAAATATTCTGTCTTTAAATAAAAGCTGGAGTAAACTAGCACCATAAAAACTTGCTAGCAAATTTTTAATCATTTGCTTTGTAGGGTTTTTAATCCTTTTCTTTCTTTCCTTTTCTTGTTTTCTTCAGTTTTTTCCTTGTTCCCCTCCTTCTTTCTTTCTTCTTTATTATATGTAAGAAGTGCACATAAACACGTGTGTGGGAAGGAATTACACATCATGCATTGTCTTGTTTTATCCCACCTACACTACAATGGCCACTGGTCAGTTTGAACTTTCATTTAAGAACTGTTTTTTAAAAGCTGAGAAAAAAATAAATTTCTCAAAAATAGTTTGATATAAATAATAGTATAAACTTGAATTTACACATGAGTTTCAATATGAAGTGGTAACAGAGCATCAACAGACCATCGTTTATTTAGTAACAGGGATAAAACTCAGAATAAAAGTAAAACCTAGAGATACAGATTTCAGGGCAAGTTAGGAAAACAGAGTTTCCAGAGATGGCATCCGTCTTTGCAGTTAAGTAGAGTTACACATTATTTAGAGAGGGAGGGAGACAGAGCTACTGGGTCCAGTCAATCCACATAGCTCTTGAAAGTTCTCAAGCCTTTTAAGCCTGGTGTAACAACAAAGAGGACTGATGGGGAGGTCAAGTGGGATATTCCTGAACTGGCTCAGTGAACAAACTAGTGGTCACCAGTGGAGAGAAGAAAGTGCAGAGGGGCAATACAGGGGTAGGGTGAAAAAAAGGGTTATTATGGGATTATATGAAATCATGTGTGTGAAACTTTTAAAAATCGTAAAGCACCACAGAATTTAAAGAATCTTTCATCCAATAAAGAAAAAATTTTTAATGTAAATGCTACAACTACTGGTTGATGTTAAATTGTATCTATCAAATAAAGCAATTACTAGTGAACGACAACAAAAAAATGATCACAATTGACGGAAGGATAAGGGAAAAGGAAGTCTGTGGTGTTGGCGACAATTTCTCTGATTAAAGAAGCAAAGCCTGGAGACAAACCCAAAGAAGCCTAGTAGGTTGAGGGAAATGGATAGAGGGAAGCATGTAGAAGCTTGAGAGTGTGAAGGGCATGCAGGGCATGACACCCAGACTCATTAACACCTCACCAGGTAGTGTGAACACAGGGAGGCTTGGCTAAACCTGAGGTCTTTGATGAATGGCTTAGCCAAATGCTGAAGGGGATGAAATGGGCTTCATGCTATTAGAACTCTGTCTATAGCATCACTTGACCCTGGAAAAGGAGTTCTCTGGCACCATCACTGAGTTTCAGGGAACACTGTCAAATTCCCAGCCATCTAGTGCTACCACCTTTGCACTCTCTGGGGCCAGCAGCTGGTCCCTGGCATCAACTCTGAAAGCTGTGCATCCTGACTCTGAGTCATCTAAAGCCTTAGATGGATCTATATCCACTATAGAATCCAGAGCCCAAAGCTTCAAATAATTTTAAATCAAAAGTTTAGCCTCAGGGGGCATAAGGTTAACTGAAAGTCAGGTTTGCAAAATCCATAAAACGGAATGAATGAAATAAAATGAGAAGTGTGAACATAGCTGTCACTGGAAAGAGAATTTATGCTCTCTATATGCAATCCAGACACTTAGAGAGGAAAGATAATGTAAGACCCGACCCCCAAAAAATGTTATTGAAGAAAGTTTCAAGAGATTATTTTAAGTGCATACTACTCTTTATCTATAAAGGGCATTATCAGATCCATGAAAAATGGCTATTAATTTGGTCAGGATTACCCTCTTCTATTTTATTGGTGACTGATATACTCGTAAAAGATACTAAGAAAACAAACATAAGCCTGCTTTGAAGCAAGTACATAAAAGAGAACTTGGAATTTAGTAGCCATAGTCCCTGGTCCTGGTTCCAAGTGTTGCAACCTTGCAGAAAAAAAGCAAACATTTTTTTCAGTGAGGTAGCAGGGAAAATGATGGACAAGCTCAAAATCGCATTTATAATGTAATTGTCAAGGCCCAGTGGAGGTGATAAACTTTAGAAAGAAATGAAAGAAAGAAATCACATTTGCCAAGAATATATTTGGGAGTTCTCTCAGCAATGGTCATTTGAAATATGATCCGAGAGAGTTAAAGCAATGCACGGAGCCACAGTAGTTACTACTGAGACCTTACACTGGTGTCTGTCCAATTAACTTAATATTTCCTTTCATTATGTCTACACCATCAAAAAGCATTCATTTTATGGACTGTGGGATGATAAAAAGGATTATTATCTTGCCCATATCTGTAGTGTCAACTGGAGAACTGCAGCACTTAAGTTTCTCACACACACAGTTCATAAATTCAAGAACACACACTCTCCTCCACCCCCCAACTTTGCAACCCTGAGGCATTCACCAAGGAAATATTTCAACTGGAAGGAAAAGGCAGGTCTCCATCTAGAAGGGCAGTGAGAACTCTAGGATACTCTCTGTAATGCAGAGCAGAGTCTTCGGAAGAGAAGACTTGCTAAAAGTTGCCTGGGCCACCTTGCTTGCCCTTTCACTTCCATGAAACAGATGTCAATTGAACTGCTGTCAGGGCTGTGTGGTGAACTCAATCTGATCAAGGAAGAAGGCGTTTCCTTTCTGATACACTGCACGTACACACACTTTTCCTTTCTTTCAATATAAAAAGAGAAATATATTGAGAGAAAAGTGAACCTGTCTTTAGGAACACAAGCTTGAAAGAAAGAGCAAGTCAGCAAATGGCTAAAAACTGGGGGTGGGGGGAGGGATAGTGGATAATTTGATGGCTTTTACAGAACGAAGCAAGATAGATGGTAAAGGTTTGGGTTTTTTTGTTATTTCTCAATTTCAGTAACAAATACTTACTGATTTTAATGGACATACAGTTGTCTGGGGATACAATCACAAACAAGACATAGTTTCTTTCCTTTCGCTTACATTTGAGAAGAGAACTATGCTTGAGTTAAATTGCTGGTTCTCACAAACCCAGTAAAAGTTATTTTATTCTATTTTCTCTGCAAATAAATGAGAAGCGGAATGGCAGTGAATAGTTCAGCCTGATTGCCTGCTAATGAATTTCTAAGGAGTTTACTAATGATCAAAAACAAGATTTGATCCCACTAATGAACTTGCAGTACGGTCTGGAAATAACATGTAAAATGCAGTGTGATACATGCCAACAGAAAGAGGCAGCACATACAGAGGCAAAGCAGCAAATGACAAATTCTGTCTGCAGGGGCATCAGGTTAGGTTTGCCGGCTGAGATACTGGAGCTGGTTGTGTAATGGTAGAAGGGAGTGGGGGAGTCCAGGCAAGGGAAGAACATTTTCACAGGGCGGTACAGTAGTGGGTCCAAGTTAGTACTTAGCAAAGACGTTTACATCTAGAGAGTGGGTATTGGCAAGATATACATATCCTCTGTTTCCTTACCACTGACTAAAGAAAACTTAAGAATGTGTAAAGTTACAGACCCTGGAGCAAACCATTACTACTTATTTTAGCTCTAGACAGTATCAGCCCTCATCTTGATATGCAGTAGAAGAAAAATATTTTTTTCCATTCCAGTTCCATTTTCGAAAAAAAAACGCAGCTGAATTTCCTCTATAAAGGAGGATACAAGAAGTTAAATTTTCACTTGCTGACTGAAAAGCAACAGTGCTATGAATACACAGAGAGAGCTGTGTGAATTTTTTTCCTATAATAAAAATTCAGTGAAAACTAGACTAAAACCATGTTCCCATTCATTAGGTTCTAAAGAAGAAATACATTATGTACGTGAAACTCACATTTTACTCACATATGTAATTTAATGGGCATTCGGTGAAAAATTCAAGATTTTCAGTTGAGCAGTGTCAGAAAGTCTTTCTTGTTTCAAACATAACAAACCTAATTACATTGTATGGAACATCACATCAAACCAACTCAGTGTATAATATTTTCTAGGTTTTTAGCAAACTCCAAAATTCTAGAAATGTATCTGGTATGCTTAAGTGTAGCCTTACTTCTCAAGATCTTTTCCAGACCAATGGATAAATGAAGAATGGTAATCACTTTGTAGAATTACTTTGATCATGTGTTTAATATCTCCATAAGACAATTATAGATGTATTGAAAAAATTTGTAGCTTTGGAGAGATATTAATTTCCCTTTCTTCAGAATCATCCATCAGCTTCTTTGATTCAAGTTGTTCTCTCATACAAATATTTGCTTTTCCTGAACTCAACCGGACCATGAAATACAGGTATGTTCAAGGTGCTTTTAGAATTAGAAATAAGTAGTATGTGAGACCATAAGACTATGGCTTTGTTAAAAATCTTAATTGAGTTTTTAAAACTGTGCCTGAATTACACTCTTTTGAATGAATAAATGTTCGTCTTCCCCTATCCCACAAGGGGGATAAGTTTTTTGATTATCTTGCAAATGAGCAGTGCACTAGTACCTCAAAGTCAACGGGTGTACCATAAATGTTATCAACTCACTGGGCAAATAATATGAGTCTTGGGATTGAAGATTGTATCAGGTAGTCAGTGGGAAGACAACACATTTGCCAAAAGTATATAACAAAGGGACTATTTATAAGGTGAGGGCTGGATTATAGGAAACTGTAAGAGTCAGAGCAGTATTCTGAAGATAGGAATGGAGGAGAGACAGAAAGAGATGAGGTTTGTAGAGAAATGCAGCCAGCTCACTCCATTCTTTCCAGTCTCCTTATAGGTTGGACCCAACACAAAGCCTAAAGGCAAGAGAGACCCACTGATGCGAAGCCAACAGGTCAAACTCCGAAGCCCAGAGTAGGGGGGACAAGGGTGGAGAGTGTATCTAGAGGGCAAAAGAAGATAAACTACACCACAACAGACCTATAATTTAGGACTTGACATTTAACTTCCTATCTCTGAATATGCCAACAATGGATTTTGAACTCAAACTTTCCAAGCTTTGATTTGGTTTTGTGTTAATCCTTTTCAAAAATACATTTTTTTTTCTTATTGTTGGAAATCATTGCTCTAGTAGAGTGGAAAATGGTAAGCAAAATGAACAAGATGCAAATATCCAAGCGTCTAAATTACATCCGGAGAGTAATTTAGGCAATAAGAAGAAAATATGGTTCTTGGGTTATACATGTTCATGTGCTCCTCTTTCAAACAAAGTATAGAGTCCGTCAATCACTAGCCAATCAAGTGTTTGAATATATACCATAAAGAGAAAGAAGATTTATTGATTCATATATTCCACAGTCCAACCTTTACCGAGAATGTGTCAGGCTCCATGTCATGCTCCCTGAGACTGACCAAATGGAAAAAGGCATTACCTTGAGCAAAATTTTTACTTTGAGTAATAGCTATGTATTTCATTCTGTATTTAATTATCATACTTCTTCTAAAACTAACTTTTAGATATCTGTGAAAAGTTTTTTGTGCCTTCTGTCTATATAGCAAAAAATATCCTAATAATAAAAAGAAAATTCAGTGAATAATCAAGTTTGTTTAGGTACGGCCTATGTATGAGAGAAGCTGAGATCTTTCTAATTTATTCTTCATTAAATTCAAGTCTTTTAGGGAATTCCCTGGCGGTCCAGTGGTTAGGAGTCAGCACTTCCACTGCAGGGGGCACAGGTTCGATCCCTGGTCAGGGAACTAAGATCCCACAAGCCACCACACTCGGCAAAAAAAAAAAAAAAATTCAAGTCTTTTAAAAACTAGTTGAAAATTAACTTTTTAAACTTGATTTGTAAAATATTTGTTGTACTGGATTGGGCTCTGTTGTTAAAATCACCTCATTTTCTACTTTGTCAGTTATGTGTATATTTCCCACCCAAACAGTGAATTTCAACTGGCTTTTGGTTTCATTGTCTGCTCAACAGGAACATCTCAAAGTCAAGGGCTCTTTTCAGCTCTGAGACAGTGGAATCTGGGAGCAATGGGAGTGGATATTGTGTGACAGTATTTCTCAAAACACAGTGTCTCCCACAAAGTACCAAATTACCACATTACTTGCCTTTAGAATAAGTTTCCCTAGTCAACTTCTATCCAGCATTAGTAAATTGTGCCCATCGCAACAAGCAGATATCTTTCAGGACTAGCTATTTAAAAGGTAGCCAAATACAGCTGGAATCAACTATTTTTATCTAAAAAAAATAGGTCTTTTGTCTCGTCCTTCCTTACCTGAGGTAGGACTTGAGATCATAAACAGTTCTGTAGTGTAGTGAAAATAAAACACATTGTCCTAAGGACTTAAATGTTTCTTGTCACTGTCAGGAGTTTCCAAAGGTTCTGAGTTTTTATTCCCAGGGCCACTGATGCATTTATAAACGCAGTTTGTAAACTTCATAGGAATAGTTAATGTGGTAGATTTTCAGAATTAAATCAGCTTCCAAGGTACTGCAGCTCTGAGAACCTTTGTTGAATCTTGATAGATATCTCAGTCAAAATTACTTATCATGTCTTTTGTTATTCTATTGTCCCTCATTTGCATGTATCATAAGCTAATTTGTAATATCATTAGCTACCTATATTAACCTCTAGGTTATCTGATTGTACAAGCAGGTGCATTTTTATATACTCCAAAGGTCTAGCACACTGCTCTGTATCTAATAGGAACTCGTTAAACCTTTGTCAACTGAAGCAGCATCTTTAGTGTTAATAATTTGGCCATAGGCTCTCATTTTATGAAGTGCTTATAACCTTCAAAAACTATTTCTATAAAACAGTACCATTTTTTCATTAAAAAAGTCATCTTTCCTCTGAGATAAAATCTAAAATTGATAATGTTGAAAATTTTCAGGGCATCATGGATGCTCTATTCCCAATGTTTCTGCATCACTTTCAAAAGTTTCACAAAGGTCAGCACCAGTCTACTATGAGGCATATCCAAAGTGAACAGGATTTACTCTCAGCTGTGTGCTCTTCACTTGGTCTTCCCACAATGAGAAAATCTGATTCAGATTAACCACTTCAGAAACTTTGTGACTTTAAACAGATTGACCTGATTTTGAACTATATTACAAAAGTATAGTAATCAAAACAGTATGATATTGGCATAAAAACAGCCACATAGACCAATGGAAAGAATCAAGAACTGAGAAGTAAACCCATGCATATATGGCCAATTAATATTTGACAAGGGATCCAAGAACACTCAATGGGGAAAGAATAGTCTCTTCAATAAATGGTGTTGGGGAAACTGAATATCCACAGGCAAAACTCTAAAACTGGAGCCCTATTTTATACCACCCACAAAAATTAACTCAAAATGGATTGAGGACTTAAAATGTAAGACCTGGGTCATAAAACTCTAGAAGAAAACATAAGGAAAAATCTCCTTGACATCAGTCTTGGCAATAATTTGTTTTTGGATATAACATCAAAAGTATAAGCAACAAAAGCAAGAATCAACAAGCAGCTCTGAGGAAAATGCAATAGCGTCTTAGGACTGCTGCAGCTTTGGACCTTGATAGACATCTGATTGGGGCTACAAGGTTCTGCCCCAGAAGTCCAAGTGCTTTGCTACTGAGTCTTTCTGGCTCCTGGAAACCTATGGATGTGTGTACCACCCATGCATGGTCTCTCCCTGTTCTGGCTTTGGGCACTCCCTCCCTGCACAGCCTTTGGTCTAAAGCCCATCCTCCCACATCTAGCATGGCCTCTGTGCTGTGACTCGGTGGGGTGGGGAGTGGGAGACAACCATGAACACTGGTGTTTGTGTGATAGGTGGTATAAGTCAAACTCCCTAGGGACATGTCTGGGATGAGGAGCCTCTGACTCCCAAAGCACCCAAGTGTTTCTCACCCCAGGACTCCCCTGTCCACCCACAGAACTCCCAAGAAACTGGGCTTCCTCTAGAGAGTGTTGGTCGCAGCTGCAGCACCTTGGGCCTGACTCTCCCATTCTCTGACCCGCCCCTTATGCTCAGCATATCCCAGCCTGTCTTCTCCTTGCCCTTCTATCAGGACCCAGGCTTACGCCCTCAGCATCAATAAGAACATTCTAACTAAGCTCAAAACTTCAGCACAGCAAAAGAAACAGTCAACAAAATGAAAAACTGAAAAGACAACCTACAGAACAAGAGAAAGTATTTGCAAACCTTATATCAGATGATGGGTTAATAACCAAAATATGTAGTGAACTCATATAAGTCATTAGCCAAAAACCAAACAAATCAATTAAAAAATAGGCAGAGGATTTGAACAGAAATTTTTCTAAAGAAGACATACAAACAGGTACATAAAAAAGCCAACTGGAACATGAAAAGGAGCTCAAAATCACTAATCATCAGGGAACCGCAAATCAAAAACACAATGAGATATCACCTCACACCTGTAAGAATGGCTATCCTCAAAAAGACAAAAATAACAAATGCTGCTGAGAATGTGGAGAAAAGGGAACCCTGATACACCGTTGGTGGGAATGTAAGTTGGTGCAGGCCCTATGGAAGAGAGAATGAAGTTTCATCAAAAAATTAAAAACAGAACTACCACATGATACAACAATCCCATTTCTGGTATATATATGTGCAGGAAACAAAATCACTATCTTGAAGAGATATTGAAGTATTATTCACAATAGCCAAGACGTGAAAACAACCTAAGTGTCCATTAACAGGTAAATGGATAAAAAGATTATATATAGGGCTTCCTTGGTGGCACAGTGGTTGAGAGTCCACCTGCCGATGCAGGGGACACGGGTTTGTGCCCCAGTCCGGGAAGATCCCACATGCCGCGGAGCAGCTGGGCCCGTGAGCCATGGCCGCTGAGCCTGCGCGTCTGGAGCCTGTGCTCCACAACAGGAGAGGCCACAGCAGTGAGAGGCCCAAGTACCGCAAAAAAAAAAAAAAAAAAAGATTACATATACACACACACACACACACACACATATATATATATATATATATATATATATATATATATATAAATGGAATATTATTCAGACACAAAAAGGAAGAAATCTTGCCCTTTGCAACAACAGGAATGGACCTTAGGGGAATTAAGTCAAGTGAAATAAGGTGGACAGAGAAGGACAAACACTGTGTGATCTCATTTATATGTGAAATCAAAAACACCAACTCATGGAAACAGAGAGTAGTTGCCAGAAGCTGAAGGGTGGAGGAAATGGGGAGATGTTGGTCAAAGGGTACAAAATGATGAGTAAGTTTTGGGGGTCTATATGCAGCATATTTAACCATACTGTATTGTGCACTCGGAAGTTGCTTTGAGAGTAGAGCTTTACTGTTCTCACCATAACAACAACAACAACAAAATGGTATTTACATGCAGTGAAGGATGTGTTAACTGACCTATGGTAAATACTTCACAATATATATGGGTGGCAAATCATCACACTGTACACCTTAAAATTACACATGTTTTATGTTAACTATATTTCAGTAAAGCTGGGAAAAGCCCACAACAAATAAACCCAATTCAGATAAAATCAGCTGAACCACCATTATCCAATGAGAGTTATTTATGATACACATTTGCACAAATATATTCACATATAACAAAGTAAAAAGAATCAGAAACAATTGGCGTTTAAGGTCTTTAAGTTTTTAAAAAAGCTTTCTTCTAAATCCTTGGCCAGGAGCAGGCTGGAAAATGACTTTGCTCAGGTTTGCATTTGTTTCATTTTTTGTTTTATTTAATGTGGCAGCATTTGTTGCTCCTTCCTGTATTCCATCCTTCCTCTCAGCCCAGGGTAATTCAGTAACTGACAGCTTTTGTACCTGTCAGTCCCTTCCTTGCATTGGGCTCTGAAGGGTTACTGCAGAGAATTCTCAAACCACCTAAACTTTTTCTAAATATTCAGACACCTTAATCAATCATACGCCAATAGCTCAGGACTTTTTTCTTTCTAATAGCAATGCCAAGATCCCTTCAATGTCTGGAAGCACAAGGGGTACAGTTTCCTCTGACACTGTCCACAGAATGTCTTCTCTACCTGCAGGGTACTGCCGTACCTCAGACTTTGGAAGAAAGAAAAGAACCTCCAGATTGAGAGTTACCTGAAAGAATTTCCCCTGCTTCTTAAAAAGTTTTACATCTGCACTAGCACTTAATAAATCCTCTTGAACCACCAACCAAAGTTAAATACATCTTCAGCATCCCTGATAAATTTTTATTTCATATCACTTTCATGGAACATACTTCACATGATTTACCTTCCTATGCTTCACCTTCCATTCAAACAGTCACTTTGCAAAACAAATTTAAGTGTGCATATCAATTTAAGTGTGCATTTCAAAATTCATGGTTAAGATGCACTATTTACTTCATACACATAAATATTGGCCACTGTTTATGTGTTGATGTAACATTGATTTTTGTATTCGTGCTCTATCAAAAAATTTTGAGTGTCTACTCTAGTGCCAGCTTTGTTAGATGCTAGAGAAAGAAAACGCAGGAAAAAAACAATAAATAATTGTTTTATCTTACTGATGGGATTAAATTTTACATCTGTGTACCTATTTGTTGTGTTTCTAAATTTTATTTTTAGTAACAGGTACCACTTTTGTCATAATAAAATAACTCAACAAATTGTTTTTAATAATATAAAACTGAGGTTTATATACTCCAGGCAAGGAATTGGAAGAGACTTTTTCTGGGGAGTCTTAGAAAAAAGAATAGAATCTAAGAATAATGATGTTGAGGGTTTCCAGAGAAGGCAACTAGCCAGATCACCTTTGACTGTTTCACTTACCTGGATGGAAAAGATGTTGCATTCATGCAACAAGAACAATATGCTATAAAAAGGAACAGTGGTAGACTGTGGGAGTAGATAAATCAGGGAATAAAAGCAGACAGTTACTAGTTCCAGTGGTTTAAAAAATGCACAGAAAAAAATTAAAAATTATGTATATTACATGGCTCAAGTGTTAATAGTGTTTATATGATCCTAATACTGTACTGAGTATTATCTGTATTATCTGTATCTGAGTACTGATATTGATCTAACCAAAATCACTTAATATTACTTTATAATGGGTTGAAGGGGCAGGAATTAAGAGAGAAAGATGGGGAAGAGATTACAAAGAGCTAAATTCTCAGTTCCCATTTTAAGAACTCAGTAGTTAATACCTAAAAACAAACAAAAAATCCCAAGCAGTAGCAAAGACACTGTTAAATGTCAAGAATTAGCAATATACACCTGTTCATTAGACACACAACACTAAATAACAGAAAAAAGTGTCAGTTAAGAGTTGAAAAGGAGCTGTTTCTAGGGAAAGAAAAATGAAAATGAGGGTGGTCAGGGACTGATAATTTTTCTAACAAGTTTTATAGAATTATTTACTTCTTAAAAGTGTGTTCACAGATAAATTATATAAAGTAAAACCAAATTAGGACCTGTTAAGTATATAATGGTATGCCCAAGAATTGTTCCTCACACGGCAGAGAGGAAAGAGAAGAAGCAAGCTCTCTTGTGTTTCTTCTTATAAGGGTACTAATCCCATTTATGAGGGCTCCAGCTTTGTTACCTTATTAACCCCCAAAAGCCTCACCATCTAATACTATATCAATGGGGATTATGATTCCAATATATGAATTTTGGGAGGACACAAACATTTAATTTATAAAATGCACCCACTGGCATTTTGTTAAGGGAATGGCTTTCACATGGACTATTCCCACTCTAATCTGGCTCTTTTACCTTAATCTTCCACAGCACAACACACTGTTATTTATAAAGAGACCTGCCAAAATTTCCACAATAATGGGGGAAAGTAACCCACAGGATAACTTGCAAGGACTGCATAGTCCCATACCACCTTTTCCCTTTCCCTCCCTGCATAGCTACTAGACCACCTCCAAGTAACTCCATGGGGTACAGCCCTTCCTCGGCTCCCAACCTCCAGTGAACAATGGTTTACAATATTACTTAGACAGAAAACCCACACACAGACTTCTACGAATAAGCAATAATGAAAATACAATGGGAGTCTAAATCTAGATTTTGAAAACAACCAGTTCTCAAAAGGAAGCAAGTCCTGCAGAGATGGCCTTTAACAGGAAAATTCAGAGCAGTTCAGCTCTTTGGAGCCATAACTTCAAGCCTCTCCATTCCAGACCTGAATTTTCTCTAGATATAACTATAAAATGGCTTTCTAGGACAAGAGGAAAATATCCCTCAACGACAGATTCTTCCTTATGATGGTCAATTTCATGTGTCAACTTGCCTGGGCCACAGTGCCCAGATATTTGATCAAACATTATCCTGAATGTCTTCGTGAGGGTGTTTTTGGATGAGATTTACATTTAAATCTGTGAACTCTGAGTAAATAAACTGCCTCCATAATGTGGGTGGGCCTCAGCCAATCAGTTGAAAGTCTGAATAGAACAGAAGATTAACCTACTCTGAGCAAGAGGAAATTCTCCAGCAGACAGCCTCTGGACTCAAACTGCAACTCTTTGCCAAGCCTCCAGCCTGCCAGCCACAACCACCAGATTTTAGACTTACTAAACCTCCATGATCACATGAGTCAATTCCTTAAAATAAGTCTCTTTCTATAAATATACACACATCCTATTGGTTCTATTTCCCAGGAGAACCCTGACTAATACAGTCCTCTTATAAAGCAAAATCACTTCTTATAATTTTTAATAAGCAGTGTTCTAGTCTTTCCTCATCTCAGGTTCAAAATAATTTCTGAGTCCAGACCAAACCCAGGTCACTTTGTTACATTAATATAACAGCTTCTAACTAAATGTGATGTTCCAGTAACCATTTATGTTTTGAGGCCACAGACCCTGAAGAATTAAGTTTATTTATAGAGGGGTCTAAGGAGAAGGAAGGAGGGTGGGGCAAGAAAAGTAACTGGAGGGATTTTTGTAAATGATTTTAAGTCCCCCACTTCAAACTAGGCAGGGAGTGAGTTGACTTCTCTAGAAAGAAGACTCTCATATTGATCATGTAACAAAAATACGATGCACTGAGGGAAGTGATAGCAAACAAGTAATCTTATGGAACACATTTGATAAATGTATGTCTCTTAGCAATTTCATACTGTGAAGTGAGACTGAAATACACAAGAAATGGAATTATTAAAAGCCCCGCTTGAAAAATGGCATCTTGAAAAATGGCTGATGACCATATCAAGTGTGACTGCAATTCTTAATAAGCTGTTTTCTAGAGAAAACACTTGTAATTTGTTATTAACAATGGTTATTAAATGGCCCTGGTCACTTTTATTGTCATTGTTGCTGTTGTCATTTGCATTTTATTACTAAGCATTATGGTTTGGAAGAACTGCTTAGGAATCTCATGTGGGAGATGCTCTATGACTCTGCATGTAACTACATAACATTTATGAGCCCACTCTTTCTCAAAGATACCTAAGTAATAAAGTAAAATAAGTGTCTTACTAGACTGATATAAATTGTTTCTCCTTAACTTCAAGCTCCTTAAGAGGCTCTATACTCTTTTCTGTTGAAATAAAGGTAATATCTATGTCACCAAATTATAGTGAAAATAATGTACTTAAGGCACCAAGTATCATGCCTGGCACTTAATATGCATTCATCAAATGGTAGGTATTATTGCTGTGACTATCTACCTATGAGCTCTCCCTGTGAGCTCTACCTAATCTACCTATGAGATTTATGAAAATCTCACAGCTAACCTCATACATAATCAGTGGTAAGAGACTGAAAACTTACCCCTAAGATCAAGACCATTTCTCTAATGATTTTGTATACCAATCTAGTTTTACCAACTAAACTACAAGTTATTTGAGTGAAAGCAAACTATCTTTTACTTTGAAGTTCACTTATGTCATGCTGGAAATAGAGTTAGTGTTTTAAAAATCACCTTTGGTTGACAAACTAATTTTCTTCATTTTGAAAACAACTAAATTTAAATTAGAATCTTTTACATCAATGGAAAATTCTTTGAAATGTTTTCATGCTCTTGTTCAGAAAAATTAAAGAATAGGGGTCGATACATTACTGTGTCCTGAACTGAGTGGCATTCTTTCTTAGACAAAGGAAATTTTTAAGGTCATTTCTTACATATATTACTACTAAAGTAAAATTATTGAGTTAAAGATATTTAACCTTTAAAACCATACCCCTTCAGAAACTCTAAAATCTCTAAGCAAAACTAGAAATCGTTTTGATGCAATCAGCGCATTTATTTACACACCCATTGTCTTAGTTCTTCAACATGTCTTTGAAATACTAAACTTGACAGTTTTTGAAAAGGTGCCTTGTTTCAACATAAAACTATGAGAACACCCATAACATGGCTGTCTCCTTTCAAAAGAAGGAATGCAGGGGAATTTTTTTTTTCCTGCTTAAACTAATGCTATTGTTTTATTGCCAATTTTTCTTTAAAAGCACCCATTACTGAATCCAGCTTATTAGGTATTTTTAATCAGTTAACAACGCTGTTAGAACTTGTTATAAATTCCTACATACTCTAAGAACGTTCCACAGTCTTGAGTCATTCTTTGAACCTGTAACCACCTACCTGACAGTTTATTTCCAAAGTGCTGCTTTATGTTGTATAGTTCATTATGTTATGATAGGATTTCCATAAAACAGAATGAAAACTACTTTCTTCAGTTTAATTTCATGAAATTGATGATAAATTTACATTACATTGTCTCAGTGTTTTTCCAACTTCTAAATCTGTACATGCCTGTTAAATGGCACATTAAATATGAATTCCATTCAGTTTTATCCACTTGGAAATACCAGCAAATGCCCCTTCCAGCCAGCACAGAAAAGGGTCTTCTCCCCCAAAGTTAAATATTTTACTTATTTATGTCAATCTTATGGAAATTCTAGTTTATTTGTACTGCTTTGCTTTCAAAAGCCTAAGCTTTACTACTTGGAACGCTGTATTATCCAGAAATGTTTGATGTTTTTAAATGCTCAATTGACTTGTTATTGTAAGAAACATAAAGTTCAAATATGACCTGAAAATAAACTACAAAGAAATTCAAAGTGCTAGATTAGCAAACTAGAACCTAGTAGAACTGTTATTCACAACATTTATCCCATCAAAAGATTGTCTATTACTGCAAACTGCATGCATATATTTTCTACTTTTCCCTGCTTTGATTCACAGTCATCTCTCTGTCACCTATGGAATAACCAAGGAATAACCAAAAACACACAAACAACTTATAAAGCTAAATCCAGCTACCGAAAATCATATTTTAACAACAGTTTGATGCCCTTTCTCATTTTCTCAAAAGAGAAAGATAAAGTGAGACTGATAAATTAGAATTTAGGTCATTCATTGTCATTCACTTAGCCACACAACATTTAGGTGTTGTGTTCTCAAAAAATAACCAGTATTATATTAAGTATTCTGGGAAACATAAATGAAATTAAAGATACATCCTCTGTCTGTGCAGTGCAAACCACAAATTTCTATTTTCCCCTATACAAACACTAGGTAGATATTGATGTGCAGCGATATTGCCAAAACAAAAAAAGAAAAGGAATACACTGGTTCCTAAATACAAGTTTTCTATAGGTATTTTTCAGCAAGTAGACTGTTAAAAGCCAGTCATCCCAAATCCCCCTCTAAAGAAACTGAGGGCAATTAAAAGATGAAAATCTATTCACTTACTCATCAAAGGGGTATGAAAATTACCCCACAAGTAGACCTTGGCTGCAAAAGATACGAACTATTCCCAGCATGCACAGATCTTTCTCCTTTTCGATAGGCCATTAACTTGTCCCAGTAGAAGGAAATCTCCACATTGCATACTACTTCAAGTGTTTTACCTTGAATATTATAAACTAGTAGTCCTTCAATGTCTGGTAAGTAACATATCATCAGTCAACACTAGCAATGAAAGTCAAGTATGAAAGGCACTAAAACATGCTGCATCCCTAAGAAGCTGAGCACCATACATAATTTCTCTTTGACTCTTAGAGAAGCAGCAACCACAGCAAATGGGGGTTCAGCAGGAGGGGAAACAGGAAGAAATTTTGAAACAAACAATAGCTAAACCAACAAGCTACTGGAAAAAAACAGATTTTTTAGAAAACATTAACTAGAAAAGATAGCCATGCTTTGACTTTAAAATCAACATATCTTTACGCAGTAAAGTTTATTTTTTTACTAAAGGTTATGAAAGACAAAGGAATGTAAAATATGCAAAAGACAGTCTCTGCCCCAAATGTTCTTAGTTAATCATATATATGAAACATACTTTATTTCTAATACTGCTCATCAATAATTCCCATAATGGCATACTGTTTGAGTTACAAAAGTTTTTCTAATCTCAGAAATCTCATTCTAACCCTAGCAAACACCCATAATTTATATATTACTATACAAACCATAGTTAGGAACATGACCATTACAGGTAAAATTCGTATCACCCATGCACATTTTAAATAATACAGGAAATATAATGGTCTGTAATCAAGTTTTATACCATTTCTGAATTGTGAACTAGAAAAGTGCTACAAAAACACATTATACTTAGAGATTAAAGGGGGAAATATTAGATTGTCAGCATTTCAAGCTGCAAATCTGTGTTTAAAAAAAGACATTTCAAAGCAATGAAATAGACCATGATTTCATTTGTATTTACTGTGTTCACTTTTCAAATTCACTGTACAGACATGACTGGGAAAGGTCTTGTAATTTCTGCAGGGGAAAAAAAAAAATGCAACCACCATTCAGCTCTCACAGAGTATATTAGAACAAATTCATGCCTTATCTATTACCCAAACCTTTGCAATATGTAATCCATAGTAAACCAGAGAAGTTGAAGATAAGCTTCTTTAAGAACAGAATCAAAGGAATTTATGGGGCCAGTCCTACTTTTGGTGATAATATTTGGCTTAAGACCAGACACCTCGAGTTCTTACCTGAAACAACAGGACATATCACAGAAGTAAATGCTAAAGGAGATGCTTAAACTTGGGCCAGGAGAGATAATAGAGACAGAGAACGAAAGAGAAACATTTAAGCCCAAAAGCCTATTGCCAATTCATCTTTCATTGTAAAAGTGAAATAGCTTTATATGTAAACACATTTATGAACCAGAAAACCAAAAGGAAATTTTGCTACCAGATTTGGGAATAGAATGGAGTGAAGACAAATAATTAGAAGAAATTTTATAGAGAAAAAAAAAAAAGAAAGAAACTTCTTCCTTTTCAAAGAATCTGAAAATGCCTTGAGTCAAACAGAAAACATGCAGTGGACCTATCACTATGACAAGAATGAGTTAAAGAAAAAAAATAATCTTGATGCAACCAATAGCCCCACTAACACTTATAAGAAATGAAAAGTCCATGATTTCCGTGATGAACATATAGCACTCAGCATGAGCCATTCAAGGTCAAAGGCAAAGCTAATTAATTAATTGATTTGTCTTAATGCTTTATTCTTTGAAAATTTAAGTGCATCATAATACTTCAAAGTATTAATTTTTATTTCAACCAGAATAGAAAGGTCTCTAATGCAATTATTTCCTGAACTACTTACAAGCACAATGGCTTTCTGCTAAAAGGTGTGAATATCCTCAGTGCTGAGACTGGCCCCATAAAACTGTGCAAATAAAAACTATTGCCTTTTTGACGTTTTCTCCAATGCTGTGTCTTAAATAAAAAGATGGGGATATGGAAGAATACTTGTTTAAAATTTTTGGTCTATTCATGTCAGTCAAATTAATTTGACATAAAGCAGAACTCCAAAACTAACAGAGTTTCTGCCTTCATTATTTTTGCCAATTTCTGGAGGAGGCGGGAAATCAATGAAATTGCTTGTTTTCTCCCATGAGTTCCTATAAGCTGTGCCAGTAAAAGCAAACAGATATAATCACGTCTTCTCCTAAGGAAGACAAATATTATAAAGCAAATCTTTATTTGTGCAATTTGAGTTACACAAATAATTTTTGTAGAATGGCCATTCTTCATTCATGAACACTGTAGTGAGAAATGTTTTTATTTCAATCAGTTTTCTCAGCTTCAGCACGACTGACACTACAGACCAGATAATTCTTTGTTTTGGGGGGCTGTTCTGTGCATTCTAGGATATTTAGCAGAATCCCTACCTCTACTCAACACAGCCAGTAGTACCCTCCCTCCCTGCATTTGTGACAATTAAAAGTTATCAGACGTCTCCTGAGGGACAAAATCATCCCAGCTGAGAATCATCATTTGCCTTTTTCACTAATATTTATACTAAAAATCAAAATCAATAATGGTAAAACTTCTGGCATCTTAGCCCCAATCGGATTGCACAGTGGCACTTTACTTTTATAATGAATCCCTAATGTGTATCATCTGAATGACAGCAGAAATTTAGGTTATTAAATTATATTTGTAATTAAGCAGATAAAATGAAAGAACAATGGTTGTAATTGGCATGTGCTCACTCCACTGATCCCATCTCAACTACCCAAAATGCCCCACCCCGAAGAATAAATGGAATTATGTCTAAGGTGGGAGATCTAGAACAGGGATTCTCTTCTCAGGCTCTGAAGGATTATTATTGAGGGATTGCTCCCAGGAAGAACCTGAAGGAAAGTGAGGGAACACAAGAGGGAAGGAGAAAGAGCCAAGTAGGAAGTGGTTTGAGTTGTGATCTCGCTTCAGCCTAATCGTAGGAGAGCTCTGGAACATAAAAACTGCACCACAGAGTAGATCCTGCCTACAAGACATCCTGCTTGGAGGCAACGGGCTGGCCTTTACATGGCATCAGTCAGCCATTGGCTGCAGGCCACCAAGAATGGCACAACTTCACAGGCAAAGCAGCTCCTAAGTCATGGGCAATCCTTCAAAAAGGCTAAAGCTGTGAACCCTTAACAATCAACACCTACAGCAATTGGAGGATTGGGGCTCCAGTACAGCAAAGCGATATGGGGAACCAAATAATGTCCACTACAGATGACCTTCTACAACAACAGAACAACAAACTGCCTCCTCACACACATGTTGAGTTCTCATTGGTCAAGGCATGGATGGATGTAAGTTCTATGTTGTTTACTGTTGAGTGTCTCCTTGGGAATAAAAAGCCACAGCCTGAAATGCAAACTGTTGTGTGGTAATATAGCATGCATTTATAAAAGAACAATTATAGACACTAGAACATTCAGTTCTAGTGAAATTTTAAGGAAGGACAATTTGTTTTGTCCATTGGTAAGGATAACATCATTCTCATTAGAATCTACACAATTATATATTATCTTTCACAATGATAATTATAAGAATCTTTTGGAACTAAACAGGAAAGTATATAATCTTCATTTTTATGGCAAATTACTTATAAAATTTTGTTTATGAAAATTCTATAAAATTGCTTTTTGCTATTACATTAGATTTGAAACATTACTGAATATCAAAATGAGAGGTTTTTCCCTTTGTTCTGGAATTTCTTCCAGAAGTGTTTAAAAAAAAAACAATAGTTCTTATAACTCTGTAGGGTCAGGACCCCCCTTTTAATTATTAAAAAGTACTGAGGACCACAAAAGCTTTTGTTTATGTAGATTATGTCTACCTATATTTACTGTTTTAGAAATTAATACTGAGAAAATTTTTAATATTTATTTTATTTAAATCTAACAATAACAATCTATTACATGTTAACATATGTAATATATATTTCAAAAGCTTAGTGAGAAGAGTG
This sequence comes from Stenella coeruleoalba, assembly GCF_951394435.1. Taxonomy (NCBI): domain Eukaryota; kingdom Metazoa; phylum Chordata; class Mammalia; order Artiodactyla; family Delphinidae; genus Stenella; species Stenella coeruleoalba. The sequence continues at coordinate 21,767,867 of NC_137167.1, forward strand.
ACATTGTTTTGCATTTTGCAAATCTCTTTAGTGTCTGAATTAATAGAAGAGCTGAAATATTGATCTGGTTAAAGTATTTCAACAAAATCAATCTCACACAGATATGTGTGAGGAAAGGGAAAAGTATTTTAATCACCTTTTCAGATAATTGTGGATAGTCTACTACTAGACCAAAACTTGACAATTAGTGGTTTTTAAAGGACAGTTGCAAAGTGGAATCTGAAATCATATCAATGAATGTTGTATACTTTGTATACTTTGTTATATTAAAATTCCTTGCACTATCTTACAACTTAAATGGGATTTTTTTAACCTAAGCATGATTTTGTAATATCATGCATTGTCATGTGGAAAATACTGATTTACTGAGATCTGCAGATCTTCCAAATATTATCATATTCCACTAGTCAATATTTTAAAAATTATATGTTTAATACCACTGATCTTATAAGAAAAGTCTTTGAGCATCAGGAAGTAGTTAAGTTCACAGGAGCAGACAAGTTTTTTCCAAATTCTAATTTTCACTGGCAATAAACATTATTAGTTCTTCTCCTTAAGATGACAATTCACCTTATTTATTAAAAAAAAAAAAAATCTACCCAATACTCAAGTCTGAATAACCATAGTTTATCTGTCAGTCATTCTTTCAAGTAAATACATTATTCATGAGAAAAGTGGCTAGTGCATCCTGAATTTCAAACAATTGCTTGAGGACTTTTCCCCAGGACAACTGTTATAACTCAGTAAGCAGTGGAAGTGCTTTATGTGTACTTTCCATTTCTTCCCATGGAAATATTTAAAAGATGCATGCTCAGAGCCTCCCATCAAGAAGCTTGCACAAGCCTCTTAGATAGCCTCATCCACCAAAAGGTGGACAGCAGAAGCAAGAACAACTATAATCCTGCAGCCTGTGAAACAAAAACCACAATAACAGAAAGACAGACAAAATGAAAAGGCAGAGGACCATGTCCCAGATGAAGGAACAAGATAAAACCCCAGAAAAACAACTAAATGTACTGGAGATAGGCAGCCTTCCAAAAAAGAATTCAGAATAAAGATAGTGAAGATGATCCAGGACCTCATAAAAAAAAATGGAGGCAAGAATCAAGAAGATGCAAGAAATGTTTAACAAAGACCTAGAAGAATTAAAGAACAAATAAACAGAGATGAACAATACAATAACTGAAATGAAAAAATACACTAGAAGGAATCAGTAACAGAATAACCAAGGCAGAAGAAGACAAAATGGAAGAAATCACTGCTGTGGAACAAAATAAAGAGAAAAGAATGAAAAGAAATGAAGACAACCTAAGAGGCCTCTGGGACAACTTTAAATGCACCAACATTTGCATTATAGGGGTCCTGGAAGGAGAAGAGAGAGAGAAAGGACCCGAGAAAATACTTGAAGAGATTATAGTCAAAAACTTCCCTAACACAGGAAAGGAAATAGCTACCCAAGTCCAGGAAGCACAGAGAGTCCCAGGCAGGATAAACCCAAGGAGGAACACACCGAGACACATGGTAAGCAAATTGACAAAAATCAAAGACAAAGAAAAATTATTAAAAGCAACAAGGGAAAAATGACAAATAACACACAAGGGAACTCCCATAAGGTTAACAGCTCATTTTTCAGCAGAAACTCTGCAAGCTAGAAAAGAGTGGCACAATATATTTAAAGTGATGAAAGGGAAGAACCTACAACCAAGAATACTCTACTGAGCAAGGATTTCATTCAGATTCAATGGAGAAATTAAAAACCTTACAGACAAGCAAAAGCAAAGAGAATTCAGCACCACCAAACCAGCTCTACAACAAATGCTAAAGGAACTTCTCTAAGTGGGAAACACAAGAGAAGAAAAGGACCTACAAAAGCAAACCCAAATCAATTAAGAAAATGGTAATAGGAACAAACATACAGATAATTATCTTAAATGTGACTGGATGAAATGCTCTAACCAAAAGACAGACTGGCTGAATGGATACAAAAACAAGACACATAATATGCTATCTACAAGAGACCCACTTCAGACCTAAGGACACATACAGATTGAAAGGGGGGGATGGTAAAAGATATTTCACACAAATGGAAATCAAAAGAAAGTTGGAGTAGCAATACTCATATCACATAAAATAGACTTTAAAATAAACAATGTTACAAGAGACAAGGAAGGACACTACATAATGATCAAGGGATCAATCCAAGAAGAAGATATAACAATTATAAATATATATGCACCCAACATAAGAGCACCTCAATACATAAGGCAAATGCTAACAGCCATAAAAGAGGAAATTGACAGTAACTCAATAAATAGTGGGGGACTTTTACACCTCACTTACACCAATGGACAGATCATCCAGAGAGAAAATTAATAAGGAAACACAAACTTTAAATGACACAATAGACCAGATAGATTTAATTGATATTTATAAGACATTCCATCTGAAAATAGCAGATTACACTTTCTTCTCAAGTGCACATGGAACATTCTCCAGGGTGGATCACACCTTGGGTCACAAATTAAGCCTTGGTAAATTTAAGAAAATTGAAATCGTATCAAGCATCTTTTCTGACCACAGTGCTATGAGATTAGAAATAAATTACAGGGAAAGAAACCCATAAAATCACAAACACATGGAGGCTAAACAACAAGCTACTAAATAACCAAGAGATCACTGAAGAAATCAAAGAGGAAATTTAAAAATACCTAGAGACAAATGACAATGAAAACACGATGATCCCAAACCTATGGGATGCAGCAAAAGCAGTTCTAAGAGGGAAGTTTATAGAAACAAAATCCTATGTCAAGAAACAAGAAAAATCTCAAATAAACAATCTAACCCTACACCTAAAGGAACTAGAGAAAGAAGAACAAACAAAATCCAAAGTTAATAGAAGGAAAGAAATCATAAAGATCAGAAAAGAAATAAATGGAATAGAAACAAAGAAAAGAAGAGCAAAGATCAATAAAACTAAAAGCTGGTTCTTTGAGAAGATAAACAAAATTTATAAACCTTTAGCCAGACTCATCAAGAAAAAGAGGGAGAGGACTCAAATCAGTACAATCAGAAGTGAAAAACGAGAAGTTACAATGGACACCACAGAAATACAAAGCATCATAAGAGACTACTACAAGCAACTCTATGCCAATAAAATGGACAACCTAGAAGAAATGGACAAATTCTTAGAAAGGTATAACCTTCCAAGACTGAACCAGGAAGAAATAGAAAATATGAACAGACCAATCACAAGTAATGAAATTGAAACTGTGATTAAAAATCTTCCAACAAACAAAAGGCCAGGACCATGTGGCTTCACAGGTGAATTCTATCAAACATTTAGAGAAGAGCTAACACCCATCCTTCTCAAACTCTTCCAAAAATTGCAGAGGAAGGAACACTCCCAAACTCGTTCTACAAGGCCACCATCACCCTGATACCAAAACCAGACAAAGGTACTATAAAAAAGAAAATTACAGACCAATATCACTGATGAATATAGATGAAAAATCCTCAACAAAATACTAGCAAACAGAATCCAACAGCACATTAAAAGGATCATACAACATGATCAAGTGGGATTTATCCCAGGAATGCAAGGATTCTTCAATACATGCAAAGCAATCAATGTGATACACCATATTAACAAATTGAAGAATAAAAACCATATGATCATCTCAATAGATGCAGAAAAAGCTTTTGACAAAATTCAACATCCATTTATGATAAAAACCCTACAGAAAGTCGGCATAGAGGGAACCTACCTCAATATAATAAAGGCCATATACGACAAACCCACAGAAAACACCATTCTCAATGGTGAAAAACTGAAAGCATTTTCTCTAAGATCAGGAACAAGACAAGGATGTCTACTCTCACCTCTATTATTCAACATAGTTTTGGAAGTCCTAGCCATGGCAATCAGAGAAGAAAAAGAAATAAAAGAATGAAAATTGGAAAATAAGAAGTAAAACTCTCACTGTTCGCAGATGACATGATACTATACATAGAAAATCCTAAAGAGGACACCAGAAAACTACTAGAGCTAATCAGTTAATTTCGTAAAGTTGCAGGATACAAAATTAATGCACACAAATCTCTTGCATTCCTGTATACTAACAATGAAAGATCAGAAAGAGAAATTAGGAAACAATCCCATTCACCACTGCAACAAAAAGAATAAAATACCTAGGAATAAACCTACCTAAGGAGGCAAAAGACCTGAACTCAAAAACTATAAGACACTGATGAAAGAAATCAAAGATGACACAAACAGATGGAGAGATTTGCCATTTTCTTGGATTGGAAGAATCAATATTGTGAAAATGACTATACTATCCACAGCATTCTACAGATTCAATGCAATCCCTATCAACTAGAATAAAAAATCTTAAATTATGTATGGAGACACAGAAGACCCTAAATAGCCAAAGCTATCTTGAGGGAAAAAAAGAGCTGGAGGAATCAGACTCCCTAACACCATACACAAAAATAAACTCAAAATGGATTAAAGACTTAAATTTAAGACCGGACACTATAAAACTCATAGAGGAAAACATAGGCAGAACACTCTTTGACATAAATCACAGCAACATCTTTTTTGACCCACCTCCTAGAGTAATGAAAATTAAAACAAAAATAAACAGATGGGACCTAATGAAACTTAAAAGCTTTTGCACAGCAAAGGAAACTATAAACAAGATGGAAAGACAACCCTCAGAATGGGAGAAAATATTTGCAAACAAATCAACAGACAAAAGATTAATCTCAAAAATATATAAACAGCTCATGCAGATCAATATCAAAACAACAAACAACCCAGTCAAAAAATGGGCAGAAGACCTAAAGAGACATTTCTCCAAAGAGGACATACAGATGGTCAAGAGGCACATGGAGAGATGCTCAACATGATTAATTATCAGAGAAATGCAAATCAAAACTACAATGAGGTATCACCTGGCACTGGTCAGAATGGGCATCATAAAAAATCTAGAAACAATAAATGCTGGAGAGGGTGTGGAGTAAAGGGAACCCTGTTGCACTGTTGGTGGAAATGTAAATTGAAACAGCCACTATGGAGAACAGTATGGAGGTTCCTTAAAAAACTAAAAATAGAATTATAATATGACCCAGCTATCCCACTACTGGGCATATACCCAGAGAAAACCATAATTCAAAAAGACACATGCAGGGACTTCCCTGGTGGTGCAGTGGTTAAGAATCCACCTGCCAACACAGGCGACGCAGGTTTGAGCCCTGGTCGGGGAAGATCCCACATGCTGTGGAGCAACTAAGCCCGTGCCCCACAACTACTGAGGCTGCTCTCTAGAGCCTGTGAGCCACAACTACTGAAGCCCGCGTGCCTAGAGCCCATGCTCTGCAAAAGCCCATGCTCAAGCAAAGCCACTGCAACGAGAAGCCTGCACACCGCAATGAAGAGTAGCCCCCGCTCACTGCAACTAGAGAGAGCCCGTGCGAAGCAACGAAGATCCAACGCAGCCAAAAATTAATTAATTAATTAATTTTAAAAAAAGATGTGGTACATATATACAGTAGAATACTACTCAGCCATAAAAAGGAACGAAACTGGGTCATTTGTAGAGATGTGGATGGACCTAGAGACTGTCATACAGAGTGAAGTAAGTTAGAAATAGAAAAACAAATATTGTATATTAACGCATATATGTGGAATGTAGAAAAATGGTACAGTTGAACTGGCTTGCAAGGCAGAAATAGAGACACGGATGTAGAGAACAAACGTATGGACACCAATGGGGGAAAGCGGGGGTGGGGGGGGATGAATTGGGAGACTGGGATTGACATGTATACACTAATATGGATAAAATAGATAACTAATAAGAACCTGCTGTATAGCACAGGGAACTCTACTTTGCTGTACAGTAGAAACTAACACAACACTGTAAAACAAATACACCGCAATAAAAATAAAATAATAAAAAAAGGAATTCAAAAATAAATAAATAAAAAGTGTGCTCTGAGATTGATAGAATTCAGTTTTACTGCTTCATCAAGAACATTCTTAAGTGAAACTAGTGTGAGTGTGTGTGTGTGTGTGTGTGTGTGTGTGTGTGTTCAATGTGGGTGTATGGCAATGAAAAATACAATAACTACCACCACAGTTTGGTGCCACCACCTTGATCTGTGCTAAGGTGCCAGAAGTTTTACCCATTGTTGCTTCTGCATAACTAGTATAAATAGTGAAAAAGGCAAACAATGTTTTAGTATTACCATGAAAATTGTTTTGACTCACAGATCCCCTGAAACCTACTCTCAAAAACCTTCAAAGGATCACAAATGACAATTTTAGAACCACTGAGATAAACACACCTTCAGTGACATTCTTCTATGATTCTCACTGTGGTCTCATATATTGACTTTCTGTGTAAGGGCCACTCCAGCAAGAAACTGGACCACAAAGCTAAGGAAAATTCATGGTTGGTAACAATTTTATCTCAGTCAAACCATCAAAATAACAATCTCAAGGAACTCCTGCTTTCTTGTCTTTTCCTCTCAATCTCAGATGTGTTTATGGAGAACTGATTTCAAATGGTGCAAATCAAGGCACTGGTTGGGAAGAGATAGGACAAAAAACAGGGTTTCTAGAGGGAATATGCAGGGGTGATGGAGATATTGATATTAAGAGTTACTATGGGGCTTCCCTGGTGGCGCAGTGGTTGAGAGTCCGCCTGCTGATGCAGGGGACACGGGTTCGTGCCTCAGTCTGGGAAGACCCCACATGCCGCGGAGCGGCTGGGCCCGTGAGCCATGGCCGCTGAGCCTGCGCGTCCGGAGCCTGTGCTCCGCAACGGGAGAAGTCACAACGGTGAGAGGCGTACCGCAAAAAACAAAAACAGAAACAGAAACAAAACAAAACAAAAAAGAGTTACTATGAAAAGCTCTTTATTTAATATCTCAAATATTTTTTTAGGTAAAAAAAAGTCAATCAATTAAATTACTTTGGTGGTCACTTCACATTCTACTAATCTCTGATCATGAGGGGTGGAAATATTTATTGTGTCCATTTCATACACAATCACTTTCTAGTTACTGGAATCCATTATGGTTAAATTTTGAGTAGTGCCTAAGAAATGGTTGAATATGGAAAAGTCATTTTGCATCCTTGTAATCAAGCACAGCACATATTACAGCTATCTTTAGAAAACAGAAGGTGCTCTAAGGAAACTTCTTCATATCACATTTAGGAACAATTAATCCCCAACAGACTATTTGATAGTCTATACTGCCAATACCATCATTCCAGAGATTCACATTAAACCTTTACTATATGTGCAGGGGGAAAAAGCTGTCTGTGTGGAACTTATCTTTACTCTACTGAAATATTATAAATGTCTATTTGACCCATTCTGAAGGCTTGCTATACCCAAGTAGGTCTTTAGGTTGATTTCAATGCCAAATCCTTCCACTGTATAGTATTTCAGTTATCTTTGCTTCATTGCACACTGGAAAAAATGTGTGCAGAATCTTGAGCAAACTACTATAACAGGATTTGTAACATTTGTGATGTGGATTACATTTTAAAGTGGTTTTGCAGGTAAAGCATACAGGGGAATTACTGTGAAACCAAATAATGAGAAAGACTTATGATTCTACAGTCAGTAAATTCTATGTAAAATTAAATTGAGGAATGCAAAATTATAATAATAATGTTCTAAATTGTTTCCTAATTATATGGAGAGAATATTATAGTATCAGTGAAGAAGAATATTTTGCATATCCAAGTTAAACAGAAGTCTTGAGATTTAAAGGTTATGCTTCCTGATATTAAACAAACTTTTGTGACCTAAATAGCAACATACTGAAGAACTTAAGAGAAAAACTTCCTTTATAAATGATGTTAAATATAATCAACTTTTTTATCCCCAGAATTCTTTATGTTTATCTAACTAGTAGATCCAGGAAAAGCTCTCCATGTCACTTCAAGATTCTTTTTTTACCCTCTAGCCTCTTTACATATATCAGGAAAAGTAGAAGGGGATAATATCAATTTTCAATCAATTTCAAGAAAATTTTTTCTTAAAGTAGTTATCCATTTCAAAAAAATTTGAAACTTGATTTATTTTCTCATTTTTTCCTTTCCATTTGTAAATGCAAATGAAGCCTAGATGTCTTTTTTCTACCTTACAATATAACTTGAGAATGAAAACTACTTAAAGAATTTCATATATATTTAACATACTGAGCAACATCTCATATACAACATGTATATAAATATATATAACATATCAAGCAGTTTCATTTTTTCTTTATACTTGACACTTTCCGATTCTAATTAGATGCAAACTGTTTCACAGGAACCTTTTGATGTTGTGGGTCTTTGTCACCTCTCTCTGTGGAATTAAATCTTTATTCTAACAGAACATTTCTTCAACTATTCTCAAAAAGGCTCACATTGAAACTGATTCAACAAGGACTATCACAAGTTTGTAGATGGCTGATCACAATAGCCTCTAGAGTCTTCCTCAAAAGCAGTCCTACAGATAGTTCCCCAAAGCCTCTTATTTTCCTAAGAGAATGAAATCTGTCTTAATGGTTTCCTGTGAATAATTTAAAAGAAAGACCCTCTACTGAGTTAACTAGTATGTTACTAAAATAACTGAGTTAGCAGTTAAAGAAATAGAAATCCTTTTAGTGAGTGATATTAATGGTTTTTATTATCTTTCTTGACTCTGTATAGCTTGGTAAAGCTGATAAAATAGTAATTCCCCTGGTAGAGCAATATTTCCATATCTTGTCAAAAGCAGGAAATGCAGAAATCACCCGTCTCTGTTCCTCCATGCTATCAAAATCTAATAAATAAGATGTCAACTGTGATCAAACCATGATATTCCAACATTCAGCTGGTTTTGATCCACCAAATTATCAATTTCAACTGAATAATTTCTAAGTGAAAAGTGACCTAATCCTAACCAATTTATGATTTTTGGAGATCATTTTGTGCACATCAGTACATGGCTTGCCTTAAAAGATGGTGGATTCAAAGTGCATTGTCTCTACCCTGAAGCCCACTACACAGAACTCCCCAAAATTAATGAATGATCTGTGGTCCAAACACAAAACAATTCACTGCTATTCCAAAGCTGAGAGTCCTAATTCAATCAGAGGCATTAAGTGGAATGATATAAATGCCATGTGATAATATTCTGGAGAACATTAACAGAATAACTAGCTGGACCCTTATTATATAATATAATTAAATTAGAATATCATTTAATAAAGTGCAATTAAAATACTGTCCCAAGAAAATTACAAGGGAAGGAAAGATGAAGTCATAACAATTGATCATTGAATAATGACTATGTTACACAGTACACATCTTCATGTTAAGAGTCAAAAGGATGAGCCCTTCACCTTAGTGATACACTCACAGCAACATGAACATCACACCACTACATTTTGTCTGCCAAAAAAATCGAACAAAAGAGGAATCAGTATATGTAGTTAAACTCATGTCTACTCTTTGTGGATTTTTAAAATATATAATTTAAACTAACATGGTTTGTGCTGGCACTCTTGACTCTAGTTATCATTACACATCTGGCTCTGTGTTGTCTCTTCCTAGACTCAGCCATTCATGCCCAATGAGTAACACATTTCATAGTTATATATTTTTGAAGGAAGAATCTCTCAATTGTATTCTAAACTCCTATAGAAATGTTAGGATAATGAATAACGAGATTTTCAAGTAGCGTCTTTTAGGATGTATCATTGTTTTGTTATCATTTGTGTCTATTTTTAAGTATGTATAAAGCACACTATGCTCCTGTATTTAAATTTGGCAAACAGCCATATGTATGTTTTCAATTTTGTCTCACAGGCACCAGCTGGCATTAAAGTGACCTAAGTTTTTTTTGTATTGTTGCTATTTTTGGTTCTATTTTTTTAATTAATTTATTTATTTTATTAATTTTTATTGGAGTATGATTGCTTTACAATGTTCTGTTAGCCTCCACTGCACAACAAAATCAATCAGCCATGCACAAACAGATATCCCTTCCCTTTTGGACTTCCCTCCCATTTAGGTTACCACAGTGTACTGGGTAGAGTTCCCTGTGCTATACAGCATGTTCCCATCAGTTGTCTATTTCATACATAGTATCTAAGGTATATGTGTCAATCCCAATCTCCCAATTCCTCCCATCCCACCCCTTTCCCCCTTGGTATCCATACATTTGTTCTCTACATCTGTGTCTCTATTTCTGTCTTGCAAATAAGATTATCTATACTATTTTTCTATATTCCTCATGTATGCATTATTATACGATATTTGCTTTTCTCTTTCTGACTTACTTCACACTGTATGACAAAGGAGGCGAAAATATACAATGGAGAAAAGACAGTCTCTTCAATAAGTGGTGCTGGGAAAACTGAACAGCTACATGTAAAAGTATGAATTAGAACACTCCCTAACACCATACACAAAAATAAACTCAAAATGGATTAAAGACTTAAATTTAAGACCGGACACTATAAAACTCATAGAGGAAAACATAGGCAGAACACTCTTTGACATAAATCACAGCAACATCTTTTTTGACCCACCTCCTAGAGTAATGAAAATTAAAACAAAAATAAACAGATGGGACCTAATGAAACTTAAAAGCTTTTGCACAGCAAAGGAAACTATAAACAAGATGGAAAGACAACCCTCAGAATGGGAGAAAATATTTGCAAACAAATCAACAGACAAAAGATTAATCTCAAAAATATATAAACAGCTCATGCAGATCAATATCAAAACAACAAACAACCCAGTCAAAAAATGGGCAGAAGACCTAAAGAGACATTTCTCCAAAGAGGACATACAGATGGTCAAGAGGCACATGGAGAGATGCTCAACATGATTAATTATCAGAGAAATGCAAATCAAAACTACAATGAGGTATCACCTGGCACTGGTCAGAATGGGCATCATAAAAAATCTAGAAACAATAAATGCTGGAGAGGGTGTGGAGTAAAGGGAACCCTCTTGCACTGTTGGTGGGAATGTAAATTGAAACAGCCACTATGGAGAACAGTATGGAGGTTTCTTAAAAACTAAAAATAGAATTACCATATGACCCAGCAATCCCACTACTGGTTCTATATTTAATGTAAGTCTAAAATTGCAAGTCCAATTTTGTATAAGGGACCATAAAAGAAATTAAAAGCTTCTGCAAATCACTAAGCAAAACAATAAGCAACCCAATGGAAAGGGGGAATGTACATGGCAAAGACAATTCAAGGAAGAAGTACAGGGACTTCCCTGGCGGTCCAGTGGCTGGGCTCCGTGCTTCCACTGCAGGGGCACAGGCTCCATCCCTGGCTGGAGAACTAGGCTGCTGCATGACTCATGCAGCATGGCAAAAAAAAAAAAAGTGCACATGACCATGTTAGTTTTATAATATCTGGTGGAGGTGAGAATTACCAGACAAGAATTCTTGTAATCACAGTTTGTTCAGTAAATTTGAAGCACCAATTCACAAACTTAATTTGTGAATATCCATCAAAATTAAGAATACATCATCCTTTCAATTCATTAATTCCACTACTAGGAATTTATCTTACAGAAATACTTGCACAGGTGCACAGATAAGGTCTGAGCAACACCTGGATGGTCAATGAATGGTCAATAATTACAAAAAACTGGAAACAGCCTAGTTTGACCATTTGTAGTGGAAAGTTTTAGTACATTATGGGTATTTCCATACAGTGCAGTACTAGTCAGTCACTGAGAGAATATTCTGATATGGAAAGATCTCTAAGATTTACTAAACGAAAAAAAAGTTTATAAATAATACACAGAATATGGTACACTGATTTAAATACATTTGTGTATGTGTCTATGTACATGTGTATATTAATATATTTCACCAATATTTACTTCAGAAAACCTGAAGGATAGTGGAGACACAACAACAAACAAAACAAGCATATCCTCTACTCTCATGGGCTTACAATGTGGAGAGCAAGAAGGTAAAACAGAAAATGAAAAAGAAGAAAAACAAACACAATTACTTTACAGCTTTATGAAGGGCACAAAACAGCATATTCTAACTTTAAAAATACCATAGGGCAAGGTTGGCCAGAACTACTTCAGTTAGGTTGGGCAGCAAACGCTTGTCTCTGATGAGGTGACACTTCAAATGGAAACAATAATCAGAAGACCAGTTATTCACAAACTTAGGACTTGGGGCTGAAAAAGGAAGGTGATCATGAAAGGCGCAGTTGAAACAGAAGCCAGGAAGGAGAAGTGGCAGAATGTAAGGGTATGTTTGGGGTAAGGAATAGAAGGTCACCAAACAAAGTGTTGTCAGTTATTGCCTTTGGGGAGGAATGTGGACCTAATGAGGATGAAGAGAGAAGAGGAACTTTCCCATTTTACTTGGTGAAACTCTTTACTCTTGGAACCTTTTACTAAGAGAATGTATCCAGGTTAATTATGTAACCAAAATAATAATACTGCTTGTGTTACACTATAAAAGTTAAGACTGGAGGGAAAAATAGAACTCAGATACACATGGCTCAAGATTCTAGCCCAGCAGCTGAAGTGTTTTTATAGTTTCACCTGATTTTCTAACTGTGTAAAGAGAAAGTATGATTTTAACTTCAGTCATTTTTTGAGGTCCTCCCAAATTGTGTTTTCTTTACGTTACTTAGAAATGGCACAACTTCCATACACGAAATGCTTCCTTTCTAGTAGAAAGAAAACAAGACACATGACAGGACATAATTGTTTCATTAGTATTCATGTCTCAGTGTTTTCCTTGTTTTCAGAGTGCTACTTTATCATTAGGGTGTATGGTGTCCCAATTTTGTTCAAAGGAATAATTGGAGAACTAGAAATTCAGGTTAACATGGAAAGACGGCAAAGATGGCTCATAAAATCCAGAACTGTAAATGACCTTAGCCATTCCTCTCACACTCTCCTTTTAGAGGTGAAAAACTGAGTCTTAAAGTGATCTGCCCAAGGTCATACAGCCAGTATGGACAAATCAAGAATTAAATACACATCTTCTGAATTAATACCAGATCTCATTTCTGATACATAAAGGCAGGTTTTTGTTTCAGATGTAACTTTCAGCACAGAGAATCAACATGGAGAACTCAGTATTTCAAATCAGGAAAGGACAAATGTATAACAACATATAAAACATGTATTAAAGGTTCTGGGAGTACGATCCCAAATTCTGAAGAAGACACCATCAAGGGATCAGCCACCTCTTGCAGAATTGCTCCGCCACCTCCACCCTCTTAGTGACCTTGTCAGAGACAAGATGCTGAGTTGAGGAAAAGGGCTCTGAACATACCATTTTACTTCATTTGTTCTCCATCCAAATCTGTGACCAAAGGATGGAACGGGCAAAGAGGGAGAAATCAATATTGTTGCATTCAGTTGGAGTGATGTGATTGAAACCAAAGGAGGAACATGATGGATAGAAGAGTCCCAAGTGACTGGACAGCCAAAGGAAAGGTCTTGGTAATGAAACACAGCCTACCTGTACAAATATTTTGGCAAATAACACTAAAGCTGAAATCTATGAATCTGCTTTTTGTTGAATGGCTTCACAGTGGTCTGAGGAGTTTTTACAAGGTTTGTGTATATGACATAAACCAATAAGATTGGTAATGGGACCACTGCCCCAAGTGAACAGCCAGTCACATGGTCTCCTCAGAAGCTGAAATAGGAATGGCACTTCTCCTATTGCCCGTTTTCCAACTCTACCAAAGAAGTTAAAAAGATAAGTTAACAGGTACAGAAATATGTTCTATTTAGGCCACATGTTCCTTCTTTCATTCTTTCTTCATCCAACAGAGACATTGTTAACCATATAGGAGGCACTGTGCCAGCACTGGGAACATAGGACAAGTGCAATGGGTGCCCTGGTTTATGTGTGTTCTAGTAGGGAACACAGAAAAATCAAACAAGTAACAGGACCTGTGTGCAAAGCATTAATGATGAGTAAGTAACTGGTAGTTAATAGAAGGGGAACTTTTAGCAGGGAGACATAACTCTTTTCTTGCAGGGAGGATTGAGGTAAAGAGGAGAAGAGTAAGAAAAATATTTCAAACAAAATAAATACAAAAGCCTGGAAGCTAGAAAAATAATGGCATAATCAGAAACTTACACTAGTGGAAGTGTAATGTGCAAGGAGTAATCTGAAGTATAGTCAGATTCATGATAAACCAAATTAAGAAGACTGAATTTTAGTATAAGAATATGGAAACTATAGAAGGATTATACATATAATACTGTTATATAATACTTTACATATTTCACTGTTATTTTCAGTGATAATTATTACTCACTTGGACTTTGTAGGAATTATACAAAAGTTATAATCCTTATTGCCCAATAAATACATAAACTGAATACCTTCATATTCCTGCTGTTAAAGATTGAGTCATCCTAGATCAGCCATAGGAGAGGGGTCTGCTCTATTATGTATATTATATACTAGATACATATGTAGTAATAATATGTAAATGTATTAGAACCAACTATATATATAATATGTTAGAATATATGTATATATGTGTTAGAACTAATTCTAGGCTTAACCTCTGCTTAAGATAACTCTAGATTCCACAATTAGATTCATACAAAGCTCTACTTAAAATTTTGCAGCCAAGACCCCCAGTTCGCTCAACAGTGAACAATATCCAAATAATAAATATTTATGGAAAGTCTACTGAACACAAGGATTAGTCCTCTCCAAGGATTTGCAATGGACAATCACAAACCAGACACAGAATCTTGCACTGAGTCAAAACTAGCCAGAACCTTAAGGAGTCAAGAAGTGAGACTGAGTTAATAAGAATGTTTACCTTTCTGCATGCTACTCTTAGTGGCAATCTTCAGGATGAAATTTTCTAAATATAATCAATTTTCTTCCGTTTGCCAATCTGTTGAGAAATAATGAAGGATTTACTATGTGTCAGGCATATACTTCCTAGGTGACAGGAACACAGAGGAAAAAATTAGACCCAATTCCTGCCCTCTGAAGCTTACAAACTAATGGGGAAGGCAGACAATAGAGAAATTGTACATGTGATTAGCACAGTGAAGGAGTACTGAGGGAATGTACATCAATGGTACCTAATGTAGTCATTTGGAAAAAGAAAGAATCCTGGTTTTAATCAAATAAAACAAATTCTCCAAAACATTGAATAGTTTTAACGCAAATAATGATCATGTCATAGTTAGTTCATTGTGTATAATTCTCAGAATTGGCTGTTTCCAATTTTCCTCTAAATTTCATCATTTTGCATAAAAATGCTTGAGGGTGAGCATTTCTCTGAATTGTCTTTTAGGCTCTCCTGTTCAAGAATGCAAGTCTGAAAATTCCTAGGATGCCATTTTGAACACCCGGTTCTGCAAATATCTCTCCTTGACTGATTAGAGTTCACATCTGACACCAAAAATCTTCCAGGACATCTGTCTTCCTCAGTTCTAAAGAAAAAACCCTTAGACCAAATTCTTGGTTTTCTCTCCAACTCTTAACATTTGTGAATTTGCTTTACTCATGAATAATGCAAACTTGGTAAAGTATCTTCTCTGGTAAGAACTTTCGTAACTGTCCAGCACAAACAGGATTATTCCTGGATGACAATTACAACAGTAAGCTATGACTCAGAACATCATGTGAACTCAGTTAAATGAGGTGGTGGAAACTAAATGAAGTAAATCGAAATTAACAGAAAGGAAGGGAAAACGTCTTGAGGAACTAAAACTGAAAGCACAAATAATTTGCCGAAGACACTAAACTGTATAAATAATCATTCAAAAGTATTGGGTATAAGGTGAGCACAGGTTTCTAAATCATTTAATCTAATTGTACTTCTAAAAAAATAAGGCCTGGATACCCAATCACCATGGGAAGTTTAAAGGGTCATCTGATAGAGCTGCCTGAAACAGTGGAGAAGAAAGTTAAGATAGTTATTTAATTTTCCTACATCAGCACTACACGCGGAGCCAAATCACTCCAACATGTGCACCAGAGTCTCATTTTAGATTCTTCTTATATACGTGCAATATAATAAAATCTTTGTCATTCTTTGACCATTTCATTTAATTATTTGACAACCAATCCTTTTTCGTATTTTTTCTTAAGTATTTTGTTTTCCCCATTCTCACATCATCTCTTATTTAATAAAATATTGTGGGGTAAGGGAATAAGTTAGAAATCATTTGGAACATAGTAAGTACTAAGTTTTGTCCACCTTTCATTTCTTTAAATTTTTATTTTATCTAATTGCTGGATTCAGACAATCAGACAGGAGAATTCTGTTCCAGAGGCAGTGGGAACTCTTTTCTTTCTAAAGTATTAGAGCCAGAGATGGTGACTAGAGATGGTAACTTGTCCAGGGCCAGCACTGGCCTCTACTGTCCATTCACAAGAGAAATATCCCTGCCAGGCTGTCCCAGATGGAAGTTTAGCTGTGGTTGTCAGCAGTCACCTCACTTGGTGCCTGCCTAGGTCCCAAGTCTGATTCTTCAGCTATTCTGGCCATTCTGTGAATTACTCAACATCCTTTCAATAAAATTCTTTCTGCTTCATCCAGCCAGAGTTGGTTTCTATTTCTAGCCACAAAGTGCCCTGAGTAAAACAAGGAGATTTATTGGACTCTCAGACCATTAGCGTACTATTTCCTGGATGGCGCTGGATGGTCCCCTAAATTTATAGCTTACATATATTTCTTAGGAACCAAAAGTAACTGGTGAAATAGAGTTGGGCTCATTATACTGGATAGATTGCTTTCATTTTAACACCAGACTTCAGGTAGTCATAGGAATTCCATTTAATAAGCCTGAAGTTAAACAAAGTAATAAAAGAAGGACCTTTTTGAGCTATTATACACCTGGGTTGAGTTTGAAACTTTCCTGGAATCAGGAACAGTTCAGTCCAAATCCACTGGATCTTCCACAAGTAAGCCAACACCAAGGGAAGATTTAGGTCTTTAGTACTCTTTGACTAATTTTTCATATCTTTCTTTATTTTGTTAAATTTCTGCTAAAGCAAAAGTGGCATCCAGAACGAACATTCATTTACTTTAATTACTATCTTATTATGATTTATCCTGTCATCCTATTTCATGTTTTTCATGTAACTATCCTTTATTCTTATTTAATTTTTTTCTCCCTTTCTGCCTTTCATTGATTAGATCAGTATTTTTTCCTTCTGGTTTGAAAATTAAAATTTTTGATTGGTTTCTGCTCATGTATTAAATCTTATTCTTAATTTTTTTAGAGCCCGTTAATATCTATTTCTTCCCCTTGAACAAAATAAGGACCTCAGCCTGCTGTCAGAATCTTCTGATTTCTGCTAGTTCCCTACTCCTCATCATATATTGGTATGATCTAGAACTTTAAATTCAGATTATTATAGAGCTATGCTACACAATGTAGTTACAATTAACCACATATGGCTATTCAAATTTAAATTCCTTAAAATTAAATAAAATTTAAAACTCAGTTCCTTGGCCATATTAGCCACAATTTATATCATAATATCCATATATGGTTAAGGACTGTCATATTGGACAGTGAAAATAGAACATTTCCATCAGAAAGAAAGGTCTACTGGATAGCACTGTTATAGATATATACAAATAATTACACATGCTTTTTTTTTTGCCATTGTTTATTTCTTCTGAAATCTTTTTTTCCTCTGTACAATACCTTCTATAGAATGTTTTCTATAGGTTTTATATGTTTTATATGACCTGTATGTATATCTCAGAGTGCTTTCATTTTATTCAATCTAGTGTTTAAATAATAGTTTACTTGTATATAAAATTCTAAATTTGAAATTATTTTCCTTCAATATTTAAAAAATATTACTTTAATATTCTACTGCTGCCATTGAGAATTTTGATATCAATTAATTTATAGTGAGATGTTATTTTTTTTTAGACACAGAATTTTGTCTTTGATGTTTTAAATTAAATGTGTCAAGATTTGGGGTTTTCCTTACTGATGTTGTCTTTTGCTCTATGGGCCCTTTTGATCTGATTCTTCTATCTTTCTTTAATTCTTAGCCATTATTTCAACAACAATGAAAAATGCTGGGCTTCATCAAGTTTTACCTAGTAGACCAAAGTTGACCTTTCTACTTCTATTTTCATTCTATATTTTAGTTCTTCTTAGATATTTTCCATCTCTCCATTCCTCTACTGCACCTTCTTGGAAAAATTCCGTAGCTAGATTCTTGATCTCACTGATTTATTCTTTGGCTACATCCATTCTTCTGGTATATGTTTTTTATTCCTATCTTCATTTGATTCTTCTTCTTCACTGATCGTTCCTGCTTCGTATTTGCAATAACGTCTCCTCTCTGTAGATAGCTATTTATTTTAAATTCTTGTTTTATCTGGGCCATTAATTCAACTTGTTCTGATAAGTTTCTTCAGTACCTATTTTTCTTTTAAGGGTTAGTACACCTCCTTAATTATCTTTACTTTTTTAACCATTTCTTTTTTCCTCTCCCTATGAGCTTAAATTCTGCTAGGACTATTGATTACCTTAGCTGGTAGCACTTATTTGGGAGTAGAGATCAAAGCTCAGACCTAGCATGTGTTCTTCTCCTGGTACCTTTAGGGCGTATGGAAATGACTTAGAGAGAAGAGCCTCTATTATTGCAAATTTGGAAGCCTCTATTTCCAACCCAAGACCCAATCCTGCCATTCACTGAACTCCCATTTCTTTTGCCCAGGCACTGCTATTCTGGAGTCTGATTCCCTCTGTTGTAATAATCTTGTCCATTAAGCAAGGAGAGGGTACCAGCCTCCCCACTTGAGATGGTAGCTATCAGCACTCCCCACCCCCAGCACTTTGATTATTACCTTGCTCATCCACTGGTGCTGGCACAGGGCTGCTGTGTCCCCTCACTGCAGTGCACTGGAGAAAACAATGATTCATTCAGGGCAATGTAGGATGAAGAGATGAGGACAATTAGAGAGCTCCTTCTCACAGTTAGCAACATCTGGTTCTCTTCAGGTTTGGACAGCTGTTCACCTCCCAGAAAATGACCCTAACACCCTTTGTTACCACTAGAGTTGTACTGCTTCTGTTATCAATCATCCTCCCTGTTGCTTGTGTAGCATTTCCAGGTTGAGTTTAGGGAAAAGAGCCAGTCTCCTGTGCTAGTTTGCTGTGTTGTCCAGAAGTCTCAGGTTTTTGGTCAAAGTTTATACTCTGGCCTGATTCAGACATGGCCATAGGCCCAAGTAAACAAAGAACAAGTGATGCCTTAATGTGAAAAATTTCCAGGAAATAAAGGATTCCAAACTTGGAAGGAAAATTATATATCCCATTTCCACTGAAAACTGGACCAGGGAAAAACCTCACTTTGAAAAAAACAAAAAAGCCTGAAATGGCTTATCCATTCCTAGCTTTCATTATTCCAGATTTTGAAAGCAAAACTATTCATGATTTTTCTCAAAATATATAGAATACTATTACAGCTCCTCAAAAAAAACTTCTAAACTCTTACTATCAAAATGGTAGATATAAATTATTGGCAATCAAAGACATAACTAATAATCACTAAGTTATCAGCAAAATTTTATACTTTTATTAATCAGTTTCAACTTATTTTTAGGTGCTAGGCATTTCCAAGTATATTATCTCATCTGATTTTGGCAGTCACCTTGAGAATCATCCTTAGAGATAAAGAAAGGTGAAAAGAAATTGTGACTTGTCCAGGGTCACCTAAGTAACAAATGTTGGAGCTGAGGTTGAAATCCAGGTGGAATTCTCTTTTAACTGCCTAACTTGCATTTATGTTGTTTAAATGACATTAAGGATGTACATCAGAAGATAAGGGTAATTACTCAGGAAATATTTACATCTGTCAAAAAGCTGTCTTGGATGTACACCTGGAAACCATGTACTTTGGCTTGATGTTTTATTCATTTTTTTTCCTTAAAGTTTTTCTTTTTTAATCTACATATTATTTCAGAAACATATTGCTACCTCTCTGGGGGTAAACATGTGGTAGTTTCAGGATGAAGTCATACAAATAGAGCACCTGGGCTCTGTGGTTTCCCCCATGTGGACATTATTTAGGGAGTTTTCATTTAAGCAATAAGTGAGAGTCTTTTCTACAGTTTAGGGATTGGAACTGGGTTTAGGATAACCTAGGGAGTAGCTTTTCAATGAATTATTTAAGCAAAATTTAACTGAGTTTAGAATATATTTTTTTCTTAAACCAGTTTCCAAATACCATACTAGATTCTTCTCTGTATATCCAAGTTATGGTCAGGTAGTAAATGAGTTACTCAGAGTAAAACCAAGTATAAGCCTCATAATAACACCTAATGAACCAAATTAGAAAAATACACAGTTACATGCTTTATATGCCCAGATATTTAGGTCAGAGATTTTCTTCCCCCTAAAGAAATTATACCTTAAAAAGAGGGAAGCACCTTACAGACTCAGTTACCTTAGAGGACACCATTTCAACTACTTTATTATGAACAAAAAAATATAGTTTATGGTAGAAAAATTCTACTGTAATGACCTCTATCACTGCTAGGGTTTTGGATGCTTATAGAAGTCACCTTCAGAACTTGTAAAAAATTATATAATCATTGTTCTTGTAGATATATGACCAATTACAAGTGAACATTGTAAATACACATTTTAAAAGATGAATAAAAAAAATTCTTAACGTTATGTGAATAGGCACCTATGGTGCAGGATAGAATTTGTAATGACAACATCATATATAATTCAAAAGTAGCGCTTCTCGAGCTTCCCTGGTGGTGCAGTGGTTGAGAGTCCGCCGCTGATGCAGGGACGCGGGTTCGTGCCCCGGTCCGGGAGGATCCCACGTGCCGCGGAGCGGCTGGGCCCGTGGGCCGTGGCCGCTGAGCCTGCACGTCCGGAGCCTGTGCTCTGAAGCGGGAGAGGCCACGGCAGTGACAGGCCCGGATACAGCAAAAAAAAAAAGTAACACTTCTCAAAAATATATGGAATGTGACATTGAAAATGTGATAGGAGAGAGCTTAAAAAGGTGCTCTGGTGGTGATGAAGACCCACTGTTTAAAGATACACGTGACAAGTTGAGCAATATTGTTTCACAAAAGTTATAAGTGGAAAAAATACTGCTCAATTATTATATAATAATGGTACTTTAAATGTGTAGATAGCAGCAAATTTATTAAATATTTTTAGTTAGATAGTTGATTATTTTACCTATATCCCCCAAATATTCGTATGTTCAAGATGGGAAAAAAATTCAAGAATCCTCTCACTAACAATGCTTTCTATTTAAGGGCAACTAATATTTGGGCACCTGCACTAAATCTCCAAATCTCTGCCGTGTACCAAGTTGTGGATTTCAGCCCAGCAAAACGAGCCACCATGCCATCTGCCCTAGGAGCAGCCGTTACCCTGAAAGATCATGAAGGAAATGTAAACACAGCCAGGTGTAGGACATTTCTGCAGGATTCAAGCACAATCTTTAGCTTGGTTCACTTTCTGAACAAATGATATTAATAATGGAGCTATAAATACAAACTATTGAATTAACTTTGAATAAACTGAAGGAGAATAAATATTCAAGCAATGACCACCCAAAATATGTTGTTGGGGAGACCTTCAAGATGGCGGAGGAGTAAGACGCGGAGATCACCTTTCTTCCCACAAATACATCAGAAATCTACATGTGGAACAACTCCTACAGAACACCTACTGAACGCTGGCAGAAGACCTCAGACCTCCCAAAAGGCAAGAAACTCCCCCACGTACCTGGGTAGGGTAAAAGAAAAAACAGAGACAAAGAATGGGGACGGTACCTGCAGCAGCGGGAAGGAGCTGTAAAGAGGGAAGGTTCCCACACACTAGGAAGCCCCTTCGCGGGCGGAGACTGCGGGTGGCGGAGGGGGGAAGCTTCGGAGCCGCGGAGGAGAGCACAGCAACAGTGGTGCGGAGGGCAAAGCGGAGAGATTCCCGCACAGAGGATCGGTGCCGACCAGCACTCACCAGCCCGAGAGGCTTGTCTGCTCACCCGCCGGAGCGGGCGGGGCTGGGAGCTGAGGCTCGGGCTTCGGTCGGAGCGCAGGGAGAGGACTGAGGTTGGCAGCGTGAACACAGCCTGCAGGGGGTTAGTGCACCACGGCTAGCCGGGAGGGAGTCCGGGAAAAGGTCTGGAGCTGCCCAAGAGGCAAGAGAACATTGTTTCGGGGAGCACAAGGAGAGGGGATTCAGAGCATCACCTAAACAAGCTCCAGAGACAGGCGCGAGCCACGGCTATCAGCGCGGATCCAGAGACGGGCATGAGACGCTAAGGCTGCTGCTGCCGCCACCAAGAAGCCTGTGTGCAAGCACAAGTCACTATCCACACCTCCCCTCCCGGGAGCCTGTGCAGCCCGCCACTGCCAGAGTCCCGCGATCCAGGGACAACTTCCCCGGGAGAACGCACGGCGCGCCTCAGGCTGGTGCAACATCACGCTGGCCTCTGCCGCCGCAGGCTCGCCCCGCACTCCGTGCCCCTCCCTACCCCCGGCCTGAGTGAGCCAGAGCCCCCGAGTCAGCTGCTCCTTTAACCCCGTCCTGTCTGAGCGGAGAGCAGACGCCCTCAGGCGACCTACATGCAGAGGCGGGGCCAAATCCAAAGCTCAGCCCCGAGAGCTGTGCGAACAAAGAAGAGAAAGGGAAATGTCTCCCAGCAGCCTTGGGAGCAGCAGATTAAAGCTCCACAATCAACTTGATGTACCTGCATCTGTGGAATACCTGAATAGACAACGAATCATCTCAAAATTGAGGCTGTGGACTTTGGGAGCAACTGTAGACTTGGGGTTTGCTTCCTGCAACTAACTTGTTTGTGGTTTTATGTTTCTCTTAGTTTAGTATTTAGAGTTTATTATCATTGGTAGATTTGTTTATTGATTTGGTTGCTCTCTTCCTTTATGTATATACATATATATATGTATATATATATTTCTTCCCTTTTTCTTTTTTTTTTTTGTGATATGCGGGCCTCTCACTGTCGTGGCCTCTCCCGTTGCGGAGCACAGGCTCCACACGCGCAGGCTCAGTGGCCATGGCTCACGGGCCCAGCCGCTTCACGGCATGTGGGATCTTCCCGGACCAGGGCACGAACCCGTATCCCCTGCATCGGCAGGCGGACTCTCAACCACTGCGCCACTAGGGAAAACCCCCCTTTTTCTTTTTTTGTGAGTGTATATGTGTATGCGTCTTTGTGTGATTTTGTCTGTATAGCTTTGCTTTTACCATTTGTCCTAGGGTTCTGGTTTTTGTGTGTGTTTTTTTTTTAAGTATAGTTTTTAGCACTTGTTATCATTGGTGGATTTGTTTTTTGGTTTGGATGCTCTCTTCTTTCTTTCTTTCTTTCTTTATTACTTTTTAATTTTTAATACTTTAAAATTTTTTATTTTAATAACTTTATTTTTTTTTCTTTCTTTCTTTCTTTTTTTCTCCCTTTTCTTCTGAGCCGTGTGGCTGACAGGCTCTTGGTGTTCTGGCTGGGTGTCAGGCCTGTGCCTCTGAGGTGGGAGAGCCGATTTCAGGACATTGGTCCACAAGAGACCTCCGGGCCCCATGTAATATCAAACGGTGAAAGCTCTCCCAGAGATCTCCATCTCAACACTAAGACCCAGCTCCACTCAACGACCAGCAAGCTACAGTGTAGGACACCCTATGCCAAAAAACTAGCAAGACAGGAACACAACCCCACCCATTAGCACAGAGGCTGCCTAAAATCATAAGGTCACAGACACCCAAAAACACACCACCGGACACGGTCCTGCCCATCAGAAAGACAAGATCCAGCCTCATCCACCAGAACACAGGCACCAGTTCCCTTCACCAGTAAGCCTACACAACCCACTGAACCAACCTTAGCCACTGGGGGAAGACACCAAAAACAACGGGAACTACGAACATGCAGCCTGTGAAAAGGAGACCCCAAACACAGTGAGTTAAACAAGATGAGAAGACAGAGAAACACACAGCAGATGAAGGAGCAAGGTAAAAACCCACCAGACCAAACAAATGAAATAGGAAATGAAATAGGCAGTCTACCTGAAAAAGAATTCAGAGTAATAATAGTAAAGATGATCCCAAATCTTGGAAATGGAGAAAATACAAGAAACGTTTAACAAGGACCTAGAAGAACTAAAGAGAAAACAATGATGAACAACACAATAAATGAAACTAAAAATTCTCTAGAAGGAATCAAGAGCAGAATAACTGAGGCAGAAGAATGGATAAGTGACCTGAAAGATAAAGTAGTGGAAATAACTACTGTCGAGCAGAATAAAGAAAAAAGAATGAAAAGAATTGAGGACAGTCTCAGAGACCTCTGGGACAACATTAAAAGCACCAACATTAGAATTATAGGTATCCCAGAAGAAGAAGGAAAAAGAAAGGGACTGAGAAAATATTTGAAGAGATTATAGTTGAAAACTTCCCTAATATGGGAAAGGAAATAATCAAGTCCAGGAAGCGCAGAGAGTCCCATATAGGATAAATCCAAGGAGAAACACACCAAGACACATATTAACCAAACTATCAAAAATTAAATACAAAGAAAAAATATTAAAAGCAGCAAGGGAAAAACAACAAATAACATACAAGGGAATCCCCATAAGGTTAACAGCTGATCTTTCAGCAGGAACTCTGCAAGCCAGAAGGGAGTGGCAGGACATATTTAAAGTGATGAAAGGGAAGAACCTCAACCAAGATTATCCAGCAAGGATCTCATTCAGATTTGATGGAGAAATTAAAACCTTATAAAATTAGGTCTGCCAGCACAACTTCATCCAACCCCACTCAACCTTTCCAAGATTTTCTCTGCAAAAAATCAGATCTTAACAGACCAGGGATTCTCAACCTTAGCACGACTGACATCTGGGACTCAGTGCACTGACCTGTGCACTGTAGTATATTTAGCTGCATCACTAGCCTCTACTTACTACACGCCACTAGCAACCCCTCCCTAGTTGTGACAACCCAAAACGTCTCCAGATATCGCCAGATATTCCCCTGCGGGGAAATCTCCCCCATTGAGGACAACTGACCTAGACACTGTATGCTCAATATGAGAATGTCAGTAATGGCTGCTACTATATTTTCTGGCTAATTAATTCTAAATAAGAAAAATATGTATGAGATGGGGGAGGAAAGGTTGGCATTAATAACATTAGGGGCAAAATGAAGATGGCAGAGGCAACTATAGACTGCTTTTATTTTCCTTTCTGCTCTAGGGTCTTATAAAGCCTTCAGCAGGAAGAGAACCTGAGTCAGCTTTAGTTCTAAGCTACAAACTAGTTCACTCCCAACTTTGTGTACACCTGGAGCCTGGCAAGTTTCCTGCATCTGACCTCATGAAGTTTCTGGATGGCTGCATTCTAAATGTGACCCAAGACGGCTGGAGTCAATTGTGGAAGCAAGGCTGGAGCGCCCTTCAGTCCGTCTGTTCTACTAACCATGAACCCATGTTCCCTCCCTCAAAGGTGTTCCGTCAAACATCTCTCAATAGCAAAATCACAGCTACGTCCACCCTCTCTTCAGATACATGCCAAGGTGATTAAAGCCTCCTCCTATGACTTTGTGCTTCTCAAATACTTCATACTTACTCCCAGTCGTATGAACACCATCCCCCTTAGGAAGGGAAACTGCGACAGGTCCCACAGTTAGTGCTCATAGACTTGCTCTTGTTTTTATCTAGGTGTTAAAGAAACAGTCAGTGTCATATGAACTTTATCAGTTCTGCGTGCCTTTTCTTTTCCAAGTGCACAAAATGGAAAGCCGTTTAATTAAAATCAAGTGGTCTGAGCTAACCTTCCACTTCTCTCTCCATCTGTGGAGTATTTGCTTCCAGATATACTCAGGCTGTTCCAATTTTTCTGGGCTGACACTGGTCCAGTTCACCCTGCTGCACTATCAAACACACAGAAGCAAACACGTTTCCAAAGATGGTTATCTCTTTGATAGGAGAGGCCTGACTTCTCCCCAGCTCTCCATTTCAGAGAGAATTTCTGTTCTAAACCTTTTCTCCCTTTCACTAGTAAAACATATATACGAAAGTACCAGTTCCTTTATGTATGCTTCCTACGTTTTTCAAAATCACTGATGTTAAGTTTGCAAATTATAATTTTGCAAGCCAGGTGGGGTGGAGGCTTATTTTAGCTTTGTCAACAGACGTGACTTCCTTTTCCTCTTGCCTCTCTTCCCTTTTTAAGCAGAGACCATGTCTGATTGCAAGCTCCTTGAAGCATGCTCCCTTGTCTTCCTTTATCTCTGTCTCCCCTGCAATGTCCAATTCACTGTCATGAACATAATAGAAATGCAATATGAATTTCTTAGACTGAACTGAATTTTATTTCTAAAGGGAATTTGGCTGCCTCCCAGAATGCCTTCCTGCCTTTGACTCAGATGCTGACTACTCAAGTGCTGACTGTCACTGTTGTGAGGGCTGCTGAGTAGGTTGGTGGTTTCCTGAAGTGGACACACCTGTCTCTCAAAGATAGCGCTCAGGCTCCACGTAATTTCACACACTGATCAGGGCAATGAGATATTAACTCACAGCCATGATCAACCTAAGCAGGATTCATTCCAGTAATTTAATAGCGTAATTTAGTAAAATTTAGTAAAAATTTAGTAGTAGTAATTTAGTAGTAAACTCTCCTTTCACTTCACAAATTGACTAGCAAGGGGCTTGTCCATTCATCAAAAGCCAAAGGAACAAAGTGTTGTGGGAATGTACAGCAGCACGTCTTATACACTGCTGTGGGAGCGTAAACTAGCACGAAGTCTTTGGAAAACAATTCAGCATTATCTAATAAACTTGAAGACGCACATACACTGTGACTCCAATCTTCCATTTCTCGGTATATTTCCTTGAGAAAGTTCCCCATGTGCACCAGGACACATGTCCAAAATGTTCACAGCAGTGTTATTTTTAACAGCAAAAAAACTGGAAACAACACAAACAGCCATTGACGAGGGAATAGATAATTTAATTGTGTGTTAAAAGAAATCTCTACCCAGTCCTGTACGTGTGCCAATGGACTTGACTGCTGCCTGACCCTAAGCCTGCTTGAGGCTTCTAGGGCTCATCCTAAACCTTGCAGAGGGCTGGACCAGGTTTAACGCCCACTCAAAAGCCGTCAGGCTGTGATAATGACCCATGCCAAGAGACGCTGCTCCATTCCCTTCTGTACTCAGTCAAAGAATGCCCTTCAGAATCCTACCTTATTTGGAAAGGGCTTTCAGAAAGACTAACTAAACACATGCCAGAACAATGCTGCTCTAAAAATTCACTTCAGACTCAACATATACTATCCTTTGTCACTGGATGTTCTTCAACATGTATTATATTTATTTGAGTATTAGATAGCAGCATAAATAAGTACCCTATAGAACATATAACAATGGGAACCTATCTTACAAACAATACTATGTTGCTCAGGAATACATACATGTATGGATATGTACATACATATATTTGCGTATGTGTGTACAAAACATATATGTATATTTGTATGTGTGTTTGTGTGTGTCTGTGTGTGTATATAGAGAAGAATGATTGACACAAAATAAAGAGGGAGCAATAGTTAGTCCTCAGCTTTCCCAGTCATCTCAGCCCAGCGACCAGACATGTGAGTGAAGGGGCTATCTGGAATATTCCAGTTTCAGTTTCCTCCATATAAAACCAGGACACTAATTATTGTAGCATTACTGTTACTAAGATAAAATAACATGTGTAAAGTTCCTAGCATAATGCTTTGAACATAGTTGGCTACTCAGTAAACAACAGCAAAGTAGCAGCATCATGAGAGGCTAAAGGTTCAGGTTGCTGCAGGTGTTTCATATACAAGGACTTGTTTTTCAAACTGTGGTCCAGTCTGATTACCTGGATCAAAAACACCTGGGAGGGACTTCCTTGGCAGTCCAGTGGTTAAGACTCCGCGCTTCCAAAGCAGGGGTCACGGGTTGGATCCCCGGTCTGGGAACTAAGATCCCGCATGCCGCACGGTGTGGCCAAAAAAACACAAACAAACAAACAAAAATACCTGGGATGCCTTTAACAATTCATTTGTGGCCCTCACTGCAAATCTACAGAATTAGCATCTCTATAGCTTGGACCAGGGACCCTGCATTTTAACAAATTTTCCAAGTGGTTCTTCAGCAGTAAAAGATTAGGAACCACAAGTTTAGAGATTCAAATTCAGTGGTTGATGAGGTACCTTGAGAGAGGATATAAAAAGATTGGGTACAAGGGCAATGCAAGCTGCCTCTTTAATGATTACCAGGAATATCTAAAGCACAGGAGTACCTGAGATTTTAATTAATAATAATTAATTACACATACTACTTACTTACTGAATACCTGCAATGTGGTAGGTATAATAAGCACATTATATTATTTCCAGTAAACTTTCTGAGTGGTGTTACTACTCCTACTTTTTACAGATGGGGACACTGAGGCTGAGCTGTTGAGTGATTGCCCAAAAGGACCTATAAGTAGAAGAGGCAGGATCTCAAACAAGGGCTGACCTACTCTTTCTATAAAGATATAAGCCATCAGATCATATTGTCGCTGTTAGGAATGAAACAAGGTTATATTTACAATTACGTATGTCCTAAGGACCCGAAAGCAGCATTAATACATGTAAGCCAAGAGGTGTCAACAGGGAATTCTTTCCTTGCTGCAACTGCCCTTCTTTAGAGCTGTAATCATTGAATAAGCCACACGTGATTTTCTGTAGGCTACAACTGCCGAAAACAAGCAGGATGTTTACATGAAAATTGACACATATTTAATATACTCCCTAGCTCTCCCCAGAATTACTTCAAATGGAGTTTTTGGTTGTCTGATTAACAGAGCAGGGGTCCATCTTCCATTACTAGAACTCCCCGGCTGTCTGATTCTGTTGTCCTCACACCAGCAGCAGTAATATTTCTAGACCCTTTCCATGCCCTGTGCTAAGAGCCAGAGGAAGCCTCAATGCCTATCACAGGTCCAGTCTGCTGAAGGCAGGGTGTGAGAAAGGAAGCGAATGTAGTTATGGATATCCTGATAGAGACGCCTGAGTCCGAAGAAGCTGAAGCTCAATCTTGCCCACCCCATTTAACGCTGGGCTCCACTGTCAACCTGTGGTCTGCGATGGGGGACAGGGACGGGAGAGCACGCCCCTCCCTGCTCTGAGTTTGCCATCCCTCCCAGCTACAGGCCTGACCTCTATCTCTACTTCTGAGAGTGGTGGGTGCTCTATAGACTCCAGAGGAAAGAGTGATGTGAATCTGGAGGGGGAAGGCTACAGAAACATGGCAACGGCCACATGTTCCCTAAGAGCAATTAGCCTTAAAATAATTTCCACGTGGGCACTTCCCATCCTAGGATATACAAGACACAGGCAATTCCAGGGATTAATGGGAGACGGGAAGAGGAGAAAGTACATTCTGAAGTCTTTCCAACTGCTCGAATCACCCACCAGACACATCCACTTAATTAACACTAATTCCTACAGCTGTTGGTTTTCTCACTGGCCCACCTTAACCTCACGCAGTCAGGCCTCACTGCCAGGCATTTGAAAGGCTAATGAAGTTCCTAATCTGATTTCTCCACAAATGGAGCCCTAACTCTGCTGGAGGAGAGGGCTGCCTCTACTGCCACGGACACAGTATAGTTTCCTTCCGAGTGTTTAGTGTACAAACATGCCTTTATTATCTGTAAGTATTCCCAAAATAAGCGCCTCTGGGGAGAATGGGAGTCAGTCTGATGTCCCATCCCAGTCCCTAATGTACTTCAAAATTCTCTTATCACAGAAAGCGAATCACAGGGCTCTCATTTTCCCATGCTCATGAGGTCCTTTTAGTGACTTCACATTCTGTGAGCTATTTTTAGTGGTTAAATACTCACTTCTCAAGAGCAAAGCTCCTCCTGTCCATTTGTGGTCTGGGAATGAAAAGAATCTCAACATATTGACAGAGTGTTCAGCCCTATTTTATTGATCTTCTCTGGCCAGAAACTACCTAAATATTTCATGAGAGCAGAAAATATATTTGGCACCCTAAAATTTTGGTGTAACAGTTTTTTTTAAAGGCATATTAAAATCAGTTAATGTTCACAAAAAAATCTTAAAATAAAAATAATCAATGATTACTATTTTTTTAAAAATCAAAACCCTAAAATTTAAGTATTATAGCCAAACATGTTCCCAAGGCCAATTAAATTATGGACCAATTTATAGTTAGTTTTGGTTTTCTTTTTTAAGGATGTAGGAAGTAGAGAAGGATAAGATTATACTCAGGATAGAATCAATTCTGGAGTTGTACTACAAAGACACATATTAGCAGAACCATATTTTTTAAACTTGTATAGTTTTTTTTACCATAAGATACTTCCATCTGATTCTCTAACCTCAAATGCAAAAATAGCTTCACGAGACAATAAATTTTTCATTCTTTAACATATTTGTTTTTACAACAGGAAAAATGCCAAATTTCATTCTAGAAAATGTTGTCTAGATTATTTGTCAACCAAATTACAACAGGATATCAATCACATCTGAGATTTTTCTTAACCAATTCCTAAAACATTAGTTTGGACTCTTAATCCTGAAGCAAGACTTTCACAGACATCCTCATATGTCCTTGTTCACTGCAAAACAGCAAATCTCCAATGAAAGATCTCCTCTCCTTTGCTCTCTCCCATCACTGACAAAATAGAGACATCTGGGTCAGGTTTTCAAGAGAAGTACCCACTGCTTTGACTTGAATGTGATACTTCATTCCCTTAATTTAACTTCAGTTTTGTCTCTGGAAAAATACAGAAGCAAACTGAATGCTTTTTCTGTTAAAACAGCTATTTATCTGTGATTAAAACTCATACACTTTAATAAATGGGGGCCAGTAAGCTGAGCTCTTGGGAACACAGCCAAGCAGGGAGTTGAAGGCAGCAGGAGAGAGACTGTGGGAAACTTATTCTGCTGGTTCAGTGCTGAGGTCCCAGAGGGATGGGGAAAACTCAGGCTTAATTCAGGTCTGATTCAGGTCAATGTCAGGGTCCAGTAAGTTCTTATCAGGTAGCAGAGGAAGGCAGTAGGAGTACAGGCGGCAAGTGACCTTGAAGTCTAGATAGGAAAAGAGCAAAATCCACTGCGGATTTAGACACTAAGGGGCATGAGTCAGACAAACCCAGGACGCCCCTGCAGGAGGCTGAGATTCAGTGGTCAAGGCTCGCCCCACAGCTATACTGCACCCCAGATCCAGGGCTGCAAAGCCCACTTAGCAGGTCACCTGGGCATGGTCCCATTAGGACTGAATAGAGCTAGATCTACAGTGACTTCAGCTGGGAGGGGTAGATAAACATTATATAAAATTACTTATTTGCATTTATGACTCTTCCAGATTCTTTAAATTATCTTACTTAGCCATTAAATTACCTTGGTTAGACAATAATTGGATTCTCTCCTTAGCAAAGTAGGAGGTTTCCTCTTTTGCACTTCGTAAGCCTGGGAAAAATGCAGTTCTTAAATGCTCCTCAATAGTCAGGTTGTTAAAATTCAGAGTTAAAGAGGCCTACGGCTTAAAAAGAATACCAGACTTGACATTTTGTGTAGTGTTCAACAAATCCTTAACAGCCTTTCCTGGACATCAAGCCTGCACCTGACCCAGCCCTGTGGACACCTGCTCACCCCTGCAGGTAAACCTCTGCCCTCTGGCTCCCCAAGTCCTTGGCCAGCCCATCAGTCTGTTCCTTGGATCTCCGCATGCCTTATGATGGAGTCCACCATGGCCCTTGACATGTCCGAATTCAAGTCTTATGTTCATTGACTTCACTGCATCATCTGACACTTTTTTTTTTTGAAACTATCCAATTTTTTTCTCTTACCATTGGTCTCCTGGCTGTTCTTTTACCCGCTATTCATTCATTCTCAGACTTTTTCTCAGTTTATTTCTCTGCCTGCCCCTTGAATACTGCTGTTTTTCCTAGTTCAGCTTTAGACTTTCACACTCCTTATTCTATTGACTCTCCATTGGCAACCACTTTCCTACCCACTGTTTCAACTACTTTCTGTATGTGGAAGCCCAGAACTTTCCTCGGAACTTATAATTCTATGGGAATGTCTTACACATTCCTCAATGTCTCTGAAACTAATCTTTTTCTTTTTTTTCACTTGCAAATCTACCTTCTCCTGAAGTCCTTACCATGATTACAAATTTGCTATTCACACAAGTTAATTCATCACCCATACTGTATCCTTTATTTTTTTTTTTTACATCTTTATTGGAGTATAATTGCTTCACAATGGTGTGTTAGTTTCTGCTTTATAATAATGTAACCTTTATTCTTGACAAGAGTCATTCCCTGAGTCCTCTTATCTGGGCTCTTCAAATACCTCTCAGCTCTATATTCTCTTCCGCGTGTTCTTTCCTTAGTTCGGGGACCCCTCCGCCACCGCCTGGATTATTCCCACGGCTCCCTAGCATTTTCCTGTCCTCATGATGTTGATCCTCTCTGAAACTTTCTCCATGTTGCAGCCAAGTTATTTTATGACAACAAAATGAATCTGATTATGTTATCCCTTGCTTAATACTTTTCATGGTTTCTTCATACCAAAAAGATAAAATCCAAATTCTTTAGAATGGCATGCATTTTAGTGTTGTTTGTTTACAAAGAACATAAGTTGACTCCCCCCAAAAAGAAAGAGTATTTATTAAAAGTTACAGAGCGGTATCTCAAGGCACACAGAGGCAGGAAGTGCACCTCAAGAACCTTGCTCACAAGACACATAATGTCATGTCTCTGCTTCTCTCTGAGCACCTGTTCTGTTATCTTGTTTCTCTCTGCAGACCTGCGAGCTCTACTTCAGGAAGCATATGGTGGAGAAGGGCTGCTTCAGCCCAACTCTAGGTGACCTCTGCTCAGGGATCCATCACACACCAGTATGACCCTTAGCTGAAGAGCAGTCATTTGATGGGTTCAGCCTAGTCTGTGGTTTAGCTCCTCTGGAGTCATGTAACCACCTCTTATCCAATTATTGTGGCCAGTGACAGCCAAAGACAAACATGCTACCTTGACTCACACCTTCAGCAAGGTTGTGCATGATGAGCAGTTCCCATAGAAAGGCATGATCCCCCAAACGTAGGTAAACTGCAACAAACAGAGCCTTTTCTTACTGCCCCATGCCTGCCTTTTAAGCCTCATTCCTACCTCTAGCTCTTCTTTCCTATACAACAGTCCTGTAGTGTCCTGAATTTCTCATACATTTTTACCCCTTTTTGCATTCTGGTGGTACATATCTGCCTGGAATATCTTTCCCTCTCTCCAAACTGACCTGCAAACCCCTGGAACCAGGCACTTGGCAAACTATTCATTGTCCTTCAAAATTCTGCATAAATGCCACCTCCTCTGAGTGTTCCCTTAAAATTCCTCCCCTGGAATTAGAGATTCCATCTTCAGATCCCATCATACTTTGAATATACCCCCCATTAGTACTTAAATTTACTGTATCTTCTTCTTTGGTTCCCATCTCTCTTCTTAACAGAGAATGACCCTCTTAATGGTAAAGTCCAAGTTTGTAACTGCTCTGGCAGCAAGCACAGTTCCTGAGATATGATGAGCCTCAACTATTAGCGGGAAGTAAGGGATGAGAAGACAAATGGAGAAGATTAAGGAAAGGAGTAGTAAAGCTATACTCTTCCCCCTTATTTTCAGGAGCAAGCCCTCACCATGTGTTTGCGTGCACGGTGTGCCCTGTTTGGAGGGAGGGGATGTCTATCAAAAGCTGACTGGTGGGTGAATTATGACCTGCATGTCTGGTCCTGCCCCTGCCATTGGTCCTGCCCTCTCTACTCTAGCCAGATCAGCCCACCGTCCATGTTCTTCTGTGTTCTCATTGCTCCCTTATGCAAGACCCTGATATGTTACATTATTGAGAGATGTCTGTACCTCTCCCTATGGAAGAGGACTTCTTGGCTGAAGAAGAAATAGCTTGTCTTTCAAGATCTCTATAGTAAAACATCTGCTGCTTTCTTTTCTGACATTTTGCCCTATCTTGTCTGGCATGAATTCCCTGGTTTCTGGCTAATTTGCATCAGACTATAAGCTTGAGGATAGAGACTAAATTCTCCACATCCTGGCGTTAAGCCTGGCCAATAGCTATCAGTCGATAAATGGTATCTGCTTTATTATTTCTTGCCCAATTTTATCCAGACCTTCATGTTCTGGGCCTTTTTCCTGCTCTCCTAGCTATGGCTTCCTATCACGCTGGAGCATTTCTTCACTACCCAGGTGTCCAACAGGCACGTGTGTTCAAGGAAAGATGTTTGCATGACCCAAAGTCCTTCCAACCTAAGAAAAAGTTAACATAGTGATAACTACATGAAATAGATACACCATGACACTAGCACTCAGGAGGTCCTCCTGGTTCAAAAAGCCACATGCTATTTTCCTGCAATTCACTGCACAGCGACAACATTTGAATGAGGTTTTATTCGTTCCTAAAGCTCTACCTCTGCTGACACTCCCTGCTCCTTATCCTGGCATACTTAGCCCAGCAGAAAGCAACCTTCTGATGTTTGTCAACATGTCTGAATGCCAGGTGCTCTCTGAAAGTAATTTCTATGCTTCTTAAAAGAGGCCAATAACACTGTTTAAGAAGCCTAAAGTTTTGTTAAGGAGGGTCTTATTTCTCACTTTTATGTCACCCTTGCCGTTTGCTTGGGGTGGGAGAGTTTCGGGTCTTGGACCCAGTGCCCCTTTCAATGATCTCCCTACACAGTTAGTCTGGACAGTGTGTACACAGTCTTAAAAATTATCAGGGAAAGCCTAAGAGGGGTCTAGATGATAAAAGATCTCCATCTGGAAACCAAAATCTCCTAACATTAAGTATGAGTTTTTCCACAGAACTAATGTTGTATTAATTAATTCCTCTAAAGTCATTTCCTTATCATTCTGGTAGCAATTATCTGACTCTGAAAAATGTTAAAAATACCCAGTGGTAAAAACTGGTGTTCAAAAAAAAAAAATTATATGAAGGAACAAAAAGAGAGAATAAGAGGACAGCAGACAGAAAAGCAAAGCAAGTTTAATAATAAGGAAGTAAATGGTTAACAAAGTAAAGTAATATGAAAATAGTACTGTGTCTAGATAGCCAGCATTTAGGAAGCGGTTAAGACGTCACAGGAGAAACAGAAAAGTATGTTGAAGGCTGGAAAAGAAGTGGATATTGGTATATGTATTCTTTCCATTAATTTCTTTCCTTATTCTCTTTGGTTATATTGACTAATGCTACGTTCCATAACACTTGAGTATTTCATCAAGTTACCAGACACTACTGGAACATTAAAAAGATAAATAATTGATTTAGTGTCCCCTCCTTAAAAAGAAATTGTACTTTGAAGTAAACTAAAGCAATGAAAAGAAATGCAAATATAAATTAAGGAGAAAACAACAAGAACTTTAATTAATATTCATGTTTTGAGCCTGAAGTAAGAAACTGGACATTGTGAATTCATGCCCTGCCTTCACTACTGAGCGTCTGATCTTCATACACACACTTATTTACCTGTGATTCAGAATTAACAGTCTTCCCCCATCATGACCTACTGAGTTAAATTAAATATACAATAGGATATATATATATATCTATATATATATATCTGTTTATAGATGAAATATATTTGGTGTCTTTAAAGCTGTTAGAAAAATAAAACAACTAACTAATTATTAGCAAGGATGGTACTCAAACTCCACTAAATAAGTGAAAGAATTCCATGGGCACTCTAAGCTCCCTCTCTTGCTTTGAAGAGATGCCTGGGTTTCATTATACCTGGGACTGCATCAGACCCATACCAGCCATGGCATATTCGAAATGTAAATTCACATCAAGTTCTTATGCATCCACCCCATACCCTGGACTAGAAAAAATGCCTTGGAGCGTTTGTAGACCTGGATATGCCCTAGTCCCTAACTGACTCCAGCTGTCTCATGTGTGGTATTAGGAATAAGATGAGCTGGAGTCCAGCTAATAAAGCCAGGGATACCTGCACAGGGCCACCCTAGGAAGGCCATTGGTGGCCGCTGCACAACAGACCCACCAGTACCCTGGTGGCTGTGATTTCCCCAAAGACTCAAGCTGCTAAACACTGAAATCAGTGCTCTAAATAGCTTATGGATTCTATTATAACACTCTCATACTTATCTCCTGTTTAAATGTATACAGTGAATTTACTTATCCCTTCTTGAATACAACACAGCTTCAAATGTGTTTACACATTGTTACATATTTTCTCCTAATGTGTTCTATGGAAATCCTACCACAGTGATAACTGATGTACATCTAACCACAGTTTAAACTTTTATTTAAAAAATCCCAATAGATCACCCAGGCTCCAGTATGAATCCTAATACGAGAGCCTTATTTGTACTTGCATTGCCTACATGAAAAATTTGTTGATATTAAATTTGGTATATAAATGAACATGCCATAAATTTAAAATAAAGAATATTTTTAAACAACTGTGTGCTGAAGGTTACTATGAAATATCTTTTCATGGTAGAAATTTATTCGGATTTTGTTTTGACCATTTCTTGCACAATGAAGTAATATTTCAAAATTAGTTGTTGGGAGACAATCCCCCATGGGACTCCCACATTTCTACACGTCTTGTAAACAGAGGCACTGGCTGTCTTTGCTCTGGACTATCTTTCCAAGGATGATTTGTATAACGAACAGCACTGGAAAATAGAAATAGCATCTCTCTCTGAAGCAAAGGATAGGCTTGCCTACAGCCTTAGAAAATAATGATACCTCCCCCCATATCATGGGACAGTCATGCTTACTGTACAGTATAATAAAAATATTTTCCTCTTAAAAAGAACAAGCATGCCTACTGCCCATTAAAAAAGAGGCAAGTTCCCTAAGGTCAGACTTCTCTAATACAACCCACTCTGTGTTCAGATGTCACCTGGCCTTCTTCACACTGGGGCTTAGGGCCGAGGGAAGCAGCCCAGGAGAATTCAGGTATTCTGGACAATGCTATTGCTGGGAATAAGACAGTCCTTTATCTGTGACACTGGAGTCTCCTGTCTTCCATCAGCATCCATAAAATTATGACAAGCTAACTTCTTAGCTTGTAATTTCAGTAAATCTCAGACCCTTCACAGTTCTTGATATTATTTTTACTAAAATAACATATAATGAAAAATTATATTATGAAGGAGTAAATGATATATGCATTTCAAACATACTCAAAAAATGGAAATTTCTATTCGAATGAAGTTTGTATCATGCTGCATCCCCTAACTTCAGCTGTATTTCAGAATTCCAGAGTTGTTTAACCTATATTATAAGAAAAAAGGAATCACACTCTGACTCACAGAAACCCCTTCACGACTGCTTCTCCTTTAAGAGATGAGCTTTTTTCGGTCTATGTTGAGTGAAGCCATTCAACCTAGACTACTTCAAATTCCCTCCTCACTTCAGAATGTTCTCTCTCTTTGCTAATCCTCCCTTTTTCTTTTGTCTTAGAAGCAGTGTGGTAAGTTATTATAATTGGCCCCCAGGTATCGTGCATCTCTATTTATGCCCTTGTGTCGTCTTCTCCCACATTGATTCTCAGCTGCTCTGTGACTTACAGAACACTTTGTTTTGACCTAAAGAATAAAGAACAGGACAGCAGTAATGCTGGGTGAATATCAGTGCCTAGGCCTTAAGAGACCTTGCAAGTTTCTCTTCCCTGAGCCATAAAGAAAAAAACAAAACTCTAGGCTATGCTATCCTATCACTGGAAAGGCTAAATGAAAGAGAGGGCCTAGAGGAAAAAAGAGAACCCTTAGCATTTCAGCCAAACAGGCTAAAGAGTGAGACAAATAAGTCTGATATTTTGGATCCTCTGGTGCAAAACTGTAGCCACTTCAGTTGGGCCCAGCTGAGATGAGATGGAGCGGAGAGGAACCATCTCAGGTGGGAAATAATAAAATGATATTGCTTTATGCTGCTAAGTTTTGAGGTGGTTTGTTACATAGCAATGCAGTGCCACTGGTCCCATGACTTCAATTAAGACCTCTATTAAAATGGCCTCCAACTCTCCATAGATTAACTTCTTTCCCAGCTTCTAGATTTTTGCTACATGAACCACCATCAGAACTGACGTTTCCTGGGAGCTGGGGGGAAAAGCAGGAATTTTAGACTCCACCTAGACCTACTGAATCAATATCTGCATTTTTAACAAGCCCCCTCATCACCTGTACATACATGAATATCTGAGAAGCCCTGCTCTAAATATGTATTTCCATCTACCTTGGTCAAAGCAAAAATAATCACTTCACTTGTTCTTCCCCACAACTACCACAAAATCCTCTTCTTTTTCTAGTGAGCCATCAATCTATTATGACTTGACCATCTACAGTATCACAAAAGCGAAAATCTTTAGAACTGTCCTCGAACTGTACTTCTGCCTTACCTGAACCTAACCATCAGCTACGCACCTGGTCCATTTGACTGCCAACATCTCTCCTTCTCTTCCTGCTTTGCCTTCCTGCTTACAAGAGCATTAAGTTTCCCTTCCTGTAGACTATTATGACCACATCTAAACTGGACACCCTCCCTCTGGCCTCCCTCTCTTCTAATACGTTACTACTTACCATCCTCAAACAAACAAAAAATAAAATCAAAACAGCCAAAAATAATAAAAAATTTTAAAAACAAAATAAAAAAGAACGTCAGAACCAATAACAAACAAAAAATAAAACCAAAATAACAAACATATGTCATGTTCTTGTTTAAAATCATCATGAAATTTTCTTTTCTACAGAACATAAGGTATAAACCCTGAAACACAGCATTCAAGACCAATCAAATCCCAGCCCCAACCCGCCTTTTTGACACACTCACTGCACTCTCAACACAAAAAGGAAAACCAAAATTTAGTCACCTGTTCACTTAGTCTGGAATTCTTTTCATTCCCCCTATTCCAATGGTTAGATTAAATCCTACCTCTCCTTCAAGGCTCATCCTCCCTTGTCATACTCTCCCCAATACTTCAGTCTAGAAACAGGCACTCCTCACTCCTGAGCCCATCTGACATTAATGTAACGTATTCCAGATTTTAATACGTATTGCCTCACATTTTGCTATCCATGCGTAATCCACTCCACAGGACTCAGCTCCTCAAGCTGAAGATGACATTCTATTTATCTCTGCAGTCCCCACAATGTCTAACAGAATAAGTACTTGGTGTATATATATATATATATATATATATATATATATATATATATATATGTTTGTTCAACTAATTAGCTAGTGGACTCAGGTTGTTCATTAGTTCAACCCTATTGCTAACTTATACTCATTTTTAGAGACTAAATTTAAAATATGTTTCAAAAGAACAGAAATTCCCGCATCAGTTTGTCTCATTTTGTGTTGTGATGGCTGGTAGATTTCCTCCCACAGAAGAGATTTCTTTGGAAATCTTGATAAACCCTGGACCATGTCACCACCTGTGGACATAATTACAATTACAATTTGGATGTGCTTTGTATATCCACATAAGCCAAAGTCCATGTTTCTTCTTCAGTTTACTTATAAATAAAACTACTGTTGCTATGGATGTGTCATCCAAAATATGCTACCAGGAAATAGGAGAGCGACCATAAAAAGTGCAACTCAGTAAAAAATCAGCAGCTCCATTCTCAAAGTATATAATCATGTTTAAAAGAAGACTTCCTGCTGAGATGTGGAGTGGATCATAACGTTAAATTATACGATAGTTAGGACAAGTTAATCTGTTGAGAGAAAAGAAAGAAAATAGGAGCTTAGAAGCTATCAAGCCCTTACACTGTAGTATTCTATTGCAGAAGAGTATTTGAGTACATGAGAGACTGTATAAATATTTTAAACTAGAATGATCAAACTTACATGTGAAGTTTTTCATGACTTCAAGGGGCAGGAAGGAAGGAAAAACATTGTCAGCTTTTGAAATTCCATGTAAACAAAATACAGGAAAATCTTTCAGAGGCCATGGCACTCGTCCTTTGTTTTTCCTCTTTAAAAAGCAATTATGTTGTTTTCCTTACTTTAACGGTTGACAAAACATGGACTATTTATGACTGATGGTGCTGAAGGGATTTTCCTCAGTGACCCTTAAGTATTACAATCCAGCATGGAGCAACTAGAAACAGAGAAATAGATATAACAAGGGAAATATAACTTGCTACTTAGCTTTGCTCCCAGAGAGGAATTCGAGGTCTGCATCAGAATCAGAGGGTGGGCCTTCTCATTCCCTTCCAGGATGTCCAATGACAATAGCCAAAAGGGTGACACTCAGAGATTCTGGACTCATAGAAAGAACTAAAGATTTTTGGTGTTTTGCCAACTTTAGAAGTCAAACATGTGTATGACATTATTCCTCCCATTGCTTGGAGTACCGAGGGGCTAATTATGTGTTTTTCAGGCTCAATTTTTTCCCAATTTTTAATTTTGTTTGCTGCTATTTGGCCAGTTTCTATTTATTAGCCTTTTTATCAGAGGAAGTCAACAGCTAATGCAAAGGAAGAGAAAATAAAACAATTAATTTTGTAACTCAGAATTATAAGACATTTTATTTGGAAAGATCTCAAGTTCCATAAGGTCAGGGACTAACTTTTACATTGTTGTCCCCCTAGCAGCTACAATAGTTCTTGACATATAATACTCAATAGACGTTTCTCAAATTAAGGGAAAAAACGAGTAAAATTAGACATGAGAAATCCAAAATTTGTAAATTATCTAAGATATCCTGTTTTCCATTTCTTTGATTAATTGAGAGTTGGCACTGGTAAAAAGCCACGTGACATACGTGAGTTTGTGCCAAGCACACATGTTCCAGTCTGGCTGCTTGGTATCACAGGGTGGTTGTGATTCCTTGATCAACATCCAAACCCCAGGTTGCTTTAGAGTTTCTAAGACAGCAGCTTTCAAACTGTTTTTACTGCAACCCAGAGTAAGAAATAAATTTTATGTCAATACAGCACACACATATCACATCACACCACACTACACACACACACACACACACACACACACACACACGTATAATTTAATAAAGAAAACAAAAGTTTCATGGAGTAATACTTACTCTTACTATGCAAAATATACTGGTATGTTCTACTCATTTCATTTTTAAATTCATTTCATGACCAATTAATGGATTATGACTTGTAGTTAAAAAAATCCTTGGACCAACTTAGCTAAGCATGAGGGTTGTGAAATAGTCAAATCTTAGGTCACATCCCTTATGCAGTGGACCTCTGAGGGTACAGAGTCTCAAGCTACTCTCAGAAGTTGACTGGATTCTAGAGTTAAAATTTCTGGATAAAATTTCACGTAATGGTTCTGAAGTCAAGAAAACCACACATTTCTTTGCAGTAGGGCATCTGCTGAGCTGTAAGCCATCTCTTGGCCACATGCATCAATCACTCACAGTAAGTGACTTGCAATTTTCATACAGCACATGCAGTTGGCTTTTGAAGGTTGTATACAAGTTTCTCAGCAAGTTCCACACTCGTGAGGACATTGTGGAGGTATCGTTAACAATGAGGTTGGAGAAGGAAGACTCTTTGACATTGACATTTGATAGGGTTGATACTAATCACAATGAGTCACTCTAAAGACTAGAGAACCACTCTAAGGAACTGAAGCCATTACCCATAGGTGCAAAGAACCTGGGGTTTTCATTTTAATTATCCAGATACTGTTACTCCTTTGCATTCATACATTCATTCACCAAATACTGTGTCTCTTCTATGCCAGGTACTGACCTAACAACAAGGAAAACCTCTGCCCTGACCAAGCTGCTTTGAAATCTGGGCTATGCTATTCAATGTATAATATGGGAAATATGCACTCATTGGCATATTGATCACTGTTGCATATCTTTCATAGAGAAAGATAAAACTCACCTGTACATGTAGACAGACTACTTCCCAGACACTCAGATTTGCTAGATGTGACTACTAGGAGAATTGAAATATGGAGTCAAGGGTCTACTATAGTGAAAGTGGAACTGATAAAACCAAAACTAGTTTCCACCCACCTTACCCTTCTGTTATTTCTCTAGACACATTTCATTCCTCTACCCAGTCTGTGTTGAATCCCACCACATGCAGGGTGCTGTGTTAGGTGTGGCGTCTGAAGATGTAACATGTGGTCCCTCCCCTCACAGTGCTCACAGGGGAGGGTGGAGATAAACATACAAGTCATTTCCTGCACAGCAGGATGACTACTATAATGGAGTATGAGTGAGGTGCAACTAAAGCACAAAGGAACACCTCAATCAGCAAAAAGGAGTCCACGACTTTTACAGAGGACATGGTGCCTGAGCACTGAAGGATGAACAGAAGCTTGCCAGACAGATGAGAAGTGAGGGCATTAAAGATGGAGGGAGCACCACGTGCAAAGTTATGGCATCTGAAGAGAACATGTAAGTCGGAGAAAAGGCCCATAGTTCAGCAAGAGAAGCTGAAGATCAGGCTGAGAGTGGCCTTATAAGCCTTGTTCTGAAAGAAGCCAAGAGGAAGGACAGTGATTTTAGAATCAGCAATAAACCAGTGTCAAAGCCATGGACATGGATGAGAATTTTTAGGAAGATTAAACACATGAGGAGCTCATTATTCCCAGTGTGTGACTTACACCTGAGTGACTGCTTCCTCCTTATACTATTCCCTGGTCCCATACAACATCATCATCATCATCATTACCACCACCACCAACAACATCACAGTTTACGGAGCATCTACCAGGGACTTCACATGTCTCATATTTAATCCTCACAACAGCCCAATGAGATAGGTTCTATTATTATCCCCATTTTCCCAAAATCACAGATCCAACAATGGATGGTATCAGGTTTTGAACTGGGCTGTCTGATTCCAGTGCCCCTAGGCACTTAGCCATGGTGTTATCCAATATATCTGTACAGATGTAGTCTGCACCATATCCCCAGACTCCTTGGCTTGGATAATAAACACTGTCTACAGCGCACTGAGTTACAACACCACTAAAGAAGAGGCATAGCATTCTGCCTGAGCTCTCTTCACATCAGTGTTAATTACTGAAACTCTCCTGTTTCTAGAATTATTTCTTACTACCCCTTTCTGGGTTACCTTTGAGACTACTTTAAAGCATTCACCATGTAGATCAGCTGTTGCTATTTGGCATGTCCACTGTTGCATAATTTGCAAGTTGCAGAATTAGTACTCAGCAGGATGATTTCAAAGGCTACTGGAAAGTATCACTCCAAATACATTATGCAGTGGGAACTACCA
Organism: Stenella coeruleoalba; assembly: GCF_951394435.1. Classification (NCBI taxonomy): domain Eukaryota; kingdom Metazoa; phylum Chordata; class Mammalia; order Artiodactyla; family Delphinidae; genus Stenella; species Stenella coeruleoalba. The sequence goes on from NC_137167.1 coordinate 21,811,177, forward strand.
TGGCAGTACTGTGCTTGTTTGGGCTATAAATTTCCTGAGAAAGGGAGGCTAGTTTATACTTACAACAACTGTTGAGTATAAATCAAAGGAGAACTTTTGAAGTCAGATGCTTCATTTGTTATTCTAATGTGCATTTTATTTTCCAAAGGATTGCAGGATCCATGTTATCTTCTTTACTCAGAAACTGAGTGGTTGAAATAATCTCTCTGTCTTTGTGGGTAGAAGACTTCACGGTCAATCAACGCTTACTTGTCATGTGAACTTGAACTCTTGGGTGATTTTACTGGCGACTGGATTTAAAGGTTCTATCTAGCTAGTTTTGTGAGAGTGACAATTTAAATAGCTTTCACAAAAACACTAGGCCAATTGGGTAATAAAGTAGTTCCTTTAAAGTTAAACGAGTCATAATTTAGCATGAAGTAGACTGATTAGAGAAACACTTATGATTTGGCACACAGTTAGGATCCAGGAGTCATCTCAGTAATTAGAACTGTTATGATGGCTATTGGCACTACGTATACAGCAAAGACGGGTCATGTCAAGAATCCATTCAAGCACTTGTGGGTTCAGAGATTCAAACCCAAGGTGAACCTTTTGGCGTTCGAGTTCGTTAGCTGTTGGCTAAATGCCACTTCCTGTTCCTAAGAAAAGAGGCTTGAAAAAGTCTCATAAAAAATGACTTAAAAGGCTTCCTTGACTTCAAAGGCTTTTACAAAACAACATTTTGATGAGTTAAGTGTAAAGGAATCAGAAACATACGGATTAAATTTCCCTTAATAGAGTCATGTGTCTAAAAAGAGAGGGAAGGAAAAGTAGCAAGTTCATTTGCTTAAGATGTTTCCAGAAGGTCTAGAGTAGCTATTGATTCCCAAAGTAATCAAATTCTTCCATTCCAGTATAATATTAGCATAGCAACATCTAGAAAGTCATGTCAAAGGATCCAACAGAATAAAGACCTGCATTTGTGTAGGTCAGGTTATACCAGGTCATCCTCCCTACAGTCCATTATAACAGCCTCCACTTTAAAGGAAATAACAGAGTGTCACAGAATAGAGCCACAAAGAACAAAGAGAATTTCTAACCAGACCTCTCACTCAGGTCAGGCAATTGTCATCAAGTCACCACACTGACGCATTAAGCTGACTTTACTGTCTGAATGAAGAAAATACAAACAAACACTCCTCAGCCATGAAGTGTCACACAAAAGGCAGCATTATCTGTTATACATGCTTAATTTCCACATCTTTAATCGTAATTTTGTGGGTTTCTAACCCTTGAAAACAAACTAACAATTATTTCCCAAGTGGGGGGAGGTCTTTGGATAAGAACATAACTGCAGAATATAGAGAGAAATAAAAATCATTTGAATCAGTCTTGCACAACCGCAAATTCTGGTCAAGAATTACTCCTCATCAGGTTTGCCATGAATTTAACTGAGCAACAGCTAATTGCTGATTTATTCTGTGTCTGAAAGTCTTAAAGAACAAAGCATTTAACTTTTGAGGGCAGATAAAAACAAGACCACACATGTTTAACAATGCAGTATTAGATATCAATGGATATGATTTTGACCAACTATTAGCTCCTCAATATAACCCAAGTTAATTTTTTATATTTGGCCAAATTCAACGGTATGAATTTTGAGAGTAATATTGCACTAGATGGATCCCTTGTAGTTATGGCAGTTTCAGATCATAAAAGTAAAATTTTTGAAAGTGGACATTTCTTATTTTAAATTGCTTGTGACATGACCTGCTATAGTAACACATAAATAAGCTGCCTTCTTAAAACAAACTTAGTGAGGCAAAAAGGTCCTAATTAATTGAATCCATGAGTAACTTTTCTAAATAGTATAGTTTTATTTACATCAATATATTTCATAGAAAAGGAAATGAATAAGAACTTCAAATATTGGCTTATGGAGTCTAGTAATGTTTACATGTAATTCCAATGAATGTAGATTGGTAAATGCATTTATAAAAGTAAATAAATATTGCTATTTTTATGTTTTTCAGCATATCTTCAAATTTGATTCAAGCAGACATGTACTATATTTTAGCAAATATCAAGCAATCAAAAAACTGCAGATTTTTTGTTTCTTTATATGCCCCACATCACCAAGTCCCTAAGCATGTCCCATGACCCAAAGACCCCAGAGGACAAAAGAACAACCTGGCCATGCTTCTATACCCCAGCAAAGTTTGTGACTTCTGAGGAATGTTGCCAGTGATTTCACCTAACTTAACCTTAGTTACCAGAACAGAATTTTGAATGTTTCTAAGCAGACAGTTTTAGGAGAGCTGCTGAAACAATTGCTAAAGAATAAAATGATGTTAAGAGGACAAATTAGTCCTAATATTTCAAAAGTGTTCAAAGAAGTGATTTCACTTAATTGTAAATCCTGGAGGGAAATATTTGCCTTGAGGGATTCTGATAATCACTGACTTTACCTTGTCATTCTTCAGGAGAGGTGAAAGGCATAGGACAATCACACAGCAGACACAACTGTCCTTTCTTTCAAGAAAGATGATTTGCAAATTCCTGCTCCCCATTCATGTCGAAATCTTGAGATTTCCTACCCAATTCCCTTTCCAAAGATCTTGAATATTTTTCAGGGCAGCGTTACACATACTGAGTAGTAATGCTCTAATATGATATAATTGCAGGTCAAGAAGCATTTAGTCCAGCAAATACCTCCCCTTCCAGGAATGCAGCTCTTGAAATCCTGCTTTTGAAGAACCATACACTTAGGTTAAATATTACTCCCTGAGGTTCTCCTTACAAAATTTATATCCTTCTAGATAGCTGGTAATTAAGCCACTAAAGCCTCTGTGTTAATTACCCCATCAAGAAGCTCTCTGTATAAGTTTTGGAATATATGATATCAGTGAGTATGAGGAAGAGGAGAAAGAGCAGAAGAAAAAACAGGGCAAGTTGATCCAAAGACAATTTTCACCAAATTTACCAATTTGTCTAAAACTAGCCCCACTTCCCACCCCATAGATTGTGAGCTCTACCACCAAAATTATATTTTTCTTCCACATTTTAGAACAATTTTTATGTGCATATTTCAAAGTTGTGTTACCTGATCATCAAATTCAAATAATGCAACGTCAGCTAGAAATACCCTGAAAAATGACAACCACAAGAGTGCCTCTCTCCAGGGTTAAATAACCCTTTCCTAACAGCTCAGACTGTGTTTCACTGCTGCATTTCCTTAACTGAGAAAGTGTTTTCTTATATCTCAAAACCCTGACTGGAAGGGGAGTAGAATGGCAAATAAAACCTCAGGGAGTTGATTTTAAGACAAGCTTTAGTAATGTTTGGGACCAAAGTAGCAGGTAAAATATGTTTGCAATGCATAGACCAAAGGGTATCCACACTTCTCAAGGATTTTTCTACCAATGGTGGTCAAATAATCTTTTTCTCACAAAGGAAGTCCAGTTCTGCTTATAAAAATAAAAATTCTAGGAGTACCCACTAGCTATCTCAGTAGGTGTTAGCATATCTTTGCTAAACTGCTTTTGTTCCAACATGTTGGGCAGTGTGTTAGTCCGTTCAGGCTGCTATAACAAAACGCCATTGACTGCATAGCTTATAACCACAGAGATTCATCACTCACTATTTTGGTGGCTGGAAGTCTGAGATCAGGATGCCACTATGGTCAGGTGAGGGTCCTCTTCCAGGTTGCATATTTCTCACACTCACAGGGCAGAAGGGATTAAGGATCTCTCTGGAGCCTCTTATAAGGGCGTTAATCCCATTCTTGAGGGTTCCCTTCCTTCCCAAAGGCCTCGCCTGCTAATACCATCACAATGGGGGTTAGGATTTCAACACGTGAATTTGGGAAGTTCACAAACATTCGTATCAGAGCAGATAGTAAAATATAAACCTTTACATTTTCTCTTTAGAGTAGATCTGGCATACTAATTTGGATCTCTACTACAGTTACAACTAAGTAACAACGATGTGTTCATGTGGGTAAAAACTAAAAAAAAGGAGAATGGAAAAGTGAATAAAGTTGATTTATTAAGATAATGAAATCATGGGGGATATTTTTCAGCTCTAATTATTACAATTTTATTTGTAGAGTGTTGTTTGTTAAGAAGAATCCTAACAGGAAAATCACTTATTTAAAGCCTTATCTTCATGAGGCAGGATTGCTGCAACTTTTGAACTATCCTAGGAGGAGATGACTCAACAAGTTCCACAGGCTTCTTTCTTGTAACTGGGTCAAAGTACCCTCAGTGTTCAGCTAATATCCTGTGGTTTTCACCCGTGCCTATAAAACAGGTGTCTAAAACGACTGTGAGGCTCAGCCCACGGCTAACCGGGCAGACCTGAGAGTAACACAGACACGGTTACCCCATAGAAGTCACAAGCTGGAAACTCCATGAAACAGAGTAAGGAAATACTGGAACCAACAGCAAAACAGCCTTGCAACCGATTTATCTTGGTCAAATGCTGATTGAACGTCCTCAATTCTGGGAACCGGAATGATGCCAGAACCTAGGTCGGGCTAAACCTCCAAGTCCAGCTGGGGAGACACTAAATTACTCCAGCTTGGAAGTTGGGTGTGGGTCAAACAGACAAGCCAGGCTCCTTCCCCGACCCCCACCCCCCAGTTAATCCTACCTCCTTCTCCTCCCTTCTCAGAGTAGAGGCCTAAAAGTATGCTTCCACCTCTAGCCCTTTGACTAGAATGTTCTATCCCTCTCTTCAAACGCTGTTATTTCTTTACTCTCTCTCAAAGGCCCAAAGTCACTTCCATTTATTGCGTAAAGCAATTCAAAGCCTTCTAACCAATGTCAACTCTTCCCAATCCAGGCATTCCATTCCCAGTGATGCTTGGAAAATATTGGTTATTCATATTAACCACACTAATAATAACGGCACAGATTATGATTAACCCTGAAAATTCGAATAATAATATAACTGCTTTATTGACAAATTTAAATTTCATTCCCATTTAAAAAAAGTGGGACCCATGTCTAATGTGGGATGGGATACCACATGGCTATGACATTCTGTCTCTTTAGGGCAGTTGGTCACCTTGGCAGGGACACTAGGGGCAAGACTACCTTCCAATCTTAGAGACAGCTTTATCTCATCCATCTGCCTCTATAACGTTTGGCCTTTGACACATCCTTGAATTTAGTTCTAAACCACACTCTCAACTCATTTTATTCTTCCTATTTATACTATCTTGTTTCAAAGCATCCTAGCCTTTGACCTCATGAATCCTCTATCTCTTTAGTTTTTCCATCAACCTTTGGTACTGCTTTAAACTTTCATTTCCCTTCTCAACTGTGATTCCATTTCTTCCCACTAACTGTACAACAATTAAGCAAAGATACCATCTGTCCACACAAGCTCTCAGGACCCTACACACAAGCACAGGCTCAGACTGTGGCAGCCTCTCCAGGCAGAACCAAAAGTAAGTGACACTATTTAGAAGATGTCCTGTTCTACCAGGTGTAATCTAACTCATGAAAAAAAAATAATAACAATAATAGTAATAATTCTGGACACCTCTGAAGAAAGTACTATGAAAGATAAACTTAAAACTTGAAATGGGATTTAAAAATTTCACTACTTTTATTAAAATACATAATAAAAGGGAAGCTTCTGATTTGTCTTTAGATTTTATTCTCAATATTCAATTTTTCAAAATAAAACTGACTAATACTATTTTAACTCAAGAGTTTTTTTGGTTTTGTTCTATTTTGTTTGTTAATCTTACTTAATTCCTGGTAACTTTCTCTAAGCACCACTTTGCTCATTCTTTCATCTAATAAGGAGGTAAATAACTTCTTGTGGAGAACTGAGAGGGAAATTCAGCCATGGAGTTCACTGACTGAAATCAGCTGCCTTTAATGTACTAAAATGCTATTAAATAAAACCACTCCTTTTAACTTCATAATATGGAAAGAATTAAGCTAGCTATAAAACTGGTTTTATTATGCCAGACATGGTCTTCCTCCAGAATGAAGACCTTAGTGTGGTGACTCTGCACAACACTGAGGAAGAACAGAAACCTATTTTATATTTTGAAATAGACACAATTCATAAATGCATGAGTTGGTGTATATTATAACAGACTACTGAAGACAAATAGTTAAATCTATTATTATTCAAAAATTACATGGGATTCTGCTGGCTGTATTGCCATATATTATATGCCAGCAATCCTAAAATATAGATAAAAATTGTACAACCTATAGGACGTTATTATATAGAACTTTAAAATTCCATCTTCATATCTTCATAATGCTAATATCTTACCTCCAAAGAAATTATTGTACCTGGAAAGCAAAGTTAAATAAAGAATTTCTAGAGTCTATTATATGATGTCAAGTCTAGAAATACAATATAGGGTAAAAAATATTAAGTAACCGATTCTTAAAACTGACTTTTCATTCTGCAGTTCAGCATATCCCTAGCAGGAAGTAATAGGACATCATTTTCAAACACGTGACTTCCTTTATTACACACTTGAGACTTCAGACTTTAAATGGAATTATATGCTTTCTTCTGGTGAATCATGTTCCTACATTTAACAGGCTGCTAAAATTTGAAATCAGAAAGGAATTTTCCCTTAGAACACTTTAGAACAGACAGGGTAGTTTTTTCCCCCTCTGCTCTTGGGATCAGTGAATGGGGATTAACATTAGTGAAGAATAAAATAAATGTGTAAGGATGGGCATTTTGATTTGTCTTTTCTCCAGCTTTGTATTTCACCCTAAGACTTGGCATAAGGAATATCATTTCCTCTCGAAGCTCCTCAGTGGTTAAATGATTTTTGACTGAGTTATATCCTCCTCAGTACAGGAAAATTGATTGTCATGTGCTCATAGAAACTAGTAGTTATGCCATGAGGACTTGTAATGCTTGCTGAGGCTGTGTAAAAATTGTAAAACGTGACAATAGGAAAGGTAGTAAAAGGAACCAGAAATTTCATTATGGCTTTCAGCTTCTTATCCTAGTCCAAACTGAACTGTATTTTTGAAAACTAAACTTGGGGGAAAAAACTGTCTTAGTAGGAACAAAATTTAGGGTCTTCAAATTAAAGGACTGTCCAGAAAATGATCTTGTGAAAACAAAGAAAAACGAACAATCTGACCTCAAATCATTATGATACTACAGCACGAATAAATACAAGAAATGTTCATATTGATCAGAAACTCCCAGTGTATTCTATTGCTTCTCTGCTCTTAGAAGTACTAACAGAGAAAACAAATTTGCAAACAAATTTGTTTGCAAGTGTATACTGGCAAGATAAAATTTTCACATTAATGGTTAGTCTTGTGTGCCTATAAATGTACCTTGGAAGCAAAACAAAAAATTCACCAATTTTTAAAAAATTCCAAGGTTCAAAATTTACAAAGCAATGAAAGTATCATTTATTTTTAAAAGAAAGTTATTCCATTTAGCCCCAAAAGGTGTCTCTTGCTGGCAATATTAACGATGCATGTCATTTTTCCTTTATAACAAAAGTAAGGAAGCTTATCATGAATCCTTCTTAATAGATTAATCCTCATGTTTACATCGACTTGACATTTTATGATTTCCTCCAGCGCAGGAAAACCATGCCTTGAGAAGCTTGATGGTGTCTTATCAAATTCCTAGCAGCAGTAAGACTTAACCTGTTTGACCTCTGCACATGTGCACATAGGTGGATACTTTGAACCAATAAACTCAAGCAGATTAGCCTTCTAAAAATGGCTTAAGAGCAGTTTGTGTGATTTTAATTATGCAATTTTACCTGAATTCATCAAGGACAAAAAAAAATCAATGGCTTATATAACACACCTGATCTTGTTCCCTGTTAGTTGCTCATAGTCTGAAGTCCCCAGTGATCCACACAGGAGTCCGTGACAAAAAAGCAATTGCTGGATTGACTGATATCTCAGTACATTGACTTTTACAAAGGTGAGTTACACTGAACAATAAAAAGGGATATATTATTTTGTCTATTTCTATTATTTTCTATTCAAAATGTAAACAAGCCCTATGACTGCTTGATGGGATGAAGTAAATCAACACAAATCTGGGTTAATTTTACTGTCAGCTTTCTATTATATCTTAAAAGAAAAGTATTTAAAGTTTTGAAATCTTCCAATGAATATCTATATGAAATCTATTTTCAGAGACAAATAAATTATGCCTTTTGGGCTTCCCTGGTGGCACAGTGGTTAAGAATCCGCCTGCCAATGCAGGGGACATAGGTTCGAGCCCTGGTCTGGGAAGATCCCACATGCTGCAGAGCAACTAAGCCCGTGTGCCACAACTACTGAGCCTGCGCTCTAGAGCCCGTGAGCCACAACTACTGACCCTGCATGCTGCAACTACTGAAAGCTGCACGCCTAGAGCCTGTGCTCCTCAACAAGAGGAGCCACCGCAATGAGAAGCCTGCGCACCACAACGAAGAGTAGCCCCCGCTCGCCACAGCTAGAGAAAGCCCACGCGCAGCAACGAAGACCCAATGCAGCCAAAGATAAATAAGTAAATTTATTTTTTTAAAAATTGTGCCTTTTATTTTGCATCTCATTATGAAGAGCAGTATAATAATAGCAGTCACTAAACTGTAGTCCAAATGATACTGGAGCTGCCTTGTAGAATCTCATGATATCTCTTTCTGTTTGAATTGTAAAAGGAAAAGCCCTTTGCCCGGGCATGTCCTCTGGGTACTCTTCCTTCAGCTAGACCATTTCATTATTAAGCAATCATGAATCTACATTTTCTAGTACTTTATTGTTATTTTTAATTCTCAGACTTGAATTTTCTCTATGAATGTAATTTCTCATTATTTTAGCCATGGCTCTGTTTTGAGCTCCTTCCAATATAGTACTTAATCAGACCTAGTTCCTTAAAACTAACTCAGAGAATAGATTCTAAGAAAATAAACTTACTAAACTGAGAAAGGAGAGAAATTAACTACATTCCATTTCAGGTTGTGACAGGCAATGTGGGAGGAATTCTCCCCTGACAAATGTATATTTTCCTTATCTGTTCTGCACTTGTTCAGTCCACTAATACTAACAAATATAAAGCATGTGGTTATAAATCTATTATCTCCAGTATATTTTTATTGTGGATGAATCTTTAATGTAACCAAAATGTCAGAGTCTAGTAAAGTCAGATTTGACTATATATACAGAATGCGGTTGTTAGGAAACTTTAAACATTTCTGAGTATTTTTAAAAGTAAATTTAGTAGAACTCTTGGGAATATAATTGTTTTTAAAGTCTGAGAAAAATAACTTTTGAGGATTTCTTTCTGAAATAACAGCAAAAGAAGGGTATCATTAAGGTCCTATACTAGTTAATTTCCCTCTGTGAGCCATTTCTGTCCTCTCTCTGCTTTGTTTCCATTTGAACTGTGATGAAAAGTGATTTTAACATTTGATGTCCTGGTGTGTTTCCTCCTTATAAATAGTAAAAATTGTGTAAATTGTTCTGTTTAACCTTTTCGCTTGGACCACCAGGAATCTGAGAAAACATTACAATTCATCTTTAACAATGTTTAAGATTATCATGGTGGGTATATCTGTATTATTATATTGTATGGCCTGCATGGCTGTATTCCTTCTCTTTTGTATTTGCAAATCCCTCTCTTCCTCCTCTCCAGCATCCTCATGATGCCCTGTCAGATGCCCAAAGACTTATTATGATTTCCATCCATGGTATCTTTTTGGAAAAAGAGTGTTTATTTGTTATTCATGACCAACTTCCATGTGACTTCTTCTCCGCACCTCACCCCAGTCCACCCTGAGTCAAGTGTGGTAATGGGATGGAGCCAGGCAGAGCAGTCCTCACTGTCATGTCCTCTCATTGACAAAAGGGAGGTTCTGAATCTCTAAAACTACAGAGCATATGCCCACAAAGGTCTTATTTATACTCTGACCTATATGGCTATGCAACACCCCAAATCTGCATCTTGAATTGGGTTTCCTAACTGATGAAAGATGCCATCAGTGTTCTGCCTTAACTCATAGGAAACGTCTTTTTAGCTAAGGGAACACAATATAAGTCCTAACACAAGGGAGAGAGAGCCTCCCAAGGTTTCAGGTCATCTGGCTGCCTCTCTGACCTCCTCTTCAGTAGAGAAGAAACCACTCACCTCCAAGTAATTTCCTGGCCACCTCCATCACCCAGGAGTAGGAACGTAGTTACTGTCCTACATACAGCTCCCACAGCATTCCATAAATCTACAGACCTTAGAACTGTGGCTGAAGGAGTGTGTTTTTCGTATATACTGCTTACCAAGGAAAAATAAACAAAAGAAAAGATTGCCTAGAACGAGAATAAACAAAAAGCTCTAGACACGATTGAAAGAATAATCATTTTTTAGAATAAAGTTATACAGGAGGAGAAAGAGACTAGCAACGCCCAAAAGGTGACAATGCATGGATTGTGCATACACTTCCATTTATTTCCTCAAAGAATCTTGATCATAGGTCATAATCAATAGCACCCTAGCTCCAGAACAATTTTCCATTGAGCATCTACCACTATGAAACTCTGATGCTTCTCTTCACCTGTGACCAACACCTTAAGGGTAGAACAACTTGTTTTATTTTGACCTAATCATATCACCTTATAACTATTTACTTCAACCAGGTCTCCTTTGAACCATCATGTCCAAACTCTGCTACAAAAGGTTCATTGTTGCTATTGTTTGTTACCTTTGTTTTGTCCTGTATTTGTTCTGTGCATCAAGATTTGCCTTCCAACATCATCCGTAGCTACAGAAATTCTGAGTCTGACACTCATAGGTCATCTTAGTTAAACATGTGAGTAGGAAAAGAGGTTTGTGTGGTGGTTAAGCCTTCAGGACTCTGGGATGAGAAAGACTGAATTCAAATCCTGCATCTGCCTCTTCATAAATATATAAACTTGGGCAAGTTACTTAATCTCCCTGTTCCCCAGTTGTCTTTCCATAAAGTGGAATAATAATGCCTCTTAAATGAGTGGCACTTATTAAAAGGTGGTGAGAATTCAATGAGATAGTAAAGTGCTTACACAGTATCTACTACGTTGTAAGTATTCAATAAATCTTAGTCATTACTACTACTTGGTAATAAAAGATTTTTCTTTTTTTATTTCTGTTATATGCATCATCACTCACCTTTATCTTCTGTATATCAATACAAGCCAAAACTTATCATTGACTGAAATGAGATACTTCACTTATTTTTAAAACCTTAATCTCCTTCTTTTCCCTCTGAATTATTCAAAAATGCATTCTATGCCTCTATGCTTATTCTTGTCTTCCTTCTTGACTCATCTCTCTTTCTCATAGGGCAAAGGACAAAATAACTATTGTGCCATTTTGAGTTCCTTGGACACGTCATAGGTTTTCAAAAACCCATGTTTTTGCATATGATTTGGCCTCTGCTTGGATGGAATTTGCCACCACCAACCCTTTTTTGTTGTTTGCTAAATTTTTATTTGTCCCAGAAAGCTAGGTCAAATGCAGTATCCACTGATAAACTTCCCCTGGTTTCCCAAGGCACAGTGAGAAGTAGTATCCTTGGTGCTCCCATAGTAGTGTAGTCAGAGCTCTAAGTTGCCATGTAAATGTCATATGTAATGGATCTGTGTATCTTCCTATCTCTCTCACAATACACTGAGTTCCTTGAAGGCAGGGACTACCAACTATGGACCCTTTACTAGATGTCTCTAGCCTCTAACATGTGGATGTTATATAATAGATAATAAATATATTTTGAATGAATGAGAGTCTTCTATCTTCTATAGAAAGAGGCTAAATTATTCATAAATGTACCTAAAATATGGCACTTAAGGACTACAAAATCCATAGAAAGGTTGAAAGAAGAAAAAAATAAGAAAAGCAAAGTAAATGACCCAGGAAAGTGCACTACACAGAGGGACTTTTCAACTTTTCTGTGTTAGCTGATTTATTTTGACAAAAAGTGCTAGAGCCAGAATTCCGCAAAAGCCTTCCCTTTGAGCTCTACCATGTTTTATCAACAAACATAACTTGTTATGACATAAAGTTACTTTCTTCTTCCCAAGCAACTCTTCACCATCACTTAGAATCTTAATCATTGGCAAGATTAAAATTCTAAGATTAAAATTTAGAAAACTATATTCCAACCAAATCATGAGTATCCACTATAATACGGTTCTCAAATTTGTTGTATCAACAAAGCTTTAAGAATTCTACCATAACATAAAGTAAAAGATCACTTTTCTCATAAAATACATATATTTTCATAGACATATGTATATCTTACTTACTGTAAAATATAAGGGCATAAAAATTGTCACAGGTTGTTAAAACTACTATAAATTGTTTTGCTATGAGTTTAAAAATTCTCATGAAATTAATTATATTAAAATTATGCCATTAGGCATAAATTACTTCTGGAGTAACTTAAAATACAAGATAACAATAAAATTTACAGTATTAGTACTGGGAGAAAATTTGATAGCTATAACTAAACTGCACATGGACTAATTCAAGCTTTGCTATCGGCAGTTATTATATTATGATATAAAGCCACAGGTGGGTGTCTCTGCTCATTGGCTATTTCAGGAGGTGAGAAGATCTTTGACAGGCTTCTTCCCAGCTCACAGTTGCTAGGAAATAGGTCTTATTCTGAGACCTGATATTTGATTTATTCTCAAATGTCTGAGTTTAATCCTCTAAATCCCTCCTCCAAAGCATATGAGCTATCTTCTCATTCTTTCGCCATTGTGTAAATCTTTATTTTAAGAAAGTAAATTTATATCTCAGAAATGATTCAATGCAATAAAGGTATGACATACAGAAGAGAGATTTCCAAAGGTCCAGCTATATTAAGATCACAAAATTAGATAAGGGACAGAGGAGTCTCCTTAAATAACTAGTTTATTCCTATCTTGGCACAAGCAGTGATTCTCAAACTTCAGTAGTGCCGGAAAATTTTAAAGAAAAGATTCTTAGGATTAACTTATATTTTCTTTTAATAAATATAAGGAAAACCATGGAATTATTGAAATCGGCATGAAATGTTGAACCCAATCCAATTATTGTTCAAATCTATCACAAAAACAATTATCTGAAATTAGTTTTCAATTTTTGCAGACACTGAAAAGAATTTCTAGTTTCAGCACAAACTTTACCACCAAACCACTGATGGAAACAAATAAATTCTACATATCATTCATCTATATCAATCCAAAGATTATTTGAGGGCTTCCCTGGTGGCGCAGTGGTTAAGAATCTGCCTGCCAATGCAGGGGACACAGGTTGGATCCCTGGTCGGGAAAGATCCCACATGCCGCAGAGCAACCAAGCCTGTGCACCACAACTACTGAGCCTGCGTGCCACAACTACTGAAGCCCGCGTGCCTAGAGCCTGTGTTCCGTAACAAGAGAAGCCACCACAATGAGAAGCCCGCGCACCGCAACGAAGAGTAGTCCCCGCTCGCCGCAACTAGAGAAAGCTGTGCACAGCAACAAAGAACCAAAGTAGCCAAAAATAAATTGAAAAAATAACTAATAAATTAATTTTTTTAAAAAATCCACCAAAGATTATTTGAGCATGAGTCAAGTTTTCTTACCATTGCTTACACTTTGTCTTCAATTTGGAAAACCTCATCTAATAGCATCTTTTACATATTTGGTCAACTTCTATTTTCTTGTTAGCCCATTAAGAATTAAAGTATTTCCAAATGCCAATTATAATCCCCAAAGAGAAGTTGCTTTTGTCTCTTCAACTGAAAAAAGAATTCCCCATAAACACAATGGTGGACCCACATGGTCATGGTCATTTCGTGCTGTCTCAAAAGCTGCCAGCATGCAGCCCGACAAAACAAAAGTTAGATGCTCCATTTTAGGCACCAAATCTGGTTCTAAACACAAGCCCAGAAGCAGGGATGGAGATCAGATTCAGATATAAAGTGGCCATGTGGATAATGCAGCATATATTTCTGTTAATTTTTTTTTAGGTTATCATCAAAACCAAAAACATTATTTTAAAACACTCATAGAGTACTCACCCATCTCAAAGATCACATCCAAAAAAGATCCAAAAATCCCATTTTGAGAAACACTGAATCCAGACTTGCTTATTACGGATTGAACTGTGTTCCCCCAAAATTCATATGTTGGAGTCCTAATCCCCACTACCTCAGAATGTGACCTTATTTGTGGATAGGGTCTTTAGAGACGTCATCAGATGAGATCATTCAGGTGGGCCCTAATCCAGTATGACTGATGTCCTTATTCGGACACAGAGACAGACACTCCTAGAAGGAAGATGATGTGAATAGACTCAGGAAGAAGAAGTTTATCTATATGCCACAGAGAGAGATCTGGAACAGATCCTTCCCTCACAGCCCGCAGAAGAAATCAACACCTTGATTTTGAACTTCTGGTCTCTAGAACTGTGAGATGATAAAATTCTGTTGTTTAAGCCACCTAGGCTGTGGTTCTTTGTCATAACAGCCCTAGCAAACTAATATACAAATCCATAAGCAGGCATGGAAATAAAATTCAGTTACAACAAGTTCATCAAGATTATGCAGAACATGCTGTAGTTGATTACTTTTAGTTTATCATAAAAACAAAACAAAAAAACACTATTTAAAAATGCTGGGCTTCCCTGGTAGCACAGTGGTTAATAATCTGCCTGCCAATGCAGGGGACACGGGTTTGAGCCCTGGTCTGGGAAGATCCCACGTGCCGCGGAGCAACTAAGCCCGTGCGCCACAACTACTGAGCCTGCGCTCTAGAGCCCATGAGCCACAACTACTGAGTCGCGCACCTAGAGCCCATGCACCACAACAAGAGAAGCCACTGCAATAAGAAGCCCGCACACCGCAACAAAGAGTAGCCCCCACTCACCACAACTAAAGAAAGCCCGTGCACAGCAGTGAAGACCCAACACAGACAAAAATAAATAAATAAATAAATAAATAATGCTTGTAGAGAATACACAGATCCCAAAGAACACATCTGAGAAAGATCCAAAAATCCCATTTTAAGAACCGCTGAATTAGATTGCTTCCACGTCCTGGCCGCAAGAGGGAGGAGATATGGGGATATATGTATATGTATAGCTGATTCACTTTGTTATAAAGCAAAAACTAACACACCACTGTAAAGTAATTATACCCCAATAAAGATGTTTAAAAAAAAAGAGCCCCTGAATTAAAGGATTGGACACTCTTTCTCCAGTTCCTACAGATCTACTTACATCACTCTTAGACACTCTTTAAACAAGAAGCAGTTGTTCTCAACAGGGTCATTGCCATAAGTACATGAACTAAATAAAAATGCCAGATTTTCCTGACTGAATATAGCAAGCAAGACAGATCAAAGTCAACTGGAACAAAAGGTCATGTAACAATGAAGTTCAAGCGGCGTTTACTGACAATGACCAGAGATGTGAGCACAGAGCAGAAACACACTGAGTAATTCCTGTCCAGTAAGGTCCAGCGCAAAAACTCTTCTAGTGGTCAATAAGACAAATTAAATACCACTTTCTACTAACAGAATTAAAGGCAGCAGAGGGATAATCTATGGCAGGCAGGCTCAGCATATGCAGGAAGAGAAAATCCTGGTAACGTGTCCCACCTATTCAGAGGACCTCAGACTGCCTCAGACTGTTGGTGTGGATATAACTGGCTGCAAAATACTACCCTTTCTCTCTCCAAAAACCATTTCAACAACTTCCCACATACTTCCAATCTCAGGGAAATCCACCTGAAAAGCAAATTTAGTTAATTTAGAGGGCTTAATAGTTATTTTTAAAATAGCTGTCATTTAGGAAGTATAAACTATCACCTGCTTTATTAGACGTTTCTGTCTTGTATCCCATTAATTTCTCGCCATGATGCTATGAAGTCACTGTTGTTATTCCCAGTTTGTGATGAATAAATTGAGAGGTTAAGTCTTAGAGAGATTCAGTCAACCACGTCAGTTTCCAATATATGTACTGGTGGAGACTAAACTACTATGACGTATATATGGTGTACTATCCACTATAGAACAGACACCTTCTTAATTTATAACCACAGTTCTATCTTGTGCCCATTAAATTCAAAACCTTTAGGTCAACCCTTTGGCCACTTCCTAGCATTTAATATATGATATATGTAAAGTACAACCTCCCTGTCCTGAACTTTCTACTTTTGTCTTATTTTTCTGTACTCACATGCTTTCCTTCACTCACAGGAAAGGAAAAGCACTCCAGTGTCTCCAATTTACGAAAGCACATGCCAACATATTTAGGATCTATATTATGGAAAAGATAACAGAAAACTTTTAAGGAAACAATTTATCAGCACTTTTACAAAAGATGAAAATAGACTTCTTAGGAAGTACATGTGATAACACAGGACTATTGTTTGAACATCACCTGATGAAAGCAATAATCAAGAAAAAAAACAGTGAAAAAGTAGACAATGTGACATGTGAGGGTCATTCTGTGACCATAACATGTATTTCATCTCACATCAAACACCCAAACTATTCCCTTTCATGTGATGTTCTTTGTATAAGGTCTCATGCAGAGGACATGAACTTGATAACTGACAAAGTTTTCCAGGATATTTTTTTGAAAGAAAATACTTTGGCTTATTCATATTTCTGCTAAAAAGTGGTTTTGAGATCTGAATTGCAGATAATCACTTTAGTTCTCCCATCCTTTTCCCATAGATAAACACGAACAATTTTGTCATTTATTTTTCTTAAATTTAGAAGAAAACATCAGATGAGTAATTTGGTGACTTTTTTTTTTAACTAGATCTTTATTGGAGTATAACTGCATCACAATACTGTGTTAGTTTCTGTTGCACAACAAAGCGAATCAACCATATGCATACACGTGTCCCCATATCCGCTCCCTCTTGAGCCTCCCTCCCATCCTCCCTATCCCACCCCTCTAGGTCATTGCAAAGCACCCAGCCGATCTCCTTGTATGCTGCTGCTTCCCACCAGCCAACTATTTTACATTCAGTAATGTATATATGTCAATGCTACACTCACTTCGCTGATATTTTGATTGAGATATTTTGTTTGGTCAAATCCAACGGATATAAACTTAGTACACCATGTCCTGCAGTGCATGAAATCATTTTTTGAAATAAATTTATATCTTGTCCTTGATTGCCTTAATCTCATAGATGAGGACTCTGCAGGCATTTTGTAGCACTGGTATTTCTATCCCTCTTTAGGTATCTGTTCCTAAAGTCATACACCATTTAAGATACAAGCACTGAATAATTCATTTCAAAGGGTACCATGTGCCTTTTTCTGGGTTGGCTATTATACAGAAAATCACTTGTAAATTGCTTTTAGTCTTACTAACTATGCTACAAACTACACAGAAATCTGAATGGTAAAATAGAGCATCTAGACCATGTTTCTGGTTTTATTTATTACCTAAAGAAAAGAGTCTTTAACATTTTTATTCTTATATTGAATGTATTTATTGTCTACAAACCTCTTACTAATGTGAAAATCCTATTTTACCAGCTACAACAATTCAGTTGTCATGAAATTGAATAAAGACAGTAAAGAAAAACTACTGAATTTTTTTCAGCACAGTGTTTTTACAACTTTGTACATTTCCCTTTAAACTCTAATCATCAGGATCTTGGTAATAAACTCTTTCATACTCACACATCAAGAAGAAAATACCTACAGCATTGTTTTCCTTTCTGCCTACTTCTCACATTTATTAGCCCAAGTTACCACCCATGTCAATATGAGTCACATCTCCCTGGACATATATTTTATAATCATTCACCTCAGGATATAATCAGCTTAGATAAGGCCATACATTCTTTAGAAATACCAGCCACTACTCATTGTCAGTGGTCAAGTCAAAATATTATGTCATAGAATTTTAAAAAGTATAAAATACAAGAAGCATAAAAGAATAAGACATTCTGTGCATTTTATAGTCATGGCTGGAGCAAAAAAAAAAAGTGGATTAAGTTGTGATACAGGAAAAAATAAGCAAATAGCTAAGTATATATTTTCATTCTCTTCAATACAATCTTATCCAATTCCTAATGGAAATATTTAGATAACAATCACACACTTAATAAACATTTAATGAGGGCTTCCCTGGTGGCGCAGTGGTTTAGAGTCTGCCTGCTGATGCGGGGGATGCGGGTTCGTGCCCCGGTCCGGGAGGACCCACGTGCCGCGGAGCAGCTGGGCCCGTGAGCCATGGCCGCTGAGCCTGCGCGTCCGCAGCCTGTGCTCCGCAACGGGAGAGGCCACAGCAGTGAGAGGCCCACGTACCGCAAAAAAAACCCACAAAAAAAACATTTAATGAGTAAAAAAGATGAACAGATGTTTTATATTGCCTTCCTAAGTTAAAAAATTATCTTTGGTCACTTACGTATTATTTAATGTTCACTTGAAAAATAATGTTCAGCTCCTACTAGTCTTAAATGCTGTACTGGACCCTACAGATGTAAAAGGGGAAAAGGCAGACACAAACGTTGTATGGGTTACACAGACAAGAAAAGAGGCAATCACAGCATCATGAAATAGACCTCATTTGGAGGGAGCATGTAGGAAGGGATGCCACCCAGTAACCCTGATATGAGGTGCCAGGGAATCCCTTCCAGAGGTATGAACTTTTAAACGTAACCTGAATGATGACTAGCAGTTAACCCAGTGAGAGGATGAAGGGGTTCATGGGTGGGCTGGGTGGAGAAGAGTGTTACAGAAAAGCAGGTGGGGGGTGGGGGTGGGGAGGAAGGAAGGAAGGAAAGGAAAGCGGGGGTGGAAGTAGGAGGAAGAACACCACTCTGGGACCACTTAGCTACAAAGCAATCAGTCTGTATTTTACTGCTTTGTTTTCCTGCAACCACAGATTTGTATTAGTTCCATGAAGTCCTTGTAATCTACATAGGTTTAGAATGTCCCGGTGTTCTCATTTATTCTTCCTTAATTGATCAAGGTTTTCTTGTAATATTTATTACCCTTCCAAAGATGAATTTTAATCTTTGAAATACCCAGACCTTTTTCTTAAGTGTTAAAATATCTAACACTGAAAGCTTTTAAGGCTTAGTTCTGTAATTATTTTGCTGAAACATCCATAAGATGAGCTATCCATCAAAATAAACTTGGGGGGGGGAAGCTTTGCCTTATGTCAGAATAATTTTAAACTTAAATAATACTCTTTGATAGAAAATTCTGCCTTTTTACATAATCATTGCATAATGTGTAGAGAATTAGAAACAAACTTTATTTCTTAACACTGAAACCAGCCTTCCAATAAAATTGTATTATATGTATTATTTAGATTTACTGGGTAAGCTATATATATGAATTTGGATACATTTCGTAAAGGTCTATACTGTTAAAATAATTTCTAACAATAAATGGCAATATTGCCCACTATCAGTATTACTATTTAACTTCAAAGGGTACTATCTGTTTTAATATATATGAAATTATATTGAGCATTTTAGGCTACTAGTGCCTGCATAGGTTTTACAGAAAATAATTTCAAAAATACTTATTTTAAAAACAATGACATTACATAAAATTTGGAAAATATAGGAGATAAATCACTCAAAAGCCTTCCACCTTAGGGGAACAGCTATTGGCATTTTACCTATTGTAAGATATTCACAAACTGGGTGGGAATGAGGTGTGTGGTATAATCAGGCAAATGCATTGCCCGCTTTCTTTTTCCTGCCCCTAGCCCTGACACCTTAATCTCCATTTGAAACCCTCTTGCTGGCTTCCATCCAGGGCTTGATGCCAGGAAAGGCAAATTTCTACATGGAACAATTTGCAAAATAAGTCTCAGAGAGTCCCTCACAACCCTTTCATTTGTAGGATTCGGCCTCCTAACACCATGGGCATCTGCATTACGTTTCCTTGGAGATAGCATACATTATACCAGCCTTCCCCTCACCAGCACCACCAAAAAGAAGATATAAGGAAGATAAAAATCTGCCATTGCAAAATACAATGTTGAATGACTCTTTTTTTTCAAAATTTTTTCTGCTGCACAGCTTGTGGGACCTTAGTTCCCCAACCAGGGATTGAACCCGGGGCCCTCGGCAGTGAAAGTGCAGAGTCCTAACCACTGGACCTCCAGGGAATTCCTGAATGAGTGAGTCTTAATTCAAATATTTCTATCAAATAATTTCACAATGTCATTGGCTCAACCAAAAATAAAAATTTGGAAAAAATCATTTATATAATAATGTAAGATTTTACTCTTAAATCTAGCATTTTCCTTATACTGAACACTATTTTCATTTAAACACATTGGAAAAAACTTTTCACCTTTAACATTGAGAGAAGTGGGAGTTTTTTCCTTTGGTATATTCATCATTATTGTTTTAATTTCTAGTCATTCTTTTTTTAGATACATCCCCCCACCCCCCAGTTATGAGGAAAAAATCAAAAGATTTTAATAGTTATTATGTGAATTTTTTATATTGTAAGTATTGTAAGTATTGTAAGTATTACAATAAATATTGTAAGTTTTCTCAATATTCACTGAATGACTCCAAAACAGGGGTTCTATGGAGAGATATAGTTAAATCGGTTATTTTTCTCTTGCCTAGTCTACCTTCAGTCCCAATGCCATCTTTTCCTTTTTATACAATCTGCAGAAAAACTGCAACTTTCAACCCATTTCCTTCTCAGCTCTCCTCCTGGTCTTTATGTCTTCCTGACCCCCTTTTTGCATCTCTCTGTCCCCTAAAACTTTACAAGACATTGAAGAGTTAAGTGAGTTCTTGCTCACTTCTCTACCAAATACAAATTAACTTTTTTGGAGAACAACTTGGAAATAATTTAAAATTTTACCATACAATCTTACTTCTAGGAATTTATCCTATAGAAATACAGCACACAAAGATGTATAAAAGAAAAACTTTGAGTATTCTTGGTAATAATATAAAATTAGAAAAAAAATCATAAATGCTTCCAATAAGAAACTGAATGACAGCATAGCCATACAATGATGTATTCAATTAAAAGCATATGGTGTATGTCTCTGTATTGACTTGAAAAATACCCATAATAAATTGTTGACTGAAAAAATTTACAGATCAGGATATAATATGACTCCATTTACATTATACATATTGTGTGAAAAAATTCCAGAATATGCACCAAACTGTGAGAGAAAGCAGACTTTCACTTTCTGCTTTATTCACTTTTATATCAACCTTTTTTATAAATCAGCAAGTATTTCCTGATACTAAAAACTACTGTTAAACTATATTAATTATAAAATTTGATACTAGCTCAGGAATAGAAAAATAAAGTTATAACTTATACCTGATCATATATATAATTTATTATATTGATATGATAATGATGGCATTGTAAAATAATAAGAAAAATGTATTATTCAGCAAATAGCATATTTATCCACTGGAAAATAAATTAAACTAAATAACCATTTATTTCCTTATTCTAAAGAAAACAAGTGATTTCCCAATTCACCAGAATTTTAAACCTAAATAAATTAATTCATAAAAGTTCTAGGTTAAAAAACAGGTAAATATTCTATAACATTACAAGCATGTCACAAAATCCAGAAACACTAAGATGTTAGTATTCATTTTCTCAGTTAGGTGAAAAATCAGAGAGCTTTACATCTATTTGTTAAGTATTCCAATTTTGTCTCATTTTTAACAATAAATACCATGCAAGTAATAAATAATTTTTAAAAAAATAAATGGGCTCTAAATGGACATTAGAAAATTTGAAATATAGTTGTAAATTTCTATACTTCATGGCACAACTGAATCATGGGAAAGAATACATTTTATATAAATATAAAATACAAATTATTTCCTAAATTGATTTATTTGCAAGTCTTGTCTTCCCAACAAAATTGTAAATTCCCAGAAGGCAGACATGTGATTTTATTTTTTTAACATAATGGTTCAGAGGTGTTTGGCTATATATATATATACACACACACACACACACATATATATTCATTTCACTTTGGTGGTCAATAGTTTATCAACGCTGCATGGTACAACATGTTATGTTCATGTTTCTCTTTTGTCACTAAATTCAGTTCTATTCACTTGAAGACGGAAGGCCCTTAACATTCCAATCAAGAGGTTTTTGAGATTTGTGAACACTATCACATTCTATTTATCTCTCTCACAGCCAAAAAAAAAAAAAAACCAAACAAACAAACAAAAACCCTTTTATTTCCTGACCCAAACCAGCACTTTTTCAGACATCTTTATTTTTCTTTCCATTATTGTCATCAGCACTAGCACTGTCTTCTTTTTTGAGACGGTCTCCTCAAAGAGTTAAATAAATGCATACTATACAGTGTGCAACTGTAAAGATGCAGAGAATCACAACCCTCATTGAGATGTGGAAGCTGAGTTGCTTCTTTTCTCTGGTTAAGTGACTCATCTCTGCCTACCAAACTACAGTCTTTAAAAATTCAAAATCTTAACTCCCACAAACTTTTCAAGGGATAATTTGGCAATACTTATAAAAAAAACTTCTGAGTGCCCATAAATTTCTGTATTTATTTAAAGAGACAATATGCTTGTGTTTGAAAAGGAAATTCCTTGAAGAATATACATGAAACCCTTAATTTTGGTAAAACTGAAGTCAAGTGGGCCTGGAAAATGGAATAGTTCAGGGAACTTTTATTTTTCAAGAGCTTATAATTTTTGGAAAAGTTCTGCTTCAGCAAAATTACAAATGTTTACAAGTCATATCATATCCGGTTGCTCATAAACAGGAAAAACTAAATGTCTGCTGTGCCCATTAAACACCTCTGAACCATTATATATTGAAGAAATAAGACCATATGTCTACACTCTGGGAGTTTACAAATTTGTTGGGAAGACAAGACCTGAAAATAAATCAATTTAGGGAAAAAAAAACTGAGACAGCCTACTGTCAAGTTCTAAGTTGACTGCAGTCAAGTGCCTATCGTCAAAATGCAAAAAGTGATGGTTGCAATTGTCTGAAAGGAAGGATCAATACTTAGGGAGCAGGAGGTGACCTGATAACACATAATTTATAGGTCCAAAGAAGAGAGAAGAGTGTTCTAGAGGAAGGGTTCCAAAAAGCAGAGACCTGGAAGTGGGAGGAATCGGGGTGTATGTGAAGGTGGGGGTCGTGGATGGAGACAGTTGGCCGTAACAGAACATGGACCTTCTGGAATGAGTCTTAAACATATTTCTAGACAAGATTTTCCTTGCAGAAGGTTTCAGAGGATAGCTTCATGATTCTAAAATCACTGATAATTCCTACAGAAAATTGTTCATGAAAATTAAATAATGTTATATAAAGAAAATGTAACAGTGACACTAACTGGCTGGGAATCTTAACAGTGACAAATTTAGAGATGTTTGGCTTCAGATAAAGGTATGGGGGTGAAATTTGAGGAGGGGAGAGAGTACTTTGCTACAGTCCTTCAAGAGTCCCAGGCCCAGTGGTGACATCTGATTGGCTCTGCTTATGCCACGTACTCATGCTATAGAGTCCAGGGCCTAACAAGAGAGAAACATCCCATTTCAGCTCAACAGTAGGAGGCGAAGTCCTACCTCTCATCTACTGAGGAATTACTTCGATATGGTAAGAATGTATAGATACTGTTCAAAACAGCAAAACTCCACCATAATAAGATCTGTCCAAGCATTAACAAGTTGCTTTTGGAGGTTGTGGGATGAATGATTGTCCCCCCAAATATATACAAATGCCCTACTCCCCAGAATCTGTGTATGTTACCTTATTTGGAAAAGGGTCTTTGAAGATGTTAAGTTAAAGATCTTGAAATGAGGTGTTCATTCTGGATTAGCTGGTTGATTCCTGAATCTAATGACAAGTGTTCTTTTAAGAGACACACAGAGGAAAAGCCAATGTGAAAACAGAAGCAGAGATTGGAAACCAATAGCCACCAGACACTACGAAAGGCAAGGAATGCATTCTTCCCTACAGTGTCTATAGAGGGTGCAGCCCTGCTGAACACCTTCACCGGCCTCCAGAAACATGAGATGATAAATTACTGTTTTTTTTAAGCCACTACATTTGTGTAATTTGTTACAGCAGCCCTAAGAAACTAGACAGAGGGAGTGAGCCTCCTATTGCTGTAAGTATTTAACAGGTCAGATCCTGTTTCTGAGATCAGTATTTTGTAGGCAATTCTTGCTCAAAGTAGGAGGCTGCATTCACTGACACCTCATGTTCTTTTCAACTCTAGGGTTCTGCCCTTCTGGCTTTCACATGGCAATCTCACCAAGATCATAGCCTCATAGTTGTTTATTGTATCGTTTCTGTGCAATTAAGCTTAATGACTAGAATATTAATATTTGGCTATTGATAGGATATCAGAGATTTTATTTCCAAAGTTGTTTATATACAAATTTGATCTATTACTTCCACCCTCTCTTGCTTTTCCTTTTATCTCTTTTTTTGACACAAAAGGTTGAATCAACTAACATGAAAAAATTAACTGTTCAGATTATGCAGCTGTCATTTTTCATGCTCCTTGGGAATATTTGCTGGAAAATTAAATGGAGTTGGGCTGCTACATTTGTTACCAAATCATTGGAAATTCCCTTACTGCACTTTGAATCATCCTGAGACACACTTATTTTTAGCCATTTTCTTGATGTTGTCATAAATCAGGGTTCATCTCTACATCCTTGTGACTCATGTCTCATCTGCATAAATAAATATTGAGAAGTGGTGAGTACAGATTTCTCTTTTGTTTTAACAAGAGAACTTAAGCAGGTGACAAGGCATTCTGCACGTCTGGAAGTTAAAGTCCATTGTGCTAAATTTGACCTGATTTTATGTTCTTCCGTTCTTTCTCTAAACATGAAAAGTTACTGACTGCATAGAATTCTTTGGAGGGTTTTCTGGGTATTTTTAATGAATTTAATTTTTATATCTCTATTTAGGATACTATGTTATGATATTTCATGGATATACTCTATTTATAGCTAAGCATTACATATTTACACGTTATGGAACATTTGCTTGCAGATATAACCTTAGTTTTGGTAAATATATTTAAGCCTTACAAATACTGGATTTTATATGTAAAATGAATTGTAATCACCAGTAGATACCAAAGTGGTGGTGTGTGAGAGATCTCTTTGCTTTAGAGTTATCTTACCCACTCCTACTCTTAATCCAGCCATTCTCCCATTATCCTCTCATAATATCCTTCCCTCTGACCTATTCAAGGAGCTCACAGTGTAGAGAGAGGGTCAGAAATATACATGAATAAGTACAACACAGAAAGTACTGTAGTAAAGCTATTAACATGATATGTGGAGGAACAGGGGAGGGAGAGGCTCATTACCTGTTGAGGGATAAGAGAAGTCCTTCTGGAAAAGACTAAAGGGATGAAAGCCTTACGCAGTGAGCAGGACTCTTAACAAACCATGTAGTGGGAAAGAGAGTTTTATAAATCAGAAGTAGAAGCAGCAAAGGACCAGCCAAGAGAGTGTGTTGAGACAAGCTCTGAAAATACCAGGGCAAGGAGGTGATAGGCAATGAGGCTATCAGAGGCTGGATCGGATTTGGATTTTATTATTCAAATAAAGAAGAGTCACAAAAATCTGAAAATAAAATTACAGTCTTTTCTTCTTAAAAAAAAAAAAAAAGAAGCGTCATTGAAGGTTTTTAAGTACAGAAAAGATTTGCTCTCTAGAAAGCTCAGATGATATGGATGTTAAATTGGAGGGAAAAGAGCTGGACCCAGGTCATTCTTCTTCTCATGCAGCAAGTTTGGAAAATGGTATTCTGACATGGTGATGGTGAAGGAGAAACTGAGTGGGAGTCACCACTAGGAAAACAAGGGGCCTTTATTAAACCTGAAAGGTGGGGGGAGAAGGACAGCAGGTAAGGCCAACAGATGTCATTTCAGAGTCTTTGCTGCTTCGTAATTGCAGACGTGGTCATTCCAAGGAACTGAAGGGCTGCTTATCCTGTTGCTAAAATAATGAGGGAAAGTCTAGTAATACACTCTCAAATGCATCACACAACTTGAAACACCATTTGAATTGAACCCAAGTTGTTCAAACCAAAAACTCCTAAAAATCAAATGACAGCTTTGCTGCCTTTGCTGTGGTTTGTAAGCATGATAAGCTTACAAACTTTCAACCATCTGTTGTTTTCCTAAATTGCTAGAGCAAACTCTAGAGCTTACCCTGCTATGCAATCTCGTATTTCTTTATTAATTTTTAGCCCAAAGTAAAGACATTTTATAGTGTGTGTGTGTGTGTGTGTGTGTGTGTGTGTGTGTGTGTGTGTGTGTGTGTGTGTGTGTGTGTGTGTGTGTTGGGGTAGAGGAAGTGTTCAGCGTGAGGTGTAAATTCTGCTTTCCCCAGTAATGACATAAAATGCAGTTGCTGTCCTCCAGCCTAGCCTGGCCCACCCTCCCTATTTACTCTAGAGCTGTCTTTTATTTGCAGCACTTGACCGAGCCGGTACTAAGTGCCTTTTATCCCAGGCTGAATGCAGTCTGACCACTTGGCTTTCACGTGTCTACTTCCCTTCCGCCTTCTCATTTTACAAGGGTGCGCTCTTCCCAGCACATTTCTCTGTAGTTACGTGCCTCCTGCTTCCTGTGGAGAGATGAAGGCTGAGCAGGCTATAATCCTTAATCATATTTACTGCTCCCACTATTGGGTTCTGAAATGTTTGAATGAGGTTTGGTTTGGTTTTCTTCTTGTAGCCAGAACCTTTGTGAGACAGTATTCTTCCTTACTTGTGACAGTGTTTGAAAGGAAAGGAGAGAGAGGTGCAACTGACACACTTGGAAAGTTCTAGGCCTGCTCCTTGCCAAAAAGAAAATACAAGGTCAAGATGCTTCCTTTGGGAGCGAGAATACTTTGTGGCACAATTATGTTCACAGTGCAACGTACTCCCTTCTTTCCCACAAGGAACCTGTGCCTTCCAGAACTATGGAGCATCCCTGCTTGGGTAAATCAGGTCTCAGAATCATAGTTTATATTCTCTATCACCTGGTGGCAAACAGTAATTTACAGCCTAGAGGTTGCTTAGTTGGCAGGGAGGACGACTCAGCAATTCTTAAACTGCATTTGAACAAAGAGAACTGTATATTCCTTTGAAGATGGATTTGCCCCATCTTTGAAGACCTCCCTAGGCTCAAAGGTATAATGGAAAATAACAATTATTTCAGTTCCTTCTCTTGCCCTTGCTGTCATAAGATAGGGCCCTACTTTGGGGAAATAATTCTCAAAAGCTTTCACCAGTTGTTTAATGTTCTGGAAGCCTTTTGAAAATAGAGTGAGGGTAGGAGATGCAGGACAGTTTTCTCACCAGAATGATGCTGTGGGAGTTTTTAGAGCCGCTTAGTCCTAAAAGTCAGGCTAAGGAACCCTCCCGATTCTTCAGAGCTAAAGAGGTGGTTTTGAGAGTAGATCAGGAAAGCAGCACAAGCAGCGGAAGAAGTGCTTTACCAGCATCAGGAGACAGAGGTTCTAGGCTTGGCTCTGCCACTAACCAGCTCCAGGACCCAGGACAAGTCACAGAAACTTGGAAGTACTGACCTTCAGTTTCCTTAAAAAGAAAAGCTACACGAAGTCAGTAGTTCTCACCTCAGGGAGGTGGAGCATATTACGATCACCTAGAAGTGTGTGTGTGTGTGTGTGTGTGTGTGTGTGTGTGTGTGTGTGTGTGCTCGTGTGTGTGTGCTCGTGTGTGTGTGTATTTAGCACTCATGCCACACCAAGGTTATAATAATGTCAGAGTTCAGGAGGAGGGAAATCAAGGAGCCCGGGACAGATGTTTCCAAAAAGTTTCTGAGATGCTTTTGATACAAATCATTCCCACCTTCAACCCCACTACTTCCTGACAGAGAACCTCTGGATTAGATGATACCTAAGATGCCTTTTGTCTTTCACATTATATGACTCTACCTGAAGAAAAAACACCGAGGGAAAAGCAAATTTTAAGACAACAATGAGATACCCATTTACACCTATAAGAAAGGCCAATATCTGGAACACTGACAATACCAATCCTTCAGTAGACGAATGGATAAACAAATTAGTACATGCAAACAATGGAATATTATTTAGCACTAAAAGGAAATGAGCTACCAAGTCATGAAAAGACCCGTAGGAACCTTAAACACATATTACTAAGTAAAAGACACCAATCTAAAAAGGATATATACCATATGATCCCAACATATATGACATCCTGGAAAAGGCAAAACTATGGAGACAGTGAAAGAGCAGTGGTTGCCAGGGGTTGGGAAGGGAGGGATGAATAGGTGGAACACAAAGGATTTTTAGGTCAGTGAAAATACTCTGTATGATACTATAATGAGTGATACATGTCATCATGTCTACATTTGTTTCAACCCATAGAATGTAAAACACCAAGAGTGAATCCTAATGTAAACTATGGACTTTACATGATGATGATTTGTCAGCGTAGGTTCACCAATTGTAACAAATGTACCACCTGATGGGGGATGTTGATAATGAGGGAGGATGGGGGATGTTGATAATGAGGGAGGCTGTGCATGGGGGCAGGGAGTATACGGGAAATCTCTGTACCTTTCTCTTAATTTTTTGTGGACCTAAAACTGCTCTAAAAAATAAAGTCAATAAAATAAATAGGGTATCATGATTAGGACCCATCAAACTGCTAAAAAGCATATATGATGACTTGTTTCTAAAGCCAGGTAACCTGCATCTTGAGGTAATGCAGTTGAGGAAATTATAGGTCTCAATATGAAATACTTTATTATCTACGTGAACTAAGAGAGAAACACCACAGGGGGGGAAAAAAGGAATGAGCCTTACCTTGTAATGAAAAAGCTTTGTATATAAACACAGAGAGATAATTTTACGTGGAAAATTAATGACAGATCAACTGTTAGTATGACAAGTTGTATGTGAGTTTTAGCATTCAATATTTAAAGTGTGTAATTTTATTTTATTTGTTAAAAAATTATTCCACATCTTTGTTTGTTTGTTTATTTATTTTAATTTAGGCCACACCACACAGCTTGCAGGATCTTAGTTCCCTGACCAGGGATTGAACCTGGGCCCATGACAGTGAAAGCACAGAATCCTAACCACTAGACTGCCACAGAATTCCCTAAAGTCTATAATTTTAAATGACAGGGTTTTTCTTATTGTCATACCATGTAATTTGGCAAAATGCACACACAAAGATAAACAATTATCTATTAAAGCACTTAATGATACTACTCTGCAATGATTTCCCTTTGAAAACATACAATACATTGTATTAGACTTTCAAATAAGGTAACTTCCCATCTCTTGCTACTTTCATGTTTGGTTCAGTTCCAGCCCTATCCTAAAAACGAGAATGAGAGACCCATAAGGATAATTTGGAATAATTCTTTGTGATGATCTATGTGAACTTCTATATTCCCTTTTCTCTTCCCTCACACCCACACAATCTCTCTTCACATACTCATAAAAGAACTGTAAAGTAAAAAAGGGCTCCCAGGGGCTTCCCTGGTGGCGCAGTGGTTGAGAGTCCACCTGCCGATGCAGGGGACATGGGTTCGTGCCCCGGTCCGGGAAGATCCCACATGCAGCGGAGCGGCTGGGCCTGTGAGCCATGGCTGCGGAGCCTGTGCTCCGCAACGGGAGAGGCCACAGCAGTGAGAGGCCTGCGTACCGCAAAAAAAAAAAAAAAAAAAAGGCTCCCTTTGAAAACAGAACATCCATATAAAAATCCTAATGGGAAACTATTCCTTTAATAAACATTGAGAGCCTGTCTTTCGTCAAGCACTGGACTAGGCATTAGGAATACAAAGTCGAGTAATATATAGTCTTGACTCTGAAGATATATATGTTTTAGTAGAAGAAGCTGCAAAGTAAATCATCATTTCACCATAGCATAAGTGTCTTCAGAGGGTAATATGGAAGTACCTAGGAGAGGCTTCTAAATTAGATTAGGACTCAAACGAGAACTTCTCTGAGGAAGTTATGCTCATACTTTTGAAGAATGTGTAGAAATTAGCTAGATAAGAAAGAGAAAAAGAGAAGAGAATGAAGATAGTACTAGAGGGAAGAAACAGCATGATCCACTTTTCCATATTAAACAGACGTGGGAAAATGGAACAAACAGAGTCAGGGAAAGAGGCCAGACACTTCTGAAAGACACATGAACGCTTTGAGTCCTAGACTAAGGAATTTGAACTTTATTCATCAAGCTATGGAGAGATGTTGAAGGATATTTGAATAACTTAATGACATGATTGGGCAAGTATTTTATAGTAATTGTTCTGACAGCATTCTGAAGAGTAGTTTAAAAGAGAAGCAAGAATTTTAATTAGATGGTTAATGCAATAGTTCAGGCAAAAAGGTGAAATCCTAACCTAAAGGGAAAATGCTAAGGTAAAAATAAAGCAGCTAAATGAAAACTGTTAAAGAGGTAGAATTCAAAGGACTCCATGACTCATTAAATGCAAGGGGTAGGGAGAGGGACAAGGTGGGGATGTCACACAGGTGTCTGGCTTCATCAATGGCTGAGTAGTGATACTACTCATTGACTGAGATAGGAAATTAAAAGTAACCAATTTTCTGAAATATCTATTTGAAAATGTTAGATTTGAGACTTCTGTAAGACATATAAATAGAGTCTCAAAACAATTGGATATAGAGATGTGGAGCCTTTAGAAAATCCGAATTTGCAATTTTATATGAACATGTATTACATACTCAGCAAAAAGCTTGGAAGAGAATACATCCTAAGTTTAGAAGAGTTATCTCTGTTTGATAGATTTAAAGATGGGGTTTCCTTTTTCCTTCCTATATAAATATTTTTTTCAAATTATATATATTATATATATATAATGAATATATATTACTTTATTGTGGATAAACTTCCTTTTAATAATAAAAACTAATAAGAAAAAGAGAAATGTCAATGTGGTCAAGAGTACCATGGAGCAGTAGAGTAAGGTGCTGAGGAAAGTGTCTACTGGTTTGACAATATGGAGATCATTTGGGTATTTTACTAGAAGTCCCTTTCCGTGGACAGAATTGTAAATGAGCTCAGAGGAAGTAGAGATAGTAAGTACAGGCGATGCTTTCAAAAAGCTTGACTGTGAATGGAAGCAGAAATATGGATGGCAGCCTGAAAAAGAGATGGATGCGCATGAGAAAGATACTAGTTCAAAGGAACATCTAAAGTTGGAATCATCTCAGTGAGTTTAAAGCTAACAGGGAAAAGCTAATACAGAATCAAAAGCACAAGCAGAGAAGGGATGACTATTGGAGCAATACCTCTGACGAGACAGGAGGACACTGAATTTGAATGTCAGGTGAACGAATAGCCTTAGACCTGAAATAAGAGGAAAGGAGGAAAAGATGGGTAGAAAAAGAAATAAAGAAACAAAAATTAAACACATGCGTTAGCCTCAAGTTTTCCCCAAATCTCATGTAGATAAGAGTAAAGTTATCAATACATAAAAGTATAAAAATCTAAAAGGAATGTAAACATCAGTGATATAATTTTGAAAATTGAAAAGCAGATAGATACGTGGTAGCTGATTTAGCAGACTTGAGAAAGTTGGCAGTGGAAAAGCTAAAAAGAACCCAATGTACATCTCCCCATCTGCAGGAGACTCAGGGATAGGGGAAATCCACTTGCAAAATGCTGGCAGTTTGGGGTATCCCTCTAGACAAGAGTTTGGAAGGGCCTTCCCAGGGGAATCTG
Organism: Stenella coeruleoalba; assembly: GCF_951394435.1. Classification (NCBI taxonomy): domain Eukaryota; kingdom Metazoa; phylum Chordata; class Mammalia; order Artiodactyla; family Delphinidae; genus Stenella; species Stenella coeruleoalba. The sequence goes on from NC_137167.1 coordinate 21,842,859, forward strand.
GCCCACCTACAAGAAAAAAAACAAAGATACTGACATTGGAGATTCTGCAAGAAAACAGCCAGCCAACAGCATAGAGTTACCCAAAAAAGCCCACTGGGAAACAAGCTTGAAATTTAAAATATATCAATAGAAATGGAAAACCCAATAGAAAGATTAGAAGATAAGGTGAAGAAGTCTAGAAAAACAGAGAAAATAGGAAATAAAAGAAAAACAAAAAGAAAATTAAAGAACCATTCAAGAGAGCCAATATCTGTTTAATAATAGTTCCAGAAAGAGAGAATAGGAAAGGAAAATGGAATAAAGAAAATCATCAAATAAGACAAGAAAGTTTCCCCAGAGCTGAAGGATATATTTACAGATCAGAAAAACCCACCAAGTGCCAAATTCAGTGAATGAAAATAGAACCACACCAGTAAATTTCACTGGTAAATTTTTAAAACGTAAGGCGGGGGGTGAGCAGGGAGGAGGGATTTTTTTTCAACAGAGCGAAGGAAGAACAGGTTGCATATGAAGGATTAGGGATTTAAATGGCTTTGGACTTCTCAACAGCAGTGCTGGAAATGAAAGACATGGAAAATGGCTTCAAAATTCTGAGGAAAAAATATTTCCAGCCAAGAATTCTAAACCTTGCCAAGCAATCAAGGAAGTGTGAGAATAACATTTTCAGACATGTGAGATCTCATAAAGGTGACAGCTGCAGGGCAGGCATAATCATCAACAAGCCAACCTGGAGCAGGTCAGAGGCTCCAAGAAGAAACTTTTCCAAGAAGAAGAAATTAACATTAAGGTTTGCAGGGATTGAGAGGAGATTTACACAACTGGGAAGAGGATAGGGAAAACCAAGTAGGTTTATTATTAATCCAAGAAACACAGAAGATGTGTGTTTTAATTGCCTCCTATCATCCCTTTGGTGAGGGAGGAATTCTCAGCCTAGGGTTAAGGGATGGCTGAACACACGACACCTAACACCGGACAGATGAGATGACAGCTGTTTATTAATAACAAATACAGCCTGGGGGAGGAGGACACCACAGCAAGACCACACAGAGGTTGCTCTCAGGAACCAAGGAAACTAGCAGGCTTTGTAGTATCAAGAGGTTGAGGTGACCCCTGGTTCCTGGGGGAGGATGTGATTGGCTGTGTGAATAATGCCACATGCTAGCAGGGAACTGACATTCATTACTCAGAGATAGGCAGGAATGCACCTGGTCCCCTTGAAAAGGAGGGTTGCTTGGCCGGAGGATGTTTATCCATGGGAGCAGAGTAGGAAAGGGAGACTTGTAGATAGATCATTTGAGGCCCTCCTGGTTTCTCTAGATGTTAAGGCAGCACATAATATTAGGCCTTAATTTTAGGCCTTGCCCCACATTGTTCAAGAAAGAAAAAGTAATTATAGTAACCTATGGCTTAACTGTGAATAGCATTTACATTTTACAATAAATAAACGTAGGAAATGGGAAAAGAAAGAAAATGTGGTATATGTGCTGAGAGGGAGGGGGTCATGCTGTGTAAAATAGCTAATCCTCCCTCTGCATTGTAGGAAGTCAACAGAAAGTACCTAAAGTGGACAGATCAGTAAGGGGCAACATATGCATGATATTTAGAAATATGGCTGTAAGTGCCCAAAGAGTCTGCTAAAAGCAGTTTGCTCTGGAAAAGAGGAAATTAAAGATAAGAAAGTCAGGGATTGCTGTTTTTTCATACCTGTTTGTCTCTTTAAATTATGTGCATGAATAACTGAAAATTTTTTAAACCTAATTTTTAAAAATTAATGAAGAGGGACTTCCTGCTGTCCAGTGGTTAGGCCTACACATTTCCATTGCAGGGGACACGGGTTCAGTCCCTGATTGGGGAACTAAGATCCTGCATGCTGTGAGGTGCGACAAAAAAAAAAAAAAAAAAAATTAATGAAGATAATTTTGTTGTTTTTTACCACATCCCATAGGTTTTGGATCATTGTTCTTTCATTTTCATTTGTCTATAGGTATTTTTTGATTTCCTCTTGATTTCTTCAGTGATCCACTGTTTGTTTAGTAGTATATTGTTTAGCCTCCACACGTTTGTGTTTTTTACAGTTTTTTTTCTTGTAGTTTATTTTTAATCTCATGGAAAAGAACTTGAAAAAAATTTTTTAAAAAAAGATGTTTGTTTTACAAGAGAGAAACCTGAAGAATGTATCTGATGCTGAAATATTGGCTCTGGAAATAATCCACAGGGATCTGAAGCATGGCTGTCATCACTCACTGGGCCCTCTTGGGTAGATTACCCAACCTCTTTTAACCTCCACTGCCTCAGCTCTAAAATGGAGCAATAATAACCATATCTACTTTATGAAGCTGTGGTGAAAATTAGTTGAGGTGAGGCAAATAAAGGACAGGGAACTTACCTCAACATAATAAAGGCCATATATGACAAACCCACAGCCAGCATTGTTCTTAATGGTGAAAAACTGAAGCCATTTCCACTAAAATCAGGAACAAGACAAGGTTGCCCACTCTCACCACTATTATTCAACATAGTTTTGGAAGTTTTAGCCACAGCTATCAGAGAAGAAAAAGAAATAAAAGGAATACAAATCAGAAAAGAAGAAGTAAAACTGTCACTGTTTGCAGATGACAATGATACTATACATAGAGACTCCTAAAGATGCTACCAGAAAACTACTAGAGCTAATCAATGAATTCGGTAAAGTAGCAGGATACAAAATTAATGCACAGAAATCTCTTGCATTCCTATACACTAATGATGAAAAATCTGAAAGAGAAATTAAGGAAACACTCCCATTTACCATTGCAACAAAAAGAATAAAATACCTAGGAATAAACCTACCTAAGGAGACAAAAGACCTGTATGCATAAAGCTATAAGACACTGATGAAAGAAATTAAATGATAAAAACAGATGGAGAGACATACCAAGTTCTTGGATTGGAAGAATCAACACTGTGAAAATGACTATACTACCCAAAGCATTCTACAGATTCAATGCAATCCCTATCAAACTACCAATGGCATTTTTTCACAGAACTAGAACAAAAATTTTCACAATTTGTATAGAAACACAAAAGACCCCGAACAGCCAAAGCAATCTTGAGAAAGAAAAATGAAGCTGGAGGAATCAGGCTCCTGGACTTCAGACTATACTACAAAGCTACAATAATCAAGACAGTATGGTATTGGCACAAAAACAGAAATATAGATCAATGGAACAGGACAGAAGGCCCAGAGATAAACCCACACACATATGGTCACCTTATTTTTGATAAAGAAGGCAAGAATATACAATGAAGAAAGGACAGCATCTTCAATAAGTGGTGCTGGGAAAACTGGACAGCTACATGTAAAAGAATGAAATTAGAACACTCCCTAATACCACACACAAAAATAAACTCCAAATGGATTAAAGATCTAAATGTAAGGCCAGACACTATAAAACTCTTAGAGGAAAACATAGGCAGAACACTCTATGACATAAATCACAGCAAGATCCTTTCTGACCCACCTCCTAGAGAAATGGAAATAAAAATAAACAAACGGGACCTAATGAAACTTAAAAGCTTTTGCACAGCAAAGGAAACCATAAACAATACGAAAAGACAACCCTGAAAATGGAAAAAAATATTTGCAAACGAAGCATCTGACAAAGGATTAATCTCCAAAATATACAAGCAGCTCATGCAGCTCAATAGCAAAAAAACAAACCAATCCAAAACTGGGCAGAAGACCTAAACAGACATTGATCCAAAGAAGATATACAGATTGCCAACAAACACTTGAAAGGATGCTCAACATCACTTATCATTAGAGAAATGCAAGTCAAAACTACAATGAGGTATCACCTCACACTGGTCAGAATGGCCATCATCAAAAAATCTAGAAACAATAAATGCTGGAGAGGGTGTGGAGAAAAGGGTACCCTCTTGCACTGTTGGTGGGAATGTAAATTGATATAGCCACTAGGGAGAACAGTATGGAGTTTCCTTAAAAAACTAAAAATAGAACTACCATACGACCCAGCAATCTCACTACTGGGCATATACCCTGAGAAAACCATAATTCAAAAAGAGTCATGTACCACAATGTTCATTGCAGCTCTATTTACAATAGTCAGAACATGGAAGCAACCTAAGTGTCCATCGACAGATGAATGGATAAAGAAGATGTGGCAAATATATACAATGGAATATTACTCAGCCATAAACAGAAATGAAATTAAGTTATTTGTAGTGAGGTGGATGGACTTAGAGTCTGTCATACAGAGTGAAGTAAGTCAGAAAGAGGCAGGACAGGAATAAAGATACAGATGTAGAGAATGGACTTGAGCACAAAGGGAGGAGGAAGGGTAAGCTGGGACAAAGTGAGAGAGTGGCATGGACATATATACACTACCAAATGTAAAATAGATAGCTAGTGGGAAGCAGCTGCATAGCACAGGGAGATCAGCTCTTTGTGACCACCTAGAGAGGTGGGATAGCGAGAGTGGGAGGGAGATGCAAGAGGGAGGGGATATGGGGATATATGTATACGTATAGCTGATTCACTGTATTATGAAGCAGAAACTAAAACACCATTGTAAAGCAATTATACTCCAATAAAGATGTTAAAAAAAAACATAACAAATAAATGACTTGGCACGGCGCCTGGCATATAGTATAGTAAGCTCTCAGCAGATGACTGCTTTTCTCAATGGACTAGAAAGCAAAGTCTTTTGCTGAACGGGATGAGTGAGGTCAGTAGTTTGAGGAATGAGATGAAATCTGTCAAGAGCCGCTAAGGGAATGGGACTAAAACTGAAAACAACTGCCGTGTGAAACTGAGGGCCCAGCTGAGGTGAGACCAGGAATGTGGAGCAGCAGTGCTAGGGTAGGCGTGGAGAAATCGAGGGCTTGGATGGGTCGGAGCCTGGAGTTTTGCCAAGCAAAAAGGGCAAGAGACTTAAGAAATAGTGGCAAGAGAGTGATTGAAATGACGGATGGTAGAGTTTAGGCTGGAAATGGAAGCTGGTAAAAGTAGAAGTAGCCTGATTGATGGAGCCTGGAGGGTTTCCTTCAGCCAAAGAGGATTACAGGGAGTAAGAAGGTGGTATAAACTAGAGGAAAAGAGAATCTCTTACTTCAGAAACAAGATCGAAGGAGAGGTCATGGGGATTTTCCGTTTCATAGCTCCATGGTATAGAAAATTATACAGGACATGGGAAAAAATGTTTATCTTATTATATCCTCTCAAAAACCTTAGAAAGGAAGGAGGGATAACTGATATCTATTGACTACTTAACAGGTATCTGGATTATGTTAGGTCTGTTACATATTAATTTTATTTATCTTACACAACAGTCTTATGAGGTAAATAGTAATATCCCCATTTTATAAATGAGTAAACTGTAGTTCAGAAAAATTGAATAATTAGTTCCAAAGTCAATATAACCTTCACAGCACCCAGCTGTGAAGACAGGCTATTAGCACAGCAACTAGCTTTGGGAACTAGGGAAAAACATTTATTTTTCCTCAAAATGAGTGGGTTCTTTAATACCAGAAATAATACCCTAAATAACAATGCCTATGAACATCATTATTCTCATTCGTCAAGTGGAAGCAACAAAATCTACCTTACCCACCTCAGAGAGTTGTTAGGAAGATCAAATAAGACCACGTATGTGAAAGTGATTTATAAATTAAGACATACTGTATGATTGACAGTTTAAAATACTGAGAAATACAGGGGGAAAAAAATCAAAGTCATGAAGAATAAAAATAGGGAGACATTGAAACAGTATCCAATGAACATTGACTCTCCCACTTATGAGCCAGAGACCTTGGGAAGATCATCTAATTTCCCTGTCCTTCAGTCTCCTTATCTGGAAAATAGGGACTAAAATTGGACTACCTTATAGATTTGTGAGAGTTAAATGAACTGATTTATTAAAAGCGTTTTAAAGAAGTTCCAGGCATAACAGAAGTGCTAAAAATATTAACTCTTATCGTCATTATTACTACTACTATTTTCAAGGTGTGGCATTTTTGTATAATAATATATATTATATATATACTAATACATAATATATACATTAAATGTATTATATAATATATACTAAGAAATATAAATATATATTATACAAAAATACCATACCTGGAAAATATATATAAATTATAATATATAATGTATAACATAAATATCATAAAATTATATTATATATAAATATTTCCTTATATATAGAGAGAGAGAGACAGAGACAGAGAGAGAGAGATAGACTCCCCAAGGATTAGGAAAAAATTCAAAGGGGAAGTATCAGGAGGCTGAAATGGGAATAAAGACTGAGATTAGGAAAAAAATATGAGAAATAAAGACACTTGGTCTGCTGTCAACAGGACTAACAAGTAGAAGTAATGGGCAGCCTCCTGTACGTGTGATCTGTGGAGCTCCACGAAGTCTGTCTGCTCTGCTGCCCGCAGAACATCAGTCCTACAGAGATATCTCTGTGTTCATTCATTCTAGAGCCAACCATGTGCTAGCGGTTGTGTTAGGTGCTGGAGAATAAGAGATAAATAAGATAGGTCCCTGTCCTTAGGCACTTAATAGTGAAAGAATCAGCTACTTAGACCAACTGCTCCAATACGACACGGAAGCTAGTTTTTTAGAAGGAAGATAGAAATAATTGCTAACATATATTGAATGCTTACTACGGGCCAGGCACTATGCAAGTGCTTTATGTATATTATCTTATTTAATCTAACCAGGAAAGCCAGGATTCCAGCTGCAGAGCTGCTGTTGTTAATCACCCTGCTCTGGCTAAAAGGACAGAGTCAGGAGATGGTTGCTGTAATGAAACTGGGAAGGGCCTGAACCAGGGGAGTCGTGGCAGGAATGAAGAAGAGGAGACGGATTCAAGTTACACTCATGGGATGAAAATGTCTAGGTCTTGGCAACTCACTGGGTGAAGTGGGTGAAGAGATATTAGAATCAAAGAAAAGTTCCAGATTACTCTGGAGGGGCTTTGCCCAGTGACATGATTCTAGAGGGCACAAATATTTAAATGTTTTTAAAAGCTTAAGCTTATTTTCAGAATCCCTCATGTATCAGACACTACTAGTTTCCTACATAATAGCCATTAAGACATCTTCTTAACTAAGAGAACCTGTACATTAGTAGGTGCAAAAATAAATTTTGCAGCCTCCCTTCCTGGTCGGGATAGCCAATGAGATGCCAGCAGAATGCATGAATGCGGCTGCAGGAAAGTTCCTTTGTTCCTCTCCCTTCTTTCCTAAACAAAACATGGGTAGATGGCTGGAGCTTCAGCAGCCTTTTCTGTGGATGACCTTGAGAATGGGCACTAAAAGCTAAGGATGAAGGAATTAAAAATAGAACAGCCTGGGGCATTAAAGTCATCATGTTACCACAATACCAGCCCTGGGGCATTAAAGTCATCATGTTACCACAATACCAGCCCTGGGGCATTAAAGTCATCATGTCACCACAATACCAGCCCTGGGACCCACATATTTGGCTCTGCCTGGAGAGAAAGTGAACCTCTTTCTTGTCTAAGCTACTGTTATTTCAGATTTCATTACTAGCAACTAACTGCTCTTCTTAACCGATATACCTCCCTTGATCACAAAAACTAAACTCCCATTCTTTCTACCACTGCAGGTCTCTCCTCATTTTAGGGAGCTCCTCGGACTCAGAGCCATCATCTATAGCAGTCAAGCAGAAACAGAAACCAGAATCCCGAACTCCAAGGCCAAGAGCTCTGCCTACTTCCTCTTTGCTCCTCCTATGTCTGGCTTTGCCCAAGAGCCCTAGCTCATTTGAAAATCTAATTTAAGCCCTGCTCTCAGTCAGTTTTCTTTCATGTGACCCTGTAGATGCCACCAACTGCTACCAAAAAGGTAGCAGGGTTGTGCAGAAGACGAAAAATTCAGTTTAGAGAAAGTTGAGTTTAAGATGATTTGAGGATAGCTAGGTGTAGTGTCTTAGTCCGTTTGAGCTGCTATAACAAAATACCATAAACTGGGTGGCTTATAAACAGGAGGAATTTATTTCTCACAGTTCTGGAGCCTGGGATGTCCAAAATCAAGATGTTGACAGATTCAGTGTCTGGTGAGAACCCATTTCCTGGTTCACAGGCGGTGGCTTTTCACTGTAACCTCACATGGCTGGCAGAAGGGATGGGATCTCCGTAGGCACTAATAGAGGCATTCATGAGGGTTATGTCCTCAGAACCTAATAATCTCCCAAAGGCCCCACCTCCTAATATCATCATTTTGGGGATTAGGATTTCAACATCTGAATTTTAAGGAGACATAAACATTCAGTCCATTGCATGAAGATTTCCAGAATGGAGTTGGATATGAATCTGAATCCCAGGAGAAAGGTGTTGGTTGGAGGTTAGGTGGGCATTTGGAACCATGAACATGGATGGGGTCTCTAGGGAGAGTGTTGGAAAGAGAAGAAGAGTAGGGAGTGAAAGAACCCTAGCAGGCACGAGCCTATAACGTGGGCAGAGGAGTCCTAAGATGTGACAGAAAGAGCCCAATTCAGTCGATAAACATGAACGAGGGAAGAAATGTGTTATGAAGAGCTAGGGAGTAAGAGCTGTCAAGAAAGATAGAGTGATTCCCTTTGTGAAGCCTTCCTTAGTAGCTATTTCCCGCCTACAGCCTTATTTAAATGGAAGCTCTCCTCCCTGAAAGGTGATGTAGGATGCTAACTAGCTTGTTCTGACTGGTCGACTTTCCTCAAGTAGAGGGAAGGGAGGTGAGGGGCAGTAGAAATCTAAAGACGAGGGTAGTGGAGAAGGAGTGACAGGAAGGTGAGGAGGTAGCAGTGAGGTAAGAAACATTCTCTACTTCCAGCTTCCCACCATAATTCTGGGAGGCGACACGAACCTCGCTCTCTGTCTGAGCACAGTGGGCCCTATTTGCCACCTTCCAGCGGTCTGTTGTGTCAAACAGAGAGCCTGCAGCCTTTGCCACTTCTAAAGCCAAGGATTAATTCATCACAGTTACAGTGAAAAAGGTGAGAAAAGCAGGTTATAACACAAGACAGAGAGTCTCTGAGGCCATAGCTGGCCGTTTAAAAAGTCATAGCTTTCTGGTTCTTAAATTTGTAACAGAATGAATATTTAACTTGAATGGATATTTGCCAAAGATTATACATTTTGATACAACCGTGACCTGCTAGTCCCATAATTCGGTTTTAGAAGTCTGTTTCAGTAAAAAAAATTGGACCGTTTAAAAACATATCCTTTAAATTGGCTAAGAATATTTTCATATCTTTTACTGAAACCACTTTAATTATTACAGAGGAAGCATACCCATGTGTAAAACATGTGACTTTGCCTGTTTTTCTTATATACTATGCATTATAAACACTAAATCTGTCAGCTGCTTGCTGTTTAATGTGGTATCAAGGTATTTGTTCTGTTGACAATTATTTTGATGGCTGAGATCCTTCATTTTGAATCAGATGGAATATTTGTTTATTGCTCCAGAGTCTCATTTGTTTATGTTTTCAACTTCTTTTCCTAAGAGAACTATAGCTATTTCTGTGAGATGCTCAACACTGAATGACTCTAAGATAAGAAATCAGATAAACTATCCATTTGATAACAGATATCCATCTGTCACATTGAGCGTTTTTAATATATAGTATTGTGTGCAAGAAGGTCACCCTAAATTCTACTACCTCCAAGATGCATGGAATGTTTATTGAAGGCCTTGCAAATTATGTTCTAACAATTGTGTCTAGTTTTAAAGATTCATTTTCAAACACTGAGATCCTTGATCGTTATAATTGCATTCCACATCTCTGAAGAGTGCCAGACTCATAACAGAACAGGGGAAGTGTGTCTAGAGGCATACTCTAAAAAAACAATGGAAGAGAGCCCAGAAACAATGTCCCTTTCATGCTGCCTGCTGAGCCTCACTGCTCTGTAATCAGGAGCGCCACAAGCTTGCAAGAGGAACTAAAAAGGTCATGAAGGAAGGCTGGCTTGTCAAATGGGATTTTCCTCTTCCATCTAGAGAACGTTTATGATTTCTCCTTGTCCAGATTACACAAAGGCCCTCTGCTCTTCCTCTTACATATATTTACACTTACGAGAAAATTACTTCACCCTTTAGAATTCCACCCTTGACGTTGTAAAGCACCGCGACTGAAGAGGGGTCCTGATCCTCTTTGCAAGCTGGGACTAGATTGTATCAGGAAACGTTTCATCACATTCTTTTCCTGTCATTAGAGTAAATTATCATGTATATTTATGCATTCCTTTGTATGAAAGTGCAGTTTGGGTCTGAAAAGAGCCTGTACAAAAGGGCATTTTTAATTAGACAGCCTATGTGTCTCCTGACTCAAAAATGGCTGAATAAAATTATATGTACCTATACTGGACAAGCTCACAAAAGCGAGTTTCTACTGCTCAGCAGTGCTTACCTAATAGTTGCATTCCCCGCGACCTCACACATCACCTGCCAAACATCCAGCTGAGCTCAGATCCCACAGATTATTACTGGTAATGATGTTTAAGGCAAAAATTGTTTGAGCGTAGCACCCTGAGCTTCTAATTTGGCAGTTAGAGCAATCTTGTTGTGACTTGTAAACTTTGCACTTAATCTGCAGGGTATTTAATACATAAATTAGGTGTAGGGCTGCATGCCATGTTGCAGATTTAATGCCTTAAATTGTGTCCGGTCTGTGATCCAAAACGACCATTCCTAAATTTCCAGCCAAAAGAAAAAAAAAAATGCTCTTCTCTTGAATCCAGGTGAAGAACTCTTTGGCAGATTTCAAAGCCTATATAGCGTTTAGGGAGGGTTGTTTTCTTTTTATAGGCAAAAATAAATAAATAAACAAACTCTCTTTCTTTGTATCCAGAACCTTTTGAGAGCGAGCTCAAGTGCTAATATTGAAACTGAAAATGCCCAGCTCTTGCCCTGGCAGCTGGGGTGGAGACACACGAGAGTCCATCCACACAGTGAGGGCTCCACCAATTAAATAGACCCACTTCCTTTGAACCAGAAGCTGATGACAAGACGGGGAAGGAGCCATACAGAAGTGGACAAGGTGGTAAGGGGGCCAGCAGTTGCTGCAGCTACATCTGTTTTCAAAGGCAGCAGTTTTGTACGGGGTCCTGCGATGGAGATAACAACAATGCAAGCCACAGTATGTGTCCAGTGGTGGCAGTTGTGGGTTTTCACGGTTGGGCAGAAAAACTTCTCTACCAATTTAGGTCCAACTAGGGAGACTTGTGAGTTAAGTGACAATGGAGAGATTAACAGGAGAAAAAATTATTACCCACGGATGTGGGAGTACCCTTTAGAGAGAGTAGCTCCAGGAACAGCTAAGCGTAAGTATTTATATATAGACTTAATACTAAAGGGGAAGTGACCTTTAGGACATCAGTTATAAATGTCATAGACATTTTGGACTATCTAGAATAGTAAGTGAAGTGTCTCTCTTGATTCACACAAATGCCAAATTTTGTGTAATTCTATGAGCAAAAACATTTAGCCTGTTACTTAGTTTCTCTCTCATGGATTGCTTGACAATTCTTTCTCAGAAGTTATTATCATACAGCGTGTTGGTGCATCTGCTATTATTTCTTTGGATTTCACAAGCTATACTCATCGATGCTCCAAGGGAATGTATTTAATTTCCTGCATAAGTGTCAGCCTGTTGCTCCAGAGCTGCTTAGAAAATTTTCTTTCATCTATCTTCTTACTTTCCAGACCAAGAGAGTTGAACCACAGGAATCCAATTTCAATACTGACGACTCACCCCAGTCTAAGATCTCATTATTGGTTAGCTTGTCTTTCTATTTTATCTTGAGAATGGCTTGTTGGTCATATTAATAGGATGTTTTTGAATTTTTTGACCCTCATTTGTAATGGCTTTGACTTCCTGTTGTCAGTTTTAGGTCAAATATTTGTAGATTGTTTTGTAGACTTAGCCACAAGTTGACTGATTACGTTACTATTCAGTGTCTGAAAGAACGTTGATAGTTCTGCTAGATTATTATTAGTATTACTGTAATTTTTAGTGGACTATCTGAGTTTGTTGTTTGGCAGCAAAATTGACACAAGTGTATTAACAACAAAGACATGAATGTGGTTCTCCTATTGTGATCTTCATGTCTCAGTACTGTGTCACCTTTGCAAAACGGCACAATCTCTCTTGCATCGTTTTCTAAATGTGTTTCCATAGTGTCTAAATGTGGCCCACACTGCCATCTGAATGACTATGTTGAGAACGTCTGAGAATGCTGTTTTGTGTGAGAAGAGCTTCTTGTAGAGGTAGTGGGAGTACAGTCTGAAATCAGCTACCAGGTTTCTAATCGCATCCTTGCATAATGTTGGCTGAATAGACTGAAAAAGCTTTTAAGATGTTTTTAAAATATCTAAAACATCACTAAAGTTCAGACCTGTGGGATTTGTGCTCAGTCTTGCAGCCAGTCTCTTTCTGCTGTGTGTAGTTTTGAAATCCATCCAAGAGCATCCCTTCAGGCCTTTCGAATAGTCAACTTTCCTCTGTGTGCAGGGAGGATAGAAGTCAGGCTGATTACATCTCATCTGTCATGCCATCAGCTTGTTGACCAAATCAAGCAAACTGCCTAGAATTCCAGCAGAAAGTGGAAATGTGCATCTAACAGGAATTAGCTTGAGCAAAGAGACTTCTTGGTAAAATGCCTGGAATTGTTGGTGCCATGATATTAGCCTTTTTTTGTTGAAAGCAGATGTTCACCACAGCACCCTTCACAGTGAGCAGCCAAGCCAGCTTGCCTGACACTATTTTATAGCACAATCTTTGTGGTTTCACTCTCTTGGCATCTTAGTCCTGACTTCTATAACAAATAACTTTCCCCATCTACTCAGTGTTATTCCTTTGTCTCTTCCTCTTTGTCTTTTCCTTCCTGGGAAATGCATTTATCTTTTTTATTTTCCAAGTCAGATGTATTCTTTCCTCACACACCTTTCCTTAGTCACATAAACTATGCAATTGATTGTGATAATTACTGTGAGCCTAATTTATACTCCTCAAGCAATTTATATTTTCTTGGCCTATCTACTATAATTTAAAAGAGTTAATTCTTATAGAAAAATGTAAGATTCTTCAATGTTTGCTTTGATTTATAGTTGAATATATCATACACATGAATATCAAAAACTGCCTAATGTTATGGTACTTGAGAAATCACAATGTCTAGTTTTTAGAAAAATATTTTAGGCAACTCTAGATTTACATTAACTCTGTACAAATACCAGAGTGTCTTCTTTAACTAAGAATTCATTAAAAAAATAGACACTTAGAGCTAGATTTTAGGAATTCTCTAAATAATGATTTTCAGAATAAAGTACAAGGAATTCTGCAGAGCTTTCACTAGGGGAAAAAGGAATTATAAAAACAGGGCTCAGACTCTCTACCATTCCCCATAACAAACACACACACACCACAAACACACACACACACACACACACACACACACACACACACTACTCACATACACAAACCTCCCACTTCAAATAGAGCAGATCCGCTGTATCTGACTTCTACCCATAACACCCATATAAAAGGGTCACCTGCTATATAAACATCAGCATAAAAGTTCTGATTTTTGGGGTACAATCTCTTCATTGTTCTGAAAAGATAAAAAAAGACTCAAATGGCTTAAGTAGTTAAACCAAGGCTTTGGTTTCTTATCTCCTGGACAAGTCACTTCTCCACTTACCTTACTTTCTTTTTGTATTCTTCTTATTTGTTTATGAAATGTATGTTTAAGGGTTTTTTTAATGTACAGTTATTTTGATTTTTATATTTAAATTTTATACTTAAGTAATATTTTAAGTATTTAATTTACAATTATAGCTATAAACGGAGGCAGTTTGAGTTTTATGACATAACCAGAAAGCTCTTTGTCACCTCCCTTGAGCACCTAAAACTATCACTGTGAACTATGCTCAAAAGGCATATTTATGTATCCTAGTGCTGACCTCAGCAAAATTACAATGGATTTTTCTCATTTTATATACAGATCAGAGAACTGTAAAATACAGGACAAAGAAAAATGACATGCAAAAGTAGCAGAGTTTCATTCTGCTTTTCAAAACAATGTACTATGCTTCTTTGGCCATTATGCAGAGTGTATCCATACGCTGCTCAAGTCTGTTAATAAAATATATTGGACAGTCCTAAAAAAGGGTAAGAATTTCAGAAGTATTTACAGTATGCACTTAAGAAGGTTTTCTGGAACTGTTAAGGAGAGCACTAAAAAAGGATTAGAAATACCACTATTCTATCTAAAGGATAGGTTTACCTTACATAAATAATTTCAAAACTGGGTTTTTCTTGACAATTTAGTGGAAAATACCTACAGTTAGAAGTAAAGGTGGCCTTGAAGTTCCCCAAGGATGTGATGTGATTAGGACCTCAAGACTATCAGTTTAGCCAGGTATCTATTGTGACTTCAGACAAACTATTCTCTTCTGCTTTCTTTACTTAGGAAGCAATGTTAGCCAATCTCTTAAGATTTCTATGAAAAAAAAATTATAAATGATAGTAGAAATCTTTATAAAATATGAAATTTGAATCACGACCACTATAATGACAACTACATTCGTGGGTCATTATGATCAAATAAAGAAAGAGACAGTATTTAACTAAGAAAAAGCAAGAAATCAACACACATCCTCTACATTTCGAGAATGGATTTTCCAGAATAAGCAGTATGTATACGTACACACTCATACACATATGTATACATATATATCTATACTTACACATATACATACACACAAGCTTTGTAACCAGACAGACACGAGTTTCAAACTTAGTTCTATCACTTGCAAGCTACAAGAACTTAATCAAGTTTGTGAACCTCTTTCAGCCTCATTTTTTAAAATGAAGTTTATAAAAATCACTCAATTGTTGTACGGGTTAAGTAAAATTAGATGAGAAACTTCATATAACGCATCTGGCACACAGTAAACACCCTGCTTTCTTAAACACACACACAAAAAATGTAACATTATATGTTAGTAAGTTTTCAGATCTTGCAGAAGTCCTCGTTCTATAACCTCAGCCAGCTCCTCGACAGGTCTTGTGCAAGCTTAGCCTTTAGAGATGTGGTGATATTTTGATACAAATCTTGACGTTGATATATTTCCGTATGTGTTTTGCCTTAGAGCAGACTCATATAAATGGATTGAATGAAAATCAGGGATAACAATTTACCTATAGGCAGATCTGCTCCAAGAAGACCATGTTTGCACAAACTGCAATTCATAATACATATTTGTAATATCATGAATAAATCAATTTGATGGCATGAATAGTTTCCTATGAACCAAAGTTAAATGAAGAAACATCACAGTTTATTCATTTTTTCATGTTATTATTGTTACTATTGTCTCTTAAAACAGCACAGTCTTTCACATAAAAACTTCTACCGCCTACTGATCAATCCTCTGTCCCATCTTCCCTTGAAGTGTGGTCTCTCTCTTGTGAGGCAGTGACTTCTTTCTTCCCTTGCTGGATTCTGCTGCTCTCATTTCTGTGTGTTTATACTATTTTTAACATTAAAAATCTATACTTGTAAAAGGCCATTAAATCAACACATAGAACTTTTGGGGCAGAGTAGAATGGATACATTTAATTGGGAATAATGAATCATTCATTTGACTTGGAAAAAATGTTTAGGATTTGGAACCTCTCTATCATTAAATCCTATATGCAGACCACATTGAAAAATGCTACATAAAGCAAGGCTGACCAGCCCGGAGTCTTATCTCTTTGTTCCTACCTCATTCATCTTCTTCACCATCAACACCACCATGGCCACCATCAAAGTGGCTCCATGGAGCATTCTTCAAAACCTGTGAAAATGGTCTCTTTACAATCTGTCTGAGAAAAGAATGACTTCTGCTTTTGGAAGCAAGAAGAATTCTGCATGAAGGATTGCTGAGCTCACAATGAAGAGATGTGAACAGGCAGTACATAAAGGAGAATATCAAAATGACTAATAAGAAACAAAAGATGTTCATTAATCTTCAGTTATTAGGAGAATGGAAATTTTAAAACTGCACAAGGATTTCACTATATCCATATCACAATGGCCAAAATGAAGAGAAGGTTCTTCAAACTCCCCAAAGGGTACTGTGTGGACAGAGAATGGCAGTGGTAATCTGAGGGGAGGTCAAGAGGCTGAGTCCTGGGCTTGCAGTAAGGTAGGAAAGCTGAACACATGACTGATGAGACCATGGAACTTGACGTGGGGGGTCTAGATAATATTTAACTGAAAAAAAAACCAAAGACAGAAACATAGATGTTGTACATTTTGAGATTGTTGTCTAGAAAAGTCAAAATGCATAGTGCTCACTGAATCTTAGCAAAAGCAAATACAAGTCCTTTCTGGAGAAAAGCATCCTCTATATAGACTCCCAGGTTACCCTGGATTAAAATCAATCAACAGGAGTTTACAATCAAAGATCAACAAACACACGTGGGAAAAAAATCACCTTGAAGTCAGCAGAAACAGCAAATTTAAAGTCTTCAGGTAAAGGACTAACAGAGGATCATTTTTATTGTTTTGATAGAGAAGAATGAGCAAGACAAAAATTACTAGATATATTGGAAAAGGACTCCAAAAGAATTTTAGAAATAAAAAAATAAAATGTCAAATTAAAAGCTCAATAGATGGATTGAAGCGCAGATAGATGAATTGAGATCAGTGGACTGGGGGTGAAAAAAGCTTATGAAATAACAAAAATGCAAACAAGTGAGTCCAGAGATAGACAATATGAAAAAAGGTTAACACATAAAAAGGACAGAATGAGAAGGTCTCTATATATCTAACTGGATGGATTGAATGAAGGACTAAATGAGAATAAAAGAGAACAATATTTAAGATAAATAGAAATATTATCTCTAATTCACAAGACATTGTGTTTGCCTATCAAAATAAATTTAAAAATAAACCAACATCTAAAGACTATGGAGCATCAAGAATAAAAAGATGAGCTTAAAAGCAATTAAAAAAAATACTGATTACCCACATAGGAACAATAATTAGATCTACAACTAACTTCTCATCAGAAGGCAATGACTTGGGACTTCCCTAGTGGCGCAGTGGTTAAGAATCCATCTGCCAATGCAGGGGACACAGGTTCGATCCATGGTCCAGGAAGATCCCACGTGCCATGGAGCAACTAAGCCCGTGTGCCACAACTACTGAGCCTGCTCTCCAGAGCTCTCGAGCCACAACTACTGAGTCCGCGTGCCACAACTACTGAAGCCTGCATACCTAGAGCCTGTGCTCCGCAAAAAGAGAAGCCACCACAATGAGAAGCCTGCGCACCGCAACGAAGAGTAGCCCCCGCTCACCGCAACTAGAGAAAGCCTGTGCACAGCAATGAAGACCCAAAGCAGCCAAAAATAAATAGATAAAATATAAACTTTTAAAAAAATTTACCTCAAAAAAAAGAGAAGGCAATGACTTAAGGTCATCAATATGCAGAGAGAAAAAAATTTCAATTAAGAATTGTGTACCCAACAAAATTACTTTTTAAGAACAAAGATGATATAGAAAGAATATCTATAAATCAATAATAAAACAACAAACAATCCAGTTAAATATGAAGAGATGTGAACAAGCAATTCATAAAAGCGAATATCCAAATGACTAATAAGAATACAAAAGATATTCATTAATCTTCAGTTATTAGGAGAATGTAAATTTTAAAACTACACAGGGATTCTACTACATCCATATCAGAGTGGCCAAAACTAAAATTAATAAGATAAATAATGCCAAGTGTTGGCAAGAACGGGAAAGCAACTTAAACTCGTATCTACTGCTGTTATGAATGTGAATTAGTATAAACACTTTGGAACACTATTTGGCAATGTCTACTAAAAATAAACATATATATATATATATATATATATATATATATATATATATATATATGTATATATCTCCTATTAACCAGCAAGTCCACAACTGAATATATATGCAAAAGAAATGAGAGTTTATGTCCTCTAGAAGATATATTAAAAAAGGTTTTAGGAGCTTCATTCATAATAGCCAAAAAACTGCAAACAACTCAAATATTGATCAATAATTGAATGAATAAATAAATTATGATACATGCATACAATGCACTACTGCACAGCAATGAAAAAGAATGAGCTACTGCTACATGCAACAATAGGAATGAATCTCATAGACATAATGTTGAATAAAAGAAACCATACTAAATAAAAGTACATATTGTAAGATTCCCTTAATATGGCACTTTTATAACCTAATTTACAGTGATCGGCACCAAAACAGTACTTTTGGGGTTTACTAAATGGGAAACAGGAAGAGGGAGCCTGGTAGGGTGCTGAAATTATTCTCTGTCTTGATCTGGAGGATGGTTAAATGAGTATGCCCATGTATATGTATATATATGTAATTGTGTGTGTGCATAAATATTTTAAATATGCATTTACATATTCAAAATAGACTTGTACATCTTACTACATATGAATTATGCTAAAAAAAAATACAAAAAGAGATAGTTCAAGAAACAGAAAAATGACCCCAAAAGTATAGTCTTAGATCAAAGAAGTACTGGGAAGCAAAAGATTGGCAAACATGTGCATAAATATAAATGAATATTGTCTCTATAAAGTAATGTTTCAAGTGTATGGGTTTTAAAAAGAGTTAGAGATAGAATTAAAATGTTGACAAAATGGCCCAAAAGTTCAATGGAGTAATCTGAGTTAAATTGTTCTAAGATCCCAGTTCTTTCTAAGAAGGAGATTATTTTATTATGCATGGTAATACTTCAGAAGTCATTACAAAAATAATAGAAAAGAACTATTTAATTTTCAAAAACAATTCAGTCAATGTTGATTTAACAAGCAAGAAATGTAGAAGTGGGAAATTTAGAAATCCTAAAAAAGAATAAAATCAAGTCCAAAATGTCCATAAAGAAAATGAATGCAAATAAATTTAACATGACAATTAAGAGATATTGCCACACTGCATTGAAAAACATACCTACAACCTAAAACCTAATGACATGTAAAGTTTGTAAGTACTAGAAGAAAAAGATTTACTACTTAAATTATAAACTAAAGAAGGCTTAAGTTATTATCAGAAAAAAAATTCAGATAAAAAGGATTATTAGGGTTCGAGAAGGTCATAAAAGTTTCAGTTCAACCAGAATCATAATTATAAATTTGTATGCATCTAATAAAATAGCCTCAAAATATATAAAGTAAAATTTAATAGAACTATAGGATGAAATTGATAATGCTATCATCAAGTGGGAGATTTCAACATACTTCTTTCAATTATTTATGGATCAAGCAAAAGAGAAATTAAGATATAAAAGACTGTACAATGCCATTTACCAACCTGTACCCAAAAATTGGAAAATAAACATTTTTCTCAAGCACATATAGTACACATGTAACAATTAACTGCATAATTGACCATAAATAATGTCAAAATTTTTCAAAGAATTAGTTTATGAGTTCCTTCTCTTCTGACAATGTAAATTAATTAGATGTCAGTAACAAAATATAAGAAAAAACCCTATGTTTGTAAATGTAAAACATACTACTAAATAACTCAGTTGTCAAAGATGAAATCAGAATAGATATATTAAAATGAATATCTCAGAAGTGAAATGTATTATGGAATTCAGCAGAAGTGGTACTTTGAAAAATAAAAATAGCTTAAAGTGTGTTAGAAAATAATAAGAGCTAAAAATTAATGAGCTATGTGCCCAAATTAACAAAATATAAGGAAGAGTTCAGAATTAGAAAAGAATAAAACAATAAAATTATAAAAGTTAAAATAAAGTCAAAAGTTGGTCTTTGCAAAAACTAATAAAGAAACTTTTAATTCAACTGTAAAGAAAAGATGAGAAGGCACAAAAATATTAGGAATAAAAACGTAGACATAGCAAAAATTCCAGGAGAATACTAAGAAAAATTTATGCCCCCAAATTTGATAACTTTGATAAGATAGATACATTTCTAAATAATTTTTTTAAATAAAATGGACTCAGGGGGACATACAATACCCAAAGACTTCTTTACAATTAAAGAAATTGAATCAGTAGTAAAAACTCTTTCAACAAAGAAAACACTGAGCCCAAATACTTTAGTAGGCAAAATCTACCCAGTCTTCAAGATTTTTACAGTTTTATATAATACCTTTCAAATTATAGCAATAAAGGAATTACTAAACTCATTCTATGAAGCCAATATAGCTTTGATACCAAAATCACATAAGAATAGTAAGAGAAAAAGAAAGGAAATTATAAGCCAATTTCTTTCATGATCATAGGTGCAATGAGCCTACACAAAATAATAATAAATTAAACACAGTATTATGTAAAAATAATAATATACCATGACCAAGCTGGGCTTATGCCAGAAATGCAAGAGTCACTTAAAATTATAAAGCATATAAATATCATTAACTTGGCAAACAAATTAAGATCATATCAATAGAAACAGCAAAAGCATTAGATATAAATTAATATTAAATCATGATATTTAAAAATTTCAAGATGCAAACAGAAGTGAGAATTATCAACCTAAAAGGAAATTTATCAAAATCCCACATATAATATAATTATAGTAGAAAAATGTTAGAAGCCTACTTTAAAAAATCAGAAATAAGATACAGATGCCTTTTTTACTATATCTATTCAATGTTCTAGCTAGAGAGATAAGACAAAGAAATAAAAGATATAACAATTGGAAAGGCATAAATAAAAGTGTCATTATTTACAGAAAATATAACTGTCTAGATGAAAATTCCAAAAAGACATACAGATAGATTTAATTAAATGAGAGAGTTTAGCAAAGAGACTGGATATAAGACCAATATGCATAATTAAATGCATCTCTATACAGCAGCAATTAATAGAAAGCATTTTGAAAAAAAGATACTGTCTGCAATAGCAATAAAAATATTCTGTACCTAAGAAAAAGTCTAATGAAAGATAATACAAGAGATGTATACAGAATATTATTAATCTGTATTAATAGCAAAAGAAGAAAACCTAAATTTAAAAGTTTGATTTAGTCTGGGTCCCTCTATCCACTAACGGTAGAACCTGAGAAAAAGCTTTTAGTAAAAGTCATTTATTGAGAGCCTGATCTCATAAGAAGGAATGAGGGATGAGGGAAGTTAAACAGCGAAGGAGAGAGATCCAACACAAGGATGCATTTTTTTGAGCTGGCCATTTTTACACGCAACTGGATATTTTCTGCCATGGAATCATCTGAGAAACCTTATGAAAAGCATCTCACGACCTTTTTCTCTTGTGAATAAAGGCAGTTGCATTTATCTATTGATTCCCATTTCCCAATGATCAAGCATTGCTAAGAAGGGTATTAACTACTCTGTCTTCCAGGATGTGCCATGAGTGGTTCCCAACAGACCTCTTATAGTAAAGAAGACCCAGCTTAGGAAGCAAAAGAACTGTCATGAGATTGAGGAGGGGCACTGTCAGATTGCACATATGTGAAGCCAGTTAAAGTTTGCATGGAATTGGTCACCGTGGCTGTGGCTAGAATGAGAAGTGAGGCTGAGAGGATTTGCAATGATGTACAAGAAGCATCCAATACAGACACATACCATGTTCATAGACAGAAAGACTTAATATTGTAAATATGTCAATTCTTTCCACACTCAATTCCAATCAAAATCTGAAACTTTCTTTATGGACTTTTTAAGTCCATTCTAAAATTATATGAAAAACCAAAGGGTCAGCAATAGACTAGACATTTCTAAAGAAGAATAACATATGGGTTACTTGCCTCATCAGTTATCCAGATTTATAAAGCTAACATTATAATGTGGTATACAAACAATTGACCAATGGAAGGAAAACCAGTCGCCAGAAATATATCACACATATGGAAACTCGATATTGATGGATATCAGATATTCTGTAGACTACTAGAGGGAAAGGTGAGTAAAGTATGTTTGGGTAATTAGTTGTCTCCATGAAAAAAAAAAAGAAAGAAAGAAATTGGACTTCTACCTCAGACCATTTATAAAAATCAATTCTCACTGTATTAAAATTTTAAATGCAAAAGGCTAATTTCCAAATCTTTTAGCAGAAAATAAAGGGGAATATTGTTAGTATCTTAGGATAGAGAAGAGTTTCTTAAAACAATTAATTGATAAAATCAACTAAATTAATGTTAAGAATGGCTGTTAATCAAAATATAACACAAATAAACTGAAAAAAAATGACACAAATGTTTTCAGAGAATTTTTTTAACATGTTAAAGCCATATCAATGTTATACAACCTTGAATGGAATTAGAGCCAGATAGTAATCCAAAGGCAGTAAAGGAACAACTCACTACCCAAGAGCAGAACAAGCTGTGTCCTCAGTGTTTTTCAACACAGGTACTCTTGGCATTTGGGGTAGGACCACTCCTTAGTGTGTAAGACTATGCCATGTGTTGCTGGAGGTTTATCATACTGACTTTCACCTCCTAAATACTAGGAGCAACTATCAGTTATCATGACAACAAAAATGTCTCAATACATTTTAAGTATTCCCAGGAATTGGGCAGTGCCTCCACTGGTTGAAAATCAATTTGATTCTACCTAGAAAATACATTTTAAAAAAAACAGAATAAGAGAGAGAACTGAACCACAGTTGAGGGCTAAGCTTCCAAGTCATGGAGAAAATCAGATGTTTTTGCAAAGAGTGAAGGAGTTAACTGTCTGAAGGC
Organism: Stenella coeruleoalba; assembly: GCF_951394435.1. Taxonomy (NCBI): domain Eukaryota; kingdom Metazoa; phylum Chordata; class Mammalia; order Artiodactyla; family Delphinidae; genus Stenella; species Stenella coeruleoalba. The sequence continues at coordinate 21,865,609 of NC_137167.1, forward strand.
CTGTCTGAAGCTTCAGGAAGAAACCTCGGGGGAGGCCCAGTAAGGAAAGCTTATTTTCTTTTCTGGTGCATTGGAGTGCAACCTGGAGATCTCTATCCAGAGAAAAGGATAAGAAACAGATTTTGAGGGAACTGAATCTTCCATTGGATGATTTCCCCAGACAAAAACCAAGAAAACTTCCAAAACCATCTAAGAAAGACCATACAGTTTTAAAAGAACTAGGTTTCTTGACTTATATATTGGGCCATCAAGGAAGGGATTACTGAGGGGGAAAAAAATATTCCATTTCATGGCCAATCAGGGCAGAAAGAAATACAGGAGGAAATAATAAAGTGCCAACTCCCGAAGATGAAATCATGGCAAATCCCTTGGGGATTGAGAAAAATGAAAAGGGCATATAAAATTACAAAGCAGCCAAATGTCTGTCCCAGATAATGGACACAGGTGTATCCCTTAACGTGCCCAGACTCTATCCTACTTATCTAAGGTTTATAGATTAACTTGTGTGATTATTATTTGTTGCACAATAATATTGGGTTCGTGTAAACTCAGTTTTCAAAGTCTATAACTCATGTAGGATGATTATATATTCACTTAATAATAAAGGAAACATGGACTAAAAGCATTTAGCTATAAAGATTAAATTTACAGGAACATTGGAGAGAGCTTTTGCTTACAAAAAGGGCCTATACAGTAAACAAAAAATAAAATTAATGAAATAATATATATTTATCATGTGTAATATAATAAATCATGTTATAATAATATAATAAATTATACATTATATGTTATGATAATGTGAAAATGAAAAATAATATATAGTATATAGAGTAAACATAAAAAGATGAAAAGGATTTGCGTAAGCTAATAGCATTGGTATTCAGCTATACTGCTTTTTAAACTACTAATGATTATCCATGGTTATAAGAGTAAAGGTCATCATCAGTCTTCTACATCACATAACTGGATTTTTCAGAGACCCATTCACCTGCATAAAGCCATGTCCATTCATTCATGCATTTATTCACTCAATAAACACCAGCTCTGTCCCTACCATTTGTCAAGCACTAGAGAAGTAGTTAGGAATCTCTGCCCTATAAAAGATTATAGCTTATTAGGGAAGGTAGAGAAACAAAACAAACACCAGAGTTACAGAAGATAAATTTTTTCATAGGGAACACTGAACAGCTAAATAATGTATGTATTATGGGAGTCATGGGGACAGAACAGAAAGCAGTTTAAAAGATCTTCCTAAGGTAACACTGATTTGAATTTTGAAAGATATATGGTAGTTAAATAGGAGGAGGCATTTGAGAAAATAGAATAGCATATGCAAAGGGCCAAAGGTGTAAAACAGTATAAACCTCAGTAACAGGATAGGGCTGAAGCACTGGATCAGTGTGGGAATGGGGCAATTTTAGAGTGTCAGGCGCTGGTCCCAACAAGAACTTTGATAAGCCTAGGCCTCCAATTTAGAACTGTTACTGGAAGGCATAGGGATCCACTAAAGGAATTTAAATAAGAAGCTGAAATGCTCTGATTTACATTTTGAAAGATCTTTCTGTTGGGGGGATGGAGGGTGGCCTGACTCAGGACAGGGATAACAGTCAGGGTTTTGCAGTGATCCAGGTGAGACACAATGAGGGCTTAAAAGCAGGCAGAGGCAGAGGATTTGAGAGGAAGAGGACTGATAAAAAAGGTATTGAGGGGCTTCCCTGGTGGCGCAGTGGTTGAGAGTCCGCCTGCCGATGCAGGGGACACGGGTTCGTGCCCCGGTCCGGGAGGATCCCACATGCCGTGGAACGGCTGGGCCCATGAGCCATGGCCGCTAAGCCTGCGCGTCCGGAGCCTGTGCTCCGCAACGGGAGAGGCCACAACAGTGAGAGGCCCGCGTACCGCAAAAAAAAAAAGTATTGAGGAGGCAGACTTCACAGAATTGGTGGCTGATAGGATTGGTGAAGATGGAAGAGGGGTAGGTGTCACCAGGTTCTGGCTTGAGTATCATTTGCCTTACAGTTGGAGAACTTTAGAAATGCGAGTAGGCAATAGAGAAGAGAGTGAGTTCAGCTGGGGATATGTTGACTTTGAGGAATCCAGGAGACACCCAAATAAGAAGAAACATTTCATAGGCAATGAAATATATGGTATCTACACTCAGAAATAAGGTCTGGATTTAAGAGTCAGATGTGTTTGCCTTCACAAGTAGCAGCTGATGCTATGTTGGAGCATAGGGAAAATAGAGAGTGAGAAGAACCAAGCACAGCATCATGGAGATAACATTTCAAGGACCAAGAGAGGAAGAGCAACTACAAGAGACTTAACAAGAGCATCCAGAGAAGAACAAAAGCAACAAAGAGCCATGTCATAGAGGCCAAGGACAAAAGAAGAATGGTCACAACAGGAGGATAAAGAAGATTACAAAATTGTTCATAAGTCGTTCATTGCGCTTTTGAATCAGGAGGCCATTGGCCATGCTAGGGGCAGCAGTTTAGGTGGAGTGAGGGGTTACAATGTTGAGAAGTGGGGGAGAAAGAGTGAGGAGGAGAGGAAATGGAGATTCTGATGAACATAGCTCTTCCAGAAACTTAGCTATGGAGTCAAGAAGAGACAGTGGCTTGAGGGGCTCAAGAGATTGAAGGAGGGTTCTTGGCCCTATGTTTCTGTACACAGTTCACAAATGCACAAGTACAGCACGTGGATACACAAAGAAATGTGCCTTCTTTATTTTGTGATTATTCCACCCAACAGGGTAGAATGGAATACATTTAATTATTATAAATGTTCTCATTCTCTTACAACTTAAATGGCCTCTCCTGATGAGTTCATCTCTTTCAGGTAAGTGCCCTGTTCTTCCCCAAGAACACCTGCACTAATGACACCATTGGGGGGTTAATATGTGCAAGGCACCTGTTCAAGAATTTTACAAAAATTATTTAAACTGTCATAACTACCCTATTTTTATTTCAGTAATGAGGAAAATGAGTAAGTTGACCAAGGTCAGGCAGCTAATAAGTGTTGAAACCACGATTCAAGCTTATACAACCCAACTTCAGGGCCTGTGCTCGCAGCCACACTTAGCTAACACCATGAAGTTGTCTGGGCACGTGGAGGATTGAGAGAAATGAGTCCTAGGATCCTTACGGCCTCTGCTCATCCAATGATTGGATCTGCTCCCTGCACTGGTGAATGCTGAGGTGCAATGGGTCCCCTCTGATCCTCATGCTGATAAGCACTACTAGGTTCTAATGATGGCCTATGGACACCCAAATCTCCACACACTGTGGTCCATTCCTCCTCTGCTTAGGCTCTCTCAGCATCTCTTTGTCCCTTTCCATAGCATCTAAGGACATCTGGAAGTCCCATGTGTCCCCTACAGGCCTGGGAACTAGTGGCTCTGCCTTAGGCACATCCTCCTTCAATCACTGCGCGCTATTTCCTTTACATCATGTTGAACACTGCAGCTAGCTGCACCCTCCCCCATAATGCTGTCATCATTGCCCTACATCTTCCTCTCATTTTGCTGCTTCAGGCCTCAGGTCTAAAGAGAAACATTTCTCATTTCTCTCTGTCTCCGATTCTGAGTTCCAGCTACACTTTCCATATAATAATCAGCCGAATGTGTATGTTAATGAGAGCTAAAGAAATTGAGAAAAGGCATATCCTTCTCACCAAAAATTACTGCCTCACTGCATACTCAAGAAATTCAGCCTATGACTAAAGCTGATCAGTCCTACCTTTGTTCCGGCAGAATTGTCACCGTCCTCTCATTCTGTGGGGCGACGGGCCTCATGGGCCAGCTGTACAGGTAGGAGGCTGGAAGAGAAAGTGACATTAAAGGGGAAATTAAAGTGCATTGGTTTAATATCTTTAAAATATCATCAACAGATATGTGCCTAAAAACCTCCTTTAGGATTATAAACAAGTCTAAGTAAAGTCTTCCTATTCCCGTCTCCCTAACACTGTTCTTCCTTTTAGTCTGGGAATTTAATCCTGTATTTGGTCACAGATTTGCCTTCTATAATTTTATTATAGCCGTTTTTAATTTTTGCATCCAGAGTGGGAGAGACTCAAGCTTGTCAACATTTTGCATCTTGAGAAAAAAGATTATTGTAACAAGGTACTTTTATTTAGGACCAGAACTGACTTGGGTGTCTAATGAGTCATACACAAATGAGAAATTTAATACTACATATGCAAATATTTTCATTACATAAATAAGACATATTTTCCTTACAGGAGTTCAGCTTACAGATTTAGAGTGTAATAAAAGAACTACTGGTATTATTTACATCAGCAACACAGATACTCTAGCTTTAAAAGGTGGCATTGATACTTACAAGCCTGACTTCTCTATCTGCTTTAATGAATGCGTTCATGAATTATATGTATCTGCGTGCAGTAAGCCATCAACCAACACATCTTATTGCTGGTTCTTTTAATGTAAGTTGGAAAATCATCTACAAGCTCATACAAATTAACAAGTGAAGCAATAAGACTGTAATAGATGAGCATATAAGAAACATGATCAAACATTTCATACAAGAGAAAAAAACAACTAATAAACATATAGGGAAAAAACTTTTTCATACTGAAGAAGAGCAGACAAGAAGATAAATGATGTATGATTAGTGATCATTCAATTAAGAAAAACTTAAAATGATAACACTCAATTATTATAAAGTTGAATGAAAGTAGGACCCTCATATGTTTATAACCACATAACAGCTTTAGAAAACAATCTGGAAATACTCTCTGAGACTATATTATAGTCACACACTTGTGCCAAGTAATCCTAATCCTGGGAATTTATCTTAATGAAGTGATCCAAAATAAGAAAAACAATTCGGGTTCTACAATAATAATTTGGAGTTGGCAAACTTCTTCTGCAAAGGTCCAGATAATAAATATTTTAGGCCTTTGTGGACCATAGGGTTTCTGTCTTAACTACTCAACTCTGCCTTTACAGTGAAAAAACAGCCACAGATGATATGTAAATGAGTATGTCTGGCTGTGTTCCAATGAAACTTTATTTACAAAAATAAGTAGTGGACAGGATTTGGCTTTTGGCCCAAACCCAGCTTCACAATGTTATTAATGGCAAATGAGTGGAAAAATCTAACAAATCTTAACAATTAGAACACAGTTGCATAAAATATGATAATCCACTTAATGGCTGATTAGGTAGCCATTAAGATAACAACAATTATAAAAATTGTAGCAGCATGGGAAATGTTAAGAAGCAGGATCCAAAATTATATACACAGCAAGAATATAAACATATAAAATTCTATCCATACAAGGACAAAGGCTAAAAGGGAATACACAGAAATTGCAAATAATTGTTTGCTATGATGGATGAGATGTGGAGCTTATTATTTTCATCATCAGTATTAAAAATTTGCTTGAGAAGTAACACAATCTTTAAACACTCGGAGTGACACTGTATTGCTGTCATCACAAGGTATCTGCCCTTTCGTTAGAAAAAGTGCCGGGAAAACAAGGCAGAGGCTTTAGGCGCTTCAGTAGATCTAGGGTGATCATGTGTAGTTTCATAACCACAGACAAATTCCTACCTCTGGTCCATCATCTTGCAAATTGGCTACGATGGCCGCAAACGATCAGATGAAAAATTTGCATGGCTTAAACAAATCCCTTTGCACTACTGGGACCAACTCAAAGGGCCTATCAAGCTAATGGTCGATTAACAGCATGTCATCATAGAGGATGGTGGCCCATATATTTTAGATCTCATCCTTGTTGCAGCATGCCAGAGCCTTCCTTAAACAAAATCCCATATTTATCACCAATTGAGCATAGCTTGAAGCCATGGTCATAAAACCTTTATACTGCTGTATACTACTTAATACTGCTTACTATGTTTATGCTATCTCCTTTGGTCTACAGAACTCACTGTAAAAGAATATTGGAAAATTTTAATATAATTCTTGATTACTATGGGCACATTAAAAACATACATAACCACTCTATAGTTTGATAGTTAAGAGCAAGGGTCTGGATCCAGACGGCCTGGATTTAAATTCCTGTTCCTTAACTTACTATATATATGAATGTAGGCAACTGATTAACTTCCCTATGCCTCAGTTTCCTCATCTGTAAAATAGATATAGTAGCAGAACCTACCTCCTAGGATTGATTAAATAAATTACTGATGCAAATTGCTTAGAATATAGTTTAGCATACTCAGCAATACTGAGGATGCAGTGTTTCTGAATACTTAATAATTGTCTATTATTGTCTTGAAAAACTGTATTCCACTAATATTTTATTTCAAATCACTATTGTTCATGGAATTTTGTCTCACCACTCTATTCATATTATTTTCTCCTCAGGCAGCACATAAAAACGTATGTCAATTTCCTAAACAGACAATGGTTCAATACCACATCTCACAAATCTATAGCACTGTAAAAAGTGCAATGGAAAAAAATCAGATTTACTCTGGTAACAGTTTTAATTTCAGTGTTTCCTCCACAAACACTGCTTACTATCTAAAAGCAATACTGACAAGTCACTTTCCCCCACCCCCAGGCTCCAAGAAACACTGCTAATAAGGTGACAAAAGTTATCTTAGACTTTCAGTGGGAGCTACGTGGGAGATGAAGTGGGTCCTCTCCAGGACAGTTCTAGGAAGCAGGTGGAAAATTTGTCCTGGGGTTTGTGCTGTCAGACAAAAGCAAGGACCCGACTAAGCAACACAGTGAATATTGTATTTTTTATTATAAGTCATAATCAGCATTCATAGGATTTTCAATAGTTGCTGTCAACACCCTGCATTTACTATCCAAGTGTTGCCAGTTGAGCAAGTTTGTAAGGTATAAATCATATTCTGAAAACAGCATCGAAGAGTTGAAAAGGAAATAATATATATAAGTGGGTAATAGCATGCTTTACTTGCTGCCATTTGTAATAATAAATATATTTATACTTTCCTACTTATACTAACATCACCATTTTTACACTTGCCAATATGCCTTTTGTAGTGTAGCACAAAGTTGCTTTTCCAACTTTGCCCATAAGTCTTCTGCAGATTTTTCTGCTCACCTGTTACGTTTAGCCAGACTTCACGAGCCTCCTAACAAAGTTGATGACCAGATTATAGTTTAGAAGTAGTTATAATCTCAACTGGAAGGTCAGTAAAAAGAAATTTTATAGAAAATATTTCCAAATACAGTCTAAGATGCAGAAATGGTTAAAAAAAAAAAAGTTTTGGAATGTTTGTTAACCAAAACACCTTGTGGCTTACATAGCAATGTATTCATTGTATGTTTTATTATGCAAGACATGTTCCAAAGAAACATATTCAAGATGCAAATTCCTGAGCCCCACCCCGGCAGATTCTGATTCAGCAAACCCAGAATGGGGCCCAGTAATCTGCCTTCTTCCCAGGTATCCTGCTGTCTTTTATTGAGTGTATCTCAGACCACATATTGATAAAGACTGTGACAGACAATCACAGTGTTTCCACACCTCCACCATCACAGAATATTGAGAGTATGAATTTATGTAGTAGTTTGTATACCTTTGTTGACAAACAAAATGATCCTGAATTAGGTTCTAAATGAGGCTTTGCTGCTTAATGTGTGATCACCAGGCCAAGATACTTGGATTCTCTCATACTTTATCGTCATAGTTTGTTGGTTACTTCCCCAGCACCTCTTACCCGAGACAGCAACCTGAATTTCCCAGCAATGCAGCTGGTGTGGGATTTGATCCTTCCTTTAGCTCCAGTTGGAAGTTGGCTGCCTTAAGCCATTCAGCAAATCTGATCCCATTAATCACAGAGATAATTCAAAAGGAGTGACACATGACCCAAGTCAGGCCAGTCAGGGCCAGGAAAACTCACTTCAGAGATTTTATTTGAAATATCAGGAAGGGAGACTCTGTTTCCTGGTGGAAGTGCCAGGAAGCATGTGGCTAGGAGCTGCTAGCCCCTGATTTGGGCCCCAAGCTGGGAAAACAGGACTGAGAAACAGAGCCAGGAACCTGAGCCTAATCTTGGGATCTGAGCCCAATCTTGGGATCTGAGCCCTGGATAAAGTCTCTCTGTCACTTGGAACATTCAGTTCTGTGAGCCCCCAGATTCCATTTTTCACTTAAGGTTGTTTGAATCAGTTTTGTGTTACATGCAACCCAAAGCATCCTAACTGATGTACCTGTGAAATGAGAACATTTTGCTAGATGTCTCCCTTTCAAAAATACCTATGATCTTTAAAATTCTTTAAAGTTGAAGATTAGATTGATTAAATTACCCAGTAATATCCAGACAATGCTCTGCACACAAATTGAATAGAGACCTTATCTTCTGTTAACCTGTAAACTGACTGGGAAATTTTCAACTGGCTACTCTTTGGCAAATATTTTGGAAGTAGCTCTTAATTGGGCCAAGTACTAAAAATATGTGAAATGGGGTATAATTTATTATTCTATGTCCTACTGGACACACTAAGTGCCACCAATAATTGAATTCTTATGTTGATCTTAACCAAAAGGAGAGTATGATCTAGACAATGGGTAGACTGGGTAAGATGAGAAGAGGAAGAACTTTAGCAGAGATTAGTCTACTGAACCAGGTGTCACAATGGATCTTAAGGTATTAAAGATGGTCGTTTTACAGAAAGGAAATGAGTTATTAGCAATGTATCAAAGAGTTCTTCCAAGAAATGTAAAATTATATTTTTCCCAATTCCAAAATACATTTCAGTTCAATTCAACCAAATTCATTGCCATCTCAGATATAAATTTAGAAATTTTCCTATATTCTAAATCTTCAGATCGTGTTCCACATAAGACAGGTTTCCCATAATGTTTTGGGAAGTAATTAAATATATTAAAAATAACATTTGTGGGCTTTCCTGGTGGCGCAGTGGTTAAGAGTACACCTGCCGATGCAGGGAACACGGGTTCGTGCCCCGGTCCGGGAAGATCCCACATGCCACGGAGCGGCTGGGCCCGTGAGCCATGGCCGCTGAGCCTGCGCGTCCGGAGCCTGTGCTCTGCAACGGGAGAGGCCGCAACAGTGAGAGGCCCGCGCACCACAAAAAATAAAATAATATAATGACATTTGTGTTACCATATTGCTTTCCAAATTAATATGTTGTTACATGTGGTATGATATATTCTGGCCATCTCTCTTGAATTAATTGGGATTACAAGCCCTCAGCTTTAGGCTCATCACTACAAAAGAATCTGTCAGATAATATGTAGAGACGGAGCCAAGCATAAAGCTAGATCTTACAAAGCTTACACTTTTCATCTCTGTAAATCATAATTTCAGTGCTTGCAACATTCTGAGTTCAGACACCACAGGCAGTAATAACTGGCTTAAATGCTTTCACGGTACAGCTGTTTGCAACAATACCTCCATTCATAACTCTCAAAAAATAAAATGGCAGCTACAAGTGCCTTGAAAGAACATATGCTCCTCTTTACATTGTCCTACAGGTTAACCCCCCAGGATGCTCTCAGCTCCACACAGCAGTAGCAGTAAATGAAAGCATTACGTCCAAAGTTATTACACAAGGCCATGCATAACTACACACATCTCCGTGTTTTCTCAGTGAGGAATCTATGTTTGAATTGCACTGTGAAATCATTCTTTGTGTTCTGGTGAATTTGTTCATATTAGCATAAAAACTTCAAAATATCTTATCTGGTTGTTAAGCAGAATTACACTCAAGTCCTGACAGAAGTGCTGCAGTAGGGACTGCATTAGTGGAGACCCTTTTTAGTTGGACATTAACGAAACCCAACTCAAACTGGCTTACGGAAAGGGGGAATGTAGCGACCTTGCAATTGGAAAGTTGGAAATGGATATATCTTTAAGCAAGAGATGGGTCTCAGGTTAAAAATGTACTTGGAGAGCTCTGCCTCTCTCCTTCCCCGTCTTTCAGCGATGCTTATCTCTACTTGTTATATCACAGGCAGACTCTTCCTGTGTGTGTGTCAGACAAGATGACATCCCTCAGCCCCAGATGCACATGTGCCCTGCTTAGCAATCACAGTGGAATTAGACATCCTCCACCCATCAAAGCCATATATCAATCTCAGAAAAGACACTAATTTATTTTTCTTGAGTCACATGCACATTCCTGAATCAATCCTTGGCACACCAATAGCTAGGCTTGGCCACATGCTTACCCAAGAAGTGAGGACAGGCCATTCTGATTGACATCACCACCTGGATCACGAAGAATGGCGGAGGAGTAGAGAGGAGGATGGGAAATAATACTGAGCATACAAAATCCACAGCTTCCACCAGTCCCTGCAAACCTTCTGTCCTCCTGATAAAAGTACAGGCCCTAGAGAAAACATTTTCACCATATGGAAAAGACTGTCCCAATAAAGGGGATAGATCCTACAGGTTTTTATAAGTTTTCATTTGTGAACATTTTTAAACCAATCAGTCAGCACTGAAAGATCATTTATACCTGAACCAATGCATGAGTGGCATTTGTATATAATATTTCCTATGTGGATGGGGGACATTTGACATTTTCTGAAAATTCTAAAATCATGTGAATATTGTGGAGACTTGAATCTGGAGAATATAATGGGTAAATAGAAAATAAATCAGGTGAATGCTTTACACTCAAAGCTTGGGGGAGAAGGGGATCTTCAATTAGATTATAATGTGGGAAATAAATTACTTCCCAATGAAAATTTATCACTTGCATTTAAATTCAAAATGAGGAATTTCACATTATTTTACTTCATCAAGTTAAAATAGTCATTGGATTTAATTATGACACTTACAGAACATGGCTTTTCAGTATCAATAGTCACACCTACTTCCACCCTGAAAATAGCATAAACACTTAGGTTCAAAATTAAAAGCCATCCCTACCCTTAAAGTGGGTGATTATTCTCGTATCCTAGTTTAAAGCTTCTTTGGATAAACAATTATTTCTTAATGTGCTTTCCAAATGCACATAAAAATGGTCAGTGGGAAACCAGTGTGATATTATAGGGACTAATTCAGTTCCAGCTAACTGAGTAGAGTTTAAAAGGGAAATGGTTATTCTTCAACTACTTTCTCTAAAGTCTGACAAAATTGTAGACTCAAGAATTTATTCACGGGTTTGAACATTCACACTGAACTCTGGTCTTTAGGAACAGAGCTCTCTAGCTGGTAAAACAGGTTCTTATTTTTGAGGGGAAAAAAAAAAGTTCCTGAACCTAAGAACAGCAATTTCCTGCTTACGAAGCAAAGGTTAGATCTATATATCCTGCCTGCTGTGCAGCCTTTATGTCATTATGGAGAACTTGTCTAGCAGTGTAAAAAAATAGTTAGAAATCAGAAAAATAACTATAGAAACTGTAAAAAAACAAAAGACAACTATAAATTTAAAGTTGCTATTATCACTCATGCTTATTATATAAGAGAGAAAACAATAGCTGGGTTAAAAATTAAGACAAAAGTATAATTTAGTGAGTTTACTGATCCCAACAATTTCAGAGACAGGTAAGAGTTTTTGCTAAATCACAATGTGACTAGAATCACTAATTTGGCTATTTCCTCAGTAGGGATCTCAACCAATAAAATATGGTTTATTTCACAGTCTTTCAAATTCATGAAATCCTTACAGTACTTTTATTATTTCTGAGATATAACAGAAAACTCTTTCTAAGAATATTAGTTCTGTTTCACTATGCATACAAGATAAGAGGACTCACACAATTGCTTTCAACCCTTTGTTTCTTTACTAAAATCCAACTGAAACTGCAAGTCATTGCTCTTTTGACTGAAGTTTATCCCCAACCTATAAATCCCTTCTTGGTAATTGGTATGATGAATTCACTGAACCTTTCTTACTTTATAACAAAGTTTTTCTTTCTCTCAATTCTCCCAAGTATAGAAGCTTTAAATAACCACATTTTTAGTGCTGTTCTCAGAATGAAATTTTTTAAATTAATATTTCCACATATTTTTGTTTAAGTTGAAACAAATCTAGGATTCCATTTGCCATATAATCTCGTCACTGTTCTAGAAAACAAGCTAAAAACCAAGTATCATTCAAAACTCTCAATTTTTTAATGTAATTAATCATTGTTAACTTCTTTAATCTTAGCAAGCTCATCTAACCAAGCATTTTTTCAGTTTATATATGTTATTTGCCAGCAAACTAAATTAAAATATAACTAGAACAAGATATAAAATTGGTAATGGTTAACAATTACAAAAGATATTCTTCAATTACGAAACATTTTGATCTTTCATTTCAACTTATCTAAAGATGTGTTTTTAGAGTGGTTAGACCAGGCCATATAAAGGGTGTAAAAGATGCTATGACTCAACTTTACTACATGAGAGTGGACCCATTCCACCCATGTCATTTAGAGGCCAACTCTATGCTGCCTCAGTAAAAAATTACCTTCGTGCCTGGGGTATAAGAGATTCCAACCTGTCTGAGCATGTCTAAGAAACTGACAGTATAGGCACAATGATTCAGAAGCCTCTTGGGAAAGCTACATCACTTTGGGCCCCATCTTATGGAGTACAAAACAAAGTAGAAAGAGTAATTTGTCTTCCTGGATCCTCTTCACTATCAAACACCATCCAGCTTTGGCACTCTAAAGGATGTCAGTTCTGAAGCCTGGTGGAACAGCTGCCGGGACCTACTGAAGCAACAGGAAAGACTACGGAGCCTGCTGAAATGGCTGCTGAGAGAAATCCCATCTGGTCTCCATGCCAAAAATCGTTGTCTCTCTCCAAAGCAACAGAGAATCATTTTTCTCCTGCCCCCTGTGACCATAATTGATTAGATTTCCCTCTTCTTGTTGGCTGCTAGAAAGCTTAGAGCCAACTTCTATTTCTGGCACTATTATAGACCAGATATCCTGAAAGACCTTGCCAATAAAGATGACTAAAATGTTGAATTAAGAAAAAATAGATCTTTAATTGCATTGCGGAGATGACACAAAAGAAGACCACAGAGGCCAAAATTAAAGTGAAAGCAGACACCCAGAAGTTAGACAAGTACCAGTGCCAGCTTTCCCTCTGAGTGCTTGTGCTGAGCCCTGAAGACCTTGAGTTTCCACCATGACAACTGCATAGGGTTTGGAGGGCAAGAGATAAATACATGCCCAGAGTGGGAAAGTAAATAGGAAGATAGGTCCACATAGTGCTGAGATATCAAAGAGCTACATATTCTCAGTCTTAGGACAAGTGAAAAATAAACCCACCTAACAAAAATGGACAGCACAGAAATTTCCCTGTCTCAACCTTGGAGCAAAGTAGGAAAAAAAAAAGATATCTTGAGAATTTACACCACTGAAGTTCAAATTCACCTACCTATGTGATATAGAACACTTGACAGGAATTTTATTTGAAGTAGCCCAACTGAAGAGTATGTGTGCCTAAGATGACTGAAAAAGCAAATGTAAACTCTCTTTGGAGTAACATTACTTCAATCCATACATTAATGAATTCCCATAGTTAAAAAGAATATGAGCTCTCTGTAAAAATAGTCATAAACAATAAAGGAAACAGTAAAACATAAGATAAACTCAACCAAGACCACAACAGAAAATAACCACAAAGACTTCAAATACTGGAATTTTTAGATTCATAATATAACGTAGTTATGTTTATAATCATAAAGAAATAAAAGAGGAACATGAAAATAAGAGCCAGGAACATGAGACTGTAAAAAACACAAAATATATTTTTAAAAGAATCAAATAGCAGTTTTAGAAATTAAAAACTCAATGAACAGCGTAAAGAGAATAGATGCAACTGAAGAGAGAATTCGTAAGCTAGAAGATAAATCCAAAGAAATTATCCTGAATTCAGCTAATGGAGTGAAAAAGAAAAATATCAAAAAGAGTTTGAGAGACAAGAAGAATAAAGCAAGAACATCTACCTTCTTCTATGTTTTAAACTGGAATTCCAAAAAAGAGAAGAGGCAATATTAAAGAGATAATGACAGAGCACCTCCTAAATGCTGAATCCCATAGGCAGAATGCACTGTGGCATTTTAGCCCTTGAATTCTTCAGATTGTGCCAAGATGATAAAGGCCAGACTAATCAGAAGTTACTTGTGATAAAGAAGGGGTGGATACTTAATCAGTGGCCGGACTGACCTCAGAAGACCTCCAGGAATTCCAGCAGGACAGCAGGTATAAATGCCATGAGGCAGAAAAGGTTAAGCCTAGTGGCTTCAGAGGGGATGGAATAAAATTATCACAGGAGGTTATTGAGTATTACTCCTTAAACTCAAATGCTGCCTATTACATATGGAAATTCAATGAATGATGAAAGGCAGCAAACCGAGGTGACATTAGCTGAATTAATGCTTTGTGGATTATGACCTTTATTTATGGAAAGGAAGAAACCATTATATCTGTATTTCTATATACAGATATAACAATCCAAAATCCCTCGATTACGCCTTCCAAGAGGTCAGAAAAATGGAATGTGGAGAAATGCTTAACATCCTCTTTCTCACTTCTTGGTCTTCTCTTTGTGTCTCCCTGGGCCTATAACTCTCCTTGGAGTTTTCCCTAATAAACCCCCTTTCCGAATGCCCTTCTATTTGTTCCCAGAGCTTTGCATGCCTATCACAGCACTTACTCTACCCTACAGAATCTTAATCTTCTCATCATCTGTTTAACAGTTTGTTCCCTACACTCCTAACTTTAAACTGTACATTCCTACAAAATCAGACCTTAGATTATTATTCTTTGTATCCTTAGAGTCTGTTAGGATCTAGTTCATTGCCTCGTATATAGTTCAGTATGTTCAACTATACATGAATTGCATACATGTATTCCTAGTTATCACACTCTAATGTGTCAAAAAGAATGAACCTTTCCTCTTTGAATCATAAATGAAATGTAAAGAGAACTGCATTTAATTGAAAGTAAAAGAAAAGGCTAAAGAATAGCATAACACACTACAGCCAAAAAAATTAAATGTTTTAACATTTCCTTATATTTCTCTCTGTATTCTGATTTTAGTGATTTTGCTAAGAATTTTGCTTCCAAAATTGTTGACAAATGTTTAGCATTCCTTATTTTCCAGACTGCATAAATTTTATAAAACTTTTTTCTTTTCAAACTTTTCTCCCCCTGGGGCCTCCCAGGCCTCCACAGCTGGATGTGTTTTGCCTGTATGGAATCAAACAGCATTAATGCCTCCCCGTCAGCTGGTGCTATCATTTAACACACATCTTTTTTATTCAAAAGTAACACTGCACAAGATTCCTCATTAACTGTAGCAGAAGGTTTTGGAAAAGCTGGTGCTCTTCTGGTATGTGATGTGGAGCCCAAGAACAGAGTTAGAAAAATAGAATGATATGAACACAGAATTATTATTTCCCCCAACAGTAAGTCCTAAATTATGCCCTAAGAAAGATGAATAATATAATAAAATAAGGGGTATATTTATTATTTTTAGTAAGTTTTCATTTTGACATAATTACAAACTTTCAAAATTAGCAAAAAATGTATAAAGTCCAGTATATGCCTTATACAGTTTTACTATGTCTTCTTTCTCTCTCTCTCATATACATACACACACTTTCTCTCATATGATTTAGGAAAAAAGTATATATAATATGTATTTTTACTTACAAAGAGGAATTTATAAAAATTATATATATATAAATTTTTCTAAATCATAAGAGAGGAAGCTACAGGTATTGTGCCCCTTTACCCTTAAATATGTCCATATGTATTTCCTAAGAACAGAGACATTCTCTTATATAACCACGTCCAACTATTAAAATCAGAAAATTTAACACTGACATTATTATCTAATCTATGATCCATCGTCAAATTTTGCCAATTGTTCCAATAATATCCTTTATAGCTTTTTTCCCCCCAAGTCCGAGATCTAAGCCAGGATCATTCATTGCATGTGATGGTCATGTCACTTCAGTGGCCTTTAGTCTGGAATAGTTATTTGGCCTTTTTTTATGTTTCACCCTGTTACTTTAAGCCTACAGGCCAGTTATTTTGAAAAATGTCCTTCAAATCGGGTTTGTTCGATGTTTCTTCATGATTATATTCAGGATATGCACTTTTGGCAGAAATGCCATAAAAGGGAAAAACATCATATCAGGAGGCATCTGAGAGTTTGGCCCATTATTGGCAACATTAACTTTGAAAGTATATATGTAACTATGTCAGTAAATCAAGAGGTGAGTATTTCAAACATAGATTCTTATGAAAGCTTACAAAGAATGAACCAAATATTAAAAATGTGTGACATTCAGAAAGCTAGTATATACTCACACTAGCCCCTTTTGATAAATAGGCAGGAAAATAAGTGAAGTATTAAAAACAGAACAAAAGAGAAATTGTCGTGGGAGAATCTGAGAGACAAGGACATCTGCATATTAAGCAAAGCAAGTTGCTAATAGTTTCAGGGAGTATATAGTAAATTGGGAGGCATTTTTTAAAAACTAATTTGAATTCCCCTAGATTCCCTTTCCAGGACATGACTGGTAATTATGTTTATGAATCATAACTGCTTCATAACAATGGAAAATTTGGTATGTCTCTGGCAAAAAAAAAAAAGTCATTTCTTTTTAAGTTCCCTTTGGTTCAAAAGCTTTTAATTTTAAAAGGGTTACAGGAATATGTCTTATGACACAGCTTTTAGCAAAATTATAAAAATGCAGTAACTATAAAAATACAATACACAGATTTATGTGTGTATGTGTAATATATACAAATAGTTCTAATATATACATATATACAAAAATAGAAAATGTGTTTCTTTCCTTTAGTAAAGGTCATAATCTGCAAAGCATTAACTCAGCTAATAGCTAACGTCACCTTGGTTTGCTACCTTTCCCCATTGATGGAGTTTTCATGTGTAACAGGCAGCACGTGGGGTTTAAGAGTAATTCTCAGAAATCTCCCGTGGTAATTTTATTCCAACCCTGCAACTGGATATAGCACAATGCTATTTAGAGTAAAATAGAAGGGAATTTCGATGCATTACAATGTGCAAACTATAATTTCAGCTCCAATTTTCAGAAATAGTTCCGTTAGAAAAAATAACTTCACTGGAAGCTTCAGCCCTGTACTATTTTTATGCAACTCTCTAGGCATGTAAACTTAAAGACCCGGATTGCACAGAGAAGTTATTTTTTATTTGTTTTGTTAAGAACTCTGTTCACTTAGCACTCAAGTGTAGAATGAAGAGATCCTTTGTGGGTTTTTTTTTGTTTTTTTTTTTTAAGATAATGCTATGATGGCAAGAAGGGCAAGCAGTTAGACTTTTTGCTTTTAGTCCTTATCATTCTCCATGACTTAAAGACATTAATTTTAATGAGGTTATCTCATGTGCAAGGCACCATTTTAAACTATGGTAAAGGACACCCTATCACTTTAACTATTTAATATTACCTAAGGGTTGTAAAATACATCAAATACAAATAATTTTTGGATAATGTTGTCATGCAGTACTATAATAATTCACAAATGACTCTGAGAGAGAAGACATCTAAAAAAGATTTGTAAAAACCGCATGGGCAAGAAGCTGGAGTGGGGTATAGTTGACAGAGCTTTGTGTGTGTCCCTAGTTGAGAATCTTCCTAGACTTTAATCCCTAGGGAAAGGGATTTTTAAAAAAAGGGTTCCCTCTTAGATATTATTGAACAATCTTCCAATCCGTTTAAATTCTGCAATAGAACATAAAACATGAAGTTATTCAAAGGTAAGGAAAGTTCATGACCAAATGAAGAAAACTTCTAATACATTCCTCTTCTTTTCTAACAAGTCTTTTTGTGTTAACCCCCTTTTGCCCCATTCACTCTGCTGCCTACACAATTAGGCACTTTCTCTTTTGGTCATCTTTCAACAGCTGAGCTCTCATAAGTGTTTCTTCACAAAGGATCTATGGAGAAACAGTTGAAAGTAGACTTGGCCATGGTCCTGTCTTTATAGCTTCTGGCTCCTGAGAAGATAAGAAAACTTTGCCACATCTCCTTCATGTCAAATAACTTTATCAGAAGGAAGAAATGAGTGAATTATTCCAAGTCACTTGGTGAATCATTGGCAGAGGAAGCAATAACTGACTTTTGGACCCTGCGGACCCTCCTCCTGTGGTCCGTCATTTCACATCCACGAGAGAGACTGTATGGAATGCACAGCAAAATCATTAACCAGGAGCCAATGACTCCAGTACAAGCTCCTCACAACCTACAGCTACTAACAGAAGGTTCTACCGGAACCCTTAAATATAATCCTGTTTATACTCGAGGTCTTACACAAGAGTTGGTCCTTTTTACTCTTTTATTTTTATCTCTGTGGAAAAATCGAGAAGTTGTTTATATGGGGTTGTTGCTAGTTGCCATGGATGAAATGCAGTGACTCCAAGGAAAGGATACAACAGGTTAAGGCATAACAACAGATATAAAAATATTTAAAAGAAGGGCCAATGGGAAGCAGTTTGCCCGTTTTGTTTCTACATCTTAACACATGTTGCAATCGCTATGGCTGGGAAGCAAGAGTTTTTTAAAGCAGTTATTTCCTTTTTAAAAACAGTTCCTCCAGTTATGAACGCTGACCGTTTTCACACAAGTAGCAGAGACTAATTTGAAAGAAAACTAAATTCCATGCTGCTTGAAGTGAGACGAAATAGATAAGTCCACATCGTTTATGAATAAAAATGTACAGTACTTGGGGTCAGTTATGTTCTTGCAAAGTGTAAACCATTATGTAGTATTTCCCTCGGGAAAGCCCCCTCTTTGGGGTCGTGAAAATAACATTTACCTTAAGTGATCAGTGTGATCATCGATGTCCAATCAATAGCAACACTGTGTGGTTTTGAATCACTTTTTTTTTTTTTTTTCCGGTACGTGGGCCTCTCACTGTTGTGGCCTCTCCCGCTGTGGAGCACAGGCTCCAGACGCACAGGCTCAGCGGCCATGGCTCACGGGCCCAGCTGCTCCACGGCATGTGGGATCTTCCCGGACCGGGGCACGAAGCCGTGTCCCCTGCATCAGCAGGCGGACTCTCAACCACTGCGCCACCAGGGAAGCCCTTGAATCACTCTTTTTATAACTGATATATAGTATATATACGAGCCTCACTTTTCTCATCCAAAATGAATGCAGACATAGAAAAGCAGCAGAAGATGTCAACTGACTGAACTCACCCAGAGG
Organism: Stenella coeruleoalba; assembly: GCF_951394435.1. Taxonomy (NCBI): domain Eukaryota; kingdom Metazoa; phylum Chordata; class Mammalia; order Artiodactyla; family Delphinidae; genus Stenella; species Stenella coeruleoalba. Next base: position 21,884,748 of record NC_137167.1, read on the forward strand.
GAGAACAGAGAAAAAAACCCTGACACCACGAGGGGTTGGCTTTGAAGTGGTTGTTTCTTTATTAACCTAAGGGACAACCTGAATCTCTAGCATATCTTAGCTAATCCAGGTCCTTTAGAAAAAGTTTTGGATGTGATTCAGACACAGCGAGCCCCCTACGCGGAACATTTCCACAGCTGACTTGATTGGCTGGCTTGTGAGCCAGACATTAAAAACGTCTCCTGGATAAGCTCCACTGTGGCCTGGTACAAAAAACAGTCGCTCTTCTTTCCTCCACCCACGCTCCTGGGTGATACAGTTGAGAGAGAACTGGGATTCGTAAGAAAAAGACTGATTCAACCTCCCGTTGTGAATTTAACCTCTAAGTCAGATTTTAAGCGAAAGTAAAGCAAGGCAGAAACAAAAGTGCCGGGGCAGAATCCAGCCCTTGGCGTAGCTTCCCTTCCAGTAACCCCTTCCTCGCGGGTCTGTTTACAACAAAGAAAAATTAGAGACAACAAAGTTATCTACCTTTGAGAGCTGGTTAAAAATAATAGAATGAGCCCATTGACAACTATTTACCAGTTAACAGTAAGAGGTAAGTTTATGTATCAATATGGAAAAATAACCAAGACATTGTTAAGTGGAAAAAGCAAGCTGCAGATTAGGGAGGAATCATTGAGTCCATTTTGAAAAAAATGTGTATTTTTAACTCTCTGAAAGAATATGCAGACATAGCTAATTGTTGTCACTCCAGTCCAGGATACATCCAGAGAGGCACTGAGGACACTTTGTACTGGATAATTCTTTGTCAGGAGGCCGTCCTGTGCATTGCAGAATGTTTTGCAGCAACTCTGGACCCTCTGCCCCCTGCCCAAGTGTGACAACCTAAATGTTTCCAGACACTGCCAAACGTTCCTTGGGAGGCAAACTGTCCTCAGTTGAGGACCACTGCTCTGAGGGGTGAAGCTGGGGGGGAGACTTTACTTTTCATCTCTCCTCCTCTGAACCACTGGATTTATTTTTGTTTCTTTGATTTTACTATGAACATATACTACTTTTACAAGAAAAAAAACTATTAGGTTTTTTTTTTGCAAAAAGGGAAAAAGTTTCCAGATTCACCTCAGAGCTTGTATATAACATGGACAAAAAAATGAACTATGTAACTAATAAAAATACTCAATAAAGCTATGTTGCCATTTTGATTGATTTAGTAGCTTCATGTAGTACGTTTACTCTAAAGAGCTTAAGGCTCTGTAAAAAAAAAATTTTCAGAAAACACACTGTAAAATTTTATAGCCAAAAAAATAACAGCAACAGAAACTACAGAAAGTGGCAGCCAAAATCAAGCCATTTAATGAATGCAATCGGCATGGGCATACAGGGTTAGGCATTCATTTTCGGCAGAGTAGAGCTAGCCCTCGGCCAAACTGTGAGGAATGCGCAATGTCTTCAATATCCTTCCATATCTCCTGCCACTGCCCTCAATCATCAATTCATTTATTTATGCAAATACACAAGAGGACTATATTAGACTCTGAATTCTTTGGCTTTGAGAAGCACCAACAATTTCAGGAAAAATTAATTTATGGTTTTATCCTTACTGGTGACCTATGCACTTGAACATACTACTCAGAGACAGGAACGTTCTCATGGGGCAACTTCAGAGACCCATGTCTCTGCAGGAGCTACAGGGGGAACAGAGCTGCCTGCCAAGTATACTACAAAGGCAGACACCTGGTGAGGCCAGGGCAAGGCCAGGCTGCTCCTCAGGAACGGATGAGAGAAATCCAAGAGGAGAGGGAGGCCATGCTGTTTACACAGTAAAGGGAAATCCTGAAGGAGGAGGTGGAACCTAAAAACTTTTGAAAGGGAAGAGCGAAAATGTTTGGTCCAAACTGAGGGGAAAGCAAGCAACACACCAAAGAAGGTGGGGAGAATGGGGAGGGAGGAGAGAGGGGAGGGAAGAAGGCAGCCAACAACAATTCGGAAGGGAGTTGCATGATGGGAAGGGTGTCAGGAAAATGAAGATGGGAAAAAGTGCCTCCTGGTGGTGGAGCAGCAGATAAGAAGTTTAGAAAGTGGACTTGGTTAAACCAGAAACATTCCTTAAGGAAAGACTTTTTTTAAAGCACAGACCAGTGGGAGTTGCTAAGGGTGGGTTGATGAAGTACCATTCCTGAGAGTCAGAGACACGGTAAGTAGGTTCTACTTTTTAACACAAATAGTATTCGTCTTCTTCAAGTCACCATATTTTAACTTGATGGTGCTCATTCCATTATTCAGGCTCTCCTCTCACCAGTCTTCAGCCAAGACTTGAATTGCCATTTCCTGGTACCGTGGGTGGTTAGGATAATGGTGGTATCCTACAGCCTTGCTTCACTTCTGCCTCCCTCCTTTTCGAGGGTGTGGACTCCTTTGCTCCACTCATGAAAGATACTGTCACACAGAATGCTGTCTGTGTGTGGCCTTGGAGCCCCTCCAGCCTGAGCCTTAATAACAAC